>NC_061812.1:11296049-11951327 GCF_021462225.1 Girardinichthys multiradiatus | reverse complement strand
GTCAGTCAGTCAGTCAAGTTTATTTATAAAGAGCAGACACAAAGTCCCAAAACACTGTACAGGAAAATCACAGTAAGATCTACATAAAAAGCACAATACAATCACCACATAAAAGCCTATATAAAAGACTTTTGACTGAAATCTAAAGTAAACTGTAGACTTTAAACATATCTTACCACTTTCTCTGTGATTGTTTCTAGCCAATTTAAAATCCTTTCATGTCCTCATATCCTTTAAGAAAATGATATGTCTTTATTGTCAGCAGACCGTGATATCATCACTGGTGCATGAAGAGTAAAAACAACAAAAGGGCAAGTTGGTTCCCTGTGAGCAACACCGTCAGTTATGTCATGTTGTGTTTGACACATGTTCCCAGAGACAAGTATCTGTAGAGCAGCAAGTGCAACTACAAAGCTTTCCATTCAAAAGTGCCTAGATCTCAAACACAACAAAAGTCTGCAACAGAGTCTGGTTTGCTGTGTGGTCCTCTACAAAAGACCTCTTTAATGTGGATTGGCAGCAAGAAAACAGTTCCAAGTTTTTTATAACCATGCATAACACTTAAAGCTAACACATCACTGGCCAAGAATAAGTATTTTTACTTTTTTCGTCACAGTTAACAGGGAGTTAAATACTGTAATTTCAGGTTTGTTATTCTCTTACAATAGATTACAAGGAAAAATAAATTTTTCATGTTTTCTATATTACAGGTCAAAAGAACATGCGGGTGACAAGTCTTCTAATTTGCCAAGGGTTGTTATGGGTGGGCACAGCCCAAGGCTTAATCATCACTCTTCCGGTTCCAAAACTGGAGGGCATCCCCAAAATAACAGGTATGGCTGAACATCATCTTGTGAGGCCAAAAGAAACTGGAAGAGACTGTTTTTGATGGAAAATTACTCTGCACTGCCCATTATTGAGGTAGTACTTCACATTTTTCACGTGTCTGTGGGAATCAGTGCAAATATTATCAGCTAACCCACAAATCATTCTGAATATTTATGCTTGCAGCACATTTTAAAACTGCCTGGCACTGTTTAGTTTGTCACACAAGTAAATAAGGCGACTTCTAGCCACTTTTTTGCAAGTGAGTTTATTGAATAATATGTAAATCCCCCACAAGCAATGGGTAGAGTTATTGCTTCAACAGTCACAAAATTATGGAAAATAATTTCAGTAAACTTAATGACATGATGGAAAGCATTGTTTAAGTAATTTTTTTTAGTCTACATTATTCAGCTCGAAGAATTTAATAATTGAGCATGTGATTGACATCCACCTTGTCCCAGCATTTTTCCTTTGAAAGGCACCTGATGCATTTATGATTTTTGCAGGAAAGGGAATGATCTCCCTAAATGCTCACTGTGGACCAGTGGACTTTCTCGTGGCAACCATCAGCACTCTGTCTCCTGATCTGCTCAAGAGGGATTCTGTTGGAGATGGACCAGACTCTGCCTGCGGAGGTGAGGACCGAAGCGACACCTCGTCTCTGGAATCCTTGCAACCTTCCGGTTGCTACAAAGCAGAAGAGAAAGGCAAAGGACGGGGCGTTCTGCTGCAATACAGGCTGCGCTCTACGTCAGGACTGCCGGGACGGCCGCTGACAGCACAGGGCGACGAGGCGTCCGACTCCTCCCTGGAGTCTCTGGAGCACAGCGTGGAGGACGGATCTATCTACGAACTCAGCGATGACCCAGAGATGTGGGTTCGGGGACGTCCCTGTGAGAGGGACGCGGTGCGTAGAGACAGGGTGATCTCTGCTGCAGTCATATCAGGAGGAAAAGGTTTTCGTAGACTGAAGGAAGGAGCTGCAGCAGGTTCCAGGACAAGTGGAGACTGTTTAGAAAATATTCTTATGGTATGGCAGCTCCCACTGACAGTGTGATATGTAAAAAATACGAGATATGTATTTATCGAAATCTACTCAACTTTGCCTTGAATCACATGCTTCACAAATACAGCAGATTTGAATGTATGAGAAAACTCTGCCACTGTTACATAGCTTGGTGTTATATCATTTTAGCCTGAGGATAAAGGACGACTTGTTGTTTGTGACAGGCACTACTAGTCTAGAAAGATGTTAAATGTTCAGGATTGTGTATCATCATCTAGCCAGCTGTGGCAGAGGTCACCTCAGATTAGTTCCATGCCATCATACTTATCTGGTTTCTCTTCCTGCCTTTGTTGGGACTGATTTGCCTCACTTTACCCTCATCAAGGCTGCATGTGCTCTGCCACATTTAATAAATTCAGAGGTCTTCAAATAAGAGTGTCAATGGACAAGACATGTTTGGGAAGAAGCTTTTCTAGAATCCGCCATGCTCCACAGAGTTAGAAATGGATGCGTTCTGTATGTGATCCTGTGGTAGAGATCTCATCTATTTTAGAGCTGGAAGCTGAAGGCAAACATTATATCAAAAGGCACGTTAGCATCACTTTATTAGTGATGCATTTATGTTTCATCCCGTAAAATGTGAACAGATAACACCTCCTAATATGTATGAAAAAATAGTCTGTGTGTTTCTAAAAAATTACATCTTTCTGCTGTTATGTCGCAGTTTTTAGAAATAACAAATGTTTTGCTCTGAATATCTTGTCAACCTTTTTATTTGACATGTCAGTACAAACCTTGGAAGTACAACAACTGATTTTGGAATCTTTTTATTGTGTTCAAAAGTTAGTCTATTACAAAGGACTCTGATCAAACAAGACCTTTCTGTACCAGATTTTATAGAATCATTTCCAAGACTATCCTCCATTAGCAGCATATTTGCAGGCATTTTTCAGCTTCTTTGTTCACCGTCCAAATAATACAAATATGCACACAAACCTGTTAATTCTGCAACACAAAGGTTACACATCTAACACAAGTGACACATCAAAAACTAGATTTGGATGAAACATTGTGGACAGCTAAAAAACTGAGTATTTACTATTATTTTTGCTTCTTAATATCATAAGGAAGATTCAGAATTAAAAGGTATGATTTTTCATGTTGAAATTTTACAACTAACAAGTGAGCATCATGTCTCTTGCTTTTTTTTATCAGGCATGGTAAATGAAATAGATTTCCATGACAAACTCAATACAACCGCTAATCTTTATATAATAAAGATGTGTTCATACTAACATTAAGCAAATCCTCCCTCCCATGTAGTTTGTTGGCCGTCATGTCCTGAGATCACCTAAAATATTATGTAATCTGTTATTAACCTGCTAAGCATTTAAAAAAACTTTTTTTAAAAGATAGCAATTAATAATTTAATAAGGAATGTAAACATGAAAGGTACTATCTAATCATTTTTAAACTTGTACAAGGACCTTGTATTCTCCCAACAACTGCAAGAATGTTGAATCAAAAGTGGTATGAAAGGAACTCAGTGGTACTGCATAACCTCTAAATGTTTTTCCTTTAAAATGGTTTACTTGCAAACTGTATTAGCTTATCAAGCTTGTAACATGACGAATTAACCCTTGATTCAGAGTAAAGCAGAAGGTACAGGCTTTCCAATGTGTATTTTTAAAGTCTTTTGGCACATACAAACAAAACTGCATATTTCTTGGAAACCAAGCAATGGCGATGATTGCAGCATATTGTTTTTTTCCTCAACTCAGCATAATCTATTCCTTAGTCAGGAAAAGAGTTTTTCACACTTTACAAATCAAATTTAACTTGTGATTAAATTTAACATTAAGGCTGTGATATATATAAGTTAATTATATATATATATATATATATATATATATATATATATATATAAAGAAAGAAAGATGTAAAAGAAAAAAAAAACAGGTTTAAAGATTAAATGCATGTCATATTGGGCACACTAAGGTTTATTTTGCCATTTCTTCCTAACAATGTAAGTTTTAATGTAATAAACATCCAGTTAAGCAGAATCACTGAATTGAAAGATGTTTCCAATTTGCCTTTAATGCTGTTATCTATACATCAAAACTGTATACTAAGATCATGTAAGATCCTGCTTTTACAGTCATCATAGAGACTTATTTTCTTTTTATATTGGAGGAATCCTAATAGGATTTTATGATTATGTGGTATGCACTGTTAACATTTGGTTATCGAGGTACTTTGATTATATTCCCACATTCTAAAGATGAATGTATGTTCTTGGTGAAGTCATCTGATGACTGTTCTTGGTTCTTTGACTGCTAATGTAAGTATTTTTAGCCCTCCACTGGTTTTTCCATTGACTCTGATTTGATCCCGACTAGTAATGTTGATGGAAATGTACTTATTTTTATCATGTGTCTGTACTTGCAGGTGGTATTTAACATACTGTATCTCTAGTTGGACAGGCCACTGTACTAAATAAACTTATTTGATTTTGTAAAGCACGAAATTTCATGTTGTATTGGCAAATTTTATGCTCTAGGCTTTCGCGTTAATTACTTGTTGGCAACATTTACCTTAATAGTTCAAACTGATGACTATTGAAAACATTTCTGTTGAAGATGACTGGCAAAGTAGTAAAACCAGCAAGCATTCATTACAGTTCACAGACTTAGGCTTGCCGTACAAGCTGTAGTCATTCACCCATGAGGATGCACATTTTTGTTGTGCAATGAAACATCAACACAGACATTAAAGGATGAATTCATCATTTGTCATGTCATTACAATGTATTTCTTGAGCATGCAATAGTAACAATAGCTTTTTATTTATAGATCACTATTAAAGTTGGTATGTGGATTACCATATCAATAAAAAAGTTGCAGGAACTGCCAAAGGAAGGTTAGCGAGGCAAAGTTGAAGCAAGAATTGTACTTTACAGAATATATACTTTATGCCCAGGTAAGGAAAATGAATATATCTCTGATAATGTCACATTATAGAAACATCAATCCACCCCTCTATTTTCTATACCTGCTTCTTCCATTCTGGGTCACGGGGGAGCTGGTGCCCATCTCCAGCAGTCTACAGATTAGAGGCGAGGTACACACAGGACAAATCACCAGTCCATCGCAGGGCAATGTGCAGGACAAACAACCATGCACACACCAATTCACACCTAAGGGTAATTTAGAGAGAGCAATTATTATAGAAACAGTCTGTCATTATTTTACTCCATCTGTTTAAGATTTAACAGTGAACCTTTAACTTTTTTGACTTGGCTAAACTTGGCATTAGTTCACTAAACATGCATCTTTGAAGAAACCTGCATAAATGAGTTACATTTAATTTCCCTATGTGAATAATAAGGTATTTAATTGAACTGACCATAGAAACGTTTTTACTTCTATAACTTTAGTTTTCAGTGGTTCCTTAAGCTTGGCTTTGCCCTTAAAAAAATAATGAACAGTGTGCAACTTCAGAAAGCGTGTGCACATACACTCATACAATCAGTGACCAACAGTTGCTTCGCATCACATGTAGTCCCTACTCAGCCCTGATTGTGCGTGTTCAGGAGCAGGAACAAAAAAACTAGGTACCAGTACGGAAAAACAGTAATGGAAACGGTCACAAAGTGGTCCACATGAAGTAAAGCTGCCCAGTAAAGAGCCAGTGAACAGGGGGCACAAGAGGCCAGTTATAGCTCTGGGGGAGCCGCAGAAATCCGCAGCTGGGGAAATATGTTATTCATCATGCACACCTCAAATTTTGCCTCAGCAGAAGAATTGCAATAAGAAAGTCCCTGTTGGAAAAACATAAAGAAAGTTTTGTTTGTGGTTTACCACAACACATGTGGGAGCATAGCATACAAGTAAAAGAAGTTGCTTTGGTCAGAATCAGATTTTGATTAGACCTATCGCTGCTCGGCTCTGAATACACCATTCCCACAGTGGCCTGCACCGGTGCCTGCATCATGCTCTGTGAAAGCTTTTCTTCAGCAGAGAAGGGGAATCTACAGTGGCCGGGGGGTGCAAACCAACATTAGAAAATCTAAAACACTTTTACAAGTCTAAAGACAAATTAACATTTCAGAAAACAATTTAACAAGATGTGAAACATTTTTACAAGTACTGAAACAAATTTACATTTCAGAAAACAAATTCATATTTCAGAAAACAATTTAACAAGATGCGAAACACTTTTACAAGTACTGAAACAAATTTACATTTGGCAAAATCAACCGGAAAGGGAATGTACCAACGTCGAGGCTGACCCGGAAGTCAGCCTCAGGGGGTGCATCCTTCGAAGGACCCGTGGGCTGGGTCCTTTGTCGACCGCTAAAACCTTTTTTATTTATTTTTATTTATTTATTATTATTAAACAAGCAGTTGAGGTACAAAGAACATTGCAAAATAGGTATAAAAAGAAACAAAAAACATGGGGCGAAGACTAAAAACAAAAACATAAACAGTAAGGCAACTGAATATAAATAGAACAAGATTTAAAACAAAAGAAAAGTAGAGATATTGGCAGTTACTTTTTTGCATTATTGGATTTCAAATGTTTCAGTGATGTGTAATACAGTTTAAATTGGTTAAGAAAAAAATCAAAACAAGGAGTAGAACCTTTCCATTTACAGCAGTGTATATGATATTTAACAAGCAAGAAAACAATATTTACCATGTCAGATATTTGACATTCAAGGTCATCAACATCGTATAATATGTGGTTGATGGTTATCTCTGGGATGTCTTCAATTTTAAGGGACAACCAGTTTTTAATGTCTCTCCATAGTTTAAAAGAAAAAGGACAGGAAAAAAGAGATGATTAAGGGATTCTTCTGGACATTCACAAAAGGCCCAACAAGTTGAATCAAATTTAAATCTTTTGTGCAAAAAGTCTGCCACTGGGTAAATATTGTGAGAGATTTTGAAATGAGTCTCTTTAACCTTAGGTGATATCGGCCATTTCACATACTTGGAGAACGCCTTCTCAATTAAAGACACATTTATTGTTACCAAGATATTATTGTAATCATTAAATAATTTAGATTTGAGGGCGGTCACAAGCATAACATTATTGCATTTTCTATCAGTCACACTATATTCTCCAATCTTCAGTTTGGGTAAAGATGAAGTAATACTTTAATATCTTAAGGTGTTTTGGATGAGATGGATCAGAGCTACAGGAATAGCTTTGCATACTTTTAAATACTCATTACAAGTACAGTTCAGATTAAATTTTTTGGTAAAATCTCTATGATTTAACAAGACACCATTACTATCCATTAAGTCAGTTATAAATAGAATGCCTTTTTCATACCAGTCAGTTTTAAAAATAGATTTTCTATTTATTAGTATTGATCTGTTATTCCACACTACAGATCCATGCGGGGTAAAATTGTGGGTAAATATCATTTTCCAAAAATGTAAAACTTGTTTATGAAAATTAGACAGTGAAATAGGAATCTTGGTTAATTCAAAATCACATTTGAGCAGAAAATCCAAGCCACCAAGGCTTTTAAATATAGATTTAGGGATATGAAACCACATTGAGTTGGAATGAGACAAATAGGTCTTCACCCAATTTATTCTAAATGATCCAATCAGAGCCTCAAAATCTAAGGCTCTAATTCCTCCCTTATTATAGTCTTTAATAAGATGAGATTGTCGTAGATAGTGAGTTTTGTTACTCCAAATTCAATTCAATTCAGTTTATTTATTTAGCGCCAATTCACAACACATGTTGTCTCAAGACACTTCACAACAGTCAGGTATGTACATTCCAATTAATCCTAAACATTGAACAGTGCAGTCAGAGTTAGTTATTGATTTAAACTGGATAAAAAGTTTTTCTATCTAAGGAAACCCAGCAGATTGCATCCAGTCAGTGACTTGCAGCATTCACTCCTCCTGGATGAGCATGTAGAGACAGTGGACAGTCCCTGGCGTTGACTTTGCAGCAATCCCTCATACTGAGCATGCATGTAGCGACAGCGGAGAGGAAAAACTCCCTTTTAACAGGAAGAAACCTCCAGCAGAACCAGGCTCAGTGTGAGCGGCCATCTGCCACGACCGACTGGGGGTTTGAGAGAACAGAGCAGAGACACAAAGAGAACAAAGAAGCACTGATCCAGGAGTACTTTCTATGGGAAGGAAAAGTAAATGTTAATGGATGGATTGGGATACCTCCCTCTGTCAGACTGATTATAACCATTGGAATAGAGAAGGGGTCATATAGATAGCAGAAATGGAGGGTGTGTTTGCACCTCAGACATAACTGACCTGGTTTAGGCTAAACCTGACTCCCCCTTACTCCAACCAACAGGGAGGGAGGAAGGCTCCCTGATAACCTAAGCCACTCTAACTATAAGCTTTATCAAAAAGGAAAGTTTTAAGCATAGCCTTAAAAGTAGACAGGGTGTCTGCCTCACAGACCAAAACCGGGAGCTGGTTCCACAGGAGAGGAGGATCTGCCTCCCATTCTACTTCTAGAGACTCTAGGAACCACCAGTAAACCTGCAGTCTGAGAACGAAGTGCCCTGTTAGGAACATATGGAACCATCAGATCTCTGATGTATGATGGAGCTAGATCATTAAGGGCTTCATATGTGAGGAGGAGAATTTTAAATTATATTCTGGATTTAACAGGGAGCCAATGAAGGGAAGCTAAAATAGGAGAAATATGATCTCTCTTTTTAATTTTCATCAGAACTCTTGCTGCAGCATTTTGAATCAGCTGAAGGCTTTTAACTGCATTTTGTGGACATCCTGACAGTAAAGAATTACAATAGTCCAGCCTTGAAGTAACAAATGCATGGACTAGTTTTTCAGAGTCACTCCTGGATAGGATATTTCTAATTTTGGCAATGTTCCGGAGGTGAAAGAAGGAAATCTTGGAAACCTGTTTAATATGGGATTTAAATTACATGTCCAGGTCAAAAATAGCACCAAGGTTTTTTACTTTATTACCGGAGGTCAATTTAATGCCATCCAGGTTAAGTGATTGACTAAGCAGTTTCCTTTCTAAAGACTCCGGTCCAAAGACGACAACCTCTGTCTTGTCTGAATTTAGAAGCAAAAACTTTAAAGTCATCCAAATTTTTATATCTTCAAGACATGCTTGTAGTCTATCTAACTGGTTGGGTTCATCAGGATTTATGGATAAGTAAAGCTGAGTATCATCAGCGTAACAGTGAAAATTTATCCTATGCTGCCTGATAATTTGACCTATTGGAAGCATATATATATTAAGGGGATTGGCCCAAGTACTGAACCCTGTGGTACTCCACAATTAACCCTGGAGTTTAAAGATGATTTATCATTTACATGAACAAACTGGAATCTGTCAGACAGATAAGATTTAAACAGCCTTGCGCTGTTCCCCTGATCCCTACACCAATTCCAGCCTTTTTAAGAGAATATTATGGTCGACTGTATCAAATGCAGCACTGATATCTAAGAGGACAAGTGCAGACACAAGTCCATTATCTGAGGCCATAAGAATATCATTAGTGACTTTCAGCAGAACTGTTTCAGTGCTATGATGAGCTCTGAAACCTGACTGAAAATCTTCAAACAGGTCATTGCTGTGTAAATGCTCACACATTTGATTAGCAACTATTTTCTCAAGAATTTTAGATAAGAATGGAAGATTGGATATAGGTCTGTAATTTTTCAAGTCATCTCAATCAAACAAAGGTTTCTTAAGTAAAGGTTTAATTACAGCTAACTTAAAAGCCTGTGGTACATATCCATTTACTAAAGATAGATTAATCATATCTAAAATGGGGCTGGGAATCAGAGGGAACACTTCCTTAAATAATTTGGTTGGGATTGGGTCTAACATACAAATTGAAGGTTTAGATGAAGCTAATATTTCTGATAACTCAGGAAGCTTCACAGGATCAAAACAGTCCAAACACAAATCAGGTTCTGCAGTTATTTCCAATGTTGTCTCACTTGCTGAGGATGAAGTAATCATCTTCGGGAGAATGTCAAAGATTTTATTTTTAATAGAATCAATTTTATTTAAGAAGAATCCCATAAAGTCATGACTGCTGAGAGCTAAGGGAATGGATGGCTCAACAGAGCTATGACTCTGTGTAAGTTTAGCAACTGTACTAAAGAGAAACCTAGGATTATTCTTGTTCTCTTCTATTAATGATGAGAAATATGCTGTTCTGGCTTGGTGAAGTGTCTTTATACAACAGTAGGCTATTTTTCCAGATTAAGTAGGAATCCTCTAGGTGTGTAGAGCGCCATTTTCTCTCCAATTTTCTAACATTGTGCTTTAAAGTATGCAGCTCTGAATTAAATCAGGGAGTTAGCCTCCTATGAATGATTACCTTCTTTTTCAAGGGGGCTGCATTGTCTAATGCATCATGCAATGAAGAAACACTATGAACAAAATAATGAATTTGTGAAGGGGCAGAAACAGAATTATTGCCCTCCATTGTGCTTTTCAGTGATAATGAGGAAACTAAAAGTGGAACAGATTCTTTAAAGGTTGTTACAGCATTGTCTGATAATGATCTACTATAATTAAATTTTCTTTCAGGTGTGGAGTACTTGGTAAAATTAAACTCAAAGGTTATTAAGAAATGGTCAGACAGGACAGGGTTATGAGAAAAATATTGTTATGTCTTTACACTCAATGCCATATATCAGCACAAGGTCCAGAGAATGAAGACAAAGGTGGGTAGGTTTGTTAATGTTTTGAGCAAAGCCAATTGAGTCTAAGATAGCATTAAATGCTATATTTAGGCTATCACTTTCAGTGTCAGCATGGATGTTAAAATCCCCCACTATAATAACTTTATCTATATTCAACACTAAATCAGATAAAAGATCTGAAAACTGATCTAAAAATTGAGAGTAAGGGCCTGGTGGACGGTAAAAAACAACAAACAGAAGTGGTTTAGTGCTTTGCAATTTGGATGAGGAAAACTAAGGATTAAATATTCAAAAGAGTTGTAGCTATTGATTGGTCTGGGACTAATCAATAAATTGGACTGAAAGATGGTTGCTACTCCTCCTCCTCCCTCAGTATTTCGAGGAATGGGAAAATTTTAATAATTAGTAGGAGTTGACTCATTTATAGTAACAGTCCTCTTGCTGCAGCCAGGTTTCTGTGAGGCAAAATAAATCAATCTGATTGTCACAAATCAGGTCACTAACTAGCAAAGTCTTTAAAGAGAGAGATCTTATGTTCAGTAGGCCACATTTAATTGTTTTATTTTTATTTTCGGTCTGAGTTGTGTTTATTTTTATGAGATTTTCCTGATTTCCTCCTTTTAGATTATTTTTTAATCTATTCAATTTTGGCCGTGGGCGAGACACTGTTTAATAGGGTGATAGGCGGGTATCAGTACAGAAGCAGCAGAGAGGAGTATTAAACTACGACCCTGCTTCCTGGTCTGAACCCTGGGTTTCAGTTTTGGAGAACTAAAATTCAGCCAGATTCCTAGAAAGAAGAGCTGCTTCATCCAAAGTGGGATGGATGCCTTCTCTCCGGATCACACCAGGTTTTCCCCAAAATGTTTGCCTGTTATCAATGTAACCCACATCGTTTTCCGGAAAACATTCAAATGGATTTTAGTGCGATGTCTACCATAGTTATATCTCTTATAAAAATTGTTGTATCGTCCGCAAATTGACATCTTGAATTCCTTATCAAAACTTTTAATACCTGCAAGTTAGAATTTTTCATAATTAGTAAGGAAAGCATTTGAGTTGTTAATATAAATAATTTAGGTGAAATTGGGCAGCCCTGCCTGATTCCTCTTGACATTGAGAAACTGGGGGTCATACTTGTTCCCAGGAAAACTGAGCTACTTATGTTATTATAAAATAAACTGATTATATTACAGAATTTTTCCCCAAAGCCAAAATATTTTAAGGTTTTTATTATAAAGCAGTGTTCCAGTGAGTCAAAAGCCTTAAAGAAATCCAAGAATAAAATAAAACTGTCACTATCAATAAAGCTACGATTATCAATCATATCAAAAATCTGTCTAGTATGATGATGGATATTTCTTACCTTTAAAAACGCCAATTGGCACTCATTAATAATTGTTCCTCATCCACTGTTTAAACAATTGGCATAAACAAGAGCTAAAACTTTGTAATCTGTACATAAAAGAGTGATGGGTCTCCAATTGTCTAGTAACAAAGGATCTTTGTTGGCTTTGGGGATCAGAGTAATCAGACCTGGTTTCATTGTGGGAGAGAGGCTATTGTTTGAAATGCATTCCAGCAAGGCCTCAAATAATAGTTTTCGTAAATCTTTCCAAAAGAAAATATAAAATTCAGTGGTTAACCCATCTAGGCCTGGAGGTTTACCCTTTGCCATTTGCTGTATTGCTACGTTCGGGAAAAACATGGTTGAGATTTGAAAACATCCAGCTGACCCAGTTCTTCATACGATAAAAATGATTTTGAACATAGTAAATTAATATTGCCAGTAAGTTGGAATTGTTTCTGTCTCCTCAGCTTTGAAGCAAGTTTGCCTGTCTTTATTGCAGTAATCCTAACATAAAATTTAAACCACTCCCACTTATTTAAGGGAGACAAATCCATTACTGAAATATCCTTAATGAGGTTCAGAACTTCTGAACAGAAAGTTTTATTATTCAGCAGATTACTATTAAACTTTCAAGCTATGTTTGAAGACGATTTAGATTTATTCAGAGAGAGAAACAAAGTAACTGAACAATGATCCCTTTTCTAGACCAGACCCCTTTACTGCAGGATCAATCTGAGTGTCCCAGTCCTGAAACGCTTCTTCAACCAGGAGGACACCAGGCCTGATTTTCGGCTGAGCAGGCAGTCTCTGGCAGTACTGCTTAATCTTTTGCACCAGGATCGGTGACATGGATGGGGTGCTACTATTGAGACCTTGGTTTTTCTTTTCTGGCTGGCAAGTGGCACATCCTACAGAGTGGTCTACAGAGTGTTTGGGATGCCTCGCTCTACTGTCCATCGCATTGTCCACAGAGTTACAGAGGAGGTGGTGGCCATTTGTCACCAGGTCATCTACCTTCCAAAGACCCCTGAGGACTTGGAGGCAGTGTCCTGTGGGTTTGCAGGGCTGGCACGCCACAGAGCTTTTCTTAAAGCTGTGGGTGCAATTGACGGCTGCCATATCCGCATCAGGTGTCCAAGCGACCCTGATGGTCGGTGCTACAGGAACAGGAAACTCTTCCCTTCCATAATCATGCAAGCAGTTTCTGACCATTGGAGCCATTTTATTGACACGTATGTGGGCTGGCCTGGGTCAGTGCATGACTCTAGGGTGCTCTGCCACAGCCCACTATACAGACAGTCAGTTTATCCTCCTCCAGGGCATTTTATCCTTGCTGATGGAGGGTACCCATGCCTCCAATATCCACTCCCCCTCATCACTCCCTACAAGAGGACGATACAAGGTGTGGGAGCTCAGCGCTTTAACAGCCATCATTCCAAAAAGAGCGTGTTTTTGGAATAATGAAAACCAGATTCAGGGCCATCTTCCTGAAGGCGCCGGAGGTGCACCACACCTTTGTACCTAACGTAAGTTTTGACCTAGATCCATTTTATATATACATTATACATAATATATACACATACACACATATGCACCCTCTTTTAAATTGTTTTCAGGTCATAACAGCATGAGCCATCCTCCACAACATCTGCCATGGTGCTGGGGGTGTCATGGCCCCAGAGGATGACCCAGAGGAGGTTGTAGAAGAGGATGAGGGTGAGGTTGGGA
This sequence comes from Girardinichthys multiradiatus, assembly GCF_021462225.1. Lineage (NCBI taxonomy): Eukaryota > Metazoa > Chordata > Actinopteri > Cyprinodontiformes > Goodeidae > Girardinichthys > Girardinichthys multiradiatus. The sequence goes on along the minus strand of NC_061812.1, from coordinate 11,937,721 downwards.
CTGAGGCAGTCAGCGGTGCTCTCTGGCGGGACCTGGTGTCTGCCCTGGAGGAGGTACCACCAGAACATGACTACTGTGTGCAGGCAATTATAATATTATAGATGTGATTAATTTTTGAGGGGTATAACTAATTGTAATATTTTGTGAGCACAATCTTCTAATTCAGGACAATCTTCTAATTCTGCGTTTTTGCGATTACATCTTAGTGATGTGGCAGCCGTCAATTCAGCCAGCCCCTTAAACCCACTTGATGGACAATGACATGGACAGCGGAAAGAGGCATCACAAAACATCTGCACACCACCTGTGTGATTCACTCACCATCCAGAAAGACAAACCAAAGGTCTCAGTTGCAGCGTCCCATCCATGTCTCTGACCTTGTGAAAGATTTAGCCACACCGCCAGAGACTTTCTGTTCAGAAAGATATCTGCCTTATTGTTCTGTTGAAGAGGTGTTCCAGGAACCGGTCACTCAGGTTGACGCTTCTGTCGCCATTGTAAATACTTGTACATAGGTTTATTTTATGCCTTTTGTTTCTTCTAATTTTGATCTGTTTGAATGTTCTTTTTCCCCCATTCTGTTGAAAGTGCTGTTTGTAATTTTCATAATAAATTCTGTTTATAACTTTAAATGAAGTTGATGTATTGTTAGATCAAATGTAAATAACATTAGTGACAAAAACAATTTTGAAATTTATTAGAACACCTTCAAACTTTAACAATCTGAACAAAACTTAATATAATTTCTTTTATAGCACCTTATTTTGGTGCCATTCTTTCTAAGATGGAAAACAGTCTGTCCATTCTCTGTGCCCTCTTCTCCTCTGCTTTTCTCTGTAGCCTCATGTCCTCCCTGATCAACTCCATCATCTCCTCATCTCTGTCTCTTTTTCTTTTCTGACCCCTTACTGCTGGCTCACTGTCTTCCTTCTCCATCTCCATCTGGTTGCCCACCGCTCCGCTTGGCCCTGGAGTGTCCTCAGGGATGGAGGCAATTAGGACAGGAGGTATTGTGGAAGACCTCTGTCCCAACACCTCATCCATAAGAACAAACCACGGCCAAGTAGCAGCACCCTCTCCTGACCCTGGATACTTGCAATCCTAAAGTTAGAGGGAATAAAAAAAGAGTTGACTAAACAGAGAAACAAATAAGACTTTTAGAAATATTTTTTTTATTTATGTGTGACATGAAAAGTTCTGAACATACTCTAATTTTTTTTTTTTTCAAATTGTCCCACTTTGTTTTGGCCTGCAAAGGGGGTGACCTTCCCCTGTTGGTCCATCTTCTCCAGAATTGTCCTAAACCAAAAGAAGTATGTTAATCACTGGATGGATATTTATGAAAGTTAGAAAGATAGGAGTTATTGAAACTGGACAGAAACTGACTACAAATAATGTTGTTATTGTACATCCAAGCCACGGTGGCTGAGTTTTTAGCTCCAGTCAAAAGGTGGTTATTCTCACCCCTGAGCTTAATGAACTGGACGGTCTGCTTCTTTGTCCCTAAAAAAAATATGAAAATACCAAAAAAAAAAAACATCTTGCTTCATATCAGAGCAAAAATAAAGCCTTTTTAAATTTTACATTTGTCTTAATTTGAAGAAAATATTAAAATATTTCTATGCAAATGCCTAAAACAAGCTCTTTCAAACTTTTAACTTCTTTACTGAGATTCACTTACATTTGGAAGTGTATTCCTCGTCGGGTTTACCTGGAATCAGAAATTATAATGCTAGCTGAATTATAAATAAACTTTTAAAACATATAGCACATTTCTTCATCAAAAATGAATATTGGAAAGCTTATTTATTCTCAATCACACTGTCCAACGATACAGTTAGATTACATGAAACTGTCCCTTTATTCTGGTTAACCTTAATATCACCTGAAATGTCAAATCGATTTTCAGTAACAATTAAAATAATATTAACATAAACTGTTAGAAATCACTTGTGTTAAACGTTCACTGTGATGACTGCCAGCGGGAGCTTAGTGCCGGGAGTCCGGTCAGATATCTCCAAGTTTAGCTTGCCTCACCGCCAGCAAGGCTGGCGAGGCAAGCCAGTTACTCCGCCGTGAACAGAAATCTCTGAACACATTGGAGCACGTTTGAAATTAAGCGATGTCTAGATAAATCAAGCAGATATTTCTCGTCCACATAGTTATATTCCCGCACTAAAAACATTGTAGAAGTTAATTTTTGTCACAGAAAGTGTAATTTTTCACAATGTACTCACAGCTTTTGCCGCTATGGTCCGCCATGTCTGCCCCTCCTTGACCAATCCGCTTAGACCCGCAATGAATCATGGGAAATGATGGGCCGCGAAGGATACTCACGACCCATCCTTCAAATCAGGCAAAAGAAGGACACATTTGTCGGCCGCATTTGTCTCGGAAGGATTCATGAATTGGGACAGCCTACAAATACGGCCTTCGAAGGATGCAGCCTCTGAATTGGGACACACCCACTATGAGTGCAACCGTTATCATTTCCGGGTCAGCATCGCCGTTGGTACATTCCCATTCCGGTTGATTTTGTCAAATGTAAATTTGTTTCAATACTTGTAAAAGTGTTTCGCATCTTGTTAAATTGTTTCCTGAAATGTTAAGTTGTCTATAGGTTTGTAAAAGTGTTTTAGATTTTGTAATGTTGGCCACCGTAGGAATCTGTTCAGAATCTGCAATAGCCTGATGATCTCTCTAGTGTGTTCCCAGTATTTATCAGATAAGTCAGATAAGAAATCTGAGAATTGTTCAAAAATTTCACAGTAAAGTCCTGGTGGATGATACAAAACTACAAACAGAAGTGATTTAGGTGCTTTGTACTTCAGGTGCAAAACCAGGAGCAAACTAATAGTCATGTTTGCAGGTTAATAAAGGATCCAACCGCAGAGACTCTGGCAAGAGCAAAGTTTTTAATAAGGAATAACAAGGGGACTTATAGGCAAACTAGCAGGAAGAGCAGGACAAGAAGCATGGCAGAGTAACAGGAGGAAGCAGTAAGGAATAATGAAAAACCAGGAACTTAAACACTGAGGTGGGGGTATAAAAGGACAAAGGAACCAGATGAGGTCATCAGATGAGATATGGGACAGCTGTGGCAGAATGAAAGCAGGAAAACTGAGGGAGGGAGACTCATTAACACAAAGGGAACTGAACTATTACTCAAAATTATCTACAAACCAAAAGGGAAAAAAGCCTGAAACTACCATAAGAGAATACACCAAAATGCATAGATGAACAAACACAAGAAATAATCATAATAAAAAAGATACTAAACACAAGAATAAACCTGTATGGCAAAACCTCAATGACAATAATAAACAACTTCTATGGCAAGACCTTTTCTAGGAATAATAATATAGAAAGGAACACAAAAGAAAAACAAAACACAAACACCTGTGGATCAGGACAGGCCTAGCATTGCTCCTCCTCCTCCAGTATTTCAAGGAATGTGAAAATGTATACGATTAGAAGGCGTGGACTCATTTTAAAGTAACACTACTGTAAAATAAAATAAATCAATATAATTACCACAAATCAAGTTATTTGCTAACAAAGTCTTTGAAGAGAGAGCTCTAATGTACAATGTACTAGATTTAATTGTTCTGTTTTAGTTGAAATAGTTCACTGAACAAAAATATAAACGCAACACTTGTTGCTCCCATTTTTATAAGCTGAATCCAAAGATCTAAGACATTTTCTGTATACAAAAATGGCCTATTTCTTTCAAATATTATTCACAAATCCTTCTAAATCTGTGTTATTGAGCACTTCTACTTTGCCAAAATAATCCATCCAACTCACAGGTGTGTTATATTAGTTCAATTCAATTCAATTCAAAAATACTTTATTAATCCCAAAGGGAAATTAAATGTTGTTGTAGCTCATTGTGAGAATTTCCTTAAAGAGCTGTTGTAGATGCTGATGGCTGTGGGCAGGAAGGATCTCCTGTAGCGCTCCGTCTTACAGAAGATCTGAAGAAGCCTCTGACTGAAGACACTCTGTTGTTGTAGGACAGTCTCAGGAAGAGGATGCTCAGGGTTCTCCATAATGTTCTTCATTTTATGAAGAATCTGTCTTTCCACAATGATCTCCAGAGGTTCCAGAGGAGTCCCCAGAACAGAACCAGCCTTTTTTATCAGCTTGTTGAGCTTTTTTAAGTCCCTGGCTCTGATGCTGCTTCCCCAGCAGATGATGGTAGAAGAGATTACACTTTCCACAACAGACTTATAGAAGATATGCAGCATCTTGCTGCAAACACCAAAGGACCTAAGCTTCCTCAAGAAGTACAGTCTGCTCTGTCCCTTCTTGTAGATGGCTTCACAGTTGTATCTCCACTCCAGTCTGTTCAGGTGAACACCGAGGTATTTATACTCCTCCACCACCTCCACTTCTTCTCCCATGATAGAAATAGTTTTTGACTTATTCCTGTTTCTCTTAAAATCTACAATCATCTCCTTTGTTTTAGTCAGTCAGTCAGTCATTTTCTAACGCTTATTCCATAGTGGGTCGCAGGGGAGCTGGTGCCTATCTCCAGCAGTCTATGGGCGAGAGGCAGGGCACACCCTGGACAGGTCGCCAGTCCATCACAGGGCAACACACAAACAACCATGCACACACTCATTCATACACCTAAGGTCAATTTAGAGTGACCAATTAACCTAACAGGCATGTCTTTGGACTGTGGGAGGAAGCCGGAGTACCCGGTGAGAACCCACGCATGCACGGGGAGAACATGCAAACTCCATGCAGAAAGACCCCAGGCCAGGAATTGAACCCAGGACCTTCTTGCTGCAAGGCAACAGTGCTACCAACTGCGCCACCGTGTTTTAGTCACATTCAAAATGAGATGATTGTTTCCACACCGTGCCACAAAGGGGTCCACCACCTTCCTCTACTCAGCTTCTTGTCCATCTCTGATCCACCCCACGACTGCAGAATCATCCGAGTATTTCTGCAGATGACAGGAGTCTGTCTTGTACTGGAAGTCTGAGATATCAAGATGCTGATTAGACAGCATGACTATTGCACAGGTGTGCCTTAGGCTGACCACAATAAAATGCCACTCTAAAATGTGCTGTTTTATGACACAGCACAGTGCCACAGATGTTGCAACTTTTGAGGGAGCGTGCAATTTACATGCTGACTGCAGGAATGTTCACCAGAGTTGTTGTCTTTGAATTGAATGTTTATTTCTCTTCCATAAACTGTCTGTAAAGGTTTTCAGAGAATTTAGCAGTGCATCCAACGGCCTCACAACCGCACACCATGTGTAACCACACCAGCCCAGAACTTCCACATCCAGCATTTTCATTTCCAAGATCATCTGAGACCAGCCACTCGGACAGCTGCTGCAATAATCGGTTTGCATATCCAAAGAATTTCTGCACAGACTGTCAGAAACTGTCTCAGGAGAGATCCTCTGCATGCTCAGCGTCCTCATTGCAGTCTCAACCTGACTGCAGTTTGTCGTTGTAACTGATTTGGGTGGGAAAAGGCTCACAGCTGATGCTGTCTGGTACTTCGAAGAGGTTTTCTCTTCACGGATGAATCCCAGTTTTCACTGTACAGGGCAGATGGCAGATATGACGTCGTGTGCAGCGGTTTGTTGATGTCAACGTCGTGGATCGAGTGCCCCATGGTGGCAGTGGGGTTATAGTATGGGTAGACATAGGTAAAGGACCACAAACATAGGTGCATTTTACTGACATTTTACTGGTATTCTGAATGCACAGAGATAGTGTGAGGACATTCTGAGACCCATTGTTGTGCCATTCACGACCATCATCAGATTGATAATGCACGGCCCCGTGTGGCAGGAAATGTATACAATTCCTTGAAGCTGAAAACATCCCAGTTCTTGCATGGCCAGCATACTCACTGGTCATGTCACCCATTGTTTGGGATGCTCCGGATCAGCGTATATGACAGGGTGTTCCAGTTCCTGCCAATATCCAGCAACTTTCTACAACCATTGAAGAGATGTGAACCAACATTCCACAGACCACAATCAACAACCTCATCAACTCTATGCCAAGGAAATGTGTTGCACTGCGTGAGGCAAATGGTGGTCACACCAGATACTGACTGGTTTTCAGACTCCCCCCAATACAGTTGTTACGGCTGGTGGCCGTATCTGTGTGTTTTGTTTTGTACCATCATCAACAGACTGGCCAGCAGATGTCGCTGAAAAGCGCCGTTTTCCTCCGTGCTCTTGCTACCGCTGTTTCTGATGGGATCAGATTTCTTCTTCGCTGGATACACTCTTCTTCGCTGTTCCTGACGGACTCGGATCTCCCTGCGCGCTCTGAACTCCTCCTGCTGGACGTCTCCGGGAGTTCATGTTGGACTATTCATTTCCTGGTTCTTCCCCCAATCATTAAAAGGGACTACATTATATAAACTCTCTGCACCTGACACTAAAGGCAGCTGTGATTTGGACTGAACAGCTCGCCACTTCTGACCTTGGTGTTGTGAAACTTTGAAGCTTGGGTATTTTGTATGCTTACCTGCTTGTTGGGAAACTTGGTTATTTTTGTGTGCTCACCTCCTTGATGACTCCATCTTGGCTCAGAGGAGTCTCTTTAAAGTTGATTGGGCTTTGTCTTCTTGATTTGTTTGTTTGCTTGTTGTTAGCAGGGACGCTTTTGATTTAGGAAACTGTTGAATTAGTTTGTCCCTCCTTTTGGGGGATTATTTTTAGTTAAATTACTGATTGTTGTGTATTTTGTTACATTTATAGTCATTGTGTATTTTGGGTTTTACCCCTTATTTCTTTATTTTCATACAGTTTGTACTTCGTTAAGTACCCTCCTTTTGTTTGTTTTGTTAAAAATAACGGAAACTGAACTAAAAAGAAAGAAATTACTCCTTCTTTCATAAAACCAACACCTGGTTTGAATGTTTACTTCCCCCTACCCCTAGACCAAGTGGGGTCGTACCAACAGTAAACTTGCATAGTTTAGAGTGGTTTTTATTGTGGCCAGGCTAAGGCACACCTGTGCAGTAATCATGTTGTCTAATCAGCTTCTTGATTTGCCACCACATAGAAATGGTGTCTATTTTTTTCAGTGTATTTATTTTCACACCTAGAAAATGGATAGATATAACCTAATTTCTATATGATGGAACATTATCTTTGGAGAAATGTTTTTGGTTTTCAGTAGAATTTTTACTATATTTCCATGGAAGTCAGGTGTGCATTTAAAATCTATTTGTTAAGCTGATGAAGAATTTTACAAGAATCAAACAACAATAAAACAACAATATTTTGCAATTATTCTCTATGTAGTTTTACACAACCATTTAGACAGTAAATGATTAAACAGATTTAATAGGCCACATTTAAACTATTTTAAAATAATCTAATAGCAACAACAGCATTTCAGAGATAAAAGGAAAATAGTATACTTTTATCCTAACGTTTTGTTAAATAACACAGAGCTCCGCATTAGTGAGAACATTGTTATAAGTTTCTTTTTAAGATCAAAAGTTTTTTTTTTTTTGCCATTTTCTTTATGTCTTTATACCAAAATCTTAGGTGGAAAGTCATCAGCTTTTTTCACTGCAGGTACAATGCTGGATGGGGATAAAGGCAGGATTGTTATAATGAGCTTAAACTCCAGGTGGAAGCACAATAAAGAAGCCCCACCATCATCCTGTTTGGGTCATCTTGCCCATACACTTGCTTTTAAAGCTGTGACAATAAAGTCTCCATACAATACAGATCCACTATACACAGTATGGTGGGGGGGGGAAATCAAGCAGCATGAAGTTTTTTTAAGTTAATATGCGTTATTAGCTTTTGACCTCTCAGAATTGTTAAAGGTCTACTCTTCTACTAAGCCCACACAGTTCTGAGGGGCATAGGATGAGGAAAATGAGGGTCTGCATATAAGCTGAAATAAAAGCAGCAGAAGCAAATAGCAAAATTACCATGAAAGGTCAATGCTTAAATAAACCATAAATGATGGGCTAAACAAGAGGAGTCAGATGGAGGTTCAGATGATTTTAGAAACATTTAGTTAATTACAGACAGAACTCACTGTAGCCAGCTGAGGCTTTTAAACATTCATGTAAATCAAACTAAGCTTGAACAGTTGTTTTAATAAGTACACAGCTTTTTCCATTTATTTTTGTAATTTTAAGGTTTTGCCTTCTAAGAATAACAACTTTACCAATTACGCAATGACAATTTCTATTTAAAAAAACGCAAAAGGAGGCACTAGTGTGCAACAATGATATAGGCACTTGTAGCTCTGTCTCTTTTCCTTCAAATTCATTGTTTAATCTCTACACTTGGTCTTCTACACTCAGTCTTGCAAATTATTAAACAAGTGGTTATATTTTCTGCATGTTTGTATATCCACCATGGGGAAGAAAGATAGTGCACAGAAAAAGAAAACTCAGTCGAGTTCTGCCACTAGCAATGAAGCTTTACTAGCTGCAGTTACAAGCCAGGGGATACAAGTTATCAAGTTTTTTGATTTGATTGGTGTCAAATTGAGGGACGTTTGGCCACCACTGAAGCTTCTTTTGGACACCCAGCTAAAAAGGTCCTCATAAGGTAGAGAGCCGAGACAACGCCATCAATGAAGCCAAGTCAGCCACTGATGGCTGCATCTCTGCCCTGTGATTAGCTACAAGAGGCTACCTGGAAAGGTGGTCTCACAGACACAAAATCAGAGCGCTTCACATCAAAGAGGGAGAGGAACAAGGTCCCCGCACTGACTTTATCATCCAACTTATACCTGAAGTACTCGGAAAGGATAACTTTGTCAAGTCCATTAAGTGACCATGCCAAGGACAGCCTAAACCACAGTCTGAAAAGCGTCCGCGAGCAATCACCGTGAGGATCCATGATGTCAGGGACATAGCTAACATCCTACATCACAGCCGCTCGCATTCACTGCTGATGTACAACGCATCCCAAGTGTTAATCTTTCTCATCTACACAGCTATAGTTTTGTTGCAGCAGATGCAATACAACAGGGTGAGGATGAAGCAAACGAAAGCAGGCGCTAAGTGCTTGCTTTACTACCTAGCTAAGCTTCAGGTTGTACACAACTATATTGCTAAGACTTTTCTTTATTCAGCAGAAGCAAAACATTTCATCAGCTCTGTGGCTGTTATTGCGTGTGAGCCTTGGCTGTGCCTTCTCCTAAATCACACTCCAAATAAATTTTTTTGCTATCTGCAGGTTAGGAGCTTTTGCGAAGAAACTTAGTTTGGGTCCAAATCAGCCTCCAAAGCAGCATATTTTGCATAATCTACTTACTAAACCTCCCACCTCCAAACATTTCATCTCACAGTTTGTGAATGTGTTCACTACCCATATATCATCCCTTCATATTAGACACGTGTGGGCAAAAGATATTGGAGTTTCAATTTCTACTGAATTCTGGGATTGCGTACTGAAGGGAATAAAAGATTACTCTATTAATGCTAGACTGCAGCTAATTCATTTTAAAGTTGTACATCATCTACACTATGACGTGCTCTCATATGGTATGGTAAATGATGTGATTTCCTGTTTTCATCTTGAAAACAAATACGCTATTCTTTCAGTAACAAGTGGAGACAGTAATTATTTTCTGTCATCTCTGAACAAACTTCTAAACCTTTTGGAAGATTCCTACAGAAATTGTTAAATTTGCTAATGCTGGCAACGGTGGGTCCATCAACAAATTTGACCTTATAGATTAAGAACAGGTTGTCATCAAAGTTCACGTATATGTAAAAGTGGATAGACAAATACTTCGTGGCATACACATGTGGACAAAATTGTTGGTAGCCCTCGGTTAATGAAAGAAAAACCCACAACGGTGAGAGAAATAACTTGAATCTGACAATGGTAATAATGAATAAAAATTCTATGAAAATGAACAAATGAAACTGAGACATTGCTTTTCAAACATGCTTCAACAGAATTATTTTAAAAAAACTCATGAAACAGGCCTGGACAAAAATGATGGTACCCTTAACTTAACATTTTGTTACACAACCTTTTGAGACAATCACTGCAATCAAATGATTCCTATAACTGTCAATGAGACTTCTGCACCTCTCAGCAGGTATTTTGGGCCACTCCCCATGAGCTAACTGCTCCATGTTTCAGCTCTTTCCAAAGATGCTCAATAGGATTTAGGTCAGGGCTCATAGAAGGCCACTTATGAATAGTCCAATGTTTTCCTCTTAGCCATTCTTGGGTGTTTTTAGCTGTGTGTTTTGGGTCATGATCCTGTTGCAAGACCCATGATCTGCGACTGAGATCAAGGTTTCTGACACTGGGCAGCACATTTATCTCTAGAATCCCTTGATAGTCTTGAGATTTCATTATACCCTGCACAGATTCAAGACACCCTGTGCCAGATGCAGCAAAGCAGCCCCAGAACATAACAGAGCCTCCTCCATGTTTCGCAGTAGGGACAGCGTTCTGTTCATCTATGCTTCATTTTTCCGTCTGCAAACATTGAGCTGATGTGCCTTGCCAAAAAGTAAAATTGTTGTCTTATCTGCCCATAGGACATTCTCCCAGAAGCTTTGTGGCTTGTCAACATGTAGTTTGGCCAATTCCAGTCTGGCTTTTTTATGATTTGTTTTCAACAATGGTCTCCTTGGTCGTCCCCCATTAAGTCCACTTTTCCTCAAACAACGTCAGATGGTGCGATCTGACACAGATGCTCCATGAGCTTGACGTTCACCTTTAATCTCTTTAGAAGTTTTTCTGGGTTCTTTGGTTACCGTTTATTTTATCCATCTCTTTGTTTTGTCATCGATTTTCCTCCTGCGGACACATCCAGGGAGGTTGGCTACAGTTCCATGGATCTTAAATTTCTGAATAATATGTGCAACTGTAGTCACAGGAACATGAAGCTGCTTGGAGATGGTCTTATAACCTTTACCTTTAACATGCTTGTCTATAATTTTCTTTCTAATCTCCTGAGACAACTCTTTCCTTCCCTTCCTCTGGTCCATGTTGAGTGTTGTACACACCATTTCACCAAACAGCACAGTGACTACCTGTAGCCCTGTATATAGGCCCACTGACTGATTACAAGAATGTAGACACCTGTGATGCTAATTAATGGACATACCTTGATTTAACATGTCCCTTTGCTCACATTATTTTCAGGGGTACCATCATTTTTGTCCAGGCCTGTTTCATAAGTTTATTTTTTAAAATTATTCTGTTGAAGCATGTTTGAAAAGCAATGTCTGACTTTCATTTGTTAATTTTCAGAGAATTTTTATTCATTATTACCTTTGTCGGATTCAAGTTATTTCTGTGACCGTTGTGGGTTTTTCTTTCATTAACCGAGGGGTACCAACGATTTTGTGTAGTGTATCATTACTGTAACACTCTTAAATGGCTAAGGTGGAGCTGGGTCCATTTTCTTCATTTATTTATTTATTAGTTTAATTATTTACTGTTTATAATAATAAATATTGTTAGGATTTTGGAGGGAGGGCTGGAGTGTTAGTTTATCTTTTTGGACAAATCCTAAAAAAACATTTAAAAAGAGAACAAATCTAGATTTAAAACACCAAAAAGCCTCTTTTAACTTTGTATTTCTGAACTAATCTAGTTTTACACCCAAATACTGTTTTATACAGTTACTATCACAATATATTGATTATATTTAAGGGAGTAACGGCAGTAAGGGATGCTGTCAAGCTGAAGGAGTCCTATCGGCTGTGGTTGGCTTGTGGGACTCCTGAGGCGGCTGACGGGTACCGTGAGGCCAAGCGTGTTGCGACCCGGGCGGTGGCAGAGGCAAAAACTCGGAGGCAAAAACTTGGGCCTGGGAGGAGTTTGATGAGGCCATTGAGAAGGACTACCGGTTGGCCTCGAAGTGATTCTGGCAAACCGTCCGGCGCCTCAGGAGGGGGAAGCAGTGCTTCGCCCACACTGTTTATAGTGGGGGTGGGAGGTTGCTGACCTCAACTGAGGAGATTATCGGGCGGTGAAAGGAGTACTTCGAGGATCTCCTCAATCCTGCCATCACGCATTCCGTAGCAGTCAGGGACAGTGCCTCTGGACTGGCAGACTGGGGTGGTGGTCCCCGTTCATAAGAAGGGGGACCAGAGGGTGTGTTCCAACTACTGGGGGATCACACTCCTCAGCCTCCCTGGTAAGGCCTACGCCAGGGTATTGGAGAGGAGAGTCCGGCCGATAGTCGAACCTCGGCTTCAGGAGTAGCAGTGTTGTTTTCGTCCTGGCCGTAGAACACTGGACCAGCTCCATACCCTCTACAGGGTGCTCGAGGGTTCATGGGAGTTTGCCCAACCGGTTCACATGTGTTTTGTGGACCTGGAGAAGGCATTCGACTGTGTCCCTCGTGATGCCCTGTGGGGGTGCTCCAGGAGTATGGAATCGGGGGCCCTTTATTAGGGGCCATCCGGTCCTTGTACGAGCGGAGCAGGAGTTTGGTCCGCATTGCCAGCACTAAGTCGGACCTGTTCCCGGTGCATGTTGGACTCCGGCAGGGCAGCCCTTTGTCACCGGTCCTGTTCATAACTTTTATGGACAGGATTTCTAGACGCAGCCAAGGGCCGGAGGGGGTCTGGTTTGCGGACCAGTGGATTTCATCTCTTCTTTTTGCAGATGACGTGGTCCTGCTGGCCCCCTCTAGCCAAGACCTACAGCATGCGCTGGGGCGGTTCGCAGCCGAGTGTGAAGCGGCTGGGATGAAGATCAGCTCCTCCAAGTCCGAGGCCATGGTACTCAACCGGAAAGGGTGGCTTGTCCTCTTCAGGTTGGAGGGGAGTTCCTGCCTCAAGTGGAGGAGTTTAAGTATCTCGGGGTCTTGTTCACGAGTGGGGGAAAAATGGAGCGGGAGATCGACAGACAGATCAGTGCGGCTGCAGCAGTAATGAGGGCACTGTGCCGGTCCGTTGTGGTGAAGAGAGAGCTGAGCCGAAAAGCAAAGTTCTCAATTTACCGGTCGGTCTACGTTCCTACCCTCACCTATGGCCATGAATTTTGGGTCATGACCAAAAGAACGAGATCCCGGATACGAGCGGCTGAAATGAGCTTCCCCCGTAGGGTGGCCGGGCACTCCCTTAGGGATCGGGTGAGGAGCTCGGCCATCCGGGAGGAGTTGGAGGAGGTGTCTGGGGAGAGGGAGGTCTGGGCGTCTCTGCTGAGTCTGCTGCCCCCGCGACCCGGTCCCGGATAAGTGGAAGATGACGACGACGACAACGATTTAATTTTTTGTTAACGGATAACTATTGTAAACGTGTTTGTAACAGGTTGTCTTTGTTGTATTTGAATTTGTTAGTTCATTACAAAATAATAATCAGAAAATTTAAAAAAGCAAAACTATAAAAACTAAGCCCACCTTAAAGCTTTCACAGACATTTTAAGGTTAAGTTTCACTCAGGCTGTATCTATTCAATTAGGTGATAATAAGGCAGTGTGATGACCTCGAAACAGTAAATTCAGAAGTTTGGGCATGTTGGTGGTTTTAAGTACTCGGCTGCCGTAGAGGAAATACATCAGACCTTGGAAAAAAAGGTTTGCTGTCAACTATCAATCTGAACTCAGAGGGGTGATAGGTCTATTGTGTATACAATATATACCAGTTAATTCTATAATAAAAACATGTGAAAACATTAAAGACAATAATATCAGAGATACGATTGAAGAATGTTTAGAGAAAACAATGTGTTGTAAACTCCAAAGTTAAGTTAAGTTATGGGTTAATTGTTAAAGCTAATGACAGCAGGGTTAACAGGGATACCTAGATACAGGTAAAAGCAATGCATAATTTAATTACAAAATGAAAGTTACTCTAATTCATATAAAAAAAAGTAATTAAATTATGGTTACTTATAAAATGATTGCAATTTGCCTTACAACCAACTGTCTTATTTATGTACATTTTGCCGTCTAGACCAGTGATGACAGATGTAAATGTCAGATTTCAAATGCAATTGAATTCATCATGCCACGTAGTGCATCCAGTCCCCCCTCCTAGTGTGCTTGACTGGCAACTGACAGGGTGCATCCATCAGGCATCGGGAAATAAGAAACGCTGCAACATTTTATTTATGATTGAACTTTGCTGGATAAACTAGTGTGAATCTACCAGGAAGCCCAAATAATGCAGTTAAAAGCCTTCAACTTATGCAAAGCACTGCAGCAAGAGCTCTGATGAAAACTACAAAGGTTAGACTATTGACGATGGACTAAAACATCACATCTGAATATCCTACTTTTTTTAAATTACATGGGTAACAAATATTGATAGACTGAAATACCTTTTAAGAATTTCCTACTTTTGTATTGAGTAGTAGCACACTTTGATGGACATACTAACATGGTCAAAACATGCCTCCATTGTTCAAAGTTAATGAAGCACATAATGATCAACTACATAAATAGTAATGATTTTATTCTCTTCCAGAAAATAATTACTAAACAGAAAGTATGAGATCAAACTAAGCTCCATTTAACTTCTTATTTTGTATTCTGATCCAGCATCTATATTGGATGGTGAACCTTTATATGAGATATATTTGGGAACAAATACATAATATCTCTTAGAAAATTACAGTATTGTATAGGATCAATAAAAAAGATATTTTAAACAGAAATGTCAGGCTTCTGAAAAGTATGTTCATTTCTATGCCCTCAATACTTAGTTGGGCCTTCTTTTGCATGAATTACTGCATCAATGCAGCATGGCATGGAGGCAATCTCCCTGTGGCTGAGTTGTAATGGAAGCCCAGGTTGCTTTGATAGTGGCCTTCAGGTCATCTGCATTGTAAGGACCCATGTCCCTTGTGTTACTCTTGACAATAACCCATAGATTCTATGAGGTTCAGTTCTGGCCAGTTTGCTGGCCAGTCAAACATAGTAACAACATGGTCAATGAACCAGCTTTTGATATCTTTGGCATTGTGGGCAGGTGCCAAGTTCTCCTGGAAAAGGAAATCAGTATCTCAACAAAGCTTGTCAGAAGAAGGAAGCATGAAGTGCTCTAAAATTTCCTGGTAGATTACTATGTTGACACTGGACCAACACCAGCAGCTGACATGACACCCCAAATCATAACTGACTGTGGAAACCTCACACTGGAACTCAGGCAATGGGGACTCTGTGCCTCTCCACTCTTCCCCCAAGCTTTGGGACCTTGATTTCCAAATGAAAATGCAAACTTTACTTTTATCTGAAAATACGACTTGGAACCACAGAGGAACAGTTCAGTTCCTTTTCAATTAGCCTAGATAAGACACTTTTGATGTGTCCCTGGTTCAGGAGTGGCTTGACACAAGGAATGCAACTTCTGTAGCCTATGTGTATGAATTATCTGTGTGTAGCAGCTCTTGATGCACTGACTCCAGCCTTTACCTTGCAAAGCTCCCCCATATTTTTGAATAAATTTGGCCTGACAATCCTCTCAAGGCTGCGGTTATCCCTGTTGCTAGTGCACCTTTTCCTACTACACTTATTCCTTCCACTAAACTTTATTTGAATATTCTTAGATACAGCATGCTATGATCAACCAGCTTCTTTAGCAATCTGTAAGCCATCATCATCAAAATTAATAAGAAATAATGTGTGGAATAATTCACATTATGTGAAATGAATCTACATGATGTGAGTTTCACTTCTGAATTGAGTAACAAAGAATATTGAACTTTTTTTCAGTATTCCTGTTTTTTGAGAAGTATCTGTATGTCCAGGCATTTTTGAAAGTGAGAATTTGGAGACTCAAAATGGCCACTTTTGAAAATGTGTGTTCAGTTTGAAAATGCCTGGAGAAATTAACTTCAAAAGGCTCCAATTCCTGAATCCTTGAACACAAGGTCAGACAACAAACTGAAATTCCAAAAAGTGGCAAAACAAGGTCTTGTAGCACTTTGCACATATAAGCAAAACACCTCTCTATCCCCCACAGACATGCACAGGTAAACAAAGAACTCCCCTTCGTGCACTTAGCGACTATACATGTTCTTATTTTAAAACCATATTTCATGGGTAAACAACATAAACAAAACCCTAGATGTACATAAAAGTTTCCACATACTGTCAAGAACAAAATAAGTCTAAGTCCTTCTCAGCTGAGGTGGCTACCGACGTCTGGTTCAGAGTGGTTTCTTCTGCAGACCATCTCAACCAACCTCATCAGTTTTAGCTACTCTTAACAAAATGTTTTGCCCTAATTTGTTTGGCAAAAACTCCAAAAGGGGAGTGGTATATGTGCAATTACATAGGGAGGGCGAAGACATAAACATTGTGGACGCTTGTGTTTTTTTCGCCTGGTTTTGGGTTCGGCCATCCATTGATATGACATGCACTTCATCAGCTACATGCAAACTGACATGTTTCCGGTTCTCACGGAGTGCTACACTTGAAGAGCTTAATGTGTTACCCGAGGCTGGATTCTTAATAAATATAAATAAATATATAGTACATAGCCAGTCTTTTGAACAGCTCTTTGAAAGGAATGGACCTATGTCTACCTACCTTCAAGGAGTCATAAATCCAATCTCTATTTGTCACTTGCAATGTGAAATTAGAGCTGCAGCCGCTATATCAGATCTAAATCCTTCTAAAAGTAATTAAAATGTGAAAAATTTAAATGGAGTAACTTTTCAAATTAACCTACTCAACACTAAATGACAGTAGAGTTTGAAAACCATACATTTTGTAACAATGTCCTTTAAAAAGTCATGGCTAAACTGAAAACATGTTCATATGCAGAGCAGTTTATTTAAACTCTAAATTAATTCTTCATATTAGCTCAAACATCTCAGGACAAGTTCACAGAGCTAATATACAGTCCAGAGTAATCCTCGTCCCTGCATCGACTGGTGGGCCCTGCCAGATTTTTGTGATTATGCTGAGTGTCCACACATAAAATACATGTGCACTGAGAGGCATCGAGGCAGCAAAAACTCAGCAACAGCCAAAGAAGAACATGAGCAGAAGACAAACAAGTATGCCTTTTTTTGCATAAAGTGGTTTTATTGTAAGCCTTTGTAAGAAGAAATGGAAATATTTACATTTGCACAAATGTTGGCAGCCAACAATTGTGATACCACTGCAATAATACTAACAGTAAAAAGAACAAAAAGATTATAAAGAAATGTAAAGGAGTACATACTTCTTATCACTAAATAAGAGATTATGTAGTTTACTGGTATTATTTTATTTGTTTAGAACAGACGTTAGTCCCTTCCTTGGTCATCCATCTTTTCAGGTAGACTTTCCATCCATGGTACTAATAGTAGGCTTAAAGCCAAAAAAATACATTTTCTGGCATTGGTGTCTTTTTCTCATTCTCTGTGGATGTGCACAATATAAGCTTGGCTTGCTTTCCTGGCCCCGTTGCCACAGGCACTAGTTTACCCAGACTCTTTGGCTCAAAGAAAGTATAATAAGGGTCTCCAATATGCAAACAAACATCTAACAAAAATGACGAAACAATTCCTAAAAGGGCCCATTATACTCCAGTGAAATTCGAGAATGTGATGGTTATTCAATAAAGCAGTCCAAAGTTGCTCTTTGTTTCTAGGTTAGTCATAGTCCCTTTATTGCCCAGAAGCAAAATGTCAAAATGAGGGGCCAAAATGCTGCTCAGGCTTTCTAATGTCAAGACTCACACATTAAAGGGTAACAATATGTGAGCTTTTTAGCTGTGGGTCTTCACAACTTTCTTTTTTTAAACATTTCTACAGATATTCTCTGCCAATTAACCCTGCATTGGGTAAGATTTAATTATCTCAAACCCCAGCTTTGTGCCTGTGCAATTTGCGGCGTCACTCTCCCTACATCTCAGGTATAATTTGCATGCCTTAGTTCAGGCTAAAATGAAGCGGGTGAAGCGTTGTAGTTTGAAGGTCTCCCTGCTTTATCTGCCAACTCCTGGAAGCTAGGCATATTTGCATTGCTTTTCATTTCCACAGGCATGGCAGTTGGATTGATAAAGGAAAAACAAGCGCACTGTACAAACCTTGCTTTACAAAAGACAACTTAGAAACTTATTTGCATACATAAAACAGGTAGATAAAGGCCACACATTATTGGTTCAGGTCTCATTATCACCCTCCATCAATGCACATAACATCTGTTGCATGCACCCTTAATGAAACCCAAGCGCACATCATTTTTTTGGACCCATCTTATCAAGGTAGTCTCAAATGAACCAGAAAAGCCAAGCTTTTTAGCAGTGGACACTGTTGTGCAGTTTATAATCTTTTTAGAAACATACTTTGTTATTGCCTTATTTGAGCTAAACTTCTAAACACACATTTTTCTGCCAATGCTCCCTCTATTGCTCACTCCTATGGTTTATTTAAAACCTTTCAATCATGAAAAATTTTAATAAAACTTTGATTACTGTACATTATTCAACTTGTCCCCAAGGTATGAGGTTAGCACTAGATCATGACCCGCTGTCTGTGTTTAATAGTTATTCTGCACAGTCGTTCATGGGCCCTCTGTTCGTACAACTGCCTTTAAATATTTTATTTTGCAACAGTGGCATTTCTATGATGTCCAACAGTTGTTCCAACTTCCATTTTAGGGACATTTTTTTATTCATTCACGTCCATCCACTTATCCAAGATCGGGTTATATTGGTAACAGGACCAGGAGGGAAACCCATATATCCTTCTTTCAAGCAAGATTCTGCAACTCATGGGGATACAGTCCCACCAGCGTTTTCTAGGTCTGCCAGTGGCGTTAATGCCACAGCTCTGACACGTCATGTATACAGGTCCTTCTCAAAATATTAGCATATTGTGATAAAGCTCATTATTTTCCATAATGTCATGATGAAAATTTAACATTCATATATTTTAGATTCATTGCACACTAACTGAAATATTTCAGGTCTTTTATTGTCTTAATACGGATGATTGTGGCATACAGCTCATGAAAACCCAAAATTCCTATCTCACAAAATTAGCATATTTCATCCGACCAAAAATAGAAAAGTGTTTTTAATACAAAAAACGTCAACCTTCAAATAATCATGTACAGTTATGCACTCAATACTTGGTCGGGAATCCTTTGGCAGAAATGACTGCTTCAATGCAGCGTGGCATGGAGGCAATCAGCCTGTGGCACTGCTGAGGTCTTATGGAGGCCCAGGATGCTTTGATAGCGGCCTTTAGCTCATCCAGAGTGTTGGGTCTTGAGTCTCTCAACGTTCTCTTCACAATATCCCACAGATTCTCTATGGGGTTCAGGTCAGGAGAGTTGGCAGGCCAATTGAGCACAGTGATATCATGGTCAGTAAACCATTTACCAGTGGTTTTGGCACTGTGAGCAGGTGCCAGGTCGTGCTGAAAAATGAAATCTTCATCTCCATAAAGCTTTTCAGCAGATGGAAGCATGAAGTGCTCCAAAATCTCCTGATAGCTAGCTGCATTGACCCTGCCCTTGATAAAACACAGTGGACCAACACCAGCAGCTGACACGGCACCCCAGACCATCACTGACTGTGGGTACTTGACACTGGACTTCTGGCATTTTGGCATTTCCTTCTCCCCAGTCTTCCTCCAGACTCTGGCACCTTGATTTCCGAATGACATGCAGAATTTGCTTTCATCCGAAAAAAGTACTTTGGACCACTGAGCAACAGTCCTGTGCTGCTTCTCTGTTGCCCAGGTCAGGTCAGCAGTCTTACCCATGATTGGGGTTTTGAGTGATGAACCAGGCTGGGAGTTTTAAAGGCCTCAGGAATCTTTTGCAGGTGTTTAGAGTTAACTCGTTGATTCAGATGATTAGGTTCATAGCTCGTTTAGAGAACCTTTTAATGATATGCTAATTGTGTGAGATAGGAATTTTGGGTTTTCATGAGCTGTATGCCAAAATCATCTGTATTAAGACAATAAAAGACCTGAAATATTTCAGTTAGTGTGCAATGAATCTAAAATATATGAATGTTAAATTTTCATCATGACATTATGGAAAATAATGAACCTTATCACAATATGCTAATATTTTGAGAAGGACCTGTACATCAAGCGTGCACCAAGTAGAGTTGCCAACTGTCCCTTGAAAAATGGAATCGTCCCATATTTAGAATAAAAAGTACGCGTCCCGTATTGAGCTGAAACGGGACGCACGCAGTCCCGTATTATTAGGTGGATCAAAAATCTTCACTAAAATGTCAATAGAATTAATAAATGATGGGGTGCTTAATATTTAACATTACGGTAAATTCATTACCAGCCATATCCTGCTCTGTGACCAATGAGCTGACAGAATATTTTGACTCATCTCATTGGCCAGCAGGTACCGTTGCTAAGGATAGATACAGGTGTTACGTCGATTCGCGTTTTCCCATCAGATACGGTTTCCCCAGCGTCTCCTCGCCGCTTACGTGACAAAAAAGGCCCGTGTTTGTTCAGCGCTCGTAACCAGCGCGCCGTGCTTCCACCGCAGGAGATCTACGGACACCGTAAAAGCTTGTGTTTCGGCGAAGTTGTCCCACTTTTTTACAACTGTGCTCTCATGATAGATAGATAGATAGATAGATAGATAGATAGATAGATAGATAGATAGATAGATAGATAGATAGATAGATAGATAGATAGATAGATAGATAGATAGATAGATAGATAGATAGATAGATAGATAGATAGATAGATAGATAGATAGATAGATAGATAGATAGATAGATAGATAGATAGATAGATAGATAGATAGATAGATAGATAGATAGATAGATAGATAGATAGATAGATAGATAGATAGATAGATAGATAGATAGATAGATAGATAGATAGATAGATAGATAGATAGATAGATGATGCAAGTTCTTCAGGCAGCTGACATCCCCAACATCCAGGCTATTGTACCCTTTGTCCTCAGCATCCCTTCTTCTAGTGGGTTTGTGGAAAATATTTTCTCCATCATGAAAAATAAGTGGACTGATGTGAGGAACAAATGTTCTACTGAATTAATGAGAAGTGAGCTAATTGTCAATCTAATTAATGAAATGTCCTGCTCAGAGTTTTACTCGGTAGTCCTGAAAAGCAAACAACTCCTTGCAGCAGCAAGAGCTCAAATGAAATATAAATGGAAAAAAATTGGTTGTTTCCACATAATTCAGCACTGCAGTTTTTAGTTCACTAGTTCAATATTTTTTTCACTACACCTGTACAGTCATGGCCTTTAAGGCACAAGTGTTTATGTTTACAACTTTTCTACAGACTTTTTGTTTGCACTAAATGCACTATTACGAAAATGTTTTGCATTATACTGTTATGCTTTTTTATATTGTTTTAAGTTAAGCAGGACCGAGGTCTTTTCAATAGTGGTTTATTTATTTCAGAAGGATATTTGTTTTTGTCTAGTCATTTTATTTTGCAAAAAGAATAAATTATTGTATAAATTGCTGTATAATTGTTTTTCCATGGATATTTGTATCAGTCAAAACATGCACCGAAATAAACTTGGGTTCGAGTCAAAGTCATTTCACACAAAGAAAAAGGGTGAAAAGAATCACCAGGCCGGTAGAGGTGCAGACAGTGGAGTTGGATAGCCCTACCAGGAGGTGTCCCTTATTTATTTATCAAGGAGTTGGCAACCCTAGCACCAAGCCATGTCACAACTGTGACTCAAATATCACAGCAATGACACAATAATATCAGTCTCACACTATGCCATGTAGCTAGTTCATTCACTTTGGGATCCTGGCTAATGTGAACTGAAAGTGAAACTTATGCCATCACACCATCTGTTTAATTCAGATAATTATCTGATCACTTGAGGGGGCTCATACAGCATTGTAGTGTCATTCCCAGACGGTCAGCTGATCTTAGTATTTTCTGAACAGCAGCATATCAAATGTGCCACACATTTTTCAAAGACAGGGCATGACGTTCCACAAAATCTTCTTCAGTTCCTCATGTTTAGACCTATGACACATGTTTGCATTCAGCCTAAATGGCAAGACAAGAGACAGTGTGACAGCCACCTAAAACGGAGTACAACCACCATTTAAAGGAGCTTATTTCATTAAGTGTAGTTAAATGTTTTATAGGTAGTTTGCTTTAAATGCATTTATTTTATGTTTTAGGGCCATAATTAAATTTCTATACGTTACGGTTTGATTTTTAAAAAGCCACCTTCACATGTTCTACACTCCATTCTGTCCTGCTATGATTTATTGTGAATATTTGGAGTGCTGAGGGGAGACCTTCAGTTCATATATACACTGTTATAGCTTTCTGCGACTCTCCCAGTGGGACCTCTGTGTAGAGGATAAAATTTCATTTTATGTCTTGCAGTGAATCAAGTCATTTTCATGCCAACATTTCTCTGAGTATTCAAACAAAATGAGACTGTTTGAATTCAAGTCCAGGTTTCCTCATTTTTGAATCCCTACTGAATTTTGTTCCCCGCCAGAAAACTCTTCAGACATAAACAACATGGTGAATTTGGCAGGACCCTGGTTACATTTCAGGTGAAGAATATGACTTGAATTACTGTCAGCATCAGAAATAACATCTCATCTTTGCTTTCTCTGTTTCTATGATACTCTATTGGAATACATCACCTGCATCCAAAGACTCACAGGTTTGTCAAACAACTTCTGTGGTAGGCCCTTTACATTTAATGATATATGCTGCCAGCTTCCCAGTCTACTTACATCAGATCTGTTAAAAGTTTTTTTTTTTTTTTTGGTTTCACTCTTACACTTTTCCCATTCTGCATTCCCTGTCTTTCCTCAGTACTCAGTTCTACCTCACATTCTCCCTGAGGGGGGAAATGTGCAGCAGCTCTTAGAGCTGTATTATTCGACATAGCATATGAAGGCTAATAAACCAAAATTTTATTTCATAATAGTAAAAGTTTATTGTGATAAACAGACAAAATGCCTTAAAAAATCTTTTAGAAAATACTTGTTTGCAATATTTAGTCAGACAAACCGTAATCATTTTTCTAATATGTGAATCGCAGTTAAATTTAATCGAAATAATTGTCCTGCTTTGTTAAAAACAAAGAGGTTTTGCTTAAGAGGAAGCAGTCTGCTTTTATAAAACAGACCTTCACCGTAACCAGGGTTGACAGTTTCTATTTTTGTCTTTTCATTCCCCTGACAGAGACACTGCATTTTAACTCTGTCACAGCAGTTTTTGGTTGCCTGACCCAAAAAAAGGTTTGTTTGAAATCAAGTGTTAGGGTAATATTTGTACTGGGTACAAGCATTAGGTCTAAAGCATCTGTAACTGGTCAAATTTTCAGAGCCTATATTTCTCTTGATGTAATTAAAGTCCCAGATATGTTATATTTTAAACCGCATGTTCTAGAATACAAATGTTATAGAGGTGCATGTTCTAAAGTCATATGTCCTGATATCAAGCACTGTATTTTCTTGGTATGGAGAAGGTGTTAATGTAGTTTTTATTTCATCTGTGG
Source organism: Girardinichthys multiradiatus (assembly GCF_021462225.1). NCBI lineage: Eukaryota > Metazoa > Chordata > Actinopteri > Cyprinodontiformes > Goodeidae > Girardinichthys > Girardinichthys multiradiatus. The sequence goes on along the minus strand of NC_061812.1, from coordinate 11,914,329 downwards.
GACCACAGTGATGAACGACCCATTAATGGTTTGTTTTTGGTAACACTGTTTGCAGATGCTAAGCTGACATCTGTTGACATTTTTGCATGCAAACATAAGCCAGGCTAACTCGTCTTACATTTTGCCGTGACAAAAAAAGACATTTGTTTGTGTTTGTGCTTAAAATGCTACTTTGTTTAAAGCTTTTAACATACTGGTCAGATCTTGCCTCAGAGTACTGGGAGAAGGTTCCCCCCTACAGATGTTTTCTGGGTTTTTTTATATGGCAAAACCTGAGTAAATACAAAAAAACTGGTTTTGTAACATCACTGAGGAGGAAACTTGGCCCACTCTGCTTTTCACAACTGTTTTAATTTAGTGACAGTCAAGGGTCTTGGATAAACTGTTCAAGGTCCTGCCACAGCATCTCAATTGGGTTTAAGTTTGGATCATGACTAGGTTACTCCAAAGCCATAATTTTTTTGTTTCAACCATTCAGAGGTGGATTGGCTGGAGTGCTTTAGATCATTGTCCATAACTCAGGTGTATTTGAGCTTAAAGTCACAAACTGATTTCTGGAACTTGTCCTTCAGGATTTTCTGGTAGAGAGCAGAATTTATAGTTCCATCAGTTATGGTAAGCTGACCAGATCCTGAATAACAAAAGCAGCCCCAGACCATCATACTGTAGTTCCATAACCATATTTGGCTGTAGTTATGATGTTCTTTTGATTAAAAACGTTATTATGTTTCTACCACAAAGACGTTAAACTGCATCATTCTGCTTTAAACATGTTAACTATGTCCATCTAATTTTCTCACCCTTTGTAAGGGTTTGAAATATATAATAGTCGTGAAAGCTTCCATTTTACTCGGACTTGGGGAATTCAAAACCTCTGTCAACCTCTGCCAGGCCCCGCAGACTAGATCAGCCTTACTTGGTTAGACAGATGTAATGGCTTTTGAGTAGGATCAAACAGTGATGGTGGAGCAGAAATCACAAAAGCAGATGGTGGGTTACTTTCTTTAGCAGTTACCACTGGAACTGTAGAGTAAAATCAGTTGTAAAAGTGTGGACAAAACTCAATTTTCCAAGAAAAGTATCCACAATTTGGCAGCAAACATGATACTAAATGTATCACATGAACCAACCCCATGGCCTGAAAATGAGCTGACTTCAGTGTGGGATGTTGGATCTGATAGAAAACAAAATAATTTACATTATGTTTTTCCAGGTCTAGCACTCTACCAGTATCTTAAGCACTTAATCTGAAAATCATAAATAAGTTCAAATAGATGCACACAAAAACATACATTTCCTGTTGGATATCTAGTTTATTAAAGTGGGGCATCTGTGTCCTCTGTGAATGAACCAGGAGTTCCAGAGTCCTCATCTCCAGCTGGTGTGTGAGAGTACAAATAGAACATGAAAAGTGCATAAAACATATCTAATCACGCCAGGTAACATCCACGAAGAAGAGGTTACAGTAAACTGTATTTCAAAACAGTGTCTCTTACCAGTATTTTCTATCTTCTCTAGTCCGACCTTCACCTAAATATTTGAGTATTGCTTCCTTTGAAACAGCAATATACTAATTACGTTATTTATTCCATTGACAGTATTGTACACAGAAAATGAAGTCAAAACAAAAGTAATGTAAGGGAAACTAACATTTATTGTCCCAACTGTAACTTTATTTCATGATTGCATGATTTCTTAAATCCTCAAATTCTGAGCTACACTGCATGAGCAGGAAGTTTTGGACCCTTTAGATTACCTTGAGCTTGTTTGTGTGCCTCTTTAACCTTAATTTTCTTTCTTTTCTCTTCTCCTGAGGGATATGCTTTGACATCTTCTGCATGCTCAGCAGTACTTTTAAATATCAGAACCATGAGACAACGAGTGCAGTATACAGACACACACAAGCAATTTTTAATCTACTGAGCGAAGGATTTCAAACTAATAAAATAAAGGTTGATGGGTGAATCAATTAATAAATATACCAGAACTTCACCAACAAAATTTTTATTTTTTTTTCTTTGTGTGTTGCCAATGGTGTTTTTTATTTCAACCTCACTTTGCATTACTAATACTGGACTAGTTTGAGCAATCAGAAAAACTCAACAGTTTCTGAAAGCTAATTTTGTGCACTTTAGAACCAATTCAGGCTCATTATGTTAACCTTACTCCAGCTGTTGTAAGAAGCCTGTGAAATAACCCTCTGCCCACGCACACACAAAACATGGACAAGTCAGCTAAGCCAGCACCTGACTAATGCAGGACATTTGGGTGTCAGTCAATCAGTACTTGTTCATTTATAAATTTTATAATAAAATATAGAACCTTTCATTTTCTAATATGTAGTTGAAGAAATATGCATAAATAAGAGTACATAATTCTTATGAGTATTAATAATAAATTTTTTTTTGTTGCAGTAACCAGAATTAAATACATTAAATGTACATCGTAACTTACTACTAAAGTTTTAAAATATGAAGGCAGGAAAAGGTATTGCAGTAGAAAACACTCTATATTACATAAAGAATGTCTGAATAAAAATAGAAATGAGCATATAAAACCTTACAGTTTTATGTCCTGCAAGCCCCCATCAGGTCTGGTGCCTTTAACTCACCTCGGTTGTTGATCTTGAATCTTTAATGTATTATTTTGGCATGGCTGGCGCAAATAGTTGCACATGTAAACCACCTGTGTGTTGCCTAGTAACATGTGCTGTATATACATCATGTAAGAAATGTGTAGATTCCTCCTGTGCTAGATCCTACTGTGTATCTTAGAAGCATCTGTCTCGGTAGTGTTGTGGTATGGGTAGATATTTTTGTGTGCTGATAAACAGCAAGTGAGTGATCTGGCATTTTTGCAATGTTTATTGATTATCTATGTTTTTCCTTGTCATTGAAACCGATTGACAATACATCCTACAAAAACATCTAAAATTGAGTTATTGGAAATGGTTTAATCCATCTTGCACAGTAATAAAAAGAGGAAAAATAATGGCCATGCAGACTTTGGTAAACATAGAGAAGAACCCTTTTAACAGGAGGAAACCTCCAACAGATCCAGGGACACATCCAGTCATTTGCGGTGACTGTAAGGTGGTTGTGAGGACAAGAAACAGACACTCAAAAATACAAAAGCACTGGTCCAGGAATACTTTCTATGAGTTAAACAAAAAATAAACAAAGTTAATGACAGCAGTAAGTCTGTCAATGACTGTTTCTCAACAAGAGACATACCTAAATGCAATAGCATTAAGCCTGGATTATTTTCTATCGGATTAGGTCCTGATGTTATGACGCTTAATTCTTATTGTAAAACTATTCCTCCCCTCTGTGTGCTTGAAATCCTTCGTATCTCAAAGACTACATATCAATTAAACAAGTATCTGCCTTTTAGAAAAATGGAAAACAGACTACTGCAGCAAACAAAAAGTAATAAACTTGTAGATCTTCCAAGCAGAGTTGTCTTTGGTAACAAATATGAAACAGTAAGCATGCACACAGTAATAGCATACATAGACAGACTGAGTTTCTAGGGGAAATAATCACAAATTTAAATATATTTAATATTGCCAAATGACTTTTTATGCACTGTCGAATAAATGTCAATTGACAAATAGAGATTATGTGATTTTTTCCATTACATTTATATACGTTTTATACAAACTCCTAACTATTGCTGTAAAGTATACATTGGACTGATGTACTCATATGACATGAATGCATTAAAAAACTGAGCATAAGAAGGGTGAAATGATTTCATTACTTTAGCTTCCTATTAGGTTGTGCATTAGCTGCAAGTGAACAGAGATAAACTGTAAGCTGCAGCTAGAGATCCACAATGACCCTATAAAAAGAACAAAGATTTTGCAGAAGAGATCTGTCACATTCTCGGTCTCTGCTAATTAGCATTGATACTATATTTTCCAAGAGAACTCAATGATGCATAAAAAATAATACTGCTACAACCACACGTTTGTACTGTCCACCTGAGTTACAGATTTATTTTATAAGGGTATATTAAAAATTTATTTCTATAATTGTGTTTATGTTTGGGCTTCTGAAGTGTAAGTCAAATAATGAATATAAGAGACACAAAACAAGATTGTCCATTTTGGGACATTCAGTTTCAAAAAATGTTTTCAATAGGTATTTTAAATTTGTGCCCTGTGATGGCCTGGCGACCTGTCCAGGGTGTACCCTCCTGCCCATAGACTGCTGGAGATAAGCACCAGCTTCCCCGCGACCCACAATTGAAGAAGCGGTAGAAAATGACTGACTGACTGATTTTAAATTTGCAAACAAAAAAAATGTCAAGTTAAAAATGTCTTCAACTGGACACTAAATAGTATATTTTCTGTTTTTGGCATAATGGTAGTGGGGAGGTTAACACTTAGCCCTGAATAAAACTCAAATTTGTGTTGTCCAGATACTTCAGCTTTCTTCCACAGACACACATTAAGGGTCAGATAGTGTTTCTAAATTGACAGTAGGAGCAAGTGTGGAAATGTGTGCTTGTTTTGTGTGTCTGTGTTGACCTTGTGGTAGATTGGAATATCCATTAATTGTCACTTGATTTTTGTTTTTTTACTGAAGAAAGGTTTCTTTCAGAGTTTGAATGCATAGAATAAAAATTATTTTATTAAAAGTACTTCAAACCCTTGCCAAAAAGAACATTAGAAATAAAAAAAAGTAGTACAGAATGCAACTTGAAGACTTAGAAGTATAATATGCTATTTTCTTAATTTTTAGGCTTGTCTTTGCAGAGTGCATAAAAAATGTAATAAACAAAAAAGAAACATTGGCATTGTGCTCCTTTTGTGGCACTACCACTGTTTTTTATCTTCTGTCCCATCTTCAATAGGTCTCAATGTTTCTCTCTTTCATTCCCTATACAAATACATAAAGGTTTAAGTATTATCAGATCTTTTTCATTATCAATTTATTATGTGCTGGACCATATTTGAATAAAGATTTGGCCATCTTCCCTTGAGTAGTTATTTTTTTCTAAAGAACAGTGGCATAGAAAGAAAATCCATTCATTATGGAAGTATGTGCTTTGAAATCTGTTTTTGCTAATTAACTCTGTATTGTAATGGTAAAAGGCATGTAGGCAATTAAGCCATTTTTTTCCCATCTTTAAGCAAAGTACAGTACATATTGTTGTAAAAGGCAGGCAACTAGTGAAAGCCCAGCTTTGTTAGACTTTCCCTTTATGTTCATCCTGAGTCTTAGTAAACTTTTCGTCAATCAAAGCCAGGTGTTTTTCTTGTATTTTCTAAGGTGTTTCAAATAATCACCTTTAAAGGGACTATTTCTCTTCTTTTATTTCATCTGCATCCAACATGCAGATTTAACATGTCTAATTCTACTTTTCCTTCTCTCATTTGGCATTTATTTTCAGACACACTTCATTTACACAAGCACTTTCTTGAAGTTGGAAACCAAAATAACAACATACAGCAGTGTGAATAAAAAACTGCTGTAGATTAAAACAAGTTGATTTCATTATTAACTTTCTCATTTTATTGAAAGTGTTCCTTTGTCTCAACTTCTGATTCTCTCTGTTTGTGTATTGCCTGAGTTCACTTGAATGAATTCATGCCGAATAAACCACACTGTTAATGCCAAAGAAAAAAACAATGCCTTATGATACTAGTTCAAAAGAACACATTTATTTTGAACATGTTGGGGTAGGTATGAGAGTAGCATCAGTGACAGCAGTCCTTCACTGAATACACTTTAGGTCATGGTTTCTACCTTTTTCATTTTAAGACATTAACACAAACAGTGATCCTACCTAAGGAGCAGTCTTTGAAAACCTTGAGTTCGAACAAAATACTACTGGCAGTTTTATTTCCCTCATATTTTCCTGGAGTTGTTACAAACTACATTAGAATGGTCCATGCAGAAACACAAAGCTACAGTTACCAAAGTGATTATGTTACTGTCACAGCTTGAAGTGTTTTTGTATTTGTCAAAATCTGTGGGATATTTTTGTCACGTGTCTAATACAGTATTACCACTTTGGCATTTAGATTAACTTTCACTCAATCATTTACTGCGCTAGTTTCTGAAAATTTGTAATTAGCCCCAGGGATCCAAGCAAAGATTTAAGACATTAGTTTGCAAAACAGTACAAGCTGTATAGACTTTGGGCCTTTGTTGTTCAAACAACAACCCAGGTGGCAGAAGGGGATCTTACTGTGAGCTAATGCCACAAACAGTGTGTAAAGGTCAAATTACTTTGTGTGAATACTGTAATGTTTAATGTGCATGCATTGTCTGTAAAATGTCTGTAATTACAAAAGTCACAATCAATCAGTCAGGCTTTATTTATAGAGTGCTTTAAACACCCAAAGTGACCATAGTGCTGCCGATTAAAGAAATAACAACATGAAATTAGCAATAAAATTCAACATCTACAGATAAACTAATAGAATAAGAGTTAAAACAATAAGAAATAAGGAAATAAACCTACTAATAAAACCAGCCTAATGCTTGTGTTCAAATGGAATTAAATGCTGACTTAAAAATATGTGAAAATATGTTTTATTTGTTATCACTCTACATACAAAATAAAGTTTAGTCACTGCAAAAAACTAGACTTTTATCCCTTAGATGCAGAAATGACATGACGCTACACTCTTCCACAAGTAGGTCAAAAATGACCTGTTAGAATCAATGTGCTTTTGTGCTATTTCTTTGTCATTTTGGTTAAGGATAATATATTGTTTTATATATTTTGTACAATAATTGTGTACCAATAAGAATAATTTCGTTTTAAATATTTTTTTTTCAAAATTTTTACACTTAAAACATTTGGAAATGCAGATCTTGTACTTCTTTTGCTTTGGTTGGCCCTGTTTGTGTATTTCGCATGGCTGAGTTGTGAGGTTTACCTTACCATTGCTTCAGCAATCGGGAATTGCAGTTGGAGGCAAATTTCTAGTTATCTTCTAATGTGTGATGTGACAAGTTCCTTAGAAAGAGCAGGGAGGAAAAGCCGTCGTGCATTGGTGATACCACTTTTGAAATCAGGGTGCAGAGTTGTGAAAAATGTGTAGGTATTCAGTTGTGATGTCAAGAATGTTGTAACAGAGTACAATGGGCCACCACTGCATTTTACACTTGCAGGTGTAGGTGCCAACCATCACCTGCAACGTTGATCTTATGGGTAGTATTTGATGACTTCTCTTTTTTTCTTTCTGCTACTTTTATCCACCACTTTGCTTTGATGTATTGAACTCAGGAGCACAAAAGCCATTGCTTTTTTCTTGATGTAGCTGATGGTGGGGCTGCAATTAAATTTCAGCTGTAGAGTTTGCTCAATAGTAAGATCCTTCTCCAGGAGGTGCTGTGCAAGAGGCACACCTGTGAAGACTGCACAACTGCAGGGCAATGTTTTCTCCTAGGTTCTTGATAATTTCTTCCTTTGGTTGTCTCCTGTGTAAGCTATTCCATCTATTGCATCGGGTATACAAACACAGAATATATTCTGACCATACTTGGCAGAAGTGTTTGACATGTACTGTAGAAACTTGCTCCTCCCCCTGAATATAAAATAATGCTCAAGATAATATCAGGTGTTGCAGTGTAAAATAATCTTTAGAGGTACATCTTGTGATATAGTCGATATATAAAAAGTAGATTTATTGCATATTGCTTTCAATCACAGATGATCAGAATAAAATATTCCCATGAAAATGCAGGTCATTTTTTTGTTTGTTTGTTTTTTACAGCAGTAATGACATTTATTTTCTCAAAAGTAGGCAAACAGTAAGTAGGTTGCAGAGAGGGGGAAGACATGCAGCACAGCTCTCCAGGGTCAGGACTCGAACCTGTGACAGCTTCATTGAGGACTGAGGCCTCTACATGGGTTGCACACTCTACCGCTATGCCATGCACTGCACCCTAAATGTGTGTCATTTTTGACCCACTTATGAAAGCTTGGGGTAGTAATACAAAAAAATTGAACTTTGGAAAATGTATGAGAGGTAAGTTGAAATTTTAAATGACATGATATCAATAACACATTTTTAGAAAAATAGCTGGAATATGAAATGATAACTTTATGTTAAAATATATTAAAGGACAACAACTTAATTGGGTCATTTTCAACCTACTTATGTATCTAAGGGTTAAAGGAATAACCACAGAAAAGCTCCCCTTATTGTTTTCTTTCTCGATGTTGAAATCTCTTCTGTCATTATTTTCCGAAATGTGCAGTCTTCAGTGTTCATTTACAATTGCCTCATTTGTTCAATGTATTCATTTAGAAAAGCCTCACTAACACAAGACTCTTTGCCCTGCAGGGAGTTTGATTTTGAGCTCTGCCCTATCAACACAGTTGTAAAATTCATGATTGCAAAAAATGTTATTTTGTACTTGCACTTATTATAGACTGTCTGTCGATGAAACCGTATGCACACTATCACTCTTTTTCAGCTCCAGGAACAATTTTCATACTCTACAATCTTCTCCATCAGTTTCTCATTTTGCTTGACATAAACCCATCATGGTCAGCGGTACGCTTGATTACACACTAACTGTACCCTACACTACAACGGTTATCATTCTATATTTTAAGTTGTGTTGGAATCTGTAGGAAAAAGAAAGAATCTGTAGAAAATGATGGAGCAGTCAGAGTATTATCTATTGAGTTCTACTTACTTTCTGTGCTTTTCGTTCTTATTTTACACTGCAGTAGAAAACATGTTTTCCCCAAACTGTAATGTCCATGCTAACGTCTGTACAGCAATTAGTCCATGAAGTTGTGCTGGCAAGACAATTACATTTTTGCAGTTCTCCATACCTGGCAGTCTTAGTCAGTCCTTACCAGGTGAGAGATAACATAGAGATCATGAAGTTCAAAGAGGTCCCTTTTTTGTTATGTAAAATGCATCATCCTTGTCACATATTAATAGGAACTTGATTCTGGGGTTTGTTTTGAAGGAACATTAAAATCTTTGCAGCCATTTGTTTACCTTACATTGTAGAGAACATATAACTGAACAAGTCATCCTATAGTTTATTGGATGAAGATTCAAGAGCTCTCATATTCTGTAAACACTTGATCATTTTTTTATTGTGAAGCCTGTAAGCAATTAATCTTGTGGCACATGTTGCTCTTTACACTCAATGAAACTGAAGACTAGGCTGTTTTAAACACAGTTTCTGATCAATGTTTTAAATTGTGGAACTTTTCAGATTGAATCATTGGAAACACTCCTGAATTTTATTTAAAACTGCAAAAACAGAATATATGTCAGGGTTTGACATTTGTGGACTTAGTTTGTGGTTTTGTGTTTTACTTTTGTTTAGTTGTTTTCTAGTTTGTTTTGGCATCATGTTTATTAGTTTATTTTCCTCCTACCATCTCCTAGTGTGTATTTTGTCTTCCTCTAGCTCTTAGTTTCTTTTGTGGTTGCTTTCTTATTACTTTTTGTGGTATTCTTCTTATAATTATTATGATTATTCATCCTTGGATTCTTATTTAGTATTTCTGTGTTTAGTTATGGTTTGGTATTTGTTTCACCTGTTCCTTCTTCCCTGCCTCCTTGTCGCACCTGTTCTCAGTTCCCTTGATTACCTGCCTTTGTCTTTCCCCAGTATATTAGTTGGTTTGGTGTCTCTCTTCATTGCTGGTTCCTTGTGTTCGTCACTACCCCTTTCCCTACCATGATTATGCTTTGTTTATGCTTCGCTTGGAAACTTATGCTACGTTTTGCCATAGTACCTGCAGTGTTTTGTTACGTTTTTGACCTTTTGAGAATAAACTAAGATGCGGCTGCCAAGCTCTTGTCTGCACTTTGGTCCGACCCAAAATCCCTTTTTGACAATATAATTATATAATTCATTTGGTCATTACATGTGCAATGGTACTTGAAACAGTTCCACAAATTTTGTTTTTTTTAATTGATTCTGAACAATGGTGGAGATACGTAAAATAAAACAAATTACAAACTGAAATGACTTCACAGGGGTTGGCTTATTTATAGCTCTGATGTTCACTTAACATTTATAGCTGCAGCACCACAACTTTTTTGATCCCACCTACTTGGCTATTGGAGCCGCATTAGTAAAACTTTAGTTAATTCAAGTTTCAAGTTTACTATGTAAACATTTAGAACTAAGGTCCTAATGTGAGTTCTGGTTTGTTCATCCTTTTATTTTTTTATATAAAGTTTAAACAAATTGATTCATCATGATGTAATCTGCCAGTTAGCATTGATTGTCACCCTATAACCATTTTTTACCTATGTTCACTTGGACTGTACCAGCAAATTGTCCTGGTGACCTCTTACCTTCAGCAGACAGCTGTGCAGTAACAAGAGTGGGGGGGCCTGGATACGTTTGGTAGGTGCTGGACGATAAAGGGGCTTTGTGGAAAAAAATATGAGATTTGGTCGTAGAGTAGGTTGTATTTTGATCTTGGAAAGGTTTTTCATGTTGTCAGTGAAATCTAGGAGAGGGTAACCAGCACTCTTGAAAAGATGCCTAAGTTCCTAAAAAGTTTTGAGGTTGTCAATAAAACACTTTATTTTGCAGTACAACCTTTTTTAAGCCATTTTTTGACCATCAGCAGTCTGCTGAATCTTTCATCTCCACGGCTGTCGGTAAAGGTCCAAAAAAAACACCTTGATATTGAGACCTTGAGACCTTGTTTAGCAAATGAACAAAATTCTCTTTTAAGATTTCCAATTTTTGCTTTAAACGTTAAGAGCTCCTGTGTGTATGATGAGGTTTTTTACTGTCAGATTCTCATCTGTGATCATCTATATTTTCAGAAACCATAATATTTACAAAGCTAAGTACTTTGTGTTTTTCTTGCTGCAAAAGTGTTCAATCTCATTCATGGCTCCATCACCCACTATTAGAGTTTGTGGCCTGGTGGCTGGCTCTTTTTGAAACCGTTTAGGAGGAAACAGTTCAGGACACAGTGGTCAGTTAACTCTCATTTACATCAGCCTGCTATTTCTTGGTAGTGCTAGTTAGAATCATCAGTGGGGTTGTTTCATTTCCATACCCAGCATTTACCTTGACATTTACTTCAACCAAATACATTTTCATTTCCATCACTGCTATTTTCTGGAGAAGTTTGTCCCAGTCTGAGAAAAAGTGATGCATCTTGTGCTGATTAGCTTGTGTTGCCATGAAAATTGCAGCTGCTCCTAGCGCCATCTGGTCCTTCTCTCAAAAGAGATTAAAATGAAAAATTCTTGGAAAATATCCTCTGAAACGTTCCTGAGTGTCACTGATTTAAAGTAGTTTCATCTAACTTTTCTGTAGTTTTTGGCTACAGCAAACAGAGAGCTAGGGGTGGAAGTGTCCAAGCAGGCAAAGAGCAAAAAACGGACATATCAAACATCTAGTATGGCAAAAATAAATGTACTCTGTTCTATAAGATTTCTGTTAGAATTTACAAAAAAATTTATTTTGAATTTAAAATGTTTTCATTTATTGAATTTTTTTTCTCACCCTATCTCTAAGGGAGTGCCCGGCCACCCCACGGAGGAAGCTCATTTCAGCCGCTTGTATCCGGGGTCTCGTTCTTTCGGTCATGACCCAAAGTTCATGGCCATAGGTGAGGGTAGGAACGTAGACCGACCGGTAAATTGAGAACATTGCTTTTTGGCTCAGCTCTCTCTTCACCACAACGGACGGGCACAGTGCCCTCATTACTGCGGCAGCCGCACCGATCCGTCTGTAGATCTCCTGCTCCATTTTTCCCTCACTCGTGAACAAGACCCCGAGATACTTAAACTCCTCCACTTGAGGCAGGAACTCCCCTCCAACCTGAAGGGGCCATCTGGCCATCCGGGAGGGGCTCGGAGTAGAGCCGCTGCTCCTCCACATCGAGAGGAGCCAGTTGAGGTGGCTCGGGCATCTATACCGGATACCTCCTGGACGCCTTCCTCGGGAGGTGTTCCAGGCACGTCCCACCGGGAGGAGGCCCAGGGTACGGCCCAGGACGTGCTGGAGGGACTATGTCTCTCGGCTGGCCTTGGGTTCCACCCGGAGGAGCTGGAGGAGGTGTCTGGGGAGAAGGACGTCTGGGCGTCTCTGCTGAGTCTGCTGCCCCCGCGACCCGGTCCCGGATAAGCGGAAGATGACGAGTACGAGTACGAGAATTTTTTTTCTTGATCTTTACATTTCAACTGTGTGTAACTTAAGCAAACTAAAGTTATTTAGAATGTAACCTGAATGTGGTGAACTGTTGCTTTGTCACATTCCTCCTGTAAGAATTATGATTATTGATTAATTAATATTTATCAAGAATTATAATTTACAATCATAATTTGAGAAACATTTATTTCTTAACCAAAAATCTTTACTTACGAATTGAAATCAGATATGTCCTCTGGTGTTGTAATTGTGGCTCAAAGCCCTTAATAATTACAATTATTAAATTCTCAGTAATCATTGATAACTACGTATTACTAGAGGTTACTGTTAAATCAACCGTTACACCAAAACGTGGGGAACTTTGACCTTATTTTGACAGACAAATCACTCTTGCTCAAAATAAACACAAACGCTTTCTCTTTCTCTACGTGAATATTTATTAAATCAACAGCCCTGATATACCTTGCTCTTCCGAATCAATAATCTTCACCTAATCAAGCATGCAAAGTTCTACACAAAAGGGGTAAAAAAAACTAACTAAACAAGATAAAACAGCATTGAGTGTGTATGAAAATCATGCCAGCAGTTGTGGCAAAACAAGAGGAAATATGGTGCTGAACGGAGCTTTGGGTGAGTTTCCACCATGAGATTCTAGCAGTCCAACTTTCAAATGCACCTGAGTCGGCTCTTAGGTGTTCAAACAAAACAGCGAGACACACACAGCTTCAAAGCACAGCGGCTTTCAGAGTCCCACAGGAATCAAAGTTTCAATAAAACATGGCATGGACATACAACTTAGAACACATTGGACTATAAGGGGCGATTCTAAATCGCCCTAAAGTCCTACCCTATCCTGCCCAAGCTATTTCAAATAGAAATGAAATGAAACGGGTTACTTATTGTTGTCTTCTGTGAAGAAGGGGGAAGAGAGAGAAGGGGGGAGTTGTTGTGCGTCCGCGATTAACTCGTCAGGAGAGCGGTCAGTCTTCGTCCTCTGGCCTCCTTTGGCGAAAGAGGAAAATATGTCTGACCATCAGTAGTCGACTGGAACAAAGACAAGGATGGCAATTTCGACTCCTTGAAACCTCCTTGGGGTTTTTGGTCACGTGTTGAATTCACGTTTTCGATCGGTAAAGTGAAGTTTCCTGGCCTTCCTATTCCAGGAACTTCTTTCATGAATTTTCTTCTTCTTGGCCAACGGGGGAGAATGAATGAAAGTCCACATGGGATTTTCTTCTCCAGAATGATGTGCTTCAGTTGCCAGATACCGGTCCAGTTTCCAGCATGAAAAGCAAAGCTGAGAGATATCTCATATGGTTATATAGTCCACTGTGACATCAGAGCTGCGACGACCCCTTCCTATCAGCCGCGATTCCTGCTGGGAGTTGTAGTAGCAGACTATCCTGGAGTACAAAATGGCTGATGACGCTGGAAGGCATAGCAGCTCCAGCAGCATACAAACGGTCCAACATTCAGCAATCAAATGGTCCAACACTCCATTACCATTGCCATTGCAGTGTTATAAGCCTAGAATGTATGACATTTGCAAAAGTTAGTTCTTAATGTGTCTTTTTCCAAAAAGGAAGGTAGAGATGTATAGAAGAAGTATACACATGGCACAAGTTGTTCTTGCTGAGCTTGATTTCAACATTTCAGTGAGCTTGAGTAAGCACGTAAGCCTTTTATCCTACAAATGAAAATGTTAAAACAAGAGGAATAAGGGTAACCAGGCGATTCAAAATGGTAGACTGCCTGAAGCAGAAAAAAGCAGAAAAAGAAGTTTATTTCCAAAGGTTTAGGGGGACAGAATTTACATGCAATCCTGGATTTTGACTAAAACAAAATGTAATCTACATTATCTTTCCATTACTTATTTATATTCACGTCAAATATTTGTCAAAATGTATATTTTTCTTTCTTCTAAATTTACTTGCTCAGGCCCTGTGATAAGTGGATAGGAAACATATTTTTGAAAAGATTGTTCTAAATAATCAGAACTAATTTTATATTGATAAACTAAGATGAACTGAAATGTAAACATTGAGACCACAAACTGTAAAATATTAAATGTAACTTGCTACTTCCATAATGCAATACAAATATGGTATCTAATTTAATTGAAAATATTGTGATGTATTATATTCATAATTACTTTGTTTCTGTGACTCGCTAATAATATATATACGGCAGACATTCTGTTGTATTTTCCATGAGAATGTAGACAAAGCAAGTCATACTTTGAAGCCTACTGGCAAATATTTTCCATAAAACGTTTTAAGGTTTCAAGGCAAAGTGTGACCTTTTTTGAATTCACGTTTCTCTAAAGGTCTGAGCACAATCAAAGCTAATTGAAATACTTTTGATAAGTGGGATGGTTGTAAGGACATGGGAGCTAGTTCCCATGGGCACTGTGAAGCACCTTGGAGCTCTAATGATGTAAACTAGTGGAACAGAGTACAGTAGGCAGTGGCATCAGGGCTTAATTGTTCTTTCAACGAGACAGCACATGCAGCTCTTCTCTGTCTCCAGGACTCAATGAGAAACCAATGTGCTGCAGTCAACTTACCTCTTTGTGTGTTGTGATGATAATTTGAAATCACTTGAGTGTGTACTGGTTTGGAGTTGTTCAAGTCAAATCAAGGTCATCACAATAATTGTTTGTGGTAATACTGGTTTAAGGGAATGGGCATTTCAAAAATAAAAAGAAAGCACAGTCCTGTACGTTCGTTCGTTCGTTCGTCGTCTTCCGCTTATCCAGTCCTGTACGATAAACGGTAAAAAAAAAAAAGTAACAGTAATGTGCTGTTTTGCTCTACTTATTTCTTTCCAAAACTCCAACTGCTTCAATAATAATAGCCCTAATACACTCTCATAATTAAAATCAACTTTTGAGCTCTTCTGTGTATACACAAATGATGAACTGAAGCAGATTGTGCACCTACAGGTGCAATATGCTATTTAAAACTGAATATGTTGAAGCATGAAATAACCTTAAAATTAGAAAGAAATGGTGTTTAATGGTGTTTTTAGCCTTTAATATATTAGATGATTAGCAAATTTATGTTATTTTATATTTGTGAGTATTTAAACTGTTTGCTTGATCTTTGTTTTATTATAGTAGGTTTTAATCAGAAAGTAAATAATTGATTAATTTAAGATGCCATCTAAAATAATTGGTAAAAGCTGGTGAGAGTTTATTTTAAGTTGTACTAATAATTGTCCCTCTCATTCTGAACTTGTTGAGGGAAATATCACTCTGTTCTGTTCACCTGTTTACAGAGGGATGGATTCAGGGAATAAAAAATATTTTTTTTCTTGGAATTGCCAAGCCCTTACTGCCTAGTCATTAACAGTGGAATGTTTTCTGTCTCAGCTCTCTGTAGACTTCTATGAACCTTCTCGATCTGTCAGTCTAGTGTCAAAATACAGCCGCTTAACTGATGTGTTCTGTAGATTTACACTTGAGAATTTATCACCTAGTGTGCTAGCTTTACATAATTCAATGAGAAGGGAGAGAGAGACTGCACTCTGAATGCATACAACATTATATTCGCACTGCCATATGACAGCACAGCCATCACAGCGTCTCTGTTAAAACTCTACTTTGGGTAATAGGATGAAGAGACCAATCCATAGCCTCATTATGGTTTTGCTGTATTTCATTCATTCTTTCAATTGTATTTCCTGCATTAATTTCATTGTTGTTTTCAAAAATGTTACATATATTTACATGTGGAGTCATCCACATGAAGCTTATATTTAACACCCACTCAGTCAATGGAAATATGCTCAACTGCAATAAGAATATAAATAGCAATATCTGTACATGTATTAAACATGCTAAACAGCTGTAACAGATGTAATGTCAGACCTTAATGGGTCTATAACCCCTGAAAATGTAAACACTGCAATGCCAAGATGTTTACTCTTGTAACTCATTACCATATTTCACACTTTGTTATATGTTTTGCAATTTATATTTATTTTATAGCTATAATGCAATGACTACTGGAATTCAACACCAGCAAAATGTTGGCAGTGTTGTAGCAGGCAAAGGGGATGTAATATAAATGCATTTTGGTTTGTTATTGGAACTACAACATTGTATATCTATATAACAGTTATAAATTAAAATAAACTGTAGTTTTTCCAAAAAACTAT
Source organism: Girardinichthys multiradiatus (assembly GCF_021462225.1). Lineage (NCBI taxonomy): Eukaryota > Metazoa > Chordata > Actinopteri > Cyprinodontiformes > Goodeidae > Girardinichthys > Girardinichthys multiradiatus. The sequence continues at coordinate 11,898,043 of NC_061812.1, read as the reverse complement.
AATTAGGAAGATTCAAACAAGAAACATAACACAAAGGCAAAAGATTTTTTCTGCGCTCACATAGAACTTATTGCACATTAGGAGGCACAGAAACATTTTTCCAAGAAGTGTGTTTTACTTGGCCTGACATGGTTGCATTTTTCTGTTTCACCATACTTATATGTCTACTAGATATATAAGTTGTTTTGGAAGCGTATTTTCTAAGTACCTGTAAAACATTCACAGTTTTTCTTCAAGAGTTTTGTTTCCATTTTGGAAAACTGCTTACTCTTCAACCATGTGAGACAACTGTATAAAATAAATATTACACCTATCTAAATACGTTTATTGTGCTCCTTACAGTCTCATCATTACAATATGTTACAACTACTGCTTCTGCCCTAAGTCTTGATGGGATTTTGATCTCTAAAGAAAGACAATGCTTCATTGATATCTTCCGGAGAGGCACATTATTTATAAATATATATTTATTATATCCTTGATATTTATGAATTGGAAATTGACTATTTGTTATTTATGCAACAAGAAGAATTGCATTTTTTATGTACACTGTGCAAAAAAAAAAAAAAATGAAGGAACACTTTTTAATCAGTGTAGAACATAAAGTAATTTAAACCTCTGAAATATTGATTTGGTCATATGGAGCTAAATTGGGGCCATAAAGTTTGTTCAAACGAAAAACATTTTAACCTAAAAAATAAAAGTTTGTTCAAAAGAAAAACATTTGAACCTGAAAAATTATTTTAGACCTCCCCCCAAAAAATTGGAAAACTGGAAAAAAAGTTTTGCAACTGAAAAAAAGCCAGATGTGAAACTGGAAAAAAAAAAAGTTCAAAACTACTTTTCAAATTCAAGTTTTTTTTTTTAAACTTGCAGATTTTTTTTTCGGCTTCAAACTTTTGGCCCTGGCTGCATGGTGGCGCAGTTGGTAGCACTGTTGCCTTGCAGCAAGAAGGTCCTGGGTTTGATTCCCGGCCAGGGGTCTTTCTGCATGGAGTTTGCATGTTCTCCCCGTGCATGCGTGGGTTCTCACCGGGTACTCCGGCTTCCTCCCACAGTCCAAAGACATGCCTGTTAGGTTAATTGGTCACTCTAAATTGCCCTTAGGTGTATGAATGAGTGTGTGCTTGGTTGTTTGTGTGTTGCCCTACGATGGACTGGCAACCTGTCCAGGGTGTACCCCGCCTCCCGCCCATAGACTGCTGGAGATAGGCACTAGCTCCCACTCGACCCACTATGGAATAAGCGGTAGAAAATGACTGACTGACTTTTGGCCCTGTTTTGGTGTGTGGGGCGGGGCCTCAGATCACGGGGTGTGGAATCATGACTGACAGCTCAACACAGCGGCTGAACAACATATTCCCAGCTGTTGCATTCAGGGACCGTGGGAACTGGAATTATTTGTAATACATCATCGATATTCTATATATATGTGATTGGTTTTGAAAGATAACATGCTTCACCGATAGAAGCAGCTTACGTGAATACACGACGTGCATCTCAGAGGAGAAAATATGATCTTGACAGATTTGCACAGCATTTTAAGTCCATGTTGGAGATTTCCCATACTCTCAACATCAAGCAAAAGAACTGCCAGACTAAGCGGCGGGAATGAAACCAGATGCAAAATGAGCCGGTATTTTCTGAATATGCTTGCATAATTAAGCCTGGACTTGTTTTCACATGGACTGGACTCGGGTTTCGGTTTCTGGTGCATTTTTGATTAAAACGTGTTTGGTCTCCTTTTAGTGAAGTGACTCACAGCCAGGGGCAAACTGGCATACAGGGCAACCGGGGAAATCCCCGGTGGACCGCTGGCTTAGGCATTTCTTATTTGGTGAATGTTTAGTTTTTAATAACCGGCTTTCACAGACGCAGGGCGCTGAGCCGGTGGTTCACGGGCTGAACCACCGGCCCACCGCCCTGCACAGATGCAGGGCTAGCCCGACATCAAGTACGGAAGAGGCGACAGTTTCTGGGGCACTGATATTTTTCTGGACCATTGTGCCCTAAACTATGCCATATCAACCTCTTAAGGATAACCTTTTTTTATATGACTCATAGCAGTTTTTCCCATTTATACCATAATGATATAAAGCATAAATTCTAATGTTTCCTTTTTGTTACAATAGGATAAGAATGCTCATCGACACACATTACAAGGATAAATGGCCCAAGGTTTGTCATAAATGACCTGTGGCTGGGGCACTGGGTTTGATGGTGGAGCAAGCTGTAACTGGTTTGATTAGATTAAGTATGGACACCCGCTACTACACAACCTACCAGATAGACATCACAATGGTGACACATAGTCTACTGATAAACACTGAGGAGGGAACATCCATTGCATTGGAGTGCCAGATATAAAACTACATGTGACCTTCTATCGGGGCTCTTCTTCATCCTTTCACAGACGCAACGGTCCGAGACGAGCCTCGGCACTCATCTTTGTAATCATTCCTCTGCCTAATTTAGATTAAAGGAGCTGAAAGTTAGAAACTGTTTGAGAGTCGTTCCTTTAAGAGTCAGTGTTAGATAGAGTGTGATCACTTCTGGGGACCAAGGATTGGAGAAACTCCGAGAGGTCTGACCGCCAACAGGGTGCGGTAGCTCGGACAAACCTCTCCTCTGTTCCAGTCAGGCAGATCAGCTCTGCTGTGCGCTGGCGAACAGCTGATCTGTAACACATGAACATGCGCTGCAAGGTGGAGACAATAAAGAGCGGAGATCAGAAAAAAAAGCCTGCGCTACTAAAACAAACAGTCGCACTTGTTAAAAACTATATATATATATATATATATATATATATATATATATATATATATATATATATATATATATATATATAAATATAAGTGAACCACTGTTCCACTAAGCCAGCGGTCCACTGGGGATTTCCCCGGTTGCCCTGTACTTTGATTTTTCAGGTTAAAATTTTTTTCGTTTGAACAAACTTTATGGCCCCAATTTAGCTCCATATAGTTAGTTATGTATTAGAAGGGGGAGTGAATCAGTGTCAGCTGTTTTGGTGTTAATGAAATTAACAAAAGGTGCACTAAGGGGTAACAATGAGACGACCCCTAAAGGAGGAATGGTTTTGCAGATGGAGGCCACAGACATTTTCCCCCTCCTCATTATTATTGACTATTTTTCAGTAGTTTTATGTTTGACCAGGATCAGTGTCACGACTGGTAGCATCAGGCAATACCTGTACCCTACAGAGGTTGCCCAGGCAGTCCAACTCCACCAGGATGGCACGTCACTAGGTACCATTGTACAAAGGTTTGCTGTGTCTCCAGCACAGTCTCAAGATCATGGAGGAGATTCCAGGAGACATGCAGTTACTCCAGGAGAGCTGAATAGGGCCTTTGGAAGTCTTTAGCACATCACCAGGACCGGTGTCTGCTCCTTCATGCAAGAAGGAACAGACACTGGTCTTTGTAGGGTCCTGAGTACTGCCAGGGCCCTATTAAAGTGACCTCCAGTTGGCCCCTACCGTTAATGTCTCTGACCAAACCATTAGAAACAGGTTTCATGAGGGTTGCCTGGGCCAGATGTCCTCTATTTTGCCCTATACTCACTGCCCGGCTTGACTGGCATTTGCCAGAGAACACTGGAGTTGGTTCGGCACTGCAACCCTGTTCTTTTCACAGATGAGAGCAGGTTCACTCTGAGCTTATGTGACATGAAATAGTCTGGAGAAACTGTGGTGAACATTATGCTCCCTGCAGCATTGTGCAGCATTATTGGTTTGGTGGTGGGTCAGTGTTGGACTGGGGAGGCAAATCCATGGAGGGACACTCAGACATGTACAGGATAAACGATGGTACCCCTGACTGCCAGTAGGTATCAGGAAGAAATCCTTAGAGCCATTGTTAGACCCTTAGCTGATGCAGTGGGTGCTGGGCTCCTCCTGATGCATGATAACGCCCAGCCTCATTGCTATGAGTTGATATTTTTTCATTTTCCATATCAGTTATCATTTATCAGTTATCATTCCGTATCACTTTGGATATCTAGCATTATTTTGTTTCCCAAATGAGAGCTAATGTATTTTTAAATTGCTCCATTATTTATTTTTTTTATTACATTCCAACATAACAGATATTTCACATTAGAGGTGGACAAGATTTTGAAATGATTTATTAGGCTCTCATTTTTTAACATTACAAAAACCTGACTTTTTAACAGGTTTGTGTAAACATTTGAGTGACACTAAAAAAGAAGAAATATACAACAGTGAGCTGCCATGAATGACTAAATAAGAAAAACAATGCAAACTTAGTGAACACCATTTATAACAACTATATGTTATACAACCAACAGTAAAATAAACTTACTTTAAAATAAAACAATATATATTCAAATCTTAAAATAAATAAAAAATAAATGAGAATATAATTATTTGTGTTATAATGTTGAATTGGGGCAATATGTGTCTCACAGATAGATAAACATTTGTACCACATGTTTTACATTTCATATAAAACTTTCAAAACATAAAATAAAACAAAAAAAAGCTTGTAACAAATAAATGTTGAGGAACCAACTTACTTACATGAATATGTAGGCCCAGATAATACCCAATTCAAAGCTTAAAGACATCTGGAGATAGACAGACAAACCAGTTTTTGTGGAGCAGTACCATCCAAACCATTGGTTAGATTCAATGGTACAATCATTGCCGTAAATGTAAAGTATTAAGAAGATCACAAATGCTTCAAAATCACTGATGTGTTGGTAGAATCACACCATCTCTAGTCAGTAGTATTTGAAAAAGATCACTGACGAGTGTCTGAAAGGTACCGGCAGTTCCAGTCAGGCTGAGAGAAGATCAGCAGATTGTTCTTTTCCATTGTTGGATCATTATGACAGCTGTGGTCCCAGGCTGTTTGAGCCAAGTCTGACTGACAGGGTTGGTGCCATGGAGCTGACAAGCTTAGCACATCCATTGGCAGATACAGATGTCACCCGCACCACAGGTCAATCTTACAGCTGCAAATGGAGAACAGGGTGGTCATCAACAGAGGACCAGGAGAGACACGGGGCAGACTCAGAGGGAAGGAACTCAGAAGGCGGAACACTAATCTTTTTGGAGTTACTAATGGGGGTCATAATTAAATTGAAATATTCTTAACAGTGCATGTTTTACTCACAGCTCAAAAGTATGCTAGATGTGCTGCAGGCTGAGCATGCTAATAAGTACACATGGCATGTATTTGCTCTATCCTCCTGTCAATGCTGGAAATGTATGGACATGTTTCAATCCAGGAATGGGCCACCAATTTTCTAGAATATAATGAAGAAGTTGTAAAAGCTGCCTCAGACTAGCTGACTCGTGTGACCTAATTAGATGTGACAAAGTTCAGCATCTCTTGGGGATTGGATTAAAAACACGGTGTGAATTGAAGAGCGCTCAGACAAAATCGATTATGACACTAATCCCTGATGAATAATGAATATGGTCATTTACCAAGAAGGCTGCAGGAGGAAGTCCAGTATACGATGAAAAAAAAGATGCTTGGAGAGGAAAGCTGAAATGAACCATTTACTAATACCTTCTCAGTGTGGATAATATGTCATGCCCCGAGGCACCATCTTAAAACCTTTATCAACCCCTGGAAGCAGATGAGCATTGGGCAAAGCCATTTAACTAATACAGTTGAATATGTGTGAAATACTTGATGCAAAATACCTAGTGACACAGGTAAGTTGCCTGCTCCTTAGGGAGGATATAAATTCACTTCCCTGAAGCTGCTGTTCTTAAATAATTTAAGACATAAAAGACTTTGTGAGCGATGTGTTGACTGAAAATCAATTGAATGTCCACAGTCTCATACATCTCTTTCCCAGTGTTGGCACCAGCACTTCTTTAAAATGGTGCAATAGGTTTTTCCTGCAGGTACTCCTTTCAGGAAGTACTTTATGTGTCCAGCACAGGGTAATACGTCACACAAACAGAGTCATTTAGGTGATCCTGAATTTGCCCTTTTAGTGACAATAAAGATTTTTTTTCGATTTGATTCTTTTTTTTGTTGTTGTCAATTATTAATTATTGATTGAAATTAAATAAATGGAGGCGCTACCTTGAGCTTAATCAAAATCCAAATCCTTCTATAAAACACTTGATACAATGCTTGACATTAACAGATAAACCTACACTGCAAAACCTTTTCCTAAATGTTGAAGTGCTGTTTTATATGTGAATAGAACATGCAAAAGCAATGAAATTCCTGAAATCATGAAAAAAATATATTTTTTATTAGTTGTGTGCAGCAGTTGCTCTTCTTTGCAGCAAGTTTCTGGCTTTAAATCCCGCTCAGGGGCTTTTCTGCACAGAATTTGCATGTTCTCCTTGTGCATGTGTGGGCTCCCGTCTGGTACTCCCCTCTTCCTCCTATCGTCCAAAAACATGTGCGTCATGTTACTTGGCCTCTCCTAATTGCCCTTAGGTTTGAGTGCGTGTGTGTAGGGTTTTTTGTCCTGCGTCTCTAACCGCTAAGCCCCCTCCACGCACACACACACACACACACACACACACCATAATCGTGGCCTTGCAAGGATTAGGTGGGTTTGAGAATGGATATGGAGTTCATGTTGAGCTCATGTTACCACTTCCTTTACAATACATTGTCAAGCCCCTCTTCTTTATTTTATAAATGCAATAGAAGCACGCCGTATTTGTGAGACTGTTTAGCCAGCCTGATTTCGTCTGGTCCTTTTAGATGTTAAAAAAAATGGTGTCATATTGCATCAAACTACAAGTACAGGCCTTAATGAGATAATCAGCTTAAATTATGGTATTTCAAGTTAATTTGGAAAATGTTTCATTTGTAAAATACAGGCTGATTATTTGTATTAAATTTGGTCTTACTTGCCTTTTAACATTTACACAATTATGCATATCAGAAAGAACACTCTGACATTTTTTCAAAACTGGCTCATAAGAGGAACTCACTTAGGATCAATGCTGTATTAAAAAAAAAACTTTAATGCTATAACAGGACTAATAAAAGTCAAATTCACAAAAGTAACCCACACCCCACACAGGATATGACACAGCAGCATCACAATCTTCTTTAGGGCTTGTTGGCAAAATTATCTTCATTTTACAAAGTATATCTACAAATGAATGAATGGAACCATAATATAGGGAAAAGACAAAGGATAAATTCCTGCTTTCATCATTATAAATATTTTATTTTTTCAATCAAGATTTCAACAATGATTCAATATTTGAGTTGAAAGAAATGCACACGTGCTAGAATCAAACTGAATTGTATGCATACCTGATTATAAATTAAAATGGGGTACAGAAGACTATTTTGTTCACACTTTTGCATCTCTGCACTCTAACCAGTGGGTTCACGAATAGAGCAGTACTCACTCGAGTTGTTGCATCATAAGAACTAAACACATTGTGTATCGACAGTCCAGTGTGTGACGGAGGTTATTAACTGAAAGAAACAAACAAATGTACACAGACTCATAAGGAAGATCTAGCTTTGCGTTTTCACAAAAAAATGTAACTTGCACATAAATGATTACATTCCTTTCCTATGTAATGATAAATGTGACATTACTAACAGTCATGGAGTACTGAGAGTCTAATTCCAGACAGAGAAATATTCATGCTACACCCAGTATGTTTTTGTTCTCAGTATTTATAAAATTATGTTTTGGTTTCAGAAAGAAAAGGTTCCTGTTTGTGTGTTCACTTAAGTCTGGGGGTGGCTTGTAAGCTCAACTTCATGTAAGGGTGTTGATTTTGATTTATTTCTGCAGGTTTGGACAGAAACATTTCACAGAGTATAATTCTGCCTTGCAGAGACACCAAAATGCAGTGAGGCAAATTTTCGAGGCCTTAGACGTTCCACAACGTCAAAGCGCTGATACAAGCATTTCCATCTCAACAATGGTTGTAGTAATTTAAATGATTTGACAGGTACATCCTCTTTCTTGACAGAGGCAAGCTATTACAAAGAGTCTGTGATACACATATGTGCTGATCTGAGGACGCTTTGCTGGATACACAAACACATAAAGCTTTCCTTTCGGGTCTATTATTTTGAATCTGCAACCAGGGCCACAAAACAAATTTGACTTTGATAAGGCGACAGGTAGACTTCACAACAGATGCTCAAATATATATGCTGTTTCCTGGATTAGCTGGCTGCTTGGTGAGAGAGCCACAAGGGTCAATAAATCTGGCCACCATTCTGCATATGTCAAATTAAAAATGCGGTCTTCCAAATTAAAAAACTACAGTTTGCCTTTTTGTTAATACTAGCAAAAAGCAGTACCTCTGACTGCTATGCAAGCATTGCCTTGATTGTTATTTTAGTAATTTTCTCTAGAATTAAATAATTAATTAGAATTAAAGAAATGTCAGAACCACTGTAAAAAGTGACTACATCACTCAAATAAATCCTCTTTATGGGTTTAATTTGATAGAGGAACATCTGGTCAAAGTTCACATTCAAGAAAATTTTAATGTTTGGAAATAAACCACCAGGATGACTAAAAGGGATATACTGTATTTTTAGCCAAACTAGTAGCATGTCACAGCGTTGTATTAATGTACTGACTACACACACAAACACACAGTGATTCTCAAACGTTTACACAGCCAGGGTAAAAAAAAACGACACCATGAAAAACAACTTAATTGAAAAACAAACACAATTATACTGGGAAAATATAAAAAATAAAACAGCTGCAAAATTATAAGTGTGCACACCCTTAAATACTTTGTTGAAGTACCTTTTGATTCATTCACAATGGTCTTAATTGGAGTCAGCATCACATTTTCAATTTACATTTGCCCACTCTGACTTACGACGTTTCTTGTCAATAGCTCTCATCAGATGACTCTGCAGAATGTACGTAAAATGTTGACATAGGCTTGGCTAAGCAGATTTAAACCTTTAATTTTCATTATGTGAAGACATTTTATTGTGTATTTGGATGTATGCTTGGACTCACTGTGAGGCTAAAAAAAATAAATTTCACCTTAGCTTTCCAGCACAAAACTTAAAGTTTTGGGTGAAAACTGGCTGGTATATGGAACTGCTCCTAATTTATTTAAACTTGATGAAAATCCCAGTTCCATCGGCAGAAAGGCAATCCCAGATCAGATGCTACTATTACCATGGGCATGCTTTCTTTTGGAGATAAGCAGTGCTGTATTTTGGTGGCACATATACCCTTATAGAATTGTGGTCCAAAAATTTAAGTTTGGCTTCTTTAGAAAATAACACATTTTCCCACAAACGTTTAGAATACCTAGATGTTTTATTTCAAAGATACCACTTCTGTCTACAACCCTAATTCTTAGTCTAGACATAGAAAGAATACAGGAGTTTGCTGTCACATGTAGAGCACAACCAATATTTGGCAGAAATTCTTGCAGGTTCTTCATTGTTGCTTTTTACCTCTTGGTAGCCACATGCATGTACTTTTACAGTATTGAACTAGCTTGCAGTTTTTGTTATGTGACTACTATCCCCATATAATCTCCAACTGCTGAGGACAATGTTTACCACAGGGTAACACAAATACAAGCAAACTAGTACACAAACGAAGTTATGTGTAAAAAATTGGAATAACACAAGTACTTAAGGAAATGTATGAAATAATTTGGGTTGGAACCTTTTTGATAACCCCAACTTTTAGAAATCTCATGTAAAGAGAAACTAGTTACATACATTGTTCAGTGTGATTTTGTCCCATTCTTCAACACCACCTGTCTCCTAGGCTTGAAGGCTTTGGCACCTCTTCTTTTATCTTCAGTTCTTTCACTAGATTTTTAATTGAATGCCAGTCAGGTGACTAACTGGGCCATTCCACCAGTTTTATTTCTGTCTCTGAAACCAAATAAGAGTTTCCCTGGCTGTGTGTTGGGAACTATTATCTTGCTTGAAAATTCACACTTTTTTTTATCTTCAAATTCTTATTGCGAACATCCCAGTACATTTCTCTATTTATCCTTTCCTATGCCAGTACCATATACCCATACAAAGGTGTTTCCCCCTGTAAATTTTATCTTTGGAATTTTGCTTTTGGGGTGATCTGCAGAAAAGCCATCCTCCTACCATGCTGTCTGCAATAACATCCAAACAGTTTAGCTTTGGACTTATCAGACTAGACTATATTCGCCCAGTATTTCATGCTTTTCCAATTCTTCTATAGCAAACTTTAAATAAGCTTCAACATGCTTTTTCGTCAGCAGTGGAGTCTTGCACAGTTAGTGTGCCTAAAGATCTTTGTGGTGAAGTGCATTACTCATTCACTCATTCATGGAGGTAAGTGTACCTGCTATTTGAAGGTCTTTCTGAAGCTCTCTGTAAGTGCTTCTTGTCTGTTGAAGAACTCTTTTGATTATTCTTTTGACTCTTCTTTCAAAAATCTTACAAGGGGCACCTGATTCTGGCTGGTTTATGGTTAAATTATGTTATGTCCACTTCCAGGTTATTGCCCCAATTATTGTTCCTATCTCAGGTGTTCACTGGACAAGAGGTACCTCTCTATGAAAACCCAAAATACAATCCTTTTTAGAAAAAGGCAAGTGCTCTAAGTGTCTGCAACAACATCATTACAGCGCTTATGCGACCACTTATACCACCATGTGCTTGTTCTCAATGTGATTTCTAATTGTACTTAATTGTAAGTTGTGCGTATTCAAATGTATGAGTCACATACATTTGGATTATTCCACTTGGAAAACAAAAACGTTTTTGTCATGTTCATAGCACATCTTTTATTGATATTAAATCACAATAGAAATCACAATGTGCGGATTTTTACAGTCCAGTGAGAACTTAAAATACAAGAACCCTAACCCTAAAAAAATGACATATAAAACCCACTATATTATTATTAGGGGCAACTATGCACTTTTATTTCAAACTGTAAAAAAGTATAGCTTTCTACATCATGTTTAATGCCTTAATCCAACAAATGGACTGCAAAGACCATTGCACAGCTTGGAACATGTAAAGTTTGCATAATAGATCTAGATGGTGGTCTTATATTCCGGTCCTCGTGGGTTGATGCTGTTCAAAATTTAGATGTGTCCCTGCTCTCATACACCTGACTCAAATTGTTTAATTATTTCCTCAGCATGCCAACAGATTTTGTAGAGACCTGGGTAATGAGCCATTTATTTTATCCATCTGTGTTGAAGCAGGGAAACATTTAACTTATGCAGGACACTGGCCCTTGAGAACCAGAGTTCAGTACCATTGCAAAAATGTCTCAGATTTGGTTGATTGCTTATCAAACATTAAACATTAATTCAGGGAAACTACGTTTTATTAAACTCTGAAAAACTGATCTGATTGTCTCCAACAGCATGATTCCACAAATTAAGCAACAAACTCCCTGTCCTAAACTCTGCTCTCCTAAGTGTTTGACCATTGGATTTGGATAACTATTTTTAACTTCTAATCCAAAACATTGCTTTATTTCAGAAAAAAGATCTAAATTAAGAAGTTTGCTGCCTAAACATAAATTGGAAATGATTATCCATGCGTACTTAACAGGTTCTATATGCTTGTGTTACAGGTTTCTATAATGCTCCAAATAGAATATTGTTGAAAGTGTTGAAGGGCTTCTCTGAATAGATAAATAGGGACAAATAGAAACACTGCACACACTCATTCACACACCTAAGGGCAATTTAGAGAGACCAATTAACCTAACAGGCATGTCTTTGGACTGTGGGAGGAAGCATTTCGGTGTTAATTTTTTTATTTGCATTTTCACTTTGTTGTAGTTGTATTTTAAGTTTTATTATTGATACATTTGCTCTATTTGGAGAGAAATATTAGTTCATTGTATGTGTTTAATTTTATTTTTTTTTGTAAGTAAATACAAGCTTGGTGTCATTTTTGCAAACACCCAAAACAGTTGTATGAAGGAATTCCTTTCTATGGTAAGATATAAGTGAGGAAAAAAAAAACTGCATTGTGCCAAAATGGCTCATTTAAAAGGTTCGGCTACATTTTTAACAACTATTACCTTTCTAAAACTTCTATGCTTCATTGTTTTTGCCTGCTAATGGTCAAATTCTGTATTGTGGTTTGGTATATATTTTGGATCAACTACATCCTTTAAATGAATATTCAGATTATAAAGTTTTTTGGTGGAAGTTTTTTTTTTTTTTCTTCTGCTAGGGGCCATATTCATTTACTCTCACTCACTAACTTAGGCATTGATTTTTAGAGATCTGAAATATTCTCTGGAATGTTAATTTTATTGTAATACCAAGACCATTTAAATAAACGTAGTTCCTGAGATAAATTCAATTAATTTTGTGCATGACTTTTTTGAGCAGAACCCTCAGAAAGAGGTTTAGGGTTTAAAAGGTTGAAGGGAAAAAAAACATAAAACAGTTTAAAGGTAGAACGTGGTAAATATGAGAGAAATTTGTAGACTGTAGTATTTTAAGTATAGACAGTAATCTTTAATTCTGGATTGTGAAAGGCGGACAGACACAAAAGGGTTATTAGGGGGATAAATATAATATGTCGAGTGTTGTATGAATAACAAATCATGCCTACCTAATGAAAACAATATAGTGGTTTAAACTGGTGCCCAATAAATGGGTTTTAGGTTCAAGTCCGGCAGCCAGCTGGATCTCTGTGGCCTACCCTATCTCCCTCTGGGTTGTCTGTGTGTCTAAAGTCCTGCATTTTAAGTAAATTAGGTTCTTCATAGGTTACAGAGCCTCTCGCTGTGTGGTCAAAGTCAGTTCTGCTTGAATCCACCCTGCATGCTGCTATTCTGAACAAGATGAAACATGATGACTGGTTTATGTGGACTTTATGAATTGTTTGTTGCTAACTGATGAATGTTACTAAATTTAACTATTTAATTGCTTAAGCCAGCAGAAGCAGAGGCTAATTATAATTCATTATTAATTAGCACTTTGGAACGCAACAAAAGTTATCCAACAAGATTTAGCTGACATGTTCTTGTTTTGAAGATAAAACAAAAATGTGCAAACACAGCACCCTAAGCAACCTTTAAATATTTCAGGCACTGTATGTAGAGTCATGGAATAAGGCCTAGTTAAGTTATGCATTCTTGAGTGGTGAGTTCATTAACCCCCTGGAGTTCTTCCTAAACAGTCCCCAGGCCTAATCTAATCCTTCATTTGGAGATTGTATGAAAAAAATAGCTCTTGGTATCATACTAATGGTTTACAACCTGATGAAAGAGACCTGGTAATAGCACAATACCTACATAATGACACAAATTAGATGCCTCCAACTCATATTGTACCATTCATTTCTAACTGCAGGCTTAATATCCACCTGTAAGTGATTCATAGCAGCTCTTTGAGTCACAACTCCCCCAAAAGACTGTGTGTAATGAAGATAGCTGAGGAGAATAAGTGTTTGATCATGTATCATTCCCATGGTATGGTGACCTAATCCAATAATGGCTCCTTCAGGAGGTCATACTGAAAACTTCAGGGCAAGTTGCAGACAAAGCAAAAGAAAATATGGATGGTTATTCCCCATATTCACCAATACAAATATGACCACAGAGTTAGTAAGGCAGATATGTCATTCTGTAACTGGTAAGAAGATTCATTTATAGACACACAGTATGACCTGCCTCTAGGGGCCTGCTGACATGAGGAATCTGTATGATGTAATAAGCAGCAAGAATCCTCAAGTCTACTCCAAAAAACACTCACTCCAATGTATTCTGTTGTACAACAACAATTCAACAGCCTCCTGTAGCTACTGTCAGGACCAGCTATCTGTTACTTCCTAACTGATGCAAACTTGCACTCATTGAAGCTCTAAAGTCAGTACTTGTAAACAATCTCTAAGTCTCCCTACTCAGCAGGTAGACGCCTGTTATAATATACCCCTTCATATTAGCCCTTGACAGAAAACCTGTTTTGTTTTGAGGATGTACGCAAGGGCAGAAATTCTATTTCATTGTTGGGAGGGACATTCACAGGGACATTTTTCAAGAACCAAAGAAAAACAGCACATCACCAAAAAGGTAATGCTTACCATCTGAATCAAAATTGGCAAATATCCAATCAAGTAATTCAGCCCCAGTCAAAAACGGTTTAGACATTTTGTGTGCTTTAGCTGTTTTTGGCTATATTTCTTTCTCTATCTGCTGTCATTTGCTCTGCTCTCTCCTTTTCTCTTAGCTCTCTCACACACAACACGGCGCTCCGCTGCTTACAATGCTCGGGCCCTCTCTCCTGTTTCAAACGTATTGCTCATAGGGTTAAATATTTCAGAAAGATTGTTTACTGTCAACAAAAAATCTCAAATCTGTCAAAAAAAAAAAGAGAAGAAATTAGCTAGTTTTACTATTTTTAATTTACCTGGCATTACATCCCAGCCTTTCACAAGATTAAACCGAGGTAATGAGGGGAGCAAAAAATGAATGTGTGCTGTACTTTATAAACACAGTTGTGTCTGTTTGTGGGTGTTAGCTGTTGGTACAATGGCCAAACCATTGTAGCAACAAAGGTGGCAGGAAATGCATTAATGCATCCTTTTGCTCAGATGAATGGTGGATTTCATTTTTTTCATTTTTATATTGCAAAAGGGAGGGGGTTCACATTTGTTTTGCTTTTCCTGAAACAAACAGCATAATTCAGTGTAGATTATTTTGATTATGGAGTACATAAAAAATCTTGTTGATCTGCCCAAATCTTTCTCTATCTTAGACTCAAAATGCACCTGATTAACAACTTACACAAGCAGGAGCCTCTAGTCTAATAAATATTATATGGTTGTGTTGCCTCACTAGCATGAGCTGCCAGCTATCAACAGTTAAACAGTCGCAAAGAAAACTCCAAGACAAGGGAATCATATTTATTGCATTTACTTCAAGAATCTGTAAAATTGAAACAATACTATAAATTGCATTTTGGTCTATATGGCAACTTCAATTGTCAAAAAATAAATAAAGCATACCAATCAATTCCAAACATAACGTTTTCAACATGCCACTACAATTCAAGCTAAGGACATTAATATCTAGGCCTGAAACCTGTCCTACATATTAATCAAACACATTACAATTTAGCTTAACACAACCATTCATATGGTGACCTTGACAAAAAACTAACATGTAACGTATAGCTTGTGCTATTGGCATTTTACAGTCTGCAAACCGTTCTTGTTAGAATAATACTTACAGGCATGCTTTAACCAGGACTGGAATGACTGGCAGTCTTCACCCAGAAACTACCACCACTAGCATAATACGAGAACAAGGAAATGGACTCAATAACATATACATGAAAGCCATGCACAAAGCATAAAATCACTATAAATGCCCCTCTTGTCAAAATGATAATTGCCAACTGAAGTGTGGGTGGTTTGTATCAG
Organism: Girardinichthys multiradiatus; assembly: GCF_021462225.1. Lineage (NCBI taxonomy): Eukaryota > Metazoa > Chordata > Actinopteri > Cyprinodontiformes > Goodeidae > Girardinichthys > Girardinichthys multiradiatus. Next base: position 11,882,666 of record NC_061812.1, on the reverse strand, counting down.
TTTTAGAAATTGGGAGACCTGTACAAACTGTATGAAAACAGACACATTACAAAACTCAAACAAACTTTAACATTTAGATGAACAATTACCAAGGGAATTTTTATAAATAAAAAGACTTGAAAGACAACTTGTCTTTTGCTATGAATAAGAAAACGATATATAAAAACAGGATAAAATGTTTAATTTGGATTTTAAATCCCACATGTACTTGCCCATTCACTTTTCCGGTTAAATCTTGGTTTCATAGTTAGGTCATTAACATTCTTGTGGTTATCATACTAGGGCTTATTTTCTAACCTTTACCTGCTAAACATGCTTGGTTTTGAATTGCTCTTTAACATAATTTCTCCAGTAGAGGGAACGTACAACTCAGTGTATTATATTGTTTGGACTAATTGTGTCACGTTTCTGTCACGGTTTACTTAGAATTGGACCCCACAATGCAGACAAGAAGGCAGCGTGATTTTAAGTGAAAAAAAAAAGGTTTAATTACGAAAACTCAAACCAAAAACAGAGTTCAGGCGGGCTACCAGGAGGTCGTCCCGAGCAGGCACAGAGTTCAGGCGGGCGACCAGGCCTGCACCAAAGACGTGGAGGCCGACTGAGCAGAGTAGAGGACTTCCCAGACACTCTGTGGAACTCCAGAGGCGTGGAGCCTGGCGAACCCTCAGAGGCTGAAGCAGAGCCTGGCGAACCCTCAGAGGCTGAAGCAGAGCCTGGCGAACCCTCAGAGGCTGAAGCAGAGCCTGGCGAACCCTCAGAGGCTGAAGCAGAGCCTGGCGAACCCTCACAGGCTGAAGCAGAGCCTGGCGAACCCTCAGAGGCTGAAGTAGAGCCTGGCGAACCCTCAGAGGCTGAAGCAGAGCCTGGCGAACCCTCAGAGGCTGAAGCAGAGCCTGGCGAACCCTCAGAGGCTGAAGCAGAGCCTGGCGAACCCTCACAGGCTGAAGCAGAGCCTGGCAAACCCTCAGAGGCTGAAGCAGAGCCTGGCGAACCCTCAGAGGCTGATGCAGAGCCTGGCGAACCCTCAGAGGCTGAAGCAGAGCCTGGCGAACCCTCAGAGGCTGAAGCAGAGCCTGGCGAACCCTGAGCTCTGGGTTCAAAAGCCAGAACGAGGACAAAACGTTCCTTAAACTCCTGCAGACTAGGAACAGGAGCTGATGTGTCGACGGGATCCTCCGTGACGTGAGCAGGAGCTGAGGCGTCGACCGTACCCTCCGTGACGAGAGCAGGAGCTGAGGCGTCGACCGGATCCTCGGTGATGCGAGCAGGACCTGAGGCGTCGACCGGACCCTCCGTGACGGGAGCAGGAGCTGAGGCGTCGGCCGGACCCTCCGTGACGTGAGCAGGAGCTGAGGCGTGGCCGGACCCTCAGTGATGCGAGCAGGAGCTGAGGCGTCGGCCGGACCCTCAGTGACGCGAGCAGGAGCTGAGGCGTCGGCCGGACCCTCAGTGACGCGAGCAGGAACTGAGGCGTCGGCCGGACCCTCAGTGACGCGAGCAGGAACTGAGGCGTCGGCCGGACCCTCAGTGATGCGAGCAGGAGCTGAGGCGTCGGCCGGACCCTCAGTGACGCGAGCAGGAGCTGAGGCGTCGGCCGGACCCTCAGTGACGCGAGCAGGAGCTGAGGCGTTGACCGGACCCTCAGTGACGCGAGCAGGAGCTGAGGCGTCGACCGGACCCTCAGTGACGCGAGCAGGGGCTGAGGCATCGCCGGGGCCCCCGATGACTTGAGCCGGAGCGTCCCTCTTACGACGTCTTCTGCGCCGTGTGGAGGGGGTTGAGGCTGACTTAGGGTCAGGCTGTGGTGTGTCTGGCCTTGAGTCAGGCTGTGGTGTGTCTGGCCTGGAGTCAGGCTGTGGACCTGACGAGGGCAGCAGCTCCCTGGAGTCCTGACGTGGGCTGCTCTGCAGCAGCAGCAGCGCCCTGGAGACTTGACGTGGGCGATGGAGGATGGCAGTAAAACAGCCTTACTGCCGCTTCATACTCCATCTCGATCTGCCTTATCCTCTCCATCACCTCAGGAGAGGAATACATGAGACCAATCGTCCTTAGGATCTTTATTTGGCTTGTAGTGAACCTCAAGCGCTGCTCTAGCTCGGCAGGTGTTGCCCCAGAATACCGGGCTGAAGCGAGCGCAGACGGCATGGGTGGAGGTGCAGCGAGCCTGGGAGACAGTGCTATAGCAGACGAAGATGCGGGCTTACTTGCTGCAGCCCTCACGTCAGCTGGCAGGGAAACCACCTCCTCGCCAGGCGACTGGCTGGGAATCCCTGCGTGATGGTGATTCTTGCGGCGGGAGGAAGATGACGGCTTTGTTGCCGGTACGGAAGCAGGTGGGGAACGTCGGAGCTGAGGCGGAGGGACAGAACAGCCCTCCCGAACTCTCTGGCGCTGGGCCGCCTCACGCTCCATCTGTTCCAGCAGCAGAGGAGACGGCAGAACCTCCAAATCAGTTGGCAGAAGTCTCATCGCCTCCATCTGCTGCTTAACCCAGCGATCCCTGGCGCTCTCCTGCCTACTGTCCGTGAGGTCCATGTTTGGCGGAAACATACTGTCACGGTTCTGTCACGGTTTACTTGGAATTGGACCCCACAATGCATACGAGCAGGCAGCGTGATTTTAAGTGAAAAAAAAAGGTTTAATTACGAAAACTCACACTTAGCAGGAGGCAGGAACCAAACAAACGGGCAGGCAAGACAGGCATGGCATGATCAAAAAAACAAGACTTGGTTTTAGAACAAGACATGAGCATGCGAATGAAAGATGTTTCTGCGAAGACTAACAGAACTGGTGTGAATATATGGCGTGAAAACCAGGTGGAGTAAGGAGACAGATTAACTTGAAGCAGGTGAACTGAATAAACTTAATTAACAGAACAAAACGTGACTGGAGCAAAACAGAGACTCTTGAATACAAACTAGAAAAACATGAAGCAAAAGCATAACCAGATCCGAAAACCAAACTTGACAAAACATGAACAAGACGACAAAACAAAAAGCATAACCAGGAAAATAAACAGAAACATAATTAAAAACTTGAACAGTGAAAAACATAAGGAAAAACCCCGAAACCAAAAACCAAACAACCCTACATCATGACAAATTGCCTGTACTCATGACCAAGCATCTAAAACAAATGACAGCAGAACACAGTTAAACATTTACACATTATCCTTTCATGCATGCTCACCTTTTCATGCCCCCTTCCTCCTCATACACATATCCCCTTAGTCATGTCTGATTGTGTAGAACTTGTATATGGTATTAAAAAAAATATTTTTGTAAACATTCTATGCCATTTTCCTGGTCTGTGTATCGTACATTTCTACAAATATGACTGACTTTGGAATCATGGTATGTATATAATGCAGTGTTGGAATCTATTCTTATACTCTTTCATTCAATTGACTTACTACAGCTTTTATCCAGCAGTGCCAGGTGCTGACTGAAAAGCAGGTCTATAGAGCCCTGAGTATGCTTGAAGCTATTGATCTGTGATCACTGAAGATTCTTTAGAGTTGGAGCACTGTGGTCCTGAGGTTTTCTGTTATTTACCCAGGTAATATCCCATTGAGGTTAAATAACTCTTTTCCAAGGGAGACCTGACCAGGAAGGGCAGCATAACATAAAATGATAAGTGAATTTTACTTCATTTGTGTGTGTGTGTGTTTTTTTGTGTGATTATGACTTAATTAGGTTCAATTGTAATAATTAAATTCAACCAAATTGCAATGTAAACTGAACTACATTCACATACTGTAAATAATATCGTACTCCTAAAAACTAAATTGTTTTGTTTCTGTTATTAGGTTTATTTGTCTGCACTGATTTCACAACACAGATTAAACTACATACATACAGGTCCTTCTCAAAATATTAGCATATTGTGATAAAGTTCATTATTTTCCATAATGTCATGATGAAAATTTAACATTCATATATTTTAGATTCATTGCACACTAACTGAAATATTTCAGGTCTTTTATTGTCTTAATACGGATGATTTTGGCATACAGCTCATGAAAACCCAAAATTCCTATCTCACAAAATTAGCATATTTCATCCGACCAATAAAAGAAAAGTGTTTTTAATACAAAAAACGTCAACCTTCAAATAATCATGTACAGTTATGCACTCAATACTTGGTCGGGAATCCTTTGGCAGAAATGACTGCTTCAATGCGGCGTGGCATGGAGGCAATCAGCCTGTGGCACTGCTGAGGTCTTATGGAGGCCCAGGATGCTTCGATAGCGGCCTTTAGCTCATCCAGAGTGTTGGGTCTTGAGTCTCTCAACGTTCTCTTCACAATATCCCACAGATTCTCTATGGGGTTCAGGTCAGGAGAGTTGGCAGGCCAATTGAGCACAGTGATACCATGGTCAGTAAACCATTTACCAGTGGTTTTGGCACTGTGAGCAGGTACCAGGTCTTGCTGAAAAATGAAATCTTCATCTCCATAAAGCTTTTCAGCAGATGGAAGCATGAAGTGCTCCAAAATCTCCTGATAGCTAGCTGCATTGACCCTGCCCTTGATAAAACACAGTGGACCAACACCAGCAGCTGACACGGCACCCCAGACCATCACTTACTGTGGGTACTTGACACTGGACTTCTGGCATTTTGGCATTTCCTTCTCCCCAGTCTTCCTCCAGACTCTGGCACCTTGATTTCCAAATGACATGCAGAATTTGCTTTCATCCGAAAAAAGTACTTTGGACCACTGAGCAACAGTCCAGTGCTGCTTCTCTGTAGCCCAAGTCAGGCGCTTCTGCTGCTGTTTCTGGTTCAAAAGTGGCTTGACCTGGGGAATGCGGCACCTGTAGCCCATTTCCTGCACACGCCTGTGCACGGTGGCTCTGGATGTTTCTACTCCAGACTAAGTCCACTGCTTCCGCAGGTCCCCCAAGGTCTGGAATCGGCCCTTCTCCACAATCTTCCTCAGGGTCCGGTCACCTCTTCTTGTTGTGCAGCGTTTTCTGCCACACTTTTTCCTTCCCACAGACTTCCCACTGAGGTGACTTGATACAGCACTCTGGGAACAGCCTATTCGTTCAGAAATGTCTTTCTGTGTCTTACCCTCTTGCTTGAGGGTGTCAATAGTGGCCTTCTGGACAGCAGTCAGGTCGGCAGTCTTACCCATGATTGGGGTTTTGAGTGATGAACCAGGCTGGGAGTTTTAAAGGCCTCAGGAATCTTTTGCAGGTGTTTAGAGTTAACTCGTTGATTCAGATGATTAGGTTCATAGCTCGTTTAGAGACCCTTTTAATGATATGCTAATTTTGTGAGATAGGAATTTTGGGTTTTCATGAGCTGTATGCCAAAATCATCCGTATTAAGACAATAAAAGACATGAAATATTTCAGTTAGTGTGCAATGAATCTAAAATATATGAATGTTAAATTTTCATCATTACATTATGGAAAACAATGAACTTTATCACAATATGCTAATATTTTGAGAAGGACCTGTACAGAAGCAAACATGCCCAGCATGGCCATTAGATGAGGAGCACAGTCTCCCCAGTGATCATCAATTGCAAAATACAACCGGATTATCTTTATATAGTGTGAGTTCTTTTTATTCATGTCTTTGCATATGATATATCCATTGGGATGTTCAACAATCATAAGGTTCAGATTATGTAATTTAAAAAAGCAACAACATGATCAGAACACAGTTTTGACATTATATTTAAAATACGAAAATATTTGTAAAACTTTTAAACAGGCCACGATAGAAGATAAAATGATTTCTACCTCGTGTGCCATCACAGACCCATTTCTTTATATAGTCAGCAACCTTTTCTTCTTCTGTGACAAATTTGACAATAGCTTTCAGCTGATGGTATTTTTTTCTGTGCAATCTGCATAACTCTAATAGCTTTGGTCTTCAAGAATGCCAGGCAATTTGCTATGGGTGCAATTTACATAAATATGAATAAAAATATGAAAAACTGTTGCCTTAAAGCCACGTGGCTTACCTCATGAGCAAATCCAGTGCAGATAGACTTAATTTATTCGGTATAGCTACTTTAGGAACAGTTCTGCCTCTGCATCTAGATCATGAAATAGAAACACACACAATCTCAGGTTTGGCTACAATTAGCACCCAGAAATACCTTTGTGAGAATGCTGCAATGTACTTAACCATTTGGAGATGCACTTGTAATCCCAGAGTTTTAATGACTGTCTTTTTCTCATTAGCAGAGGCACAGCCACGAATTTTAGGCCCATGACAAAGAATCTGATTGGACCCCATCCATGTAGCTGCTGTCACCACATCTCTCAGGATCTAACTGACCCATCAAACGCTTTACATAACTAACCTTAAAGGCTTACAACTGTCTTACTTCCTGTGGTTCAATACTAGTAGACAGACTGCATACGGTATTAAATTCACTATTTGATGCACGATTCAAAGCAGTCATAAAAAACTGTGCTAAAGGCCATCTTTTACAGTCTCTTTGTATTTTTTGTTGTGAAAATTTAAAATGAAAAAATCTTGAAAGACTGAAAAAAAATTAAGAAACTTAAATTTTCATTTTTAACTATAACTTAAAATTACAGCATATAACTTTGGTTAACTGTGTTTAGCTTTTCAATCAAAATAAATTAGAATATATTAAAATCATCATCTCAAAATAGTGAAAACAGGTGATTTTTGAACAAGATCAGAACAAAGAACTCCTGGAAATCCAAACTGTTCTCTTAAACATGACATTTGGCAGCTATCAATGCACTTGCTCAGCCTGACTCACCAAGAGCCCAGCACAGAGCCTTCTTGCTAGCAGATTCATTGATCAAGACACAGGGCAATCAAGACCCAGGGAAAACAAACATGAACACATCCAGCAGTTATACCTAAGGGCGATTTAGAGACCCATTAACCTAACAGTCAGGTTTTGCGACTGTGGGAGCACGCCAGAGTGCCCGGAGAGAACTAACAAATGCAGGACAAGAGAACATGGAGACTCCATATAGAAAGACCCTGGGATTCAAACCCAGTACTTCCTTGCAGCAAGGCAACAGTACTATTAACTACACCAACAATGTAAGTTTGATCAAGATATTCCTCAAACAAAAGTTGAATTTGTCTTAAAATAAAGCATGCATAAACATACATTGGATTTGTTAAAAAATGCTAAAATAATTACAGAATTTTATTTAGAGGGTGTCCTAAAGAAAAAAAGTGCTGAATTTTTCTGCCTATAAATTTAAATCTTTCCCCATAAGTTTTCTATTTTAGGAGAATGGGCTGCAAACAGTAATGTATGACATTCCTCTTGTATGTTTTTGCTAGGATCTTGATTTATGTTTTGTAATGACATCCAAGTCTTTAAGTTTGAAAGGCCTGCTTGCGATCACCTTAATCTTTAGTTCCCCTGCAGATTCTTTATCACATTCAGGTCAGGACTCTAGCTTGGCCAAAGTAAAATCTTAATGTTAGTCCAGTAAGAAACATTTTTGTAAAATTAAAGGTTAATTTAAACTTGAATCTGCCACTGCTATGAATAATTTTGGGCTTACCTATATACTACTAGGACTTATAGTTGTTTTTTTTTTAATTACACGAGGTTAACATACTAGAGCTACCTGGGCAAGTTACAGGAAAAATGGCAAGTTTAATAAAAATTGGCAGAATTGATTCAGTGCAAAGTTCTATATGTAGGGTCCACTATACGAATGCCAGGCTTGCAAAAATATATCTTTTCGTTAGTGAGGAGTGTCCCAGATGTCACTCGTCTTCAGCAAATCATGTTCATACACTGCCTGGCCAAAACAAAAGTCACAACCAAAAAAAACAAAAAGTCACACACTAATATTTTATTGGACCGCCTTTAGCTTTGATTACGGCACGCATTTGCTGTGGCATTGTTACGATAAGCTTCTGCAATCACAAGATTAATTTCCAACCAATGATGCATTCATTTTTCACCAAGATGTTGCATTGATGATGGTAGAGTCTGACCACTGCGCCAAGCCTTCTCCCGCACATCCCAAAGATTCTCAATGGAGTTAAGGTCTGGACTCTGTGGTGGCCAATCCATGTGTGAGAATGATGTCTCAAGCTCCCTGATCCACTCTTTCAAAATTCGAGCCCAGTGAATCCTGGCATTGTCATCTTGGAATATGCCCGTGCCATCAGGGAAGAAAAAATCCATTGATGGAATAACCTGGTCATTCAGTATATTCAGGAAGTCAGCTGACCTCATTCTTTGAACACATACTGTTGCTGAACCCAGACCTGACCAACTACAACAACCCCAGATCATAGCACTGCCCCCACGGGCTTGTAGAGTAGGCACGAGACATGATGGGTGCATCAATTCACCTACCTCTCTTCTTACTCTGATGTGCCCGTCACTCTGGAACAGGGTAAAACTGGACTCATCAGACCCTGTGACCACATGAGTCCAATCTTTATGCTCCCAAGCTAAATTGAAGCATTTTACTCAGGTTATTCTTACTAGTTAGTGGTTTTCTTAAGGGTACACAGTTGCTCAGTCCCAAACCCTTGGGTTCCCTTCACATTGTGCATGTGAAAACGCTCTTACTTTCTCTATTAAACATAGCCCGGAGTTCAACTGTTGTTTTTCTTCGATTTGATTCCACCAAACGTTTAAGTGATCGCCGATCACAATCCTTCAGGATTTTTTTCCAGCCTCATTTCTTCCTCAAAGATGATGGGTCTACTATCCACTATCACTCCAATTTGTAATAATGCATTGAACAGTTCTTAACCCGATTTTGGTAGTTTCTGCAATCTCCTTAGATGCTTTCTCTGCTTGATGCATGCCAATGATTTGACCCTTCTGAAAAAGACTGACATCTTTTCCATGACCGTGGGATGTGTCTTTCCACATGGTCGTTTAAGAAATGAGAAGCAACTCATTGCCTCAGTTGGGGTTAATAATTTGTTGCCAGCTGAAACATAAACGCTCATGCAGTAATTATCCAATGGGAGGCTCGTACCTATTTATTTAGTCAAATTCAGGTGGCGACTTTTTTTGGCCAAGCAGTGGATCTTTTGGTCTTGTACAAAGCTGAGGTCATTTTGGTCTAATATTGTCACCACGTTGGGCATGGCCTATGATAGCAACATTTATCCAAATCCTCTGTTTGCTATTTTTGGCTTGCCCCCAATACAGACCTGCCCAGAACTTTTAAACTTGTTATTTCATTTTCAACTTTGCTGGCCCGCAGGTTAATTCTGCTTAGTTGGCCATGTCCCCCTTCACACATTTGGTGGGTTCAGGAAATGCCCTACAATCTGAAACTTGAGAAGCTTTGATTCTCCCTCAAGGGCTCAGTGGAAGAATTCAACTTCACATGGAGCACCTTCCTAATGCATGCACAGTGTCTTTCTATACTGTACCTCTGATAGATGGTTTTAGTAGAGAGAGTTTTTCTCTCCCTCCCCCCAGCTTATTTATTTAATTACTTTTTATTTTTTTATTTATTTGTTTGGGCTGGGTGGCTTATTAGGGTGGTGGGGTGGGTAATGTGGGATGTTCACATGCAGTATTGTTTTCCCCTAACTTCTTAGCTTCCTTTTCTTTTGTGTTACGCATCTACTGTATGTCTGTTAAAGTGCAAAAAAAAGCGTTCAACAAAATAAAATGGAAAAAAAAAATGACAGAATCATGTGGTGGAAAACTGAATGCAAAAACTTTGGTGTGATGTTGTAGGAAATGACTCAAAGAGCTAAATCGTTTACCCATCATTGTTACTTTTACAAATTTGTCATTTTAAATCTTTTTTGAGGACAGTTAGCTTTTTCTTTAACATGTGTTTAGGCTAAAATTAGTTTTAGCAAAGGCTTTTGCTTTGCCAGTCACCAGTAATTGTTAATTTGATAAAAGTCAGGGAGTAACTCATAAATGAGCTGTGAAACAAGCTGGGTGTGCATTTTTGTCACCATTGCTTGCCAATTCCTAATTAACCGGAGCACATTTCCTCAGAAGACATCTGTTTATCTTGGACGATTGCTCAGAAGGATTTTTATCTATACTTTAATTTTAGTAGCATGCTAGACCTTAGACTGAAGTTTTTTAAAATAAACTTCAACCTGAACAAAGCTCAGTTTAGACCATAATGGATGCACACAATATCCTTCACTGTCTAGCTCTTTGTAAACATTTTATTACATCTTGCTTCAAAATAAGAAGACAAAGTAGCTATTCTTTTATTATTTCTGCACTCTACAAGCCTCGAAACGTTTAAGTTCTTTGCTTTTACATTTCAAGGTAATTACATTTCTTGTAACATCCCCTTTTTCTTAGTGGAGTGGTGAAGTTGTTGAATTTAAACATCTCAACTTAGTATTCTACTGATATGTGTCATGATGTAGGGTTGTTTGGTGTTTGGTTTCGGGTTTCTTCTTATGTTTTTCACAGTTAAGGGTTTGACTCATGCTTTTTGTTTTGTCATCTTGTTCATGTTTTGTCAAGTTTGGTTTTCGGATCTGGTTATGCTTTTGCTTCATGTTTTTCTAGTTTGTGTTCAAGTCTGTTTTGCTCCAGTCATGTTTTGTTCTGTTAATTAGGTTTATTCAGTTCACCTGCTTCAAGTTAATCTGTCTCCTTGCTCCACCTGGTTTTCACACCATATATTCACACCTGTTGTGTTTAGTCTTCGCAGAAACATCTTTCACTCTCATGCTCATGTCAAGTTTGATGCTCAAGTCTTATTTTTGATCATGCCATGCCTGTCTTGCCTGCTCATTTGTTTTGTTCCTGCCTTCTGTAGTGAGTGAGTTTTCGTAATTAAATCTTTTTCACTTACCATCACGCTGCCTGCTCATCTGCATTCTGGGTCCAATATCAAGACAGAACCGTGACAGATATGACTGCTGATATACTTCACTTTTTGTCAGTCAAAACATTTGGCCCAGAGAGAAACCAAAGGTAAAAATCTAATTGGTAGGCTGGTAGAAGAGGAACTGATTATGAAGCAATGCACAAAACAAATGTGCAACTGAATCAGGGAGCAAACAAATTTAATTAGAAAGCATATAGGTGCCAAAAAAGACCAAGACCAGGACTGACATTGCTGAACAATAACTGACAGCATTTCACCTGTCAAAATTACAGCACTATGTCTGCAGTCAGAGCAGTTTAGTAGATTCAAACCAGCTGGTACAATTAGGAAAACCAAAGTGGGTGTGAGGATAGAGCCAAAAGCAAGACTAGGAGAAACAAGCCAAGAAACATAAAGAACATACAACACTTGAATGAAAACAAAACTTAAACAATAAACATGATTAAGATTAACCTGAAGCTGCATTCCCAGTGTGAAACCAACCTTGAAAAAAATATTTTATCATTAAAGAATCAAAAGAAACTGATAATGAGCTTGACATATGCACCGACACCCGATCTTTCACGACTAAAGATTATCTATGATAAATATCAAGCATAATAAGAGGATTAACACCCACTTGCTTTACTTTTTGACTGATACCTCTGTCAGATATTTCTGATTTGAATCTGCTGCAGCAACAAATTATGCAATCTGTTATCTTTCATCGCATGGTGTGACGGTAGTTTTTTAAAATTTGCACATCCACAGGCTGGCATTTTGAAATAGCACATTGTGGGCCAGGTATAAGAATACAGATCAAAGTATCACAAATTGAAAGAGGCTTTCTTGCTCCTGAAATGCATGACAAGGCTGTTGTTTTCAGGGGACCTTGGAGAAATTATCCAGAAAGCAGAGTATTTAATGCAGTGTTTAAATTTGGCTCATGGTTTCCTTGTTGCTAAGCTAACTGTAGTGTATTAGTTTTGAAGAACTTAGTGTTTGAGGCTAGAACCCTGAGGCAACATCTAAAGCTCAAGGTTCAACAGGTGCTTACTGTTACACAGAATGGATTCTGCTTCCTTTAACATTTTTTTTTCTGAGCACAACTTTCACAGCTTTTAATTAAACTCAAAGTGTCTACTGAGGAAAAAGTAATGTGCTGACAATCACAAACCGTTTACTTCAAACCCAGGTTCATCTTTGCAACTGTGCACATTGCAATTAAACCCTGTAGAGCAGTTTAGGACATCTGTTCATTTCTTTTACAGTCAGAAGCTCCTTGTGGTGCAAATAAATACATTCTTTAAATGCAATCTCTGTCTTTTGTAAATCTAAGAAATAGTGAAAACTGAACTCAGTCTTCATGTGCAGGATGGTAAAATATAATACACCTTTCAAGGGGAGGTGCTTTGGCAGAATGTCGTTCTGCTATCTGTCAAGGGGGCAAAATTAAACAGTATGTGTTTTATATAAACTGTTCTTGCAAACTTTTCCAGAACTTAAACAATTATTTTTCAGTGTCTAACCTTAAACATGGATTTTGCATGACAAAAAACAGCAGGAACAAAATCTAAAGAAAGTAATACTTAAAGGGGACATACAGTATTATACACTTAAATATATTGTGTTGTGTACTTGGAGCCTGTAGGAGTGCTGAAAAGTTGAATTTATTGTCTCCAAGTGCTGCGTTTATACCCGTATATTCTGTTTGGGTCATAGTTTTCAATGCGTTCAGTTTTTTATATCCTCTAATATGTGTTTTGAACTCTTATGTCACAGTATTTGCTGCGAAACAGCAGAACAAGGTCATGGATTTAAGCATTGTTATTTCTCGCTGCAATTTTGCAGTCCAAGCTCAAGTATGCCAAAGCTGCAAATTAATAAGTCTAAATGTTGAGTTGTTGGGTGTATTAACCCACACAATTCCTGAAACCATTACCCAGGCTCAAAGCCTCTTCAAAGTGTCTAGTTAAATTTTATTTTTCATGGAAATGTTCCCACATCAGTGGGGAGATTCCTATTTCCCCACTTCAAGGACGAGTGCCTTCAGCAACCTCCGCCAGTATCTGAAGGATTTGCTGAAAGACTTAATCTAATTAAGCGTCCAGTTACTTCTGTCTATGGAAACAACAAAGACAGCAAGGTGATAAGCTGCAAATAACGCTAAAATGACAAAAACATTTTTTTAGACATGAATTTATTGTGTTGATATGACATCCTTGCCATTGTTTTGATAGCAGCAGCATTTTGCCTTCTTCTTATGTTAGTGTTGTGTGCTGCTTTTAGTTCCTTGAGGACAGAACTGTACTGCGTGTTTGGAATAGTAGTATTACGTAAACAGTTTTGCATTGTTTTTATTTTTGTCTTGTTTCTGTGCTGCTTGATAATTGTAAATTGGATAAAGACAGTCTGTTCTGTCTTCATCCATCTCAGTGTGGTTTGGCTCATCCAGAAAACAGGACAGGTACAGACTGCAACAAATAATCAGGGCTGCAGAGAGAATAATCAAGGCTGACCTTCCCTCCATCCAGGACTTATACAGGTCTAGGGTCAGAAAAAGAGCAGTAAAAATCTCTGCAGACCCCACACACCCTGCACATAAACTATTTAGAGTTTTACCTTCAGGCCGCCGCTACAGAGACAGTTTCTACCCCCAGGCTGTTTCTCTGTTGAACATTTAATCGAGTACCAAACAACAGCATACAGATCAGATGTTGTAAATGCACCTTTTATTTATATACAGGTCCTTCTCAAAATATTAGCATATTGTGATAAAGTTAATTATTTTCCATAATGTCATGATGAAAATTTAACATTCATATATTTTAGATTCATTGCACACTAACTGAAATATTTCAGGTCTTTTATTGTCTTAATATGGATGATTTTGGCATACAGCTCATGAAAACCCAAAATTCCTATCTCACAAAATTAGCATATTTCATCCGACCAATAAAAGAAAAGTGTTTTTAATACAAAAAACGTCAAACTTAAATAATCATGTACAGTTATGCACTCAATACTTGGTTGGGAATCCTTTGGCAGAAATGACTGCTTCAATGCGGCGTGGCATGGAGGCAATCAGCCTGTGGCACTGCTGCGGTCTTATGGAGCCCCAGGATGCTTCGATAGCGGCCTTTAGCTCATCCAGAGTGTTGGGTCTTGAGTCTCTCAACGTTCTCTTCACAATATCCCACAGATTCTCTATGGGGTTCAGGTCATGAGCGTTGGCAGGCCAATTGAGCACAGTGACACCATGGTCAGTAAACCATTTACCAGTGGTTTTGGCACTGTGAGCAGGTACCAGGTGGTGCTGAAAAATGAAATCTTCATCTCCATAAAGCTTTTCAGCAGATGGAAGCATGAAGTGCTCCAAAATCTCCTGATAGCTAGCTGCATTGACCCTGCCCTTGATAAAACACAGTGGACCAACACCAGCAGCTGACACGGCACCCCAGACCATCACTGACTGTGGGTACTTGACACTGGACTTCTGGCATTTTGGCATTTCCTTCTCCCCAGTCTTCCTCCAGACTCTGGCACCTTGATTTCCGAATGACATGCAGAATTTGCTTTCATCCGAAAAAAGTACTTTGGACCACTGAGCAACAGTCCAGTGCTGCTTCTCTGTAGCCCAGGTCAGGCGCTTCTGCCGCTGTTTCTGGTTCAAAAGTGGCTTGACCTGGGGAATGCGGCACCTGTAGCCCATTTCCTGCACACGCCTGTGCACGGTGGCTCTGGATGTTTCTACTCCAGACTCAGTCCACTGCTTCCGCAGGTCCCCCAAGGTCTGGAATCGGCCCTTCTCCACAATCTTCCTTAGGGTCCGGTCACCTCTTCTCGTTGTGCAGCGTTTTCTGCCACACTTTTTCCTTCCCACAGACTTCCCACTGAGGTGCCTTGATACAGCACTCTGGGAACAGCCTATTCGTTCAGAAATGTCTTTCTGTGTCTTACCCTCTTGCTTGAGGGTGTCAATAGTGGCCTTCTGGACAGCAGTCAGGTCGGCAGTCTTACCCATGATTGGGGTTTTGAGTGATGAACCAGGCTGGGAGTTTTAAAGGCCTCAGGAATCTTTTGCAGGTGTTTAGAGTTAACTCGTTGATTCAGATGATTAGGTTCATAGCTCGTTTAGAGACCCTTTTAATGATATGCTAATTTTGTGAGATAGGAATTTTGGGTTTTCATGAGCTGTATGCCAAAATCATCCGTATTAAGACAATAAAAGACCTGAAATATTTCAGTTGGTGTGCAATGAATCTAAAATATATGAATGTTAAATTTTCATCATGACATTATGGAAGATAATGAACTTTATCACAATATCCTAATTTTTTTAGAAGGACCTGTACTTCTGCACACACCTTCATTCCTGCTTGGAACTGTCAGGTTACAGGTTGGACAGGTCACTGGTCTGTTACTGGCTTACGAAATATCCTTTGGATTCTATTGGTTTAATCTAGGGAATACTGCATGTAAACACTGCTTTATTTCATTTGGTGCTCTCATTCCGATTATTTAAAACACAAAGTTTTAGCTGTCATGTAGACTCTGTCAGGATTTGTTGCTGTTTTGTAAAACTTTTGTATTGATGTCGTGCTGATGCTGCATTCACGTCTGTGATTCCACCTGAGGACTTCTAAACTAAATGCTTTCAACAGCCATCTTTCTTTTGAAAGTAAATAGTTCATTTTACCTATGTAATTATGAATTGGATAAATGTTTGGATAAATTGCTGTATGATTTTAAATATGCTTGCATTGTGGGTTTTGTGACTGACTCACACACTGAAGCAGCACTATTTGAAAGTGTTCACACAAGATAGGTTACGTAGCCAGAACTTTCTGAATGTCTTCAAATCCAAAAAGCCCCACTCCATCACAGTTTAGACTGTTTTAGACCTCCAAACATCTGGTATGCTATTTGACACTAAGCTTTTAGTAGCAGGTATAATATTTTCTTTGATGAAGGACCCAAAAGCAGAGCTTGTTAGAGGTAAAAAAGGGTTATTTAAAGACACAAATGAGAATTTACTGGCATTTGACAGGAAAAACAAGACATCTAACATGGGCAGAAATACAGGCATGGAGCAGGCAAACAGTAGAATGCAGCAATGAGCAATGAAAACCAGATAGTTGAAATACAGAGGCAGGTTGGGGAAATGGCCAATGAACCAGAGGAGCTAATCAGATTTAATGTGGAGCAGGTGTGGCAGGGAGAATGCAGTGCAACTGAATGAAGGAGGCTTATTAATATAGATGAGCAGGAACACAAATAAATCCAGGGGCCTCATGTACAAAAGAGTGCACAGCTTTCATACTAAAAGTTGGCAGTAGTGCGGCGCACAAAATAATTCAGATGTACAAAACCATGTGTAGACATTGGTGATGTTCTCCATTTTCATTGCAGGTCAAATGTTTTTGTGGATTACCGCACACTTTCACACATTTTTGTGTATGACAAGTTGTGCATTAACCATTGTGACACAAGGTTTTTTGTGCAGAGAAACGCTTCATACCTGAGGCCCCAGGGAAGGAAAATAAATCTCACAGGAAATCAACTCTAGTTACATTTAGAACAATAAAACACAAAAGAATAAACTAATAAAGAAAACACCTAAAAACAAGAATAAGGAAAATAACATAAGAAGCAAAACCAAGTAAGAACCAAGTAAACAGTAAAGAAATGGCCAAAATACCCACAAAAAAACCCCCACCAAAACACAAACACCTAAAATCATGACAGCAAGTCTAGTAAACTATTTAATTGTGGATTGGGGTCCATAATGATGACACTTGTTTGTCTAACAACAAACAGAAGCCTAACTGGATGATGGTCTGGAAGCAGAGAATTGTGTGTTTCTTAAACTATGTTTTAACCATTTTTGCAGAGTTCTGCTAAAAGAGATCACTGTGTATGTGTAAAAAAGAAACTGAAGAAACGTCTTTTGTCAGTTCATAACTTAGTATGACTGATGAGACTAAATGGTTCAAGGGTAAAATCTCAGGGGGGCTCCTGAATTTTTAGCACACCCCCACCACTTTCTGTACACCTTGCAGCTTAATTAATTAACACTTTTGTCCTTTGAGTAGCCAATATGCAAACTATCAATTTTAAAAAACCAGAGAGCAAAGTGTACCGGAGTCAAATTCCTTGTTTGTATGTACGAACTTGGCAATAAAGCTGATTCTGATTCTGATCTGTTATTAAACTACGAAAATGGGCGAACGGGGTGGAGTGGAACGCTCTTTGACCTCAAGGGGTTGGAGTGTAAAGTGCTTCAACAGCAGTTAAAGCGAGTTGCTCTCAGACGTACAACCAAACAGGAGTAAAAGAGGAGCCTGTGGAGCTACAATAACAAGGAATTCATACCAAAGCATTGCAGTTCAACTTTATATAGACCTCAACTATATGATTTAAGGGTGAAACGTAAGAATTTAAAAGCATGATATGTCCCCTTTAAGCAAAAAAAAAGACAAACAAATATATTAACAACATCATCAACTGTAATAGGACTAAACAGTAAGTAGCACTATATAATAATTGAATGACATGACTTTGATAATATTGATTAATTTTATTCTCATATAATTTACAAGTTAGAAAAGTATTATTTGGTTACACACCTTTACATTGTATTAATATAATTTGATTTATTTTGAACTTCAATCAATGCTTTTTTATCCATGAATGATACAATAAACCAGAGCTATACCTCCAATGACATTCTACAACTTTAGAAACACCATTTAATTACATACATTGCATTAAATATAACAGGCTCAGTGTATAATGAACCTGCATTATGTAAAACATTTTCGAAGAAATACTGACATTACCATTCCTCCTCTTGGTAGTCACCCAAAGAGGACCCCGACTTAGGCTGCATCTCATTAGGAAAAATAAATTTAAAATATCCTACTGTATTTATGTACTTGTTATTTATTTATAGGAAAATTTGAATATTGAACTATATACGTATTTGATATTCACAGCATTCAGAAGGGTAATACATTTTTAGTTGGTGGGCAGTGATGTAATCAAAGATCAACACACAAATCTCAAAACTAAGTACAATTGCAGAATCACAGTCATCGTTTAAGAATGAAATAAAATAGGACAATTTTAATACATCTGCAGTTTTAATTTTCTATATATGACATTATAAATCTTATTGATTGTTGATCTACAATATCAAATCTCAGTCCAAAGCAATCAACAAAAAACACAACATCAAAGCTAAAACATCAAGCTATCTTAACTATAAAGTTAACTTTGGAAAGTAAACATAGTTTTGTCAACATATTTAGCTATTTTGCCACACACAAATGTGTCAGATGATCAAATTTAGTATCAGAAAAAAAAACATCTGAGATAAAACAAAATGCAGTTTTCAAATGACGACTTTAGAGACAATGAGGGAAAATCCAACTTTTCTCCAACTTTTAGCCCAACACTCTGTAGGCCAGACAGAAGTAGGCCAAAAGATCTGAAAAAGAAACACATCGTGTCCCAAAATAAACTTAATCGAGAACAGACATAAAATCCAAGTCAATGACATCTATCAGTTTGTAAAAGACTACAAAGCTCTATCTAAGGGTTTGGCACTCAAGCACTCCCAGGAGCGGCCAGCCTTACTCTAAGACCACAACGGTGATTCATCCAGCAGAATTCACCCAGGACCGTATTTAAAGCACTTCAGGCCTTTCCTAACTGAGGCATGCTAAGGTCAGTGTTCATGATTCAATTATAAGAAAGACGTTAACAAAAATTGCTAATTTTTCAAGGCAAAAACCACTGCTTATGTGAACTGAAGAGACAAAAAAGTGAAACATTTTGGAAAGCATGCATCCCATTGCACGCAGAAAAAAACAAAAAACATCACATCGACAGTCAAACTTGGTGGTGGTAGTGCTGCTTCAGTACCTGGACAACTTGTAAGGAACCAAAAATTATTCTTTACCAGTAAGACCTAAAAGGAAAATACATACAATCGTCCTTTGAAAACTTTGTTTTGTATTTTGTCAGTCGGTCATTTTCTACCGCTTCTTCCAAAGTGGGTCGCGGGGAAGCTGGTACCTATCTCCAGCAGTCTATGGGCGGGAGGCGGGGTACACCCTGGACAGGTCGCCAGTCCATCACAGGGCAACACACACACACACAGGACAAACAACACACACAGTCATTCACACCTAATGGCAATTTAGAGAGACCAAATAACCTAACAATCATGTTTTTGGACTGTGGAATCGGAGTACCCAGAGAGAACCCTCATATGCATGGGAGAAAATGCAAACGCCATGCAGAAAGACCCCCGGCCGGAAGTCAAACCTAGGACTTTCTTGCTGCAATGCAACAATGCTACTAACTACACCACTGTGCAACCAGTTTTGTAACCTCTGTCACCACAGATGTATTTACTGAGGTTATATTTTTTGGATATTACAAGTTTTTTGATACGATGCAACTTGTAAGCGTGACAAAAAAGCAAAAACTGAGAAAATCTGAAACAGGGCAAATACTTTTTCCACCACTTTGCATGTGTGTTAGTACTACGGATAAAATAAACAGTCAGTCAACAGTCTGCTCTTTTGCCAACATTATAGTATTAAAACATACACAAAATACTATGTTTCTGCCAAGGCAAAGATAGAAATACTGTCTATTGTCTAGTTAATGAATGACAGGTCAAAATGGAAAAAAATATATACTTTTCGGCGGTTAGCAAATGAACACAGCTAGTAATCCAGTATTTTGGAGCAGTTAATGATGGGACTGCTTAGTGAGATTTTCTTTATCGGGTCCAGCAGGGGTGCCACTGGCCATCCTTTCCATATTCCAAACACCTTGTCTGAGCTCCACTTATCTTTTTACCCAGAATAGTCGCAGGCTTCAGTCTAGCTTTATCCTCTCCATCCCTTCATACCCATCCACTGAATTCCTTTGTCATGATGTGGGAAGGCTAATACCTGTGCTATTTTGTGATGCTCATGAGCATCTTATCACATACAAGCAAAAGCCCTCATCTAGTAGGGGAGTAGCTTGGCTAGATTTGCTGGGCAGGAACTGAGACTGTGGTAACCAGTGGCAGGAAGGCAGCGTTATCACAGCATGAACAGCCTCGGCGGCCCTCCCTATTCCTCTTAATGCCACACAGCGTCTCAGATTAACAACACCCGCCTCCTTACTGAAACCCCCTGCCTATGCCCCTATCTACCTCCCTTTCTTTCAAGTGCCCTTGAACAGACATCATTACTGTGATTATTGCTGTTTATCAGGCTGATGAATGCAGAACAAAGCGTAGTCTTACTTTATTTATATTCAGCATTGTTCTGTTTTTTGAGCTTGTTCCTGGTTTTGTCACAGAGGTAACGAGGAGCGCTATCAAATGTATGCTAAGAGGCCTTCTGGGGCAAAGTCTTCCGTTGTGCGCCGAGCTTAAGGTGAGATGACATGCATCCCTCCTTATATCAAAAAGAATACTCTTACCTTCATCTTACCTTCTTATCTTCAATCCTAAAGTCTTTTGTGTCATATGTAGGAATACATTGAAATTAAACATGGATGCTTTATCATATTCTAATTTTTTTTTCTTTTTCACAATGTGCCTATTAATTTTCCTGGTCTGTAGAAAATATCATTACACTATCATGACTTATTAAAATGACTACATAAATAGATTCAGAAATTCTAGACCTGATGTTACATTTACAGCTTTCAAAACAATGTATGCAAAGTAATGAAAATAACTGTTTTTATTTTCATTTTTTTTTTCAAATCTATTCTGGGTTTTCATTATGCAATTATTCTCCACTGAAAGCTAACCTAAAGGCATTCTGTCATCATAATGTGCACCACTCCCCTGGCAGCATGATTTTCTATGAAGCATCTGAAATCTGTTGGAGTGTTTCCCCTCGGAATATACTGTATGTATTTACATACCTTCTTACCAAGATCAGTCTTGTACTGCCAGGGAGAGTATTTCCCATCTGACAGCCAAGCCGGGTCAAAACTTGTCACCCGGTGACGTGGAGATTTTTAATGCTTGTAAAGGGCGGGGCCTGAACCACTAATACTATTTTCTTTAGTTGGATACAGAGTAGGAGGGTTATTGCTGATACTCATAGGAGAGTAACCTCACTAATCTAGGTTTCATTGAAAAAACAGATATTGTAGCTTGTTTTGCAGGTTGTTGTGACATCCTTTTGGGCGCGGTGTGTGTTCACTTTTGCAGATGAAGATCTTGTGAATGCCTGATACAGAGAGCACAAAGTTGTAGTGGCAGGTCCAGGTAGAGGCAAAAATTATATAACGTATATAATGACATGGAAAACACTGCATTGTACTAAAATATGTAATGATGTGTTATCTACAGAGGAAGAAACAGTAATGCAAAATCTTAACGATTCATATATTATGCGGTGTCCCTATACTCCCTTAGCAACAGACTTTGCAACACACAGTCAGTATGTTTTAATTTTTTTTTTTTGTGGCTGGCAAAACCCGTTTTTAACTCTGAGTGGAGGATCTGTTGATTTTTGCTGACAAACATGCTTCTTAATTAAATTCAAAGTGGTTTATGCAAAGACATTATTCAAATCATACCGTCGGAGAAATTAAGTTGGAATGCATGTGAAATCTGAAGTTAAATACAGTGAAAGGGGAGGAAAATCATTTAATTAAATCCCTATAGTGCACATCAGCATGCAACTGTCTGGTGCCTTGGTTCCAGATTACATGTGATGTTTTAAAAAGCTGACAAGCACTTTTATTTAAAAGTTATTAACTTTTAAGCACCCAATTACATCTGCAGGCTACCAAGCACAGAACCTATAATCTTCTGAAGCAACTTTGGCTAAGGATCATTGTCCCTCTGATATATGACCATTTAATCCTTGTTTAGGCTGACAGATGAAACATAAATGTTGTCATATTAATGAGATTTTGTCTTTTTTTCTGAAGGTTAAAGCATAACTGTTAATACAAGAAGCGATGCATTCTCTAAGTGTATACTGATATATTTTTCATGCACAAGGAAATGAATTGAAAAACTGTTTATACAGCTTTCTTTTTGATGCATGTAACATAAAAGAAGATAAGACTGTGGAGTAGATTTCCAAAGATTTTGAGGGATTTGCCATCATGACAAGGGATAGACTAAAGAGAAAAGCCAGATTTACCTCGAGAGATAGGTAAACTTTGTTTTTGATATATTCACCTTAACAGAACCCTAAGAGGCTTGCATCTGTCTCTGTACCAATCTTTTCACTACAGTATATTTTGTCAGTTTTTCATCTAAGAGTTTTTGAAAATGTTAAATTTGACACATTTGTTATCTGTTATCTGTTTGTAAAAGGAGTGCTCCAGTTTATGCCAAATTCATGAGGGAAATTTGGATCTTAAATGTGTGCAAACTACAGTTCAATTCAACTTAATTCAATTCAGAAATACTTAATTAATCCCAAAGGGAAATTAAGTGTTGTTGTAGCTAATATTATGCAGGTTTCTTCAGAGCCATTGTAGATGCTGATGGTTGTGGGCAGGAAGGATCCCCTGTAGCGGTCTGTATTACAGCAGATCTGAAGCATCCTGACTGAAGACACTCTGGTATTGTACAACAGTCTCATGAAGAGGATGCTCGGGGTTCTCCATAATATTCTTCATTTTATAAAGAATCCTCCTTTGCACAATGATCTCCAGAGGTTCTAGAGGAGTCCCCAGAACAGAGCCAGCATCCTTTGTAAGCTTGTTAAGCTTTTTAGTCCCTGGTTCTGATGCTGCAACCCTAGCAGATGATGGCAGAAGAGTTTACAACAGACTTATAGAAAATGTGGTCTGTTTGGCAGGTAGTCTTCCATCCAGGTAACTGTTGAGGCCTCCACCAGCGTATTTTGGAAATTAACAGGATGTAATCACACATTTGTTTCTTTCTTTATTCTGATATAATTACAATTCAGGTAAGCATTATTGTGTACACACCTTTATATTGTATTATTATAATCTGATTATCTTGAACTTGAATCAATGCCTTTTCATTTATGAATGAGACAGCGCTATTACTGCAATGTCTTTAACAATCTGCAACTTTAGTTTTAGAATTTAGAAACACCATTTAAACACAGAATCACCAATTGGATGTTTTTCTTCAGGTTGTGATTAACGCTTCATACAGTCAGGATCTGGAGTTCATTATGACAATGTTAATCAAAACAACAATAAAAAAAACAAAAAACTTTCCTCTCTGATTGTTGCACTGTATTTGCTGTATTTCTGGAACAAATGAAGACAGCTGCAATCTAATGCAAAATATGTGCAAATTATTGCCTATCTCTTAGACGTGATGGATGTGTTTGTGTCTTGCATGTATTTATTGCAAATTACTTCGTGAATCTGGTGCAGAAATAAAGCAAGTGTAAAACAGGTACCAGAAATAGAAAAGGTTGCAAAGCTTTGTGTATTCCCAAGGGACAAGTGTGATTTTAGTCATTTTATGTCCTCTGTAGGCAGAAACAGTGCAGCTGTACAGAACTGCTTTCTTGGGAAATAAAAACAACGGTTCTTTAAAAAAACAGGGAACAACATAAATACACTGAAACATTAACTAAGACAAAAAAAACAAACTTATTGCACTTGTTGGAAAAGTTCGCTCTTAAAACTTAAGCAACATCACTTCACTAATGTTTTTTTTGTAAAAGCTTTGCACCTTGTTCTGGCCTGCCACTTCATTTTTCAAACGTCAGTTCTGGTATTTGTCAAAGCAGTGGATTTCTGCAAACTAGGTTTGAGAGAGGGAGCCTGTGGCGTAAAATTGTCATTGCAGAGACTGCAGGGGATATGATGGACTTGGGTCAGTTGTCAACCAAATGACAGGTTTGTCCAGTTCTTGACTGGCTCATAGGGTGCATATCTCAGCTGCAAAAAAAACTCCCCTGCCATGTTGTACTGTGGTGTAACCATCCTAAACCTTTCCGGCTTTTGTCTGCAGTTGTTCAGCGCTGCATTGTGATATTTTTTCAGTCCTCAAAAGGACCCGTGTCACAATAATGAGAATATTCTGGTAAAATATCGATGGACTTAAACAAGGTAGCATGTGCAGAAAGATGTATTTGTTTGTATCTATTTTATATCCTGATCCTGAAAACATTTGGATAGTATTTCACCTGAAATCACAACGAGATGTAATGGAAAATGTATATTTGAAACTAAAACTAACATTATTTATAACAACTATGTTTTCTTATTAAATTTAACTATTTTCTGTCAAAAGAACAGCTTTCTAGAAGTCCAAGTCTATGGATATGTTCTCCCTAGCAAACATCAGTCTGGCCCTCATATTTTTCGCAGTTAGAAAGGTTTTCCTCCTTGACCAACACTCATGGAAATTAAACCTTTGCAGGCCGTTTCTGTCAACAGTAGCAAGAGCCTGTGGTTCCCAATATGAGATTTTGGGGTTTTTGGAGACTTCTTTTAGTACACGATGTCTGTTCTTGAGGGTAATTTTCTAGAAAGACCAGACCAGGGCATGTTGGCAGTTGTTTTGAATGTGGAAAGTGAAAAGTTTTGGGTTTTTTTTTCAAATTCTTCTGAGACCTCTTTAGATCACTCACCAGGCTCGTTTGCTCCTACAGCTTTCTTTCTGGACTCCTCAGACAGCTCTTTTGACATCACCATTTTGTTCACTCTCACTTTATCACTCAGGAGCACACCAACAGTTTAAACAGTGCAAACATCCTTCAACATGGTAATGGTTTCATCATGTGCACCTGATGTGAAATCTCAAAATTAATAAAACTATGTAAAAAAGTGTTTCGAATTCAAAAAAGTACTTCAAAAATAAAAGATCTGTTTATATCTGCTTGTTTGTTTTCTTTTGTCATGTTTTGTTTTCAAAGTTGGCAGGGCCTCTTGCCATCACTCTAAACTTAAGTTCCATGCACAGATTCTTTTTTAGATTCATGTCAGGACTATTTCTTGCTATAAACATTATACGATTACTTTAAACCTAAGTCTGTGAGGGCTATGAATAATTTGGGGATTATAAATATAAATATAGTTCACAACCTGAGTGTAATTTCACTTTTTCCATCCCATAGCTCACATCTTAGCACAGACTTGAAATAACACAGAACTCAGTTTGCTAAAAATCCTTGGGCTAAAAGACCCTTAAATCCCCCAGTCTGCAGCCGAAGCCACCAGGCTTGATGATAAGTCATAGTCTTAAAGCTGACGTGAAAGTGAATAACTTCCACCCAAGCCGATGGTTTGTCAAAATACACTTCCTTTTAATCTTCTTATTGGAGCCCCATTCCGGCCATTTAAGGAGAAACAGAAAAATGTAAATGACATACAAATGAGGAGTAATTCTGACTTCCTCAGTCTGCTTGTCCCTCAGTGACCATATCCAATTTTCAGAGTTTTATTATCTGGCTTGGTGGAGTGGTCAGCCCAATAAAGGAGCTAATATCACCCAGACCAGCTGTTCTGTTAAGGCTCAGAGAATGTTTGATTCATATTTTGCTACATTATCCTATTTAAATGGAAGGACTAGAAGTCATTTAAATTTTGTGTAATTATAAATATACTTTTAGGCCAATAGATACACAGGCTGGGACCACCATGCAGTTGAAATTCTTCTGTGGTAAAATGCATCTTTACAAGACTAAAACAGACTTATGATTATTTGTTCTGTAAACTATCTTTGCCAGGAAGCCAAAGTTCATGGCTAACATAGTAATTATTTGAATTTTGAAATACTTTGTAACCTGTGTGATTGAAACAATAATTTAAAAGTATGTCCATTTTTTTATTATGAGGATTTCTAAAATGACTAATAAAGTAACAGGAAATTTTAGATTTTGCTTATAAAATAAGTTGTCAGCAGTAAGAATTGTATGATTTTTAAGTTTCCATACTGGTGCAATAACTATTGTACTAATTATCTTATTTTTTTTCACAGTGACACTATATGCTTTAAACTTGTGCCGTTGCAAGCACACTTGAACAAATAATGATACAATATGAACTATTCAATGAAGTCATAAGTAATGTTTTAGGTACTGAACTATGAACATGAATGAATCTATATTTAAATTTCTTGAACTTGAATTTCAGAGTCTGCTCACTTGCTTTTGCCCTCCACTTATCCACTTTTCAAATGTTTTGTGCATACTTTACAATATACTACAATAAACTACAGAAGTATAGAGCAATGCGCTTTGGACATAGAACAAACTTTTTACATTAACTTTTAAAACTATTAAGTAGTCGGGACATGTGTAAAAGTCACAGTGCTGTGAATGTGTGAAAATGAAAGGTACGTTTCTCATCGCAGAAAACCCACATATGGCTGATCATGTCTTTCACTACACCTGCCATCAGCGTCCTATAAATAGGTCTAATAAATAACTTTTTTAGGGAAATATAAGGTCATTCACGTCACTCATCACTTTGGGTTACCACTGCATAATGGTCTTTCTAGAAACACAAATGGTTGTTCCTCCCTTTGGGGCTCTGAAATGCTTCGAACTGTCAAGGCGGCCATACTGAAAGTTTAAGTGTTGACGTAAAAAATAAACCGTGACCTCTGTCAAAATGAAAGGTCAGAATCCCAGATGCTCTTTCCCAAATGGCGTCCTGTCAGCAAATATCGCAAACAGCATTAACCCAGCTTGGTGGCACTCCTGTGGAAATCCCACTAGCAATTTTCACCATCTAAATGAACTGTCATTCTCGTGTCATAGTTAACTCTAACTGATTCTGGGCTGCTAATCTCCTAAGCAGATATTCTAAAATGACACAAAGATGAAACATATAAAAGAGGGGGGAGAGGAAATCTCGAGGAATAATTTATAACAAATTCATATTTAGGTCCTTTGACAGTCATTGTGGTTCATTTCTGAAGGTTTCAGGCTTATGTCAGAAATATTATTCAGGATTCAGTGCCTTCTTTAACAGACATTTTGACATAATCTGCATTAGGCACAGATTTTAAGTGTACAGCACAGAGAAGTTGTTGATACTGATGACCATATTTCTTTGGTATTCAAATGTCGTTCATATTTAAAGGATAGTCCCTCTACTCTGTTGCTTGTAACTAACTTCCTTAACAGTTTAAAATGAACCAATTACACAGTTGGATGACCATTATGACTACATAAGTGAGCAGAATGACTAAGCCATTGAAATTGCTTTTCCAGTATGAAATAATCTTAAATCCAAATAGAGTAATGCAAATGATGACGACTATTAAGACAAAGAAAGCAGATTGATTGGTGAGTAGCTCTGCCACATATAAGCTTAGAGTTTCCCTCAGCATAAACCCAATATAATAAACGATAAATGTGAAATAAAGCTTATCCAAGGAAAAAAAGTGCAGCCAGAAACAAAAACTTTACACTTTCTCTTTGTTTCCTTTCTCAAGTTTATTTGCTTGCCACATCTTGCTGAGGGCTTTATTCATCCCAATCCACATCTGTGCCATATATGACTGATGCATGTGTTTTATGGCAGCCAGCTGAAATAAGAGTTACATCAAAAATGGGGATGTTCTTCACAGATTGGCTTCACTTCTTCTATTGTTTGCCACCAGTCCACCACCCCACTATTGCCAAATGCTTGCATAAGTCACAACAGGGCAGCCTCTGTCTTGGTGAAGACTCTGTAATTACTGTAAACAACCCTTCAAACACAACATTAACCATTATTTCTTCTAAAAACAGATCTTTCTTTTTTGAATTCTATGACAATTCTACTTATGAGTTGCATATTTTTACCCACGATCACCAGCATCTATGGTAAAAGCTGATGTAAAAGATGCAGATGGTGTATAGAAACATCCACCCACACATAAACATTTCTCTGCATATTTTTCAATAAGAATTTGACAGTTTAGAAAAGTTATATATATTATAAACCCAATCCACCAGAGATAGATTGGGCTTTTTTTCAATTTTTAGCAACATTTTTACCCTAATGATCTAAAAACATCTCTGCTAGATTTGTTTGTTGTGTAGCAATAAAACTGACAATTGTTCTGCTTGGTGCAAAATGTCTGGATTAATTCTTTTTCAGAATACTCTTTCTAGCATGATTTATCACACAATATCAGTTTCAACTAAATGCTGCAAAAAATATTGGTTCAAATATTTTGTTTTTATGATACACATTTTCATTACAATGCATTTCATGTCACTGATGGATACAATTTGACCCCCTATTACCATTTTAATTACAGTATATTGCCTTCTACCGTCAATCTTTTCCCCATGCATCTTCTACAAAGGAAAATGAATTAGATTTATTTATGTTTTTAGAAGCTTGTGTTGAGCTGCTTCAACTCCACTAACCTATGCTTTTATCAAATTATGCTGGAGCGCTGATACTTTTGTCCAAGTTCCTTTAAGTGAATGATACAAGTGCTCCTCAATTAAGGAACTCATTAAAGACATTTGATAAGTCCCCCTTTCCCCAGGGGATATCAAGAAACTAATTAAATCCCAAGTTAGGATAAAGTCCCCAGCACTCACTGTCACATTACCACTGCAACAGATCTAATGCAGTATATGTGGGGAGTTGCTGAATGAGGCAAAGAAGACATGACAAGCTGTTAGGTAGCAGAAATTAGTTTCTACAGTGGATAATGTAATACTGTGGATACACACTTTGTACAAAGCAAGGTACACTCAGTCTCCCTGACCTTATCCAACAGAGGCACTTGACTAAAACAAATGAGGAACATCTGCTTTGTAGTCAGGATAGGTGGCAGAGAGACACAAACTCATCAGGAAGCCTAGATAAGTAGTAGACTTTAACCCAGGGTACAATACCCTCTACAGGTCTTGATCCAATATGTAGGGAAACACACAGACAAAGATTTTGACCTTGTCTGAATTATTCTCTTTTTGGCCCCAGAATATTAGGGGGTACACAGCATCAGCGAATGTAAAAACATACCCCATGTTATGTGATATCTTTTTTTTTTTTTGATTTTCTGAATAGAAAATAAAAGATATGATCATACAGCTTAACAATATATTGTGGGTTCACGTGTGTCAAGATATTTCACCTCTCTGCTAAACAACTTCTTCAATTGGGTGATCGTTTGGAAATATCAGGCTATAACTTCTAAAACAAAGCAAGTATGTTTATGTAAATAAACCAAAATATTTGAATGAAACAAGATCCCTCACATAAATAGGTTCTTGCTTTAAAATAAAACAGGATACTGCTATGAATCAGAAAAAGGCAGACCCAAGATTCAGCCAGACACAGTACTGAAAGTTTAAAAGATTTATTCAGCCACAGGAAAACGTCACACATGTAACACTCCTCACAGCTTCCAGGAATCACTGAGGCAGAAAGAGGGATTAGTGACTTGTAGTCTCTCCAGATTTTGCAGGGATCAGAAAAGTCACTAACCTGCTTTTGTCTTGAGTGGAACTTGAAACCCAGAGGGGAAACCTCAGTGGGCGGCAGGCGGTGATCTCCACAACACAGGTAAGAAGTGACTCCAGGCAGAATAATCCGAGGGCTAGGCTGGCTCAATAATCCAAGGACAGAAACAGGGTCAACGATCGGAACAAGAAGCGTCAGGCAAGGGGCAGGAAGAGGCATAAACCAGATGCAGGAAACAAGGTCGACAACCAAAATCCAAATATTCCGACAAGGAGCAGGTAAAGGCATACATCCAAAAGGCAAGGCAAGGTCAAGAACAATGATCAGACAGGAAGCAACGCTGGATATCTACTCACACAATGGCTTTCAAAAATATGGCACCGTCTGCTTGTCAGAGTCAGTATATATCAGGGAAGACACAGGTGTATGGCATTCCACAGATTGCACTACATTGCAGCAGCCACCAGGTGCATCTAATCTGCTGATTGCAGCCAGGGAGACAGGGTAGAGCAGACGTGCCAGAATCATAACAGATACAATGTCTTAAATTTTTCAGGTCGATTGTTTTCTAATATCTTTCTCTTGTTTCGTATGTCTTCTCAGTAATTAGAACAGGATGTGGTTCAAGTCACAGGATGTTTGTGGATCTATTTAATAATATGAAATTATATTAAAAGCAAATAACTAGTTTGATAAAAGACGAATGCCATAGAATTTGTCTTCTTTTAAAAGGCAAAATTTTTCAAAATATTTGTAATGCCTCAATCATCTGAGCTAGAGAATCAAATTTGTGGCAGTCTTGTATTGTGGTTGAGGGCCCCTCAAAATCATTTCAAGAACTGTAAATGGCCCCTGGGCCACACTGAACACCCAAGCTCTACATGGTTCATACTTGACAAGCATTTTGGCCCATGACCATTTAGTGCTTTATAGGCTTGTTCCAGTATTTTAAATATATTGCTTGAGAAACAGGGAGCCAGTCTTGTTAGGAATTTCAGCAATATGTTTGTACACGTATCGATAAATTGTTAAAAATTATAATCAATAAATGTTTTTATTTTACTGTATTAGATTTATGCATATATGATCTACTTATTATTAGTTAACAATCTTTAAGCCTTGACATTTTTACATTTTTTAAGGCTGAAACATTTCTTTGGCTGCTTTGTTAAAAATAGGTTTGGTCCTCTAACATTTGCAGTGCAGGAATAAAATATATAACTAAATGTCACTGCTGCTATAACATCAACCATCTCTTCTAAACATATTATTCAATGTAGGTTTTAGTAAGAATAAAGGTTTTAGGAAATTGTTCAATGGGATAAACATTTTTCATTTTTAACAGGGCTGAGAGTATATCTTAAATGCAAGCAGATTTTTTGTTCTTTATAGATAGCACAAATAAGCTAAATTAAGCAGCAGGAGAGCGTTATTAAAGTGCAATGGTCTTATCATGCACATCTGGTTTAATAATGCTTACAGCTAAATTATAAATAACTCATTACCTCGGCTAGAATGAGAAAATAAATTAAGTACATGAATTAAGTAAATGCTGCAGACCCGTACTGCTTACAAAAGTGTGTTTTGAAACACAAAATGCTATTAATGCCTCAGAAAAGTTGTCTCTGCTGACATTGCATATCTTATTTTAAGAAAGAGATGGAGTTTATTCATTCAAGCAGGTGGTTTAGAGCAGCCTTCCTGATCCCAGCTCCTCTACAGTGATGCATTCTGATGTTTGAAGGAGGAAAATGGGAATCTTACATTCATCATCACAAAACACCTGCTTCCCAAGTCACCTTTGTTCATGCATTCTGTGTGGTATTCAAAGACTTTATTCAAAACAGCTTAGAAGCTGAGACTTTCAGCAATAGATAACAAGGATTAGACATATGTAATTATAAATGTATGTGAGCAAGCATAATGTATTCATGAATACCAAAATGCTTCAACAATGAAGCTGTTCTGTCACAGCACGGGAACAAAGTTGCTATTGTAAGTGTTTTGTGACCTTTTCATCGCTGTTGGAGAAGTGCCTGAGTCCAAAAACAGGCTTATATGTGGGAGATGTTGCTGTTTGTACATATGCATAATTTGATCCAGCTGTGAAGAGAGATAAACTGCTATTTGAATTTTACTTCACCCATTTATAAAACCATAACAGCTGTTTGTTATATTCTAACACGCTGTATATTTAGTTCACTGAAAGACTAACAGTGAGTAGGCAAATAAATTGGCACAGCTCTTTCAGACTAGTAGGCCATATATATATTTACAAACGTCTCACATAGAAGTTCTTGGTATAAAAAAATTAGTAGTTCTTAACCCTATTGACCTGCATTGAGTGTAGCTAACATAATGTGATTAAAAAAGGCAAAAAGGACTGCAGACACAGCCAAGTAACATGCTTGTGCAAAGGCTGTACAAATGAGAATATAATTAGCACACACAGTGATTTTGCCAGCAGACGGGACATCAATCTAATGAATCTAATTACACTTGACACCGTTGGTAATCATCCTTTCTCTCAGGTGTTGTAAATGATCTGCCTTCACATTGTAATAACAAATGTTTATTTGTCTCCTCCTCCCAAAGGATACCTTTCATAATGGGAAGAGCAGTTGTCTCTGTTGAAAATACCTATTAGGTGTTAAAAGAATGAGCAATTGTCATAGTAAATGAAGTTACCTAACATGTATTTATCCATAAGTCAAACAAGTATGCACATTCTCAACTCACCCAAGACCCTCTGTATTTGTACTTACCTCATCTTAACAATATACACTTCCCATTGACTGCAGGCTATGCATTTAAATAAGATATTTAACAGAACTGCACCAGGATTTTGCTGTGTGTGGTGTTCAGTCTTGGAAAGTCATGTATACCTGTTTTTAAATTAATTTCATAACATGTTATTGAAAGGCAGTATTTCTCAGATAGAGTAGGTAAAAATGTGCCTATTAGTTTCATTTGATTTGTTTAATTTAACATTTCAATAATAAACTATGCTTTATCATTTAACTATGTGAACATTTGATGCTGCTAATTGAAATTACTGGTCTAATCCACACAAAAACATATTTTCACTTACAAACTGCCTTGAATTAGTTTTTTTCTTTTTGAAATGGCATCGAGCTTGTGATCGTACACATTACTTGTGTTTTAGAAAATGAATGTGTATAGCAACATTTTACGCCTTAGTAAATTCTGTTCTATATGCCTTTTTTTTTTTACAAATTTATGCAACTTCGTGCATAAAACAGCCAAATGTTTTTCATTTTAGGCACAATGTAGTGATCTGCTGCATGAGAGCTGTGCTATCTGGCATACAGAATACTTCTCTCTTTTTGGAGACCAAATGCAAATGTTTGCTTTAACCTAACTTTAATAACGTGGTTTATCCATCAAAACTGAAGGGTTACATATACCTGTGCCTGCAAAGATGGTTGTCAATATAGTGCCCAAGCTAATTAGTCCAACCCAACTGGGTTTGGAGTAGTAGTAATAGTAGTACTAATAGGAGTCTAGCAAGAAAAACAGAGAATAATATGTGTTAATGGGACTTTGTTGTTGTTGTGTTTGACAATATGGCCATGTTTAGAGTGCAAGGACAGTGTAAAAACAGGTTCATCTCAGTAAACTGGAATAGGTGTTCTGATAAGGCGCATCAGTCAGATTAAAGATAAAGATAAGATTTTTTTTTTGTCTGATGTAATATCCTTATCTTAAATGTTGTGTCTTCATTAGCTGTAAGTGGAAAACCCTCATAATTAACAGAAATAAAGGCTTGAAAACATAAGTATATGTGCAATTAATCTATAGAATATGTTTCACTTGGTGAATTGAGTTACTGAAATAACTAAACTCTTTTATTTTAAGAGGTTAGCAGAAAACTGTCAGGATCTGGAGTCATCTGCTGCCTGCTGCCAACACCTTTCCAACACTAAGTGCCGCCAGTAGGAGAGTCCTGAGGCGACAGGTGTTGCGCATCTATTCATCAGCTGGGAAGCATAAAGAGGATGGTTGCCAACACTTCTTCGCCTGAGTGTTTTGCCTTCGTGGTAATCTTCTGGCCAGCTCTGAAAAACTTTGCAAGAATTGCTGTGAAGGATTTTTGAAGTTTTTTTCTGTGTGAATTCTAACTTCCCCTGTTACCTGTTCCAGGTGCGATTTCTGCCTGACCTGTCCCAGTCTTCCGTTGTGGTACTGGCTACTTCCTGGAATTGGACTGAACCTGGCAAGCGGGGCTTCTTTCCTGACACTTATCCTCTCCCTGGTGGTTTCCCCGGAGTCTCCAGTAAGAGAATGTTTCAGTTGGATCATGTTCTGAGGTTCAGCCACTAATCATTTCTCTTTGTGTTTTCTTTTAGTGGCGAGAGATTAGATTCGCCGCTTCTGCTGAGCTTGACCAAGTTTGCAATAAACTTCTTTATTTTACAAGTTCTCTGAGTGTCTCTGCATGTGGGTTACGTCGGCTGTAGAAATCATGACAGAACACTCAGGCCAGCCTAACCCAGCGGAGACCCTTCAGAGAACTTTAGCTGAACATAGTCAGCAGATTCATGCGCACGGTTCCACTCTCCAAACCCTCCTAGACCGGCAGCTGCAAACAAACCAGCAGCTAGAGCATTTGGCATCGTTGTTTTGAGGTGCTTGTAGTCCCGAGTCCGCCGCACCCATTGGGGGCGCTGCAGAGCCCCTGGAGGCCCAACATCAGCCACCTTTCTGAGATGTTACTTCTCCTCACCCTGAGAAGTTCTCCGGAGATGTGGCTGAATGCCAAGAATTTTTACTCCAGTGTAAATTGGTGTTTAACTGGTCACCCTGAGCGTTTTCTCACGATGAGGGTAAGATCTCATATGTCTTGGGCTTGTTAACCGGGAGAGCGCTCCGGTGAGCGGAGGCACAATTTTCCAACTGTACTAGTTTTGGTGTGTCTTATGAGGCTTTCATTAGGGAGTTTAAACAGACTTTTGATGTAGCTTCAGATCAGTCCTGTACTGCCCGCAGGTTGTGGGAGCTAAAACAGCGGAATCGTCCTTTAGCTGATTTTTCTATTGATTTCCGTACATTAGCGCGTTAAAGGCGGCTTTTTTCCAGTCTCTGGACGAGACCATTAAGGACGAGTTAGTCCTCTTGATGAACCAGAGGGGTTAGATAAGTACATTGATTTGGCTGTCCGCATTGATTCTCGCCTACGGGAGAGGAGGGGGATCGCTCCGAGAGGGCAGTGGGGCCGTCTTCCCCGTTTTCCTCGTCCCCATTACCAGTGTCGTTAGAGCCTCAAGTCAGCCACCCCGAGACCGAGCCCATGCAGGTAGGGAGAGCCAGTCTCTCGCCTGGAGAGCAACGACGACGCCTGGAGGCTAAACAATGTTTTTATTGTGGTGCCTCCGGCCATTTCATTTTCGCTTGTCCTGTCCGGCCAAAAGGGCGGGTCCGTCGGCTGTGATGGGGCAACTGACGGACCAATCCTCCAGTAGTAAAACCCCTCGATTCACGTTACCGGCTGCCTTATTTTTAAACCATCATGCTGAGGTTTTATCTGCCCTAGTTGACTCTGGCTGTGATTTGAACTTGATTGACTATGATTTTGTTTCCAAGAAACAAATTGCCACAGAGAAGTTGGCCCAGCCCCTTCGGGTTTTAGCCTTGGATGGGTTATCACTACATGAGATCACCCATCAGACACAGCCACTTGAGCTTATTTTGTCCGGTAATCACCGAGAACAGGAGTCTTTTTATGTTTTTCCTATTGCTCAGAGTACGTTAGTTCTCGGTTTCCCCTGGCTCCAGCGTCATAACACCTATATTAATTGGGTGGATTTGCGGGTGGAGGCTTGGTCTGAGGGTTGTCTCAGTTCATGTTTGCAGTCAGCCGTCTGCCCTACAAACCCTGGTGAAGAAGGTGAAGAGGAAGAACTCCCAGATTTAACCAGTGTCCCCTCCGAGTATCACGACCTCAAAATGGTTTTTAGCAAATCTCGGGCTCTGTCTCTGCCACCTCATCGACCGTACGACTGCGCCATTAACCTCCTCCCAGGTGCTCCTTTGCCCTCCAGTCGGCTCTATAGCATCTCTGGGCCAGAGAGAAGGGTAATGGAGAAATATATTGCGGAGTCTTTAGCTGCTGGAATTATCCGTCCTTCTTCATCTCCTTTAGGGGCAGGTTTCGTTTTTGTGGGGGAAAAGGACGGAGGTTTACGCCCCTGTATAGATTACAGGGGTTTGAATGCAATTACAGTAAATACTAAATATCCTCTTCCTTTATTATCTTCTGCAATTGAGCCTATACATGGCGCTGTTGTTTTCTCAAAGTTGGACCACAGAAATGCCTACCACTTAGTCAGAATCCGCCAGGGAGATGAGTGGAAGACGGCATTCAAGACTCCCCTGGGACATTTGGAATATCTAGTTATGCCTTTTGGCCTAAGTAATGCCCCAGCAGTTTTTCAGGCACTCGTCAACGACGTGTTGAGAGATTTTTTAAATATTTTTGTATTTGTATACCTGGACGACATTTTGATTTTTTCCAGAAGTCTCGAGGAACACCGCCGCCATGTTAGACAGGTCCTACAGCGCCTCCTCGAGAACAGACTGTATGTTAAAGTGGAGAAGTGCGTCTTCCATCAGTCGACCGTCAGCTTCCTGGGGTTCGTGTCGGAGGAGGGACAGGTTCGTGCTGACCCAGAGAAGATTCGAGCAGTGATGGACTGGCCAGTACCTGACTCCCGGAGGAAGTTGCAGCAGTTCTTGGAGTTCGACAACTTCTACCGAAGGTTTATTAGAAATTACAGCCAGGTGGCGGCCCCATTAACTGCACCGGTTCTGATCCATCCTGACTCTACAAGGCAGTTTACACTGGAAGTAGACGCCTCGGATACCGGGGTGGGAGCGGTTCTCTCCCAGCTTTCAGACCTGGATGGAAGGCTTCACCCATGCGCCTTTTTCTCCCGTTGGCTGACCCCTGCTGAACGGAACTATCAGGTTGGAGACAGGGAGCTGCTGGCAATTAAGTTGGCCTTAGAGGAGTGGAGACATTGGCTGGAGGGCGCTGAACACACCGTGTTGGTCTGGACAGACCATAAAAATTTGTCGTACATCCAATCAGCTAAGCATCTTAATGCACGTCAATCACCTTGGTCACTTTTCTTTTCCCGATTTAATCTGTCTATTTCTTTTAGGCCAGGATCCA
Organism: Girardinichthys multiradiatus; assembly: GCF_021462225.1. Taxonomy (NCBI): domain Eukaryota; kingdom Metazoa; phylum Chordata; class Actinopteri; order Cyprinodontiformes; family Goodeidae; genus Girardinichthys; species Girardinichthys multiradiatus. Next base: position 11,846,274 of record NC_061812.1, on the reverse strand, counting down.
AGAACTTCAAACCTGACTCTCTGTCCCACCAATTCGGACCTGGAATCTCAGAAAAAAAGGCAGAGTCGATCCTGCCGCTAAGCTGTACAGTGGGCTCGTTAACCTGGGAGATAGAGGACCTGGTGCGGCGAGCACTTCCTGATGATCCTGGGCCAGGAACTGGACCCCCTGGAAGGACCTACGTTCCAGCTTCAGTGCGATCCAGATTGATCGGCTGGTTCCATTCGGCCAAGTTCTCCGCTCACCCTGGTGTCAGTAGGACCATCGCCGCAATTTCCAGACGTTATTGGTGGCCGTCCCTTCACAGAAACGTTGGGGAGTATGTGAATGCCTGCGCCACATGCGCTAGAAACAAGTCCTCAAATCGACCTTCCGCAGGTTTGCTCCAGCCTCTCAGCATCCCCGGCCAACCCTGGTCCCGTGTGGCCGTGGACTTCGTCACGGGCCTACCAAGTTCTCAAGGTATGACCGTAATTATGACCATTATCGACCGGTTCTCCAAGGCCTGTCACCTGGTTCCCCTCAGAAAGCTGCCGTCGGCCCTCCAAACAGCTAGATTGATGGTCAAACATGTTTTCCGCCTGCATGGCATCCCCAGTTGCCTGTTGTCCGACAGGGGCCCTCAGTTTACTTCCCGTGTCTGGAGACATTTCTGTGACGCCTTGGGGGCGACGGTGGCGGTAACGTCTGGTCATCACCCCCAGTCTAATGGCCAGGTGGAGCGCCTCAACCAGGAGCTGGAGGCGGCCCTGCGGTGCATAACGTCCACCTGTCCCGCTGAATGGAGCGACCACTTGGGGTGGATCGAATACGCTCACAACTCCTACGTCTCTTCAGCCACTGGCTATTCCCCTTTCGAAGCCTCCTTGGGATACCAGCCCCCGTTGTTCCCGTTGGAGGAGAAGGACATCACTGTTCCTACTGTACGACACTACATCTGGAGATGTAAGCGGGTATGGAACGCCGCCAGCAAGGGCACTTCACCGGACAGCAGCCCAAAACAAGCACTACGCAGAGTTACCTCCCTGGTCAGAAGGTTTGGCTCGCCGCACGGGACATCCCACTTAAGTCCCTGTCCAGAAAGCTTTCTCCCAGGTTCATCGGGCCCTACGTGGTTGATTCTCTTGTCGGTCCTGCCTCTGTTCGCCTCCATCTGCCTCCCAGCCTCCGTGTTCACCCTGTTTTTCACGTTTCTCAATTGAAGCCTGTCCAGACCAGCCCGCTCTGCCCTCCAGCCTTGCCCCCTCCGCCCGCCCGGGACTTTCAGGGCCACCCTGTCTACTGTGTTTGCCGCATTGTGGCCTCTCGACGATGGGGACGTGGATGTCAGTACCTCGTCAACCGGGAGGGGTACGGTCCGGAGGACCACTCCTGGGTTCCGGGTTCCTTCATTGTCGATCCCTCCCTGAGCCCAAACTGCGTCTTCTGGGCCGCCAGGAGGCGGCCGTTGAGGGGGAGGTGGTGTCAGGAGTCATCTTCTGTTTCGGTTAGGTCATATTCTGAGGTTCAGCCACTAATCATTTCTCTTTGTGTTTTCTTTTAGTGGCGAGAGATTAGATTTGCCGCTTCTGTCGAGCTTGACCAAGTTTGCAATAAACTTCTTTATTTGACAAGTTCTCTGAGTGTCTCTGCAAGTGGGTTAAGTCGGCTGTAAAAATCATGACAAAAACAGAGCCCAAATGTTGTCTAATAACGTAATGACTATGCAAATTACCTGTGTATGCTAAATTGTTCGTTTTAAGGATATCATCGTATTTCTCTTTTTATTTAAAAAATTTGAATATAAATGAATTAATTCAGTTGTCATATGCGTAAACTGAGTATTGAGCTAGTTTCTGTTTACATTCTGCTGAAAGAAAGACACTGTGGGTAAGAGGCCAACTTTTCATTTGGTTCCAGGATTGAGTTGCAGACATTTACAACTAACCTAAATCCTTTAGAAGCTACTTTATGACCTTAACAATTACATTTTATCTGTATTTTAGGTAAAGGCGAGTAAATAAATTGTAAACCTTTTTCATGTTTCAGTACGTTATATTTTAAATATTTGTATTATCCAGTTATTAACATTCTTAAATTAATTTCAAAATTACCATCCTTCCAAAGTTACTCATTAAACACCACAAAATCTGAGAAGTGTTACCAACCATTAAGCATGCAGGCTTATAGTGCCTTGCGAAAGTACTCGGCCCCCTTGAACTGGTCAACCTCTTGCCACATTTCAGGCTTCAAACATAAAGATAGAAAATTCAAATTTTTTGTGAAGAATCAACAACAAGTGGGACACAATCATGAAGTGGAATTAAATTTATTGGACGTGTCAAATGTTTTATAAACAAAAAACTGAAAAGTGGGGCGTGCTATATTATTCGGCCCTTTACTTTCAGTGCAGCAAACTCACTCCAGAAGTTCAGTGAAGATCTCTGAATGATCCAATGTTGTCCCAAATGACTGATGATAAATAGAATCCACCTGTGTGTAATCAAGTCTCCGTATAAATGCACCTGCTCTGTGATGGTCTCAGGGTTTTGTTCAAAGCGCAGAGAGCATCATGAAGACCAAGGAACACACCAGGCAGGTCCGAGATACTGTTGTGGAGAAGTTTAAAGCCGGATTTGGATACAAAAAGATTTTGCAAGCTTTAAACATCCCAAGGAGCACTGTGTAAGCAATCATATTGAAATGGAAGGAGTTTCAGACCACTGCAAATCTACCAAGACCCAGCCATCCCTCTAAACTTTCATGTCAAACAAGGAGAATACTGATCAGAGATGCAGCCAAGAGGCCCATGATCACTCTGGATGAACTGCAGAGATCTACAGCTGAGGTGGGAGAGTCTGTCCATAGGACAACAATCAGTCGTGCGCTGCACAAATCTGGCCTTTGTGGAAGAGTGGCAAGAAGAAAGCCATTTCTCAAAGACATCTATAAAAAATCTTGTCTAAAGTTTGCCACAAGTCACCTGGTAGACACACCAAACATGTGGAAGAAGGTGCTCTGGTCAGATGAAACCAAAATCGAACTGTTTGGCCACAATGCAAGACGATATATTTGGTGTAAAAGCAACACAGCTCATCACCCTGAACACACCATCTCCACTGTCAAACATGGTGGTGGCAGCATCATGGTTTGGGCCTGCTTTTCGTCAGCAGGGACAGGGAAGATGGTCAAAATTGATGGGAAGATGGATGGGGCCAAATACAGGACCATTCTGGAAGAAAATCTGTTGGAGTCTGCAAGAGACCTGAGACTGGGACGGAGATTTATCTTCCAACAAGACAATGATCCAAAACATAAAGCCAAATCTACAATGGAATGGTTCACAAATAAATGTATCCAGGTGTTGGAATGGCCAAGTCAAAGTCCAGACCTGAATCCAATCGAGAATCTGTGGAAAGAGCTGAAGACTGCTGTTCACGAACGCTCTCCATCCAACCTCACTGAGCTTGAGCTGTTTTGCAAGGAAGAATGGGCAAGAATTTCAGTCTCTCGATGTGCAAAACTGATAGAGACATACCCCAAGCAACTTGCAGCTGTAATTGCAGCAAAGGGTGGTGCTACAAAGTATTAACGCAAGGAGGTCAAATAATATTGCATGCCCCACTTTTCAGTTTTTATTTGTTAAAAAAGTTGGACACATCCAATGAATTTCATTCTACTTCTCGATTGTGTCCCACTTGTTGCTGATACTTCACAAAAAATTTGAATTTTATATCTTTATGTTTGAAGTCTGAAATGTGGCAAGAGGTTGACCAGTTCAAGGGGACCGAGTACTTTCGCAAAGCACTGTATTTTAAAGACAGCTATAATCAGTGTGTGTAAACACAGCAATAGGATCAATAGTAGAGAAATGTCCAAAGTAAATTATTACATCAAAGATGTGTGGTTAACTTTTACCTCCACAGTAGGAGCAATAGGTTGGCCAATTTTAAAATCAAAAATGCCTTCAAAGTATGTCTTTTTTACATTCCAGCTATCTTACATTAAGGGATAGCTTGCTTTAATTAAAGTTACTGATGTGATCATTTTAAATTGTTTTTGTGAATAAGCAGGTCATGCCAATTAACTGGCAGTTGAATAATGAATGTATCCATTCCTTCAGCAGCCTTGTATAACAATTCAAAGCAACAGTTTGACAAAAGCCTGTGGCACTCAGAAACCTAAGAGACTAATAATTTATCATAGGAGCAGCAGTAGAGGGATTTGGCAAAGGTTAAGTGAGATAAACTTTATATTTTAAATCAAAGCAAAGTTTTCAACCTCATCTGCTGTCAGTACTTTGCTTGTCACTGCCACTTTTCTATTTAATCTAATTTCCTGAAACCATTAATGTCACTTGTATCGGCAATTATCTGTTGCTCAAATTTCTTGAAACATTCAGTGTCTAAACCTTGAATAATATTAATACTTTTCTTTCTCGTTGTTGCAGGTTTACTAATCTGCAGCTTTTCTCTGCTATTTTACCACCTTGACATTCGGAATGACCTGCTTGATTTACTTGAAGGTTTCCATCAACCTCCTACTGTCTTTGCTCTACCTGCACCATTTTTTAAACTTTAAGTCTTTGCTTCATTCTCATAGATAATATTTAAATCTTTCTTAGCTACTAATCCAAAAATAATTGGTAAAGGATATCCAGTAAAATAAATTCCAATTAATAATTTATGAAGGGAGATTTAAGTGTTATTTTTATCTTAATTATTCATCAGTCTGGATGAAATCAAGAGGAATTTTATAAAGGCAATTTGATTACAAAAATAGGCAAAGCAAACTTGAACCTACAATGATGTGAGAAAGTATTGTCCCCTGACAAATTTCTCCTACTTCTATTCTGTTTTGTAACACTTCAGACTTGTCAGTCATTTTCTATAAAGTTTCTTCCATAGTGGATTGTGGGGAGCTGGTGCCTATCTCCAGCAGTCTATGGGCGAGAGGCGGGGTACACACTGGATGGGTTGCCAGTCCATTGCAGGGGCCCTTTAGAGAGACCAATTAACCTAACAGTCATATCTTTGGACTGTGTGGCGAAGCTGGAGTACCCGGTGAGATCCCATGCATGTACATGCCAACTCCATCGAGAAAGACCCAGGACCTTCTTGCTGCAAGGCAACAATGCTACCAACTGCGCCACCGTGCAGCCACCTCACACTTGTTTCAGACTTTTTTCAGATCATGAAGACTAATCATATCAGACAGAGTAAACCTGAGGAGGTGTAAAAACCAGTTTTAGAACGATTTTATTTAAAAAGCTGTCTCAACCAACCTCACCCAATACAGCCACATTGGTTTTTGAACAGCCTTTGTTTTTTTAAAGAATTTTTTCAGCTCTAGTGGCCTTTATTTCTGACAGTAGGTAGACAGGAAAGGGGGTAGAGAGAGGGGGAGACATTTGGTAAATGTCACTGGGTCCGGGACTTGAACCCGGGACAGCTGCCTTGAGGACTGTATCCTCCGTACATGGTCGCGCACTTAACCCCTACACCATCAGCGCCATGCCCAATGGCCTTTTTAAGGCCATGCCACAACATCTCAATCAGATGTAAATTCAGACTTTGACTGGGCCACTCCAAAACTTTAATTTTGTTTGGAGTCATTCAGAAGTGGACTTGCTGGTGTGCACCAAGTTCCACTGTCAGTATCCAATTCTTTTTTCTGCATTGTTGTATTGTGCTTTTCATCCTAGAACTCTTACATGAATGACATTTTTGCCGCGTCGCTTTCTTACTGTTGAATCTCGAACACAAACCTTAAATAACACAAATTAGGCCTGCAGTGCTGTAGGTGTTCTTCTATGTTCTTTTGTGATCTCCTGGATGAGTCGTCCATCTAATTTTGGTAGGGAGGATCTCCTTGAAGGTCCACAACTGCTCCATGTTTTTTTCTTTTTATAGAGAAAATATCAAACATCATTGTAGGGATTATATTAAGAAAAAGTAAGAAATAAAAGAAAGAATTTAATATGAACAGAAACAAGGAAGCTGAAGAATAACCGGGACACTGACTGATGAAATAAATCATTTTCAAAGCAGTTTTTGTATTTCTCATGTTGTTTTTGTAAATTTAAATGTTTGGTGATCTTAAACATTTAAGTGTTAGAAAACAAGCAAATAAAAGCAACTATGTAAGAACTGTTTTCATAATAGATCCATTTATTCTCTCTTTGCATCACTATATAATATTCTTATACACAGAAAAGTTCTTGGCAAAACAGTTACAACTTGAAGACAAACTTGAATTGAACTAAAGACTCAAGTTAAATCTGTTGAAATGTATGGAGTATTGTACATTGAACTGGGTTTCTTTGCATCAGTGTTTGCTTAAAAAATCCACTGTTTACTTTTTTCTGGCAGCATGATGAGATATTTTGAGCAATAAGCCAAGAAGCTAAGGATGTTAGTTATTTTCTTTGCACATAATAACCAGAGCTCATTCAGTCAGCCTTTAAAGGTATAGTGAGTAAACTATATGCAGTAATAAACTGCAGGGAGCTCTATTCAACAGCTTACAGGGGTTTAATGGTTGTATAGGAGCTGCATGAAAGTAGAGAATATATAGTTATCCGGTTAAGACATTGTGGCAGACTGTATAATGTCTTCCTTTTTTTTTTTTTTTTTAGAAAGGAAACGGGTATATTATGGTTAAAGGAATCCAAGATTAAGATTCCAATTTCTGTTTTAAAAGGGAGTATATTATTGAAATCAAAAGCTACAGTACACCAGCTTTGTCAAAAATACTAAGACCTAGTAGCTGGGAATTGAGATGACCAGAATAATACTTAAAGCATAACAGGTTTACAAGATAAGAAGGGTGCAAGGAATCTCTCATTGTGCTCAAATGAAAACTGCCATCCTGTGCTTTCCAATATGTGGAGTAAGAAGAAAACCCAGAGGGAGCATTGGTCTATATGCCTTCACCCTGGCCTCCCTAATGCCTAATCAGCCACCCAGTGACACAGACTCAGCTGAAACAGTGGCTGTCACAGTGAAATCTAAAGAGCTGGTCTGACTGTTTCAAAATTGCTGCTAACATTTAGCAAACACCCCGTAGCTTTAACTTGCACATGCTGAACCTAGTGAACTCATACATGTAAAAAAAAATTATTTTATATAAATGGAGAGCTTCTCTGGTGTAGGGGTGGTTTTTGCCTTGAATTATTCGTTTTGGAATAAGGAAGAAAACTGTACATGCAGTGGTAATGTGGCAGGCTGTGCACCTGAGCTGAAAATGGGCAGTTTAAGAGAAATGACGAATGGAAAAGGAGGAAAAATAGTTTGTTGAAATTTAATTCATGCCTCAAGCTTTTTTTCAAGATAACCAAGGCCATATGATACAGACATCAACTGGTGGTACTTGGGCTGCCTTTAGTTGGACTAAGAAATGATGGCAATAATTATTACTAATGTAAATACAAGTGTAGAAACTTTGATGTAGTGAACGACAGAAACTAGGAACAATTGCTGGTGGGCACCTGCGCTGTGTTCGATTTACCTGTGAAATCCAAACTCTGAAATTATATCAAACCAAACTTAAATGTATTTCTGTTCCAAATCGTAAAAATAGTTCAATTTTGTATTTGACATGTTGCGTGACCAGGCTAATTGTGACTAGTCATACAAGCTAACAACAATGTCTGTACAGGCATTTTGTATTTCTAAAGTTACGCAGAATGACTGTCCAACTTCTAGGTACAGTTCTGTTAATAATTACAACTTCACTTGGAAATGTCGATATTTAAGTAAAATGTTAACATATAGTTAAACTTGGACCTAACACCTGAAAAAGTCCAAGTGTTGTTGTATAAAATGGTGATACTTGGGAAAACTCTGGATTTACTCAGATGGTACTTGTTTTAGAAAGTCTGAAAGGGACTGGTCTCCAACAATCAATAACTAGAAAAGAACTCAGAGCGCAGACCTCTGCCAAAGCAATAGGGTCGTAGACGCAGGTCAGCTTTTTATTATACTGATAAGCTATACTCTGGATGACTTCGGGCCGCTGCATGTCAGCTGCTGACAGGGTAACGAAGCATGTGGGAATTCCAAGTTGTTGCACCATGGTCTGGTAATTATAAAGAATCCTTTAAAAAAATCCTGGATCCTGATGGTGCTTTGCATCACCATGACAATCTAATCATCTGTTCCTTTTCCTCATATGCACCTTGTCTGAACATGTCATCCAAATACATAAAAATGTTTTTAGATAATTTGCAAATAAACAGACAGATATTCAGAGAAAAGCAGACAAAAACATGACCTTCTAGGCAGACATATTTAAAAAGTGAACAAGGTCAAAACATTTAGCACATAGAAAGAAACAAAGCACTTTGACTGTTCAAAGCCAACATACATCCTCAGCTCATGAAAATTTAGCCTAGATATAGTGTCTTGCAAAAAATAAAATCACAATTATTCAATTTTTTGTCACCTTTTGCAGTGTTGCAACTACATATTTTTATGACCAACACAAAGTAATGCAGAAATGTGAAGTAGAATGATACACGATTTTGAAAAGCTTTAAAAATTGAAATCTCAGCATTTTGTGTATCTGTTCAGTCCGCTTGTAGTATGAGTCTTCAAAATAAAATAAAAAAGTGCAAACAATTGCCCCCAGAGGCCCCATCAATAAACACAGTTCAACTGTTTGAAGTTAAACTAAACATACAATTGTACTGTAAAGCCATCAGATGTGTGATAGAGAATATTTGTGAACAAAAAGCATCAACCAAAAATTGCAAAAGAATATGGCCCAACTGCAAACCTACCAAACAAACTACAAAACTGACAGGTGGCATAAATCCATAGTCCAGATGGTAATATTTGTTTTAGGAGAGCTCTTAGTTGTGCACTCCACAAATCTGGCCTTTAGAGAAGAATTGTAAGAAGTTAGCCATTGTTAAAATAAAACCATTAGAAACCCTCAGTTTGACCCAAATCATGTAGGGGACGCAACAATTATAGTTAGTCCCAAAGGTTTTACAGCTGTGGAAGATTTGTATAAACATTTAGTCTTTTTAAAATGTATACTCCTTTTAGATTTTTATTATCCTATGACAGATGCCTCTCTCATTTCCACTCAGAAAACAAACTTTTGGTTAATTCTGCAAGAGGTATGAATACGTTTGGGCTTCATGGTATATATGGTTTCACTAAATATTGTTAGGCATTTTGCTTAATGTTATTTAGCATGTAGCATGTGACTGCACAGTGTGACAGTGTACAAGGAACTGGGATGTTTGTTTTAGTACGGACCATTGCTTAACCCTATTCCTAATTTGTTTCCATCATCACAAGGAGATCAATCAGTTCATATTGTTGTACCTGTTACAAGTCTTTGTTGAGGCTGTAAAATGTGGCTCAAAACAGCTTTCAGTGTTCTCTTTCTTTTAATTATGCCCATGTGATGTACTGGCTGTAAGCTACACTTCGCCTAGCTTCCCCCAATCTGATGGCAAATAAGGCTGACATCAATCTCACCATGTCAGAAAATGTAATGGCCTCACTCTTTCTTCTCTCTTTGGTCTACATTGATGCAAGACAGCTATTCAGCCCGAACTCCCCTCTCATCCCTGCTTTACTTTTACCATTCATCACTGGAACTCCCAACAGATGAGATCGTTTAACACTGGGCATGAATGCTGAAGTGCACTCTCTCGTACTTACTAAGAGGAGCCTCTGTGATTTGGAGTTCAGTGCCTGGCTTCAAAGGAATTTCTCACTGGGATGGACATATTAATTGAACCATTAACTTTTGGAAAGACGCTTCCTGATATCTTGATAAGTGGGTTTTTCTGCCCAACTCAAAATTCAAATATAGCTCTTTGGATACACTTCTGGTAACATCTTCATGCACACTTTCTACTTACAAATTTTTACTCATTTCACATTTTCATCTTTCCTTAGACTTTTTCTCCTAGGTGCATTAAGCTGTACCCTTGTTTCTGGGATGTGTAGAAATTTGTGTAAATAATGAAAAGCAGTTATGAAGCATTCTTTGTGGAGTAAAAATATCCAGCATGACATTTAACATTTGAAAGTATTTTACATCTATGCAACAGGCAAAGTAAGTCATTTTTTTGCTTTTTTACAAAAATTCTCAAATATATGACAATAACTAATAATGATAACACCCTGCCTCTTTCTTGTTTTTCACAGATCTGCAATTAAGCTAATTAAATGAGATTTCATAAAACAAAACAACTATTTTTGTCCCTATCTTTTCACAACTGTTAAATTTGCTGACTGCAAATCAGACCAAAGAAAAGCAATTTAGAACAAAATGTTCCTTTCTGAAAGTTAAGAACGCCACAGAGCTAGCAATAAAATAAGATAAATGAGAAGGACAGAGACTGGTAGTTGTCAATGGCTACTAAAAGTATCTCTAACCTCTTAGATGAAGTGAGAATAAAAAAAAAAAACAATAGATTGGATGATTTCTTTTCTTCCTTTCGTCTACAATCTGTAATCACGGAGAAATAAAAAAGAGAAAGATATCTCAGAGATGGTCTAAGTCTGTCCATCCTAAAATTACAATATTTTCCCAAATTGCAGGTAAAGCCTCTCAATCCACTTGAGGAATAGTCCACAGGGAAAGAGATATATGATGTTCATTCTAAGGCTAGAAATGTGAGGCTTTTTGTTAGGGTATAGAATTGGTAGTAGTTTGCATGGAACATGATTGTAAAGCACTGCTGAAACAGAACATTTTCAGAGAACCTTATTAAAAAGTTGCAGAGCAGAACTTCTAACTCTATTTGGCTGATTTGTCAGAAACCCACACATCCAAGTAAATATTGGCATACGACTTAAAGTAGCAATGCTTTGTTTTACTGCTGACCTTTTCTGTGAAGTAGCATGAAAAGACAACTTGAATATTTTTTCATATATCCTTTTAAAATAATCCATATAGATTTAAAAGTTGAGGTTTGACATCAGTATATAAAACCAGCAGGTAGTTGGGAAACATTATCAGTGAAGTATAAACATGTCAGAACTGGGTTAAGTGAACTATTTGCGTACCATTGCGTAGCATCTTTCATCTCATTGGTCTGGTCAGGTGCCTCTTATCTTCCTCTTGACAATATCCCACAGATTTCTTTTCATAGATTTTAGGTCAGGCTGGTTTGAGAGCCAGTAAAGCACAATGGTACTGAGGTCATTATCGGTTCCCTCTGAAATGCTCTAAAATGTCGTGGTAAACAGCTGCTCTGATTTTGAAATTGATGAAACACAGTGGAACAACACCGGCAGTTGACATGGCTTCCCAAATAATGTGCTTCTCCACTCTCCCTCCAGAGACCTTGATTTTTAAATGGAAAACAAAATTAAGCAACCCAGTCTTTTTTCCCCTTTAGAACAGATAAGACACTTCGGATGTTATATCTGGTTCAGGCTTAACACAAGAATGCCACAGCTGTAGCCCTTGCCCTGAATACGTCTGTATGTGTGGTAGCTCTTGAAGCACGGACCACAGTTGCAGTCAATGCTTTGTGTATCTCACCAAAATTTTTTAGTGGGCTTTGATTCACACTTCACTGAGGGCTGCAGTTATCCCTGTTGATAGTGCACCTTTTTGTCAAAACCTTTTTTCATCCACTCAACTTTCAAATAGCTTGAATACAGATCTCTGAACAGTCACGTTGTTTATTAATTACCTTTTGCAGCTTACACTCTCTTTGGATGGTGTTAGTGAGTGTCTGCTGGATAACTGTCAAGTCAACAGTCTCTTCTGTTGGTCATAACATTTCTAGGTCAAAAGCGCATTTTAATGGTGCTATGTAAAACTAATTTTCTGAGAAACAGAAATAAATGGAAGCTTGAAAAATCTCTGTCTATACTAAACCTATGTAATATATATTTTCCATTTTTGAATTGAATTGCTATTAATTAATTATTTCCAATTTATTGTGATTAACCCACATATATGGATTCTGAAGAAACTTTTTTATACTTTTAAATATCCAAGATTTTATTTTGCGTACATATTTACAGTGCATTTCATTTCTGCAATATAAATTGCATAAAATGTTTGCTTTTTACTCATACTTCTTACATTTTATAGAAAAAGCCAGAATACATACAAATAAATATTTAATATTTCCCTTGACTGTGATCGAAAAAAGTATCTCCATAATTTTTCAAAAAACTCAAAGTTTCATATTTCAGATTGTTCCCTTTATGACTTTGATTACATATTTGGTGAGAAGCAGAAATGAGTTACATTTACTGAGTGTTTTAAATAAAAAGAAAGTAGTTGTTGGAGTAGTTTCACTGCACCATACGTTTTAGTTCTACTTTAGTAATATTTTGAAGTAGCGCTACTATCAAGCACAATTTTGACTTCATTAACTACTGCTGCCAAGATGGCGCCTCAGATGGTCGCCTCGGCGTGTTGGTGCGCATTGTTTTGTTTTGTTTTTTGCTTTAAAACGGTCTTCTGTGATTGTACCCGGAGCTCTCTCACCAGAGAAGAACTCATGAACATCAGGGCTACTACACCAGAGGAGTTATTTCCAACTTTTCTGCCTGCTGCTCTGGAATTTTTGGACATTCTGGTCAAAGGTGCCCTCACCTTTGTTCACGCGGTGAAACGCCGGAAGAGAGGGAAACGGGCTGGGGTGCTGGTACGACTTCGCCAGCGTGGACTACGAACACCGTTACCTGGAATATTTCTCTCTAACGTGCGCTCACTTCTCAACAAAATTGAGGAACTACAACTGCTGTTGGGGAAAAACAGGGACTTTTATTCATCGGCAGTTTTGTGCTTCACGGATACGTGGCTGTGTAGATTAATACCAGACTCTGCGCTGCAGCTGGCAGGATTCCAGCTCTACAGAGCGGACAGAGACACGGAACTCTCCGGCAAAGCAAAAGGTGGAGGAATCTGTTTTTACCTCAACAGTGTTTGGTGCAACGACGTGACAGTGATTCAGCAGCACTGTTCTCCAGACCTGGAAGCCTTCATCATAAACTGTAAGCCTTTCTATTCCCCCCGTGAGTTCGCTTCGTTCATCCTGGTCGGTGTTTACATCCCGCCGCAAGCTAACGTGCAGGTCGCACAGCGCATGCTCGCCGACCAGATACTGAGTGTGGAGCGGACCAACCCGGACTCCTTAGTAATCGTCGTTGGTGACTTTAACAAAGGTAATCTGACCCACGAACTCCCCAAATATAGACAGTTTATAAAATGTCCGACCAGAGAGGACAACATTCTGGATCACTGTTACACCACCATCAGAGACGCTTATCATGCCGTCCCACGTGCTGCACTGGGCCAATCCGACCACATCATGGTCCACCTGATTCCTGCATACAGGCAGAAACTAAAGCTCTGCAAACCTGTTGTGAGGACGACAAGGAAGTGGAGCAGTGAGGCTGTGGAGAATCTCCAGGCGTGTTTAGGCTGTACAGACTGGGATGTGTTCAGGACTACTACCAACAGTCTGGACGAGTACACAGAGGCTGTGACTTCCTACATCAGCTTCTGTGAGGACAGCTGTGTACCATAATGCACCAGGGTGAGTTACAACAACGACAAACCCTGGTTCACAGCTAAACTCAGAAGGTTAAGACTGGATAAGGAAGAGACCTTCAGGAGTGGGGACAAAGACATATACAGAGAGGCAAAGTACAAGTTTGGCAAGGCAGTGAAAGAGGCCAAACGACTGTACTCTGAGAAGCTCCAAAACCAGTTCTCAGCCAACGACTCTGCGTCTGTCTGGAAAGGGCTCAAGCAAATCACCAACTACAAGCCGAAAGCCCCCCACTCCATCAACGACCGACGCCTCGCCAACGACCTGAACGAGTTCTACTGCCGCTTTGAAAGACAAAGGGACAGTCCTGCAACCATCCCCCACGACACCCCCCAACAGCTGCAGCCACAATCCACCACCCCCATCTCTCCAACCTCAAGAGGGGCCTTGGCACCTCCAACCCCCACCCTAAAGTTCCCCCCCACCAGCCCCCTACCCACGCCGAGGACGGCTCTTTCCATCCAGGAGAGGGACGTAAACAAACTCTTCAGGAGACAGAACCCCCGGAAAGCTGCTGGTCCGGATTCTGTCTCACCAGCCAGCCTGAAGCACTGCGCTGATCAGCTGTCTCCAGTCTTCACAGATATTTTTAACACCTCACTGGAGACATGTCATGTGCCAGCCTGCTTCAAGTCCTCCACCATCGTCCCTGTCCCCAAGAAGCCAAGGACCACAGGGCTTAATGACTTCGGACCCGTCGCCCTGACCTCTGTGGTGATGAAGTCCTTTGAGCGCCTTGTGCTCTCACACCTAAAAGACATCACCGACCCCCTCCTGGACCCCCTGCAGTTTGCCTACAGAGCCAACAGGTCTGTAGACGATGCAGTCAACCTAGCCCTTCACTTCATCCTCCGGCACCTGGACTCCACAGGAACCTATGCCAGGATCCTGTTTTTGGATTTCAGCTCTGCCTTCAACACCATCGTCCCAGTTCTGCTACAGGAGAAGCTCTCCCAGCTGAGTGTGCCCGACTCCACCTGCAGGTGGATCACTGACTTCCTGTCTGACAGGAAGCAGCGCGTGAGGCTGGGGAAGCACGTCTCTGACTCCCTGACCATCAGCACCAGTTCCCCCCAAGGCTGTGTTCTCTCTCCTCTGCTCTTCTCCCTGTACACCAACAGCTGCACCTCCAGTCACCAGTCTGTCAATTTTCTGAAGTTTGCGGACAACACCACCCTGATCGGACTCATCTCTGATGGTGACGAGTCCGCGTACAGATGGGAGGTGGACTGGTGCAGCCAGAACAACCTTGAGCTCAACGCTCTAAAGACAGTAGAGATGGTTGTGGACTTCAGGCAGAACCCAGCACCACCTGCCCCCATCACCCTCTGAGACTCCACAATTGACACTGTGGAATCTTTCCGCTTCCTGGGAACCATCATCTCCCAGGATCTCAAGTGGGAGCCAAACATCAGCTCCCTTATCAAGAAAGCCCAGCAGAGGATGTTCTTCCTGCGGCAGCTGAAGAAATTCAACCTGCCAAAGACTATGATGGTGCACTTCTACACAGCCATCATTGAGTCCATCCTCACCTCCTCCATCACCATCTGGTACGCCGCTGCTACAGCCAAGGATAAGGGCAGGCTGCAGCGTGTCATTCGGTCTGCCTGACAGGACACTTGTAACCTGTAACTCTATGCGTTACATTAACGCTCAGCTTGGACTCCTGCTTTACTTGCACAATGATCACCTGCACTGTTGTATTGCTCTTGCATCTTATACTGCTCTACTTTTACTCTCACTCACTTAAAGCTGTGCACATATATTTATATTATATTGTAGATATGTTTATACTGTTTAATTTGTACTGTATTGCACCGACTACGCCAAAACAAATTCCTTGTATGTCCAAAAACGTACTTGGCAATAAAGCTTTTCTGATTCTGATTCTGATTCTGATTCTGATACCTCTGATCATTCACTGAGTGAAGAACTAGTACATTTTAACCAACCAGATACATACACACAGCTACACAATTTATGGTAAAGTGGGGCTCTACGTATGTCCTCAAACATCAACAAACAATATCATTTTCCATTGGCGGAACCTGCTGTGCCCTCAGGAAGGCAAGTAAATGTAGACAATTCAGTGTATCTGGAAGTACTTCAAACTGTTTAACCATGCATCCTAGAAGCTACACCTGGCCTGGCTCTGTGTCTACCTGTGACACCTTTCTGGAGAGGGGAATCGTCCGAGCTTCTGCTGGCAACAACTTAATGCTCACCATCTACTGATGATCCACATAGCCCTGTCTTTTAGTGTTTAACCCTTTCTCGCTCCTAGACATGGCGATTGACTGAGCTTAACTGTAACAAACTCTATGTGCTCTCTTTCAGACTCTAACCTTGAAAACTGGCTCAGAGTTTATCTGTTCTTTCTTTCTAGGTGAAACGACTAAAGGAGCTACATCCATTAACATTTACTTTTCCATCCCATAGAAAGTACTCCTGGATCAGTGCTTCTGTGTTCTTTTTGTGTCTCTGCTCTGTTCTCTCAAACCCCCAGTCGGTCGTGGCAGATGGCCGCTCACACTGAGCCTGGTTCTGCTGGAGGTTTCTTCCTGTTAAAAGGGAGTTTTTCCTCTCCGCTGTCGCTACATGCATGCTCCGTATGAGGGTTTGCTGCAAAGTCAACGCCAGTGACTGTCCACTGTCTCTACGTGCTCATCTTGGAGGAGGGAATGCTGCAAGTCACTGACTGGATGCAATCTGCTGGGTTTCCTTAGATAGAAAAACTTTTTATCCAATTTGAATAAAAAGCTAACTCTGACTGCACTGTTCAATTGTTAGTATTAATTGGAATGTATGTACCTGACTGTTGTGAAGTGCCTTGAGACATGTGTTGTGAATTGGCGCTATATAAGTAAAACTGAATTGAATTGAATACACAATAAATAATCTTACTTATTTTAATGTTATCATATATATATATATATATATATATATATATGATATTTGTTGCAATATGTTGTTTTATACTGTGAAAATATATTGAAAGTATTCTTTATTTTTTGTTGCATGAGGTTTTCTATGTGCCAGATACACAGTGCTGAGACACCATTAGTAGAAATAGAGAACAATCTTTCTGTCTTGCAATTCAGCTGAAAGAAAAACAAACATGGGGTGCAGTGTATAAAGAACCTAAGGCTATTTTTAAAAAATAAAGTTAACTTTTAATGTGTTTGCCATTCTCTATGCTCATTATTGGTGTTTCTTGGGGATTAGAAAAATGACAATTTTCATTGAGTTAAATACAGGTCCTTCTCAAAATATTAGCATATTGTGATAAAGTTAATTATTTTCCATAATGTCATGATGAAAATTTAACATTCATATATTTTAGATTCATTGCACACTAACTGAAATATTTCAGGTCTTTTATTGTCTTAATATGGATGATTTTGGCATACAGCTCATGAAAACCCACAATTCCTGTCTCACAAAATTAGCATATTTCATCCGACATATAAAATAAAAGTGTTTTTAATACAAAAAACGGCAACCTTCAAATAATCATGTACAGTTATGCACTCAATACTTGGTCGGGAATCCTTTGGCAGAAATGACTGCTTCAACTGCTGAGGTCTTATGGAGGCCCAGGATGCTTCGATAGCGGCCTTTAGCTCATCCAGAGTGTTGGGTCTTGAGTCTCTCAACGTTCTCTTCACAATATCCTACAGATTCTCTATGGGGTTCAGGTCAGGAGAGTTGGCAGGCCAATTGAGCACAGTGATACCATGGTCAGTAAACCATTTACCAGTGGTTTTGGCACTGTGAGCAGGTGCCAGGTCGTGCTGAAAAATGAAATCTTCATCTCCATAAAGCTTTTCATCAGATGGAAGCATGAAGTGCTCCAAAATCTCCTGATAGCTAGCTGCATTGACCCTGCCCTTGATAAAACACAGTGGACCAACACCAGCAGCTGACACTGCACCCCAGACCATCACTGACTGTGGGTACTTGACACTGGACTTCTGGCATTTTGGCAGTTCCTTCTCCGCAGTCTTCCTCCAGACTCTGGCACCTTGATTTCCGAATGACATGCAGAATTTGCTTTCATCCGAAAAAAGTACTTTGGACCACTGAGCAACAGTCCAGTGCTGCTTCTCTGTAGCCCAGGTCAGGCGCTTCTGCCGCTTTCTGGTTCAAAAGTGGCTTGATCTGGGGAATGCGGCACCTGTAGCCCATTTCCTGCACACGCCTGTGCACGGTGGCTCTGGATGTTTGTACTCCAGATTCAGTCCACTGCTTCCGCA
The DNA here is from genome assembly GCF_021462225.1 of Girardinichthys multiradiatus. Lineage (NCBI taxonomy): Eukaryota > Metazoa > Chordata > Actinopteri > Cyprinodontiformes > Goodeidae > Girardinichthys > Girardinichthys multiradiatus. The sequence goes on along the minus strand of NC_061812.1, from coordinate 11,828,490 downwards.
GGTCCCCCAAGGTCTGGAATCGGCCCTTCTCCACAATCTTCCTCAGGGTCCGGTCACCTCTTCTTGTTGTGCAGCGTTTTCTGCCACACTTTTTCCTTCCCACAGACTTCCCACTGAGGTGCCTTGATACAGCATTCTGGGAACAGCCTATTCGTTCAGAAATTTCTTTCTGTGTCTTACCCTCTTGCTTGAGGGTGTCAATAGTGGCCTTCTGGACAGCAGTCAGGTAGGCAGTCTTACCCATGATTGGAGTTTTGAGTGATGAACCAGGCTGGGAGTTTTAAAGGCCTCAGGAATCCTTTGCAGGTGTTTAGAGTTAACTCGTTGATTCAGATGATTAGGTTCATAGCTCGTTTAGAGACCCTTTTAATGATATGCTAATTTTGTGAGATAGGAATTTTGGGTTTTCATGAGCTGTATGCCAAAATCATCCATATTAAGACAATAAAGACCTGAAATATTTCAGTTAGTGTGCAATGAATCTAAAATATATGAATGTTAAATTTTCATCATGACATTATGGAAAATAATTAACTTTATCACAATATGCTAATATTTTGAGAAGGACCTGTACATCCAAGGGTGATTTGCAGAAATATGCATACAAATAAAATAATACAAAAACAAATTACAAAATAAGCAAACATTATCTCCAACAAATTATAAAACCAATTACAGTTTAGATTAAACATAAACAGGTCACATTTGGAGTTATATGCAGAGCAATTGAGCCTTTAACCTGATACTGATTGAGTTAACAGTATTTCTCTCTAAATCTCCTGAACTCATTAAATATGTTAGTTGTTCAATGTTAGTGTTTATGAAAAACCGAATGAATGATGCTCTTAAACCTTTCAATGGTGATAGCTCTCTAAATAAATCAAAAACAGTTTGGGTTCAAAAATACTCTGTAAGACTGAATCTTTGGAAAGAGCAGCTTGTCGGGGTTTTGGATTGTGTGTGTGTGTGTGTGTATTTGCTTTCCAACATTGTGTTCAGTTTCCCAGATGGTGCTGGAACTCTCAGGTGCACTGGTTGACAGGTGTGCCTTGTTATGCTGATTGCTTGGAGGAGGATTTAAGCAGGAAGCTGCCAGCACTTCGATGTGAGAGTGTTTGCCTACAGTGGTTATTGAACCTGATCTTTTGGATTACTGTTTTAGAAGACTCTGTGGCTAAAGGCTACCTACTAGACTTCGCTTCCTGGATTATTGCCTTCGACTGGATTTTGTTCTGGCTGGCAGCCATCCTGATTCCTTCATCTCTCAGCATCTGGACATTAAGCGTATCCTGTCCACCCTCCCACGTAAGCCATCTCAGTTTGGATTACCTCACTGTTTTTGCTCCACCTCAGAACAACACCAGGAGGAAACATCAAGACGAATATTGCGTCTATGGAATTAAACCCCGAATCCCTCAACCCCTGGCGACCTAACTACTTCAAACCAGTAAGTCGTTTACTATCCCAGTTTAGAATTTTAATCATTAGCTTTTGTTTAATTGCAGTCCTTCGTCTCATCAATTCTCTTCCCTTTCCTTCCATACAGTTGGAGATTTACCGGTTCTCGTTCCTGATAATTTGTTTCACTATAAACATCATTTTACTGATTCTAGTTCTCTGGAGTGTCCTTCTGTATGTGGGTCAGAGCTGTTTTGAACAAAATGACAGAACACTCTCGCCAACCAGACCCTGCAGAGGCACTCGACAGAACACTTTCTGAACACACTAATCCGATCCAATTTCATGATTCATCTCTCCGTTCCCTTTCAGAGCAACAACGACAAACAAACCAGCAGTTAGAACAGATAACCGCCATGTTACAACAGACTCAAAATCCTCTTTCCGCCAAACAGATGGCGTTGCCGCACCACCAGAGTGTCAACTACTTCCGCATTCCCGTGACGTCACCTCCCCAAACCCAGAAAGGTTTTCTGGTGAGGTGGGTAATTGTAAGGGGTTCTTGCTACAGTGTAATTTAGTTTTCAACCGTTCTCCCCGTTGTTTTCCCCATAATGACATAAATATTTCTTACATTATTGGTTTACTAACAGGCAAGGCTTTACAGTGTGCTGAAGCCCGTTTCTCCGATTGCAGAGATTTTGGTTGCTCTTTTGAGGATTTTGTTAAAGAATTTAGACAGACTTTTTCTTCTGTAGAAGATAAATCAAGTATTGGCTGAAAGTTGAGAGCTTTAAAGCAACGACTAGAAATTCAATGGAAAACTCTGTTTTCCATTGAATTTCATACCCTAGCTGTTGCTTCTGGTTGGAATAACGATGCATTAAAGACTAACTTTCTTCATGCTTTAGATGATGCCCTAAGGGATGAATTAACCTTGGTGGATGAATTTCCCACATTAGATAAAGTAATATCTTTGGCAACTAGAGTTGACAATGGATTAAGAGGAAGAAGAACCAGAGCCTTGAGATCTAGACCGTTAGGGACAACAAGTTTCTCACCCTGTGTTGGGACACCTACTCAACAATCCACTTCTGATCCTGAGCCTATGTTGTTGGGATGAACCTGTCTCTCGTTTGAGGAGAAACAGAGACATAAACTAACCAGACAGTGTTTTTACTGTGGCTCACCAGATCATTTTGTAGCTAACTGCCCCACGGTTCCCGGGTCGTCAAAAGACAGGGTCCACCAACTGTAAAAGGGGAGTTGGTGGACCATTCACAGATTAAGGCCCCCAGATTCAGCCTCCCAGCAACCATCATAGTAGATCAACATACTTTGCCCTTGTCTGCTTTAATTGATTCCGGTTGTGAGCAGAATTTGGTAGATTCTGAGTTAGTAGCTGAGGCAGGGATTGAGGTAGAGGCCCTCACTTCACCATGTTCCGTCTTAGCTTTAGACGGGAGAAGACTGTAGAAAATAACTCTATGAACCAAGCCACTAGAACTTTTGCTTTCAGGAAATCAAAGGGAAATGATATCCTTTTTTGTGTTTCCAGTATCTCAAAGTGCCATCATATTAGGATTTCCCTGGTTATAAGAACATAATCCTCATTTGGATTGGTCCAAGTATCGTGTTGAGTCTTGGTCCACTAAGTGTCATTCATCTTGTCTCCAGTCAGCCTTCTCCCCGAGTTCTCCCTTGCAGGCTAATTTAGAGGATGAAGAGATTGATTTGTCTCACGTGTCATCCGAATATCATGATCTAAAGAGTTTTTAGTAAGAACAATGCCCTTTCGCCTCCACCTCAGACCCTATGACTGTGCGATTGATCTCCTTCCAGGTGCCCTTCTAGCAGACTTTACAACATTTCCCGTCCAGAACAAAAGTCTATGGCTGATTACATTAATAACTCACTGTGTGCAGGTATTATTAGGCCTTCCTCCTCACCACTCGGGGTGGGGATTTCTTTGTTGGGAAGAAAGATGTTTCATTGCATCCCTGTATTGATTACAGGGGCTTAAATCAGATCACTGTAAGGAATAAAGATCCACTTCCACTTATTACACCTGCTTTTGAACCGGTTTATGGTGCGACTATCTTTTCAAAATTAGATCTCAGAAACGCTCATCACCTTGTCAGGATTCGCCAGGGGGATGAGTGGAAGATGGCATTCAAGACTGCTGGGCCATTTTGAGTACTTGCTCATGCCTTTTGGACTTTGTAATGCTCCTGCCATTTTTCAGGTCTTAATCAATGACGTTCGCAGACTTTATGAACATTTTGTATTTGTATATTTGGATGACATTTTGATCTAGTCAAGGAATAGACAGGAGCATCAGACACACGTTCGCCAAGTGCTTCAATGCCTTCTGGAAAACCGCCTTCTTTGTGAAGGCCAAGAAATGCAAATTTCACTAACCGTCCATCACATTTTTGGGATCGTTGGGACCACAGCCATGGATTTCAACATTAAAACTCCGGTACCAACTTTTCTGGAACTTTCTAATTAAATTGCATTTATCCAACCTTTCAGCACAACTTCAGAAGGAGGAAACGGGATAACTGCGGACTTCAATGACACTGCCCAAATAAAAGCACCGCTCTTGCTACATCCTGCCTCTTCCACGCTGGTGATCATCGGGATGGGGGAGGCAAGCGTGCTAATGTTTCTTTCCTGGCAAACAGACATAAACTTTTCAACTGGATCCAAGGGTGTCATACGATCCCACGATCATATGCACAAGTTAAGTACTGATGAATTACTGTTGAAAGAATCCGGTATTCATTCATAAAAAGGGGTAAATTAAGGTATAAGCATTGCTTACTTTCTCTCTGAGGCCTGCCGAAGCAAACTGTCCCAGAGAAGTCCCCAGTAAAGACGCTATCTCCGCAAGCCGAGTGAAGCGGTTTTTCCAGTGTGAAGGAAGGACAACCGAGACCACATCACCATGGTAACATGCAGTTTTGGCCGGCCGACCGAACGGCCGCCACTCCCCACAGCTAAGGAGGTTAGCTGTAGCTAACAGTTTGACTGTGGACGTTTCTTCAAACATCACCGCCCTGGACAACGTTTCCCCACCACGGTTCATGAGGTTAGGTGTTTGGGCAGAGAGATAGAAGTCATTTGGATTGAAATGATCTAAATGGTTTTCATTTTATGAAGTTTTGTTTGTGTGAAACTCCTGTCTTGGTGCTGGCAGGCTATCTGCTTAGCACACGTGTTCAGGATGTGTTCCGTGCTTGTGGGTTTTTAAAGTTAAGACAAACTTTATTTAAAGGGTGATATTGGACACAGAAGATCGGCTATAACGCACTGTCCGCGCTTATGCATTTTAACCCTTTTATTTATGGTATTTTTAAAGGTGTGTGTTGATTCTGGTGCTAAGCTATCGGCCTCCTTTGTTAGCTTCAACTGCTAACAGGTAAGAACACGTGCTTGCTGCCAAATATTATTTACCCAGAAAGGTTTAGTTTTCCATCCAGTAAATGTGTCCCTAACATCATTTTATTAAATTTGATAACTAAACACCATTAAGCCCCATTTCCCCAGAAAGATTTTGCTCGTTTCCAAAATATTCCCTTAATAATTTAAATATTTTAATAAATAAAGGCAGCTAATGAGACCTTGTTGAGAATTAGTCATCCAGAAGGTTGGTTTTATTCAGCAGATCATTCTTTAAAACATTATTTTAATAAAATATTTTATCTGATCTTATATTGTGAAGGGTTGTCTAAAGGTATGCTGATTATTGCCTAAGTTAGTTCCAAGACAAAACTTAACTTCACTTCCAGGTTCTTCAAGATAATTCTTGGTTCTCAAACATAAATAACATTGAATAGTAATGTTGCATCACACCTTCAGTCATGGTTCTCAGTCATCTCTAATCAACTTGTTTATATTGTACATAGCCTATTCTTGTTTTAATTTTGCTTGGTAGTTAGTTGGATTGTTTTAGCATAGTAAAGAGTTTGTTGATATATGTTTGACTTTGAGTTGACTTATTTTTGTTAAATTCTTGTATTTTAAGAAATTGTGTGAATTAATTCCATGTGTGTGCAGAGTTTTTGCTGTTCAATGTCAGAGTTCATCTCACACCTCTATTTTGTCCTAATACCATCGCCTTACCGGGCTGGTATTCACAGACTAACCTTTAACAGTCCAAAATATTTGATAAAATATTAAATATTTTCAGATTCATAATAACAGGATACATCCTTGAGATTGGACAGGTACGATCAGATACCGAGTAGATCAGAACAGTCCTGGAGTGGCCTGTGCCAGACTCTCGCAAACCTTTGCAGCGCATCTTGGGATTTGCAAATGTTTATAGACGATTTATCAAAGACTATAGTCTGACTGCCACCCCACCCACTGCACGGACTTCTTCCAAGGTCACCTTTTCATGGACAGCTGAAGCCGATACTGCTTTTCAGGCTCTAAAGGAGAAGTTTTCTCAAGCCCCCATCTTGGTACACCCAGATTTCTCTAAACAGTTCCTCTTGGAGGTTGACGCTTCTGACATTGGTGTGGGTGCTGTCCTGTCTCAGAACTCTGAGGATGGGAGACTTCATCCGTGTGCTTTCTTTTCCTGCAGATTTAGCAGCGCCGAGAGAAATTACAACGTGGGGGACCGAGAACTACTTGGCATAAAACTAGCCCTCGAGACGTGGCGCCACTGGCTAGAGGGGGCCGAGCATCCTATCAAAGTCTGGACAGACCATAAGAACCTGGCTTACCTTCAATTTGATGGTCCTTATTCTTCTCTCGTTTCGATTTTTGTGTTTCTTTCAGACCCGGATCGAAGAACGCCACACCCGATGCCCTCTCTAGACAGTTTGCTACTGATGACTCGGTGAAGGAGCCAGCTCCCATCCTGCTGCCCAGCTCGATGATAGGGGCACTCAGGTGGGAGATGGAGGACACCATTCTTAGGGCACAACAACAGGAGCCAGATCCTGGCACTGGACCCACCTACTGTATTTGTTCCCTCCCAAGTTCATTATAAGCTTATTGATTGGCTTCATACGGCCAGGTTTTCGGCTCATCCAGGAGTTAGCAGAACTATTGCTTTGATTCAGAGGAGGTTTTGGTGGCCATCCCAACATAAGGATGTAAGGGAATTTGTTCAGACATGTACCACATGTGCTAGAAACAAGTCTAGTAACCAACCACCGGCAGGTCTTCTCCAACCCCTCACTATTCCTAGCTGGCCTTAGTCCCACATTGCACTGGATTTTGTTACCGGACTACCACTTTCATCAGGTATGACAACCATTCTTACGATTGTTGACCGGTTCTCTAAGTCTTGTCTTCTCATTCCACTCAGGAAACTCCCGTCAGCTCTGCAAACCACCAAATTACTCACCAAGCATGTTTTCTGTTTACATGGCATACCCTAAGACATTTTGTCCGATCGAGGTCCGCAGTTCATCTCCCAGTTCTGGAAACAGTTTTGTTCATCTCTTGGAGCAAGGGTTTCATTGACTTCTGGTTACCACCATCAGTCCATTGGCCAAACCGAACAATTAAATCAACAGCTGGAATCCACACTACGATGTCTCACATCTACAAACCCCACAGATTGGTGCTCCCATTTACCATGGGTGGAATATGCACTTAACTCACATGTATCTTCTGCTACAGGTTGGTCCCTGTTTGAGGTTGTCTTGGTTACCGGCCTCCCTTGTTTTCAGGTGACTAGAAGGACATCACTGTTTCCTCGGTCCATCAGCATGTCCGCTGCTGTAAATCTGTCTGGTCTTCAACCATCCAAGCTCTTCAGCGGACTGCCGAGCAAAACAAGTGTTTCGCGGACCGGAAACGCCGACCTGCACCTACATGCCAGCCTGGACAGAAGGTCTGGTTGTCGGTGCGTGATATTCCACTGAAGTCCATGTCCCGAAAGCTGTCACCTCATTTCATCGTACCCTATGAAATAGAGTGTGGTCAGTCCCTCTGCAGTTCGCCTTCGTCTACCCACTAGTCTTTGCATTCATTCTGTTTCATGTGTCCCAAATTAAGCCTGTGATCGTTCAATTGCAGTCCCTTGTCTCATCAGTTCTCTTCCCTTTCCTTCCATACAGTTGGAGATTTACCAGTTCTCATTCCTGATAATTAGTTTCACAATAAACATCATTTTACTGATTCTCGTTCTCTGGAGTGCCCTTCTGTATGTGGGTCAGAGCTGTTTCGAACAAAATGACACAGTCAAGTATTCAGTGAAGCCTAATCATTTGTAATGGTAACCTTCAAAAGGAAAAACTATTTACAGAGTAAATTACTCTGTAGTCGATGCAGATATGGAATGGAAAATGAAAGGAAAAATTATCTGGTATGTATTAGATTTATAAATGATGAACAAATCTGTAAAATATTCTTTCATTGTGCCTTCACTCACACTGGTTGGTCAATGACGGTGCAGCTAGAAGGGGAAAAAAAGATTGAAGCAGTCATACAGAATATAGAGAAGAAACTGGTTAATTTTCCATTAGGATGTCAGACAGAATCCAAGGCTCATTACAAGACCTGATTTGCAGCTATTTATGGATAACTGAGGTGATATTTCTAGTAATAGTATTTTGCAGTTTTCAACTGGTAAAACAAAAGAATTAATGATGAGCAATAACTAGTGTTCAAATGTTATGAAGCAAAGTCTGTAAACAGTCAGGATGCTTAACTGCAAAATTTAAACTTTTCATAAAAAAAGTTTATCCCTTTCCACTTACTGTGCAAAAAAAAGACCTCAACCGCTTTCAGATTTCTTCTGTTTTAGATTTTTTTTTTGGAATATGTAAATGTTTCAGATCATCAGATAACAAATGTAATTTCACAGAAACTGAATAATGAAACAATTCTTTTTTTGATATTACAACAAGAGTGATTCAAATACAGTTACAGTAAAGGGCAAATTAACTATATGAGAGAGAGAGAGTAACTCACATTGCTGTGGGTCTAAACAAATTTTAGACTCTTCAGATGTTTTAGAAATGCCTTATAGATTACCAGTATTCATATGGTGGACAAATTGACCCAGAGAACCAGTTAGGGACAAATATGGAATAAACTTCAAGCTTTCTTTTAGAAATTTGAAATTTTGAGGTCAGCAACACTCCCATAAAATGGGATGCACATTCTTGAAATTATTTCTCAAATAAACAGATCCCATCAAATTAGTCTCTTAGAAGATTATTTATAGTGCTTGGGCTTGTATACAGAATCCTCTGACATAAACAATGACTATTTCTTTGACCTTCATTGCAAATTCATCATGAAGTAAATGGCCTGCAAACTTAGTGGTCATACTGTTTTCTTGCACAAGTGACAACAAAGATTGCATTTTAATCAGCGTGAATGTTGGAGAGGGTAAAAAAACAACCTTGATTGCCCAGTGTTGGCAATGTGAGTCAGATGGTGACAGAGACTTATCTCGTCCACCATGGAGACAGGTCAATCTGTGTGGCGGTTGCCAAGTACTTGTTGTCACTCGCTGTCTGTGCTGGGGGAAGGGTCACACTCATCATGCTGTTAATATATCCTGCTCCTCACCTTCCCTTAATAGTCTGCACCATGGCGTATGTATGTATGTATGTATGCATACATACATATATATATTTTTTATATATATATATATATATATATACATACACATATATATATTTGTTTATATATATATATATATGTATATATATATACATATATATATATATATATATATATATACATATATATATTTGTTTATATATATATATATATATATATATATATATATATATATATATATATATACATATATATATTTGTTTATATATATATATATATATATATGTATATATATACATATATATATATATATATACATATATATATATACACATATATATATTTTTATATATATATATATATATATATATATATATATATATATATATATATATATATATATATATACATACACATATATATATTTTTATATATATATATATATATATATATATATACATACACATATATATATTTTTATATATATATATATATATATATATACATATATATATATATATATATATATACACATACATACATATGCTGCATTGTTTTGCTAAATTGGAAAAATACATCAAAGTTACTGTTGGAATTATGATCATTGATTAATTAATATTTATCAAGAATTATAATTTAAAATCATAATTTCAAAAAATGTATTTCTTAACCAAAAATTCTCATTTATGAATCGAAACCAGAGATGTCCTCTGGTGTTGTAATGGTGGCTCAAAGCCCTTGATTACAATTATTAAATTCTCAGTAATAGTTGATAACTATTACTAGATGTCACTGTTTAATCAACCGTTTCTGCTGAAACGTGGGGAACTTTAACCTTATTTTGACTGACAAATCACTCTTGCACAAAATAAACACAAATGCTTTCTCTTCATCTGCGTGAATATTTATTAAATCAACAGTCCTGATACAACTCGCTCTTCCGATTAAATAATCTTCACCTAATCAAACATGCAAAGTTCTATTCAAAAGGGGAAAAATTATCTAACTAAACACAATAAAACAGCCTTGAATGTGGATGAAATCAAACCAGCAGTTATGACAGTTATGGCAAAATACAAGAGGAATATTATGCTAATCGTAGCTTTGAGTGTAACGTCTCCCACCAGGCGTCAAAGGTCGTAAAACCTCCCCCAACGCTGCAAGCTCAGCGCACACAAAGAGTTATAAAACCTTTAGCGGCAACCAATAAAACATGAAGTTGAAGACAAAGAAAATGGTTGATTTTCACCATCAGGTTATTATAGCAGCTCAGCTTTACAGTGCCTTCGATCGATAAAGTTGAAACTTACAAGCCTTCTTATTCTTGTAAGCTTAATTTTCTGTCCAGTGGGAGAATGAATGAAAGTCCACGTGGGATTTCTTCTCCAGAGTGCTGCGCCCCAGATGCTGGTCCGGTATCCAACGTGGAAGCAAAGCTGAAAGGTTTCAGAGTATGTTATATAGCCCGCTGTGACATCAGAGCTGCGACTCCCCCGTCCTGTTGGCCGCGGTTCCCGCTGGGATTAGTAGTAGCAGACCATCCTGGGGTACAAAATGGCTGATGACGCTGAACAACATAGTGGTGTCCAGCAGTGTACAAATGATCCAATATTCAGCAAACCAATGTTCCAACAGTTACTAATAGGGTTGATATTCGAATGACTTTTATATTTGTGAGTTAGGCTTTAAAATTACTTTCTATTTTCATGGTTAAGAAAAAAACTCTTTCTATTTATGATTAAATTTATAGTAAAATATAAAAAAATCTACAGTCACTCATCCAATTATGTAAGAAGAATAGGACTCTTAATTATTTCTATAGCCAGCTGTTTGTATGGAAATTTCTAATGTTGTACTTGTGGTTTATTTTGTGAAACTGCTCTATGTATCAGTGTTCACCAAGTTTTAAATTTTTTCAGCCCAACTTTTGCAGCCCACAAGGTCAAAGAGCAGTGCCTGCTTCTCAGCTTGGAGAGCTGAACTTTCCAGAGGCAACATAAGGTCATGGAAAGCATTGGGTTCTAACAGCGGTCAGAAGCTACCTTTCACTCCAGACCAGAAAATGACGAAGCTTTCATAACTGCAGCTCTGCATGGACATGATTGAACAAATCATCAGTCACATGGGTGCGATGAGGTGTAAGCGGTGGGCGCATCCAGATCAGGATTGAGAGCTGACTGATGGGTTTTTGCAGTAAAGTTCTGTCACTGAGGCAAGGTATCTATTAATGTCAGTTCTACTTACTGAGCCCAGGGTCAGGGGTCCTCATAGTGTGATGGAAAATTTTCTTTCACAGAACATCTGATGGTTGAATCAATCACATGAGTTAAATCACACCTCCTCAGAAGTTTGAGGGTTAAGAGCTGCAAATAAATGATTGTGAACAAATGCTACACAGAGAGTTGCAGAATCTTTTCACAGCTTTAAATGACAATCCCTTGGCCTGTGTGTTAATGTATTGCTTTAAATGTAGGCTATATTTATGGTTTATTAGATGTTGGTAATGTCACCTATTTTAATTTAGGCCAAAATAAAAACAAAATAAATAAAATGTATTCATTATCAATGTTTTTATGATATACCCACATCTTAGTTTCATGTTAATTTGCTTCTAGTTTTGCTGTCCTTACCTTGGAAAATTATATATACATTATATATACATGCAGACCTATTCAATAAATTGGAACATTGAATATTAGAATATTGTTAAAACGTTAATTCATTTCAGTAACTTAGCTCATTAAGTGAAACACATTTTATAGATTAACTGCACCCAAACTGATGCTTTCAAACCTTTATTTCTGCTAATTATGAGGATTTTCTGCTTACAGCCTAATGAAAGCATGACATTTAAGATCAGAATATTACATCAGACCAATAAAAAAAAACTTTATAAAAAAATGTTTTTGTCCATATTAGCATGATAGCATCATGAAGTAGCTGTAGATTTTTATGCAATATATTAATGTTGAATCTCCTGTTCCATCATTTCTCTACTGTGCTTTATTGGACAGAGATCTGACTGTGGAGGCCATTGGGGTACCTATTGTGTTCAAAACACTGAGATGATTTGAGCTTCGTGACGTGATGCAAAATCCAGTAGGAAGTAGTTGTTAAAGAAAAATACACTGCAGAAATGATAGTAAACAATGCTAAAACATCATCTGATAAAGATGTTTTTTATTATCATATTTTGCTTTTGTTGCCCATCTCCTCAAACCCAAGTCATTCTGCACGTTAAATGCTTATTTCCGCAGACAATTCCAAACTCTTTTACAAAGATTTCATCTTGCTGTATAGCTCCTATGATGACTTCTAGCTCTTGACATGACTCATAACTGTAGGAGATGCTTTGAGATATTTTCTTTGCAACGGACATCAGCATACGATGCCACCCACTGACACCTTGAGCTATAGCGGCTAAAGCCCCGCCTATGGCCGTCAGTGAAGTGCGCTGTGCTGTTATTAATGTTACTGTGTGACATTGCTGTATTAAAGTAATCCACGTCTAACAATTAAAAATAAATACTTACATAGAAAATAAAAACATAACTAAACAAATACGAATAATGTTTCTATTATTGTACATGCAAGAATGTCAAATATGTTTTTTTCATGTATAAATGATCCACTGGCATAATTATGCTGTCTGGACTGGTGATGCTCCACAGTTTGCCTAAAGAAGTTACAATTTTGGGCTTTATGAAGATGTTTTTGTCTCAGCCTTCAGGCATGGCTTATAATTTGTAAATAGTAAAATTATACTTCAGTTTGACCAGCTCCTGCAAACGTGGTCCTTAATATTATAGTTACTCATGAGTTTAATTAACCTTTAACCTTTAATTCTCCTGGTCCCATGGCCAATCGGTGAACTGTAGTCTGTTCACATCACATGTAGTCCCTACTCAGCCCTGGTCGTACCTGCTCAGGAGCAGGGACCAAAAAACTAGGCATTCGTACGGAAAAAAAGCTTGCAAAGTGAGCCGAGTGGAGTCGAGTAGGGCCAAATCGAGCCAGTGGAAAAGGGGCATTAGAGGACCTGGTTCAGTGTAAACTGGTTCAATCCCCACAATCCACAAAAGTCATGATGACATGGTTAATACTGTAATCTTAAGAAAAAAAAGAGAAGCTGCTTTTGCACTGCATAAACATACAGTTTAAAGTTTGAAAGAGGTGATTATGTAGCTTCTCAAATGCAAAAGCAGCTATTACTTAGTATTGGTTAACACTTTTTTGTACAAAATAGTCAAGAACAAATAGAGTACAGGGAAATGAATTTGTGTTTTAAAGAGTAACATGATGTTTTTTCCACCATGCAACAAGCTAAATACTGTTGGAAGTGTGAAGAAAATGAAAAATCTTAACTTCTGCTTAATGAGATTTAGTAATTCAATAAAAATAACTCAATGATGAGCCTTACTGTCCTCACAAGTTGCGAATGGGAACCACAACAAAAGAGGTCAGGGTCCCGGTTTATGTCTGGTAACAATATATTCAACCAGGTATTATTTCATCTTTTCAGAATATTCTTGCAACTCAAACGATAAAGGAATATCAAAGGTAAAGTTTATTATCCCTGAGGGGCAATTTGTTGGGCAGACAGCAGTCATAAACACAAACACGCAACAACAACATACAAAGAAAACATTTTTTTTAATAGCTAAAATATATACATATTTTAAATAACTTAGGTTCACCTGTTTGCATGGCAATTTTTCCTTTCTGGATAATATTCCTTTCTCTCTGCGTCAAAAGGGCTTTATATGTCCCCAGCTATTTCATTTTTAATTTGTATTATTGTAAAATGTCACCCTCAATGTGATTTCCATATCTAACTCAAGCAGTCTCAGGCGAATATTTGTTCTTTCCTTCCTCCATCTTAGTGTTTTCTTTGTTGTGCTGTCAAAGACCCTGTGTGTTAATTGTTTTGATTAAAACACTTCTAATTAAATGTACGGCAACTTCATTTGAGGAAGACGTTTTAATTGTTTGCAGTGGCCTGTATAATTTAGGGTCTCAAAGAGGAAATTGATTTTGTAATGGGGCACCCACTGCTTATTGTATTCAGTGCTACTCACAAGAAAAAGAAAGGAGTTTTGCATATGAAAATAAAACAACACCATAACTGTTTTAGTGCCGATATTCACTGTGAGCTAAAAAAATAAAAGTCAATGATAGCCAGGACCCTGGTTTACAGTTTCTATTTCTGTTTTGTGTATGTTTTACAGTGAATGACCACATGTATATTTCCTTGTTGAAAAATGTAATATTGTAATTAAACAAAATATAAAAGGAGGATGAAAAAAAGAAAAAATTATTTCCAAAGCGGAAGTTAACAAAAATATATACATTTTTAAAAGGTGTGCCAAAAATACTGTTTATAGTGAACATCTGGGTCGCCTGATATCACTGGGGGTAGTAAATGGGTAACAACCCAAAGAAACAAGTGTAAGATGATTTATTGATTTTAGCAAACCTCATGCTGGGCAAACGACTTCTGATTCCCATGCTGAAACATTTTCATCCAGTCTGACCGCTTTTTCCCAGGTATACAACTCAGACAGAGAATACAACAAAGACGGATGGAGTGTTCCAGCTGCAGGGAGTAAAACCTCAGATGTTTGAGCCAGAACATAACTTTGATGATCAACATACCATGATAGATGCTAATGTGGATCCTAAGGCTCAAACAATAGGTGAGGAGCATAATAATCTTCTTTAGTTTTTAAACTGATATTAATTTATTAATGTTCCAGTTGTAATTTGTTAATTTGACTTTTTCTATGCATGTTCACCACTCAGGGCAATACTGCTGCTGGTATTACCTCAGTTATTTGGCAGGTAAGTACAGCTATTATACAAACCCACATTGGAGGATGTACATTGGTGACTTCTGAATGCTGACCAGATTGTTGTGAAGGGTGTCATTTATTTTTGGTATGCCATTCAAAGAAACATGGAGATACATGTTTTTTTATGTATTGTACATTGTAGTTTTTGTATAATAATGTTTTCCCAAAACTGATACTCATTTAGTTTCCCATCAGAAAAAAAAAATCTTGACTGAATGAAAATTATTTTAAATCCACATTTACCAGGGGGGTAAAGATGCCTTAACTGTATGTTTAAAGTGAATCCTATGGATTTTTAGGCAAGTCTAGGGAAATGTGGATAAGTTGAAGGAAAAGCTCAAACACAGAAAAATAAAATTTGTTCTGATGTCCTAAAATGTTATAATCCTTTCAGGCAGCGTTTACAAATTATCAAGAAGGCTTGATGCGCATAACATTTAGTGAAAAATATTTAAATGATGTCTGCATTAACCAAAGTTAAAATTACATGGCACACCAGCCATGTCTAGTCTGATTTGGAGCAATAAATTCAACTGACTGACAGCCCAAGTATACACACAGATACAAAATATTGCTTCCTTTGTGCTATGGATGTCCCACAAAGTTGTGATTTGTTTTTGTTTTTTTGTTCAGTTTTTTTTTTATTAGGACAAATGATTTGCCATTACCCTCTTTTGACACCACACAACCTACTTTATTCACTTCAAACCAGTAAATGGAAAAGCGATTTGCGTTTCTGTTTTGTCACTGTTTGAGGATCACTTCACTTTTACTTTGTAAGTGAATGGAATCCCAACTGGAGAGTACTCTCTGTGCTATACCTTCAAGTTATAGCAAAAAATATCATGCCTTTTCTGGATGTATGTGCCTCGTTACACTTAAGCCTGGGGACAGTAATCTGTGGGATTACAAATAAGTGGGCCTTGCTGCTGGAAGGCAGGATCTGTGCATTTTTGCGTGGGGAGAAAGAATTTGGCAGGCTGCTGTCAAGCCAGTGGATCAAAGTCCTTTTTCCACTGCAGTGGCTCATCACAACAACAGAAAATGAGAGAGAGAGAAGGGAGGCAGAAATAAGGGAAGACAGAGATCTTGGAGGAAGACAGCTTACGCCACTCATGGCTGGCTTAGTGTGCACACTTGCCTCACATTTTAGATCCAAGGCCCATACTGAGCATAGCTCAATAAAGCACTCAAGTCAGCAGGGGAGACTAGACGTGCTGTCAGCGTCAGTACATCCAAATGGGTTTTGACAGTGACACATGAGCATGTAAAGAAGCAATGTCTCCATGCAAAATGTAAAAAAAAAAGAGATGTCAACATTTGAAAAGCTTATGTTTAAAAAATTATTTCAGACTTTTAAGATGTATCCCTGCAGAGAAAATTATACAGCCCTCTTTAAAAACAAATTGGGTTGCTGTTTCAAACGTAAATAAAACAGTATGTATTGATTCTCACATGACTTAAACCTAGTCTGTTATGTGGAAATTGTGAAAACAAAAATAAACTGAGCAAACGGAGCCGTTCATCATCCTTATTTCTGAACAACCACTTGCTGAGATGATTTTTTTATACTGAATCATGTTATACAGTGGTTGCCAATTAACTTAGTAAGCTGGGACATGTTCCACCAGGGAAACATGTTTCTTTCTAAAAACAGATTCTCTGTCTTGTTGACCTTGTTCAAACCTTTTAAAACTGTTGCTTGAATGCAATAGAATTACTATACATATGTCATTAAAAAATAGAATAAAGAAAAAGGTGTGAATATAAAAAGCTTATTATTTTCATTATTTTTAATATTTTGTCATAGTAACCTTTAAAATAAATAAATATTTGAATGACTTGCAAGTCACAGTAATTTGCTATATTAACATATGGAGCAAACTCACTTAACTGGACACTCAGGTCAAAATGAAATAAAAAATCATTTTCATTGTTCATCACCAAAATATTTTTGAATCAATTTCGCAGTTCCAACTTTAGCTAGTTCTTGTTTATTTATCATATTTGTCAAAAGTTTTAAAAGGTTTAAAAATATATATGTAGATCATGTTGTCATAAACAAATTAACATATGGTTTATCCCATAACTACATATGTTAATGCTGTTATCAACAGAAAAGAAATCTTAAAATATGGCTGTAATTTGCTCCATTTAGACTAAGTTAGTAACTGCAATCACTTTTAACCCTCTTATTACCATCGGGTCAATGGAGATTGGATTTTGCTGGATTTTTTTGTCCTCTAAACTATTGCTGCACAGTCAAAAACCCACTTTAGTTTTAATTATCTGCAACATATTGAAAGTCCAAGCTAAATTGATCTTGGACAAAAGCAGCCACATTTCACATTTCCTGAAACTCTAGAATCATAAAATCTAAATAAATTCAAGTAATCTTTATATAATTTGGGCAAATGGGAGTTAACCCACAATGATGTTCCTCTACAACAAAATCCTGATTATGTTCAAGCACATTAGGGGCCTGATCTTCAAAAGGTTTGCGTGTACTAAACTGCACACGAACCTGTTTGCATCCGCAAAGCTGATCTACAAATGTCGTGGTAATCGGCTTGCACATGCAAAATCAGGAGAAAACGTTTTAGCGTGTCTGCCTTCATGAATATGCAAAACACATGATAATGATCCAAACGCACAAATTCATGGGAGGAGGATATGCAAATATCATCCCTTACCACCCGCAATGTGATTTTCAAAGCCTGAAACGGTTTGCGGGCGCAATTTAGCATGTTTGAAATGCAGGTGCTAACTGGGACGCAAAAATGTTTGCTGTCACTGGCCAGAAGGAGGCATAGATAGAATGACAGACGACAGAGAGAGAGAATATTTTGTACATTTGCCAACAGATTTGGGTTGGAAAAAATAAAAATAAAAAATAGATGTGTATACAGGATTTTATGTAGGATTATCTAAGCTCTGATTTTGAGCCAATCACAAACAAAAGCCACAATATATATATAGCCTATGACATATCTCCTATTGCAACATTTTATTCAACACAAGAAAAAACTGTAATTCCAGCCTAACAACGCTGTCAGTGTCTATAATACAGATTGCCAGGTCCTTTAACAAACTATTTTTATGTTGCTAATATTACGTTCAAATATTGTGGCTGTTTATCATAAACTCTGAACTCTTTAAACACAGACTCTCAAAAAAACAAAAGGTGAGTCTCTGAAAATAATTAAAAGATTAAGGGAGGCAAACCTCTAATAAATTAATTAACAGACATATTTGTCTTTTATATTGTTAATATTGATTGGCCAATTTGTTGCGAGTTATGTTGAGCAAGATAAGTGAAATAAACTCGTCAGGGCAGAGCCTCTGCTCTGGCGACAACTAAAGTTAACTAAGTGTAGCAGTCCGCAAAAGCAAGAGCCGAACGCAACAGAAGGAAAAAATCAGCAACTGGATCATTTATGCAGCGTAACAATCCCTGCATATTTCTAGCAACAAAGCAGAAGATCTGTTTGCTTGTCCTCTTGTTCCGCTGGGGGCAGTAGCAGCCAGCCAATAGCACACGCAATTTCCTATTAAAATTTTTATTGGTAGGTCTCCACCTGTTTTGCACCTGTTATCCATTGTAGGCGCAATCTTTGAAGATTGCATGCAACACGGCCACTTGTTGCACGTGCAATTTATTTGTAGCACACGCATATTAGCACCTGCTATTTTGGGTCTTTGAAGATCAGGCCCTAAGTGTCAGGCCATGGAGCTGAGTGCAGGTTTGTTGAATTGTGTGGAGCAGTGCTTATTTCTCTCCACTAGGGTGTGAGAGGCAGGTGCAGTTACACAGCTGTTTCCTATTAGAGCAATCACCTGAAGAGCTTCAAAAGCTGCTGAGACCTTGGAGGTGATGTTGGATTGTTTACTCTGCCGAGTAGTAATCAGGCCAACTAACCTTGCTCCGCTCTTGCCTTTGTCCTGACCTGTTGGTTTCCTAACCCTAGCTCTATTTTCCTCCAAATGTTGCTGCCAGCTGAACCCTGCCCTGGATTTACCTCCGAGGATCTGCCTCGTTCTCTGTTGGTTGCCAGCAAACCCTTGTCCTGGATAACCCACCGTGGTTCGGCCTCATACCAAATAGGTAAATACTTAAGTGAATTTACCGCAACCCAAGGATCTCCCCAGATCCACTGGATCAGACTACAGAATAATTCCTTGCTCTACCTGCCCACCCTCCAAAGTCACTCACCAACTGGAGAGGCCTGCTCACATAGCCTACCAATCTGCCAACCTTAGCTTCCTAAATTATCTAAATTTTGTTTCAACCACTTCCCGTCTCCGAGTCGTGCTGCACAAGAGTCACCCAGTTCAAGTTAATTATGACAATTACGTAAGTGGGGAAAAACAACTTCCATTAAAATTTAACACATCTTGGTTGTTCTTTCAGTTATTTACCTGCAAGACAATTGAAGAGAGGCGTTCTAAGGTGCAGCTTCTCTGTGTGTCTTTGCTCCATCTACCATTCATACCCAAAAACATCAATGTAACCCGATAGTTTTAAGTATAGGATCTTGGGCGTTTGGTTAATATCCTAATGGATGAAGCGACGCTGAAGGTGGCAAAGTTGAGTTTAAAGCGGTAGGAAACACATAGGTCTAAATTACCAATATAGGTCCTTTTTATAAAGCTGAACCCACACAGACACTCAGAGACTGAGGATGTGCCTTGAGGGGGGAAAAATGTGGCAGCTCTTTCACTGTGAAGAATGAACAGTTTACCCCCAAAAAACTTTGTAGATGCTTTGTTCACCATTAAATGACATAATGAGCAGCATTACCTTTCATGTCCTTCATTTAGAAAAATAGCACTGTACAGTTCTTAAATATGGTCTTGAGACATGGTAGAAGATCCTTTCGTTAAATTTGCAGTGCAAGGTGGATTATATCTGTGACCCATATCTAAGACTTTTGTATGCTTCCAAAAGGCTATGCATGCATATAATTCTGTCTTTGGCCAACAGCATTTTCTTGTGAGTTGGTCTTTGAATATTGAACATTTGAATTTTGCCTTGATTGTGGATCATAAAAAAGGCATAGAGCCAAAAATTTACTTTAAACTGTAGGATAACTTCACCACTATTACCATGCTCTTGAGCATGTTACTTTATCCGCCCTAGTTCCAACAGAGCCACACAGGTCATGGACAATCCCAGTGAAATGGCAGCCTAATGGTTCTGTGGTTGATTATTTGACTTTTTAATCAAAGAGAATAGCGATTTGCTACAGTCGTAGCTTAACACCTCTCAACACAGGAGCTTTCACACAAACACAAAGGGAAAATCCACCATGGTTGAATTTTGCAGCAGATTTATATTTTTAAACAATCTCTGCACACCTTCAGTATTTGTTGAAAGTTTGTTTCTGAAGTTAAGTAGCATCTGCAGAGTCTGTCACAGTTTAGGAGGGCTCTCTCTTCCTCTGAGTGCATGTGTCTCTTGGCATTCATTAGTAATCAGTCATTTTTTTCTGGTCTCATAATTGCTTTGACAATCAAGGTTCCTGATAGAAGAGCAGACCTTTAAAATTGATAGTTTGCGTATTGGCTACTCAAAGGACAAAAGTGTTAATTAATTAAGCTGCAAGGTGTACAGAAAGTGGTGGGGGTGTGCTAAAAATTCAGGAGCCCCCCTGAGATTTTACCCTTGAACCATTTAGTCTCATCAGTCATACTAAGTTATGAACTGACAAAAGACGTTTCTTCAATTTCTTTTTTACACATACACAGTGATCTCTTTTAGCAGAATTCTGCAAAAATGGTTAAAACATAGTTTAAGAAACACACAATTCTCTGCTTCCAGACCATCATCCAGTTAGGCTTCTGTTTGTTGTTAGACAAACAAGTGTCATCATTATGGACCCCAATCCACAATTAAATAGTTTACTAGACTTGCTGTCATGATTTTAGGTGTTTGTGTTTTGGTGGGGTTTTTTTTGTGGGTATTTTGGCCATTTCTTTACTGTTTACTTGGTTCTTACTTGGTTTTGCTTCTTATGTTATTTTCCTTATTCTTGTTTTTAGGTGTTTTCTTTATTAGTTTATTCTTTTGTGTTTATTGTTCTAAATGTAACTAGAGTTGATTTCCTGTGAGATTTATTTTCCTTCCCTGGGGCCTCAGGTATGAAGCGTTTCTCTGCACAAAAAACCTTGTGGCACAATGGTTAATGCACAACTTGTCATACACAAAAATGTGTGAAAGTGTGCGGTAATCCACAAAAACATTTGACCTGCAATGAAAATGGAGAACATCACCAATGTCTACACATGGTTTTGTACATCTGAATTCTTTTGTGCGCCGCACTACTGCCAACTTTTAGTATGAAAGCTGTGCACTCTTTTGTACATGAGGCCCCTGGATTTCTTTGTGTTCCTGCTCATCTATATTAATAAGCCTCCTTCATTCAGTTGCACTGCATTCTCCCTGCCACACCTGCTCCACATTAAATCTGATTAGCTCCTCTGGTTCATTGGCCATTTCCCCAACCTGCCACTGTATTTCAACTATCTGGTTTTCATTGCTCATTGCTGCATTCTACTGTTTGCCTGCTCCATGCCTGTATTTCTGCCCATGTTAGATGTCTTGTTTTTCCTGTCAAATGCCAGTAAATTCTCATTTGTGTCTTTAAATAACCCTTTTTTACCTCTAACAAGCTCTGCTTTTGGGTCCTTCATCAAAGAAAATATTATACCTGCTACTAAAAGCTTAGTGTCAAATAGCATACCAGATGTTTGGAGGTCTAAAACAGTCTAAACTGTGATGGAGTGGGGCTTTTTGGATTTGAAGACATTCAGAAAGTTCTGGCTATGTAACCTATCTTGTGTGAACACTTTCAAATAGTGCTGCTTCAGTGTGTGAGTCAGTCACAAAACCCACAATGCAAGCATATTTAAAATCATACAGCAATTTATCCAAACATTTATCCAATTCATAATTACATAGGTAAAATGAACTATTTACTTTCAAAAGAAAGATGGCTGTTGAAAGCATTTAGTTTAGAAGTCCACAGGTGGAATCACAGACGTGAATGCAGCATCAGCACGACATCAATACAAAAGTTTTACAAAACAGCAACAAATCCTGACAGAGTCTACATGACAGCTAAAACTTTGTGTTTTAAATAATCGGAATGAGAGCACCAAATGAAATAAAGCAGTGTTTACATGCACTATTCCCTAGATTAAACCAATAGAATCCAAAGGATATTTCCTAAGCCAGTAACAGACCAGTGACCTGTCCAACCTGTAACCTGACAGTTCCAAGCAGGAATGAAGGTGTGTGCAGAAGTACAGGTCCTTCTCAAAAAATTAGCATATTGTGATAAAGTTCATTATTTTCCATAATGTCATGATGAAAATTCAACATTCATATATTTTAGATTTATTGCACACTAACTGAAATATTTCAGGTCTTTTATTGTCTTAATACGGATGATTTTGGCATACAGCTCATGAAAACCCAAAATTCCTATCTCACAAAATTAGCATATCATTAAAAGGGTCTCTAAACGAGCTATGAACCTAATCATCTGAATCAACAAGTTAACTCTAAACACCTGCAAAAGATTCCTGAGGCCTTTAAAACTCCCAGCCTGGTTCATTACTCAAAACCCCAATCATGGGTAAGACTGCCGACCTGACTGCTGTCCAGAAGGCCACTATTGACACCCTCAAGCAAGAGGGTAAGACACAGAAAGAAATTTCTGAACAAATATGTTGTTCCCAGAGTGCTGTATCAAGGCACCTCAGTGGGAAGTCTGTGGGAAGGAAAAAGTGTGGCAGAAAACGCTGCACAACGAGAAGAGGTGACCGGACCCTGAGGAAGATTGTGGAGAAGGGCCGATTCCAGACCTTGGGGGACCTGCGGAAGCAGTGGACTGAGTCTGGAGTAGAAACATCCAGAGCCACCCTGCACAGGCGTGTGCAGGAAATGGGCTACAGGTGCCGCATTCCCCAGGTCAAGCCACTTTTGAACCAGAAACAGCGGCAGAAGCGCCTGACCTGGGCTACAGAGAAGCAGCACTGGACTGTTGCTCAGTGGTCCAAAGTACGTTTTTCGGATGAAAGCAAATTCTGCATGTCATTCGGAAATCAAGTCTGGAGGAAGACTGGGGAGAAGGAAATGCCAAAATGCCAGAAGTCCGGTGTCAAGTACCCACAGTCAGTGATGGTCTGGGGTGCCGTGTCAGCTGCTGGTGTTGGTCCACTGTGTTTTATCAAGGGCAGGGTCAATGCAGCTAGCTATCAGGAGATTTTGGAGCACTTCATGCTTCCATCTGCTGAAAAGCTTTATGGAGATGAAGATTTCATTTTTCAGCACCACCTGGTACCTGCTCACAGTGCCAAAACCACTGGTAAATGGTTTACTGACCATGGTATCACTGTGCTCAATTGGCCTGCCAACGCTCCTGACCTGAACCCCATAGAGAATCTGTGGGATATTGTGAAGAGAACGTTGAGAGACTCAAGACCCAACACTCTGGATGAGCTAAAGGCCACTATCGAAGCATCCTGGGGCTCCATAAGACCGCAGCAGTGCCACAGGCTGATTGCCTCCATGCCACGCCGCATTGAAGCAGTCATTTCTGCCAAAGGATTCCCGACCAAGTATTGAGTGCATAACTGTACATGATTATTTGAAGGTTGACGTTTTTTGTATTAAAAACACTTTTCTTTTATTGGTCGGATGAAATATGCTAATTTTGTGAGATAGGAATTTTGGGTTTTCATGAGCTGGATGCCAAAATCATCTGTAGTAAGACAATAAAAGACCTGAAATATTTCAGTTAGTGTGCAATGAATCTAAAATATATGAATGTTAAATTTTCATCATGACATTATGGAAAATAATGAACTTTATCACAATATGCAAATTGTTTGAGAAGGACCTGTAGATGGACAATTGTTTTCAATTCTTCTACATTTATATTACATAATCTTTATCACTGCATACATACTCAAGATGACATATCAAACTTAAGTGAAGAACTTTAAGGACTCAAATTTAACTAATGCCCTAAATGTGATTGTACTGAATTTGTTTTGCTCATATTTTAGATTGAATTTGGTTCTATTTGACTGGATAGTGACTGAAGTTTCAAAACCCATGTTTTTGTGTGATTTTTGCAATGCATCATGTATCTTCACTCTGGAGAAAAATAACAGTACTTTTAAGTAGTAAATAAGTAACTGTTCAAACTAATACTGAATTAAACAAATATTTTCCTATACCATTTCCAAGAAATGTATTTTCCGTCTCTAGGTGTGAAGTGTCTGTTGTCTGTTTGTTTATAGCTAAAAGACTTTCATTTCAAGAAGTTGCATTATAACACAGCATTTTTCCAATCAAGTACATGCATGGTAAAGAGATAAGCACCACAGACAAAAAATTATTACATGAAGGACAAGGCTGTATAATGTCAGTGCTTTCAGAAGAAATAGGCCTGTAAATGTACCCATTATGTTTTCTAGTCAAGGGCCTTTGTCCAGCAGAGCCTGAAACATGCCTCACACAAACAAAGCTGGCACCCCATAATAACTGCAATTTGTTTGACAGTTAAGATGCAAGATACTTAGTAGACTGTCAGGGTATAAAAGTCTTGAGGCTTTTTTTGTTTGTTTACAAGTTACACAGGTGATTTTTGAGACAGAGCACTATAGCTGTAAGAAAAGTTATATAAAATCTGGTCAATTTTGTTTTAAATTGTAACACATATGGTGACTTACAGAAGTATTCATACCCCTTGTACTTTCCCCCATTACAAACACAAACTATAATGTATTTTGAGATTTAAAGTAAAACTATACACAGTTTTCATATAAAAAAATTAAGAAGTTCGGGGTTGTATTTAGCCCCCTTCATTCTGATAACCCTAAATAAAGTCCAGTAAAACTAAGGCTCTTTTTACACAACAATTTTACTGGTGAAAACAAAATGTTTTGTTGCATTTCTGCTGTCCGTCTACATGAAATCAGTGCATGATTTCTCTGAAAATGGCACAATTTGAGAAGGGGTTCCACAGGGTAAACATTTAAAAATGTCCTGGTCTCCGTTGTCCTGTAGACAGTTAAAACAGAATATCCCTGTATGGGGGAAGCACTACCGAAGTCAGTAGAAATCAATGCGAATGCACACAACAAAATGGATCACGACCAGTCTAAAACCTACAGAATATGAACGTATGAACAATAACAATGGTGGGTTGCATAGTACTTACCTGTGTTGTTTACTCATTTGAATCTAACAACAGTTCTCCAGCAGAGTGCTTCTTTTCTATCTAGTTTTCTAAGTAGAAAGTGTTTGCACATGTTGCGTTTTAAAGAACATACTGTCTACTAGTGGCGTGAACAGGGAATTACATCAGTTTCAGTTTATCTGTGCACACTAGTGCCATGTGCACAGAGATTGTAATTAAAGCATAATGTAGATGTGTAAACAGAAACAAGAAAAAAATCCAGTTTTCAATGGATCATTGTCATGTAAACAGGGCCTCAATGCCTGCAATGGTCACCTGATTAGTAAATGGAGTCCTTTGTTGTATATTTAATCTGAGTAAATTATAAACTGTCCTGTGAAGGCATCGAAGGACATCTCACAAAGCACTGCTCAATCCATCATCTGAACATGGAAAGCATATGGCTCAACTGCAAAACTAACATGACATGACCACCCTCCTAAAGGTAGAGACAAGGCAAGGAAAACATTTTCTAGAGAAGCAGTCAACTCTGGAGGAGCTTTACAGATCCACTGCTCAGGCGTGAGAACCTTTCAACAGGACAATTCAATTCAATTCAATTCAAAAATACTTTATTAATCCCAAAGGGAAATTAAATGTTGTTATAGCTCATATTATGTAGGTTTCTTCAAAGAGCCGTTGTAGATGCTGATGGCTGTGGGCTGGAAGGATCTCCTGTAGCGCTCCGTCTTACAGCAGATCTGAAGAAGCCTCTGACTGAAGACACTCTGCTGTTGTAGGACAGTCTCATGAAGAGGATGCTCAGGGTTCTCCATAATGTTCTTCATTTTATGAAGAATCCGTCTTTCCACAATGATCTCCAGAGGTTCCAGAGGAGTCCCCAGAACAGAGCCAGCCATTTTTATCAGCTTGTTGAGCTTTTAACTGTTTCAACTGTTAGTAGTACCATCCCAATAGTGAAACATGGTGATGGTAGCATCATAGTGTATGCATATGTTTCTTTTTTAACCAGAAACATGGAAGCTGGTCAGATTTGATGGGAAGATGAATTGAGCTAAAAACAGAACAATCCATGAAAAACCTAATTTAGGCTATGAAGAATTTGAGTGGGAAAGTTTCAATTTCCAATTTGAAGATGGCCAAATGCACATTCACATGTTAGGATGGCTTGGTCAACATGCAGATCTAAATCCAAATAATAACCAGTGGCAGTACTTTATCTACTGTCAATTCAACTGAATTGAGCTTGAGCTAATTTGCAAACAAAAATTGGCAAAATGTTCATTGTCTAAATGTGTTAAACCCCTAAAGGCTTGCTGCTTTAATAAAGCAAAAGGTGGTGGAAAGAACTGACTGAGCGAGATAAATTGAAAAGCAAGCCAAACTTATGAGAATAATTGTTTTCTTCCACTTCACAATTATGTGCCTTTTCTTGTGGATTTCTCACATAAAATTACATTAAAATTTGTTGATTTGTAGTTGTAACATGACAAAATGTGAAAAAGTTCAAGGGCTATAAGTAATTTTGCAAAACGCTGCAAATGCAAATGAATGTTTTTTTTTTACAGTAGAAAATATCAGGTTATGATGCTCTCCTTTATCCTTCTTTAATGGTTGAGACATTATAATGTTCTCTTTTTGATTCTAAGAGTAAATAATAACTCAATGACCATGAGAAAACAATAAACATATTGAAAAGAACACTTAAAAACCTTGCTCCATCTGTTCTGAGCCAGAAGGGCTGTTTGCACTGTCCTCACAAGATGTTTTTTGTGAGAACCAGATACCTTTTAAAATGTCAGTCAGTCAGTCAATTTTCTACCGCTTATTCTATAGTGGGTCGCGGGGAAGCTGGTGCCTATCTCCAGCAGTCTATGGGCGAGAGGCGGGGTACACCCTGGACAGGTCGCCAGTCCATCACAGTCCTTTAAAATGATTTCATTTATTTCAGTAAACATACTCTGATTCTTGACAAACTGCTGACCATGTGTTGCATCTGAAACCAAAACATAATTGTGATTGTACATATCACGCAGGCTTTGTTCCCTGTGGATATATTGCATTAAAACTATTTCTCACTACTAATTGTTTTATAAAGTGTGTTGTGTGTTGAAAATGTTATTCAGACCCTGTGACAGCATATGATTGCTCTAATTTGCTTTTTCAATTTTATTAACACTCAAATAAAGCAATTAAGAGCTATATTTTTACCTTTAAGCCTGTTATCCTGTCCTCATATAGGTCAGTCTTGTTATGAACAAAATCCTGTGCTGTTCTGATGTAAATTCTAACTTTGGAATTTTGTGTCTTAAACTAGGTAACAAGATGTGAAGTAGCTGTGTGTTGAATAAATGTATATTATTAAACAGTGCAAGAATAATACATATTTTAAGTATGGGTTAAATATATCATGATGACTCGCAACTAAAAGTCAATTAATTTTGCTGTTTATTTTGCCACCTTGGTTGTGGTCCTCTAGCTACTGGGAGATAATGTAGTTATGAGCAGATGGTTGGGTGAGCTCAGGTGCTGGCACCACATGCAGATTAGTGAATGTCAAGATGTTGCTGGAAGAAAATTGAGCTCCAACTGTTGCAGTGTCTTAAGCCTGGTGATTAATTGATGTGAAAGCAAAAGCTTTTTGGTTGAGGTCTCCAGAAAAAAGAAAAATAACATGCCCCTGCTAATGTGTTGTATAGGAATATTTCTGCTGATTTTCAAAGTATGGGACTGCTGTCTTTTTAATAGAACATAAGATACCGAGTGACTGGAAGGACATCTGAGGTAAACGATTTGAATAGGGTAATGTATCTTTAGTAAAAGACAGGCTGTCGGGTATTTATCTGTAACACAGCTCCAATCCTAGCTAAATCCATAATCAAGCTATCATAATGAGGTACCTAAATTACCCTTTGTCACCACTTTTTTCAAAATCTCAAGAAACAATGTTTAGTCACATGTGAGTGTAAATCTCTTCCATCTACCATTATATTGGGTTGATGTGGGGCCTCCTACCCACTTCAATGAGTCTGTTGATGTCTAACACTAAACTAATACAACTACAAAAAGGTAAAATATGATTTTAGGTAAGGTATGGTAAGGTAAGGTAAGTTTATTTATATAGCGCTTTTCAGCAACAAGACACTCAAAGCACTTACAATGCACATACAATTACAATGCAATCACAAAGCAAATAAACACAGATACAGACACAGAAAAACAAATCAAATGATAAAATCAAACAACAGAGGTAATTTAAAAAAGTAAAATAAAATAAAATAAAGAGAATAGAATGATGGACAAGAAAATGAAAGGAAAATTGGACTGAAAGCGCAACTAATCAGGCCTCATTGGCACAGTCAAAGTCCACTCTAAACAAATAAGTTTTTAATCTTGATTTAAAGTATCTAGGGTTTCGGCGCTTTTACAGTTTTCTGGCAGTTTATTCCAGATTAGTGGAGCATAAGAACTAAAAGCTGCTTCTCCATGTTTGGTTCTGGTTCTGGGTATGCAGAGTAGGTTTGAGCCAGAAGACCTGAGAGGTCTGGGTTGTTGATACACTGACAACAAATCTGTTCAGTGATTTATAGACTAACACAAGTATTTTAAAGTGTATTCTCTGATCTACAGGGAGCCAGTGTAGGGACTTTAGAACCAGGGTGATGTGCTCCACTTTCTTAGTTCTAGTGAGGATGCGGGTAGCAGCGTTCTGGATCAACTGCAGCTCTCTGATCGACTTTTTAGGCAGACCTGTGAAGACATCGTTGCAGTAATCAATTCTACTAAAGATGAACGCATGAATTAGTTTTTCAAGGTCCTGCTGAGACATTAGTCCTTTAATCCTAGAGATGTTCTTTAGGTGATAGAAGGCCGACCTTGTTACTACCTTTACTACCGTTACTACCTCTGAAGGTTCAGGTCTGAGTCCATCACTACGCCCAGGTTTCGAGCCTGACTGGTGGTTTCTAGCTGTATTAAGTGAAGCTGTGTGCTAACTTTTAAACGCTCTTCCTTTGGTCCAAAGATTATTACTTCAGTTTTGTTTTGATTCAGCTGAAGAAAATGTAGGCCCATCCATGCATTGATTTCTTCTAAGCATTTACCCAGCGCTTGAATGGGTTCATGGTCACCTGGTGACATCGTAACGTATAGCTGTGTGTCGTCTGCATAGTTATGATAACTTACGTTGTTGTTTATTAAAATCTGAGTTAGGGGGAGCATGTAGATATTGAATAAGATGGACCCTTGGGGAATGCCACATGTGATTTTTGTGCTCTCTGATGTGAAGTTACCTACTGACAAAAAAAGGTCCTTGTCCTACAAGTAGGATTTAAACCAGTTGAGTGCTGTACCAGAAAGGCCGACCCAGTTTTCCAGGCGCTCTCATAAAATGGAGTGATCAACAGTGTCGAATGCTGCACTAAGTTTCAATAATACCAGCACTGTGGTTCTTCCACAGTCTGCATTTATACGGATGTCATTGAACACCTTGACAAGAGCAGTCTCTGTACTGTGGTGAGCAGGAAGCCTGACTGGAAGATATCGAAGCGGTTGGTCGTTGTTAGGAAGTTGTTTAACTGCTGAAACATAGCTTTTTCAATAATCTTACTGATGAAGGGGAGGTTTGATATAGGTCTGTAGTTCTGTAGTAGCAGCTTGCCCAAGTTGCTCTTTTTCAATAGAGGTTTGATAATTGCTGTTTTTAGGGCCTGGGGAAAATATCTGACAAAAGGGAAGTGTTTATTATTTGAGTTAAATCAGATGTTATTACAGGCAAAACTTTCTTAAGGAAAGCTGTGGGTAAAAGATCGAGACAGCAGGAAGAAGAGCTTAGTTGTTGTACGATTTCTTCTAAGATTTTGTAGTTTATTTGGTGAAATTGGGAAATTTTGTCAAAATCGGTTCTAATTGGAGACAACATTGGTACTGGAGTTGATGTGGATGTGTTGACTGCCTCTCTGATAATTTTTTTTTTTTTTTAAACTATTATTCCACTGAAAACCTCCCTAACCTATTTTGGTGCGTTACCAGTTTTCAACACATTTCTTTTGTTTACAAGACCGAAAGTCAGCAGTTTGTAAAGTTAAAGTGCGGAAACTAAAATTACTGTTATAAAATTTAGCTTAGCCAGCTCAGCCCATAGCAAGGCTTGTTAACTGGCTAATATCAGCTTATGGTACTCTAAAGAGCAAAGTGTCAGAAACAAACAATATTTTGTGAGATAAACTTCTACTAAATTTAAAGGGTATTTATTCAATATTTTTGCTTTAGTTTAACTAATTTAAACTTAATTTAACTCACTAGCTGCGACTGAAGTGGAATTTAATTTATATTTTTTCTATATATTTTTAGCTGAGAAAAACTAAGCAATTCATTGGCATTAAAATACGAAACAACCGATTCTTATTTTAAACATCACTCACCTGTGTTTTTTCACTCTCTATTACAACCAAGAACAAAGTTCTTCTTCATATTGTCTGCTGGAAATGCAAGTCACTTACTTTTGCTTAAATTTCACTCAAAAAAGTTAATGTAAATTGTTAAATAAATGTTTTTATATCTCCAACAACTTTTAGCACTTTAATTAGAAATTATACGACAACCAACGTGAGTATTCTTCTTAGACTGTTATTTAAAACCTGGCTCTTGAGTAAATATTACTAATCATAGTTTTCCTGTGCCTTCTACACAAATTTGGCATGGAATGTTTTTATTAAAACTTTTAAAAGACGCTAGGATGTTGGAGAGAAAATAGTTCTCTACACATCTAGTGAGGTCCCACTAAATTTGGAAAAATAGTCTACTGTTGTATAAATATACCCTTCGCCAAGCATAGGAATAATCTTAGATTTCCTTTTAGTACAGTTGCCAAACTCACACAGTCATAGTTCTGTTGAACCGTCCATTCCATAAGCTCTCAACAGTAATGACTCTATAGGATTCTTTCTAAATAAAATTGATTCTGTTAAAAATAAAACCAGTATGCAAGGCAGCCTTAGAAATAATTTTAGAAACTGGCCTGTTTTGGGCTGTTTTGATCCAGTTGAACTTTTTGAGTTAGCAAAAACAGTACCTTCATCTAAACCTTTAACTTGTATGTTAGACCCAATCCCAACCAAATTATTTATTGACGTGTTACTGGTGATTATCAACTCCATTTTAGATGTAATTATTATTTTCTTAGTATACGGACATATACAACAAGCTTTTAAGGTAGCTGTTATTAATCCTTTGCTTGAGAAACCTTCTCTCGATCAAGATGACTTAATAAATCACAGACCTGTATCTAATCTTCCTTTCTTATCTAAAATTATTGAAAAACAATTTTGCAAATCAAGTTTGTGAGCACTTACACAGTAATGACCTGTTTGAAGACTTTTAGTCAGGTTTCCGAACTCATCATAGTGCTGAAACAGCACTGGTGAAAGTCACTAATTCTCATGGCCTCAGGTAATTGTCTGGTGTACTTATCCTGTTAGATCTCATTGCTGCATTTGATACAGTCGATCACATTACTCTGATAGAATAGCTTAAACATAGGGATCAAGGGAACAGCACTAGGCTTATTTAAATACTATTTATCCATCAGATTCTAGTTTGTTCATGTAAATCATTAATCATCTTCACACTCCAGGGTTACTTGTGGAGCATCATAGGGTTCAGCATTTGGGCCAATTGTCCTTACTATATACTGTAAATGCTTCAAGTTGGTAAAATAACCAGACAGCATGAAAAAAATTTCCACTCTTATACTAATGATGCTCAGTTATATTTATCAATAAATCCTGATTAATCAAATCAGTTAGGTAAACTACATGCACGTCTCGAAGACATTGAAGCTGATAGTGGTCAAATGGTCCGGTGGGGCCAATTGGATGTGTGTATGAATGGATGGATGACTGATTGTAGTGTAAAGCGCTTTGGAGTCCTCAGACTTGATCAGAATCAGAATCAGAATCAGAAAAGCTTTATTGCCAAGTACGTTTTTGGACATACAAGGAATTTGTTTTGGCGTAGTCAGTGCAATACAATACAAATTAAACAGTATAAACATATCTACAATATAATATAAATATATGTGCACAGTTTTAAGTGAGTGAGAGTAAGTATAGAGCAGTATAAGATGCAAGAGCAATACAACAGTGCAGGTGATCATTGTGCAAGTAAAGCAGGAGTCCAAGCTGAGCGTTAATGTAACGCATAGAGTTACAGGTTACAAGTGTCTTGTCAGCAAAAAAAAAGGGGAGGGGGAGTGTCAGTGTGGTTTCCGGGCTTTGTTAACAAGGCTGGTGGCAGATGGGAAAATACTGTTCTTGTGGCGTGAGGTTTTGGTCCGAATGGACCGCAGCCTCCTGCCAGAAGGGAGAGTCTCAAAGAGTCTGTGACCGGGGTGGGAGGGATCAGCCAGAATCTTCCCGGCCCGCTTCAGGGTCCTGGAGGTGTACAGTTCCTGGAGCGACAGTAGACTGCAGCCAATCACCTTCTCAGCAGACCGAATGACACGCTGCAGCCTGCCCTTATCCTTGGCTGTAGCAGCGGCGTACCAGATGGTGATGGAGGAGGTGAGGATGGACTCAATGATGGCTGTGTAGAAGTGCACCATCATAGTCCTTGGCAGGTTGAATTTTTTCAGCTGCCGCAGGAAGAACATCCTCTGCTGGGCTTTCTTGATGAGGGAGCTGATGTTTGGCTCCCACTTGAGATCCTGGAAGATGATGGTTCCCAGGAAGCGGAAAGATTCCACAGTGTCAATTGTGGAGTCACAGAGGGTGATGGGAGCAGGTGGGGCTGGGTTCTGCCTGAAGTCCACAACCATCTCCACTGTCTTTAGAGCGTTGAGCTCAAGGTTGTTCTGGCTACACCAGTCCAACAGATGGTCCACCTCCCATCTGTACGCGGACTCGTCACCATCAGAGATGAGTCCAATCAGGGTGGTTTCGTCCGCAAACTTCAGAAGCTTGACAGACTGGTGACTGGAGGTGCAGCTGTTGGTGTACAGGGAGAAGAGCAGAGGATGTCTGGGTGATATGCTTCTTTGGGGCTTCTCCACACCGGAACTCTCCCGGATGTGGGGAAAACAGTAAAGGTGGAGTCATCAGAGAACAGTACATGTTTCACATTGTCCACACCCCAAGATTTGCGCTCCTTGTACCATTGAAACCGACGTTTGGCATTGGCACGAGTGACCAAAGGTTTGGCTATAGCAGCCCGGCCGTGTATATTGACCCTGTGGAGCTCCCGACAGACAGTTCTGGTGGAAACAGGAGAGTTGAGGTGCACATTTAATTCTGCCGTGATTTGGGCAGCCGTGGTTTCATGTTTCTTGGATACAATCCGGGTTAACACCCGAACATCCCTTTCAGACAGCTTCCTCTTGCGTCCACAGTTAATCCTGTTGGATGTGGTTCATCCTTCTTGGTGGTATGCTGACATTACCCTGGATACCGTGGCTCTTGATACATCACAAAGACTTGCTGTCTTGGTCACAGATGTGCCAGCAAGACGTGCACCAACAATTTGTCCTCTTTTGAACTCTGGTATGTCACCCATAATGTTGTGTGCATTTCAATATTTTGAGCAAAACTGTGCTCTTACCCTGCTAATTGAACCTTCACACTCTGCCCTTACTGGTGCAATGTGCAATCAATGAAGACTGGCTACCAGGCTGGTCCAATTTAGCCATGAAACCTCCCACACTGAAATGACAGGTGTTTCAGTTTCATTGTCCAACCCCTGTATATATATATATATATATATATATATATATATATATATATATATATATAACCTTATTAGAACCTTATTAGAAACTGCTTAGGGATTAATTTAATTGCAAGGGACACTGAGACAGAAACAAAGGGTAAACATAAAGGAAGCAAGAAAGAGAGAGAGGTTGGGCAAAAAGGAAAAAGGGGGAGAAGGAGAAAAGAATAAAGCAGAGAAAGAAGGGTGAAGAGAATACAAGATAACACCCTAGAAGTCTGCTTCTACGCCTGCAGAAACGCATATATAAACAACTGCAATGTTACCGAAAGTGCATGGAGATTATGAATGTGAAATGCATTTAGTGGCAACTGCAGCTCAAGATAACAGCAGGTAGGTTTTCCAATTTCACTTCATTTTATTTTCACAGACTC
The DNA here is from genome assembly GCF_021462225.1 of Girardinichthys multiradiatus. NCBI lineage: Eukaryota > Metazoa > Chordata > Actinopteri > Cyprinodontiformes > Goodeidae > Girardinichthys > Girardinichthys multiradiatus. The sequence goes on along the minus strand of NC_061812.1, from coordinate 11,794,347 downwards.
TGGAAGTCAGAAGTGTATTTGTCAAAAACTGTGTTCATCCTCAAATCTTACATAAATGCTCCAGGATCCCAGTTGGTGGTTTCCTATATCAGCATTCCATGGTTTTTTAAAGATGTAATTGCAGTGGAAGAAAGCAAAATGAACTTCTTTATTTATTATGAAGTCTTGATATGTTCTCACTTTGTATGCTTTCAAGTATATTTACACCTGCAAGGCTAATGAAGACAAGCACATTAAATTGATCCATTGGGGTGCCTGGGGCTTCAGCCAGACTGATCCACATCCTCCAGTTGTGATGAGCCCTCTCGACCAGTTACCAGGTGCTCTAACACCGGGATTAGAAAAACCACAGACTTTAAACGGTCAGCCAAGTGGACACAGAAAGTGACAATTGAAATTCTTTTGAGCATTGTTTCTGTATTGTTTACTTCTAGAGTGTAAATAAATAAATAAATAAAAGATTTCATTGTTATTTCTCCAGATACAAAGTAGAAAAAACCAAAATGATGTCTGTCCTCAGGCAAATGCAGGGCAAATATTTAAAAAAGATCAATAAATAAATCACAAAAGAACACAACAAAAGAATAAGCCAAATTGTAGCAGCATTCTCACAAAGGAAATGTCAAATGCAAAAATAAAATTGGAAAAGAAAACATTTCTTTGTACACTTTGGGGAAGGGCCGTTGAAAAAAGAGGACTGTTTGTACACTTTGGGGAAGGGCCGTTGAAAAAAAGAGGACTGTTTGTACACTTTGGGGAAGGGCCATTGAAAAAAAGAGGACTGTTTGTACATTTTGGAAAATGTCGACAATCGTGAATCAACCCTTAGCTGCGTTTCTCTCCTAGATGAAGCCACTAAAGGAGCTTCTGAGATTAACTTTTTCATTTTCTTTTACATAGAAAGTACTTCTGGATCAGTGCTTCTGTGCTTTCGGTATGTATGTTCCGTCTTTTTAAATCCCCAGTCGGCAGCTCAAACTTAGCCTGGTTTGGCAGGAGGATTCTTCTTGTTAAAGGGAAGTTTTCCTTTCTGCCATGCATGCTCGGTATGAGGGATTGCTACAAAGTCCATGACACAATGCAAGCAACACTCCATTGTGTGTAGATGTCGGGGGAGGATCTTGGGTTGGACCAAATGCAGACAAGAGCTCGGTAGTCGCATCATAGTTTATTCCTCAAAGGCAAAAACGTAACAAAAACACTGTAGATATGAATCAGAGTCCAAAATACAAAACTTACAAAACTCGGCAGGTACTAATGGCAAAACGTAGCATAAGATCAAAGCGAAGCATAAACAAAGCATAGACGTGGTAGGGAACGGGGTAGTAACAGAAGGAACCAGCGAGGAACTAAGCAAACAGAACAACTAATATACACAGAGCACATAGAAGGGAAACAATAACCTAAGAAATAAACAAAGAGCCATAAGGAAAATCTAAATTACAAAATAAACCATCAAAGAACCCACAAAGTCCAAAATGTCACTCCATGACAGTAGATGCTCGTTCAGAGGGAGTAAATGCTGCAAGTCTGACTAAATGCAATAAGTTAGGTTTCCTTTGAAAATATTTTATTCAAGTTGAATAATAAACTTAACTGCATTGTTTGTTTGACAACTAGGATCAATTTGGAATGTAGGTACCTAATTTGAAATTTGTCTGTATGATTGGTTTGAATTAAATTTGTTGTTGTAGTAACCTTCCTTGAGACAACATGTATTGTGAATTGCTGCTATATATTGATTCATTTATTTATCCATCTTCTATACTGCTTATGTCATGTTTTTGGACTGTCGGAGGAAGCCAGAGTACCCGGTGAGAACACATGTATGCAAACTCCATGCAGGAAGACCCTTGGCCAGGAGTCAAACCCAGGAACTTTTTGCTGCAAGGCAACAGTGCTAGCAACTGTGCCAACGCCCTTATAGAAGTAAAGTGAAATTCATTGTTTGAGTGATATTTGTATGGAACGGGACTTCAGTAATGTAGGTGCTACTCTGGTCTGTTGTGGTGTAGAAAGAGCAAAACTCTCAATTTATAGTTAGGTCTAAGTTTCAATGCTCACCTATGGTCCTGAAATATGTATCATGCCCAAGAGACGGATATCTATGAAAGAAGTGGCCAAAATTAGCTTTGTCTGTAGGGTGGCCTTAGAGATAGGGTTTGCCTAAAGTAAAGCTGCCGCTTCTCGGCATCAAAAGGAGTTAGTTGATGTGGTTCAGGCATCTGATCAGGATGCCTCCTGGACGCCTCCCTTTGAAAGGTTTCCCAGAAGATCCCACTGGGAGGAGACCTCAGGGAAGAACTAGGGACTATTTATCCTGTCTGGCCAGGGAGCTCCCTTTGATCCCCCAGAATGTTGCCAGGGATAGGGGTGTCTTGGTTTTCCTCCTGTTACCTTCACAACCTATTATTAGATAAATGGAAGATGATGGATGGGTGGAACACACTTCATGCCAGATTATGAACAATTGGTAAAATAAATTGTTGAAATTCACCATTTGGATTTATTATTGAATTTGGTTAAGAAAATACATTTGTTTCATCTGATCCCCTGTGCTGGACTCTGATAAAATTATATATCAAAGCTGTTACACCAAAATGTGTTACATGGGTTTGAAACTGCATACACTGACTAATTTCCTGTAACATAGTTTTATTTTATTTTTTCCATCTCCGAGAATGCAAAATCCACAGTTGGCATGCTATGTAATCTCTGAAATTGAGGATGATTAACTGCTCATGTAATGATTTTTAAGATTTCCTTTTTCCTCTACGGGTTTTGTATTGTTGTGTGGATATAAATTTATACCATCTGAAATTACATCTTGGCCAAGATATTTGTAAAAAAAAAAAAGCAAGACTACTCTAATACTCAATGAAACTTTGTTGGGTAGGCAAACAGTATGCAGAATTGTAAAAATCATAAAAATGGCTCAGCTGAAATTATACAAAGAGAAAACTGACACTCACACTCCTACTCAAAGTTCTAGTTACATGTCCCCTTGTCGGAAGTTCAGTGAAAGAGTGTTCTTGCTCGATGTATAAGGCTAACTTCCACTGGAAGTAATGTATTGATCCAGGTCGTATTGTTAATGCTAACCAAATGCACAGTATTATTACAGCCAGCTGAGCTGGATAAAGCCGGTTTCAATCTTATCATCCTCAGGATTCCTGATGGTACATTCCCATTTGATTTTGTCCAGCTTTTACAAACTAGCATTATACCATTACCATTTTATTTAACCATTGTACCATTCTGTATTATATGGCAAACTAATAATCTTCCCATTATAAATGCATTATGAAAGCAAACTTTGAAGGTAAAGTGATTTTCCATTTATGTGTTTAATGGTTTTTTTCAGATTTGTTTTATTGGCTACAGACTTCAAGTAGATAATGTGTGAATTTTTCATTTGCCCTCTACAATACATTGTTTTTTACTGGTGAGTGTTTGATGGTAATGACTTTCTGATATAGTAAATGGGCCTGTATGGATTTTAGTTTGACAGTATGTTTTGACAACATATTGTTGATCCTCAGATGAGCTGTTGGCTCTGGATTTATTGATTTTGTTTCTCTGTGTTGTAGTTCCTGGACAGCCTTATATGAAGTTGTTGCAGAAGGTCATACCCTGTTACAAATTTAGACACCCAACTCAGTCAGAAAAATAACAAAACAACAAATTCACTTTTAGCAACATTGTAGGGTTTTATTACTTATCTCTGTTTGCTTTCTTTTTGGACAAACACAAAGATGATATCTGATAAGATGTGTGATGGTTATTTACCTCCATTTTACATTTGCACTTATGCAATAATTTATTGACATTTAATGCGTGTTTTTTTGTCTTTATAAAGTGTGCAATGTTTTCTTTCATGCAGATTATATTGAACTACATAAAACAGAAAATATTTGTTATATTTTTTGTGCCATTTGCAGCGCTGAGTGGGAGAGTTTGGAATGAATGAAACGGGTGGAATGGAGGATTGATTTGATATATGTGAGTCCCCACAGGAAAATCAATATGCTCTCCACAACCCATGATTGACTTAACAGCACATGCTAACCACCTCAGAGTAGGTGAAGCTGAGAGTTGATGTCAGCAGCCAGCACTGTTTGTTACAGAGTCTGTGCAGATATGATCTTGTTGCCCTGCTTTTTAGTTCAGGACACCACACACCAGTAGAACACTCAATCAGCTCCTCCTCAGTTGGGCTATAGCAACATTGTTGTGGTGGTGGATTTCTTCTTACACTCCTTGTATGTGTCTGTCAAGCTCCAGCATGTGTCAATTAGCTTTCTTTTTGTGGAGACCTATTGACCTTTACATCAGACAGAGTAAAATGTTATTTATGTCACTGGCTCTATTTTAAAACACAGCATATCATAGTTTCAATTTAAACTTAGTTAAATAATGTGTCTATTAAGCAGTTTATTTCCTATAAAGGTTTTTACATTGAGAAACATTTAGACAAAATGTCAAACTCGCAGGTTATAATATCTCCCTTTCTAACTTAAGCAGACTTTCTGTCTCAGTTTCTGCATGAAGTGAGTTGTAACACCTCCATTTCATACTAATTGAACTTATGGAGGCAAATGTCAGTCTGAACTCGATTGTATTCTTCATCTGGGAATTCTGCTTCTGTCTGCACTAAAATGAAAAAATAAAAAACATCACAAGAGCAAGCGGCTTTATAACAAATATGGATTATCATTGCTTTTTAGGGATGAAATGAATGCCAGTGTTTGTAATAAAATGAATCTTCTTAGTTGTGGTAGAACGTTTGAAAATGTTAATGGACAGTGCAAAACCTCTGGGTTGTTAACTCCATCAGGAAATTAAGCACGAGCATGAAACGATTCTGCCCGACAATATATGGAGCTGGCTTTTTAAATATAGCTAAGCCACATTTTGAGGATGAGACCTAAAACATCTGTTACTGGAACCTATTTTCCCCGAACCTTTTTTTGCCTTAGATGTTTTGTTGTTTTGTGATTTTTTCTTTTTACACCATGGAGTCTAAAATAGGCCAAAACAGGTAACTTCTTCCACTGGAGCAGTGTTGACCAAGGAGTAGACTTCCATTGTATAACTCCTTGAAAGGTGAGGGTGTAACCGATTTTTAAGATTCATAGATATTTAATAAGTAAACCCTAAGAGCCATGTCCCAAATGAAAATAAATAACACACACACACACACACAAACACACACACACAACTCCAAAGTTTTTCTTTAAATAAAGGATTTACTAGAAAATATGGCCTGTTCAACAAGTTTAAAATGATACAACTGAATTATAATATTGAAAATAATTAGCCAATATGAAATGCTTAGTGCTCTGCCTCCACAAAACTTTATCCAACAATTCTGGTAAATAAAAAAAGTACTACCTCCCAAACTTTTCCTGTTCTGGATTAATTTTCTAACCTTGTAACTTGTTTTTACCTTCATAAATGCTTGTGAAATGCAGTGGGGTAATAATGGCCCCAAAAAAACAACCTGGTTCCTGGAAAATTAAAGGACTAATGTCTCAGCAGAACCTTGAAAAACTAACTCATGCGTTCATCTTTAGTAGAATTGATTACTGCAGCGGTGTCTTCACTGACCTGCCTAAAAAGTCGATCAGACAGCTGCAGTTAATCCAGAACGCTGCTGCCCGCGTCCTCACTAGAACTAAGAAAGTGGAGCACATCACCCTGGTTCTAAAGTCCCTACACTGGCTCCCTGTAGATCAGATAATAGACTTTAAAATACTTCTGTTAGTCTATAAATAGCTGAATGGCTTAGCACCAAAATACATTACAGATTTGTTGTCAGTGTATCAACCACCCAGACCTCACAGGTCTTCTGGCTCAAACCTACTCTGCATACCCAGAACCAGAACCAAACATGGAGAAGCAGCTTTTAGTTCTTATGCTCCACTAATCTGGAATAAACTCCCAGAAACCTGTAAAAGCGCCGAAACCCTAAGTTGCTTTAAATCAAGATTAAAAACTTATTTGTTTAGAGTGGCTTTTGTGTTATCTAAACATTATTAGTTAAGTTTTCAGTCCAATTTTCCTTTCATTTCTTATTCTTCATTCTATTCTCTTTATTTTATTTTTATTTTTATTTTTAATTACCTCTGTTTCATTTTCTGTATCATTGTAATGTTTTTCCTTATGTACAGCACCTTGAGTGCCTTGTTGCTGAAAAGCGCTATATAAATAAACTTGACTTGACTGCAATACACATGTCTGCTGGACTGAAGCCGGCTGAAGACTGATTTTATGAGCATATTCTGAATTCCACAGCATAAACCTCATGAATTAAACAGCTTTTTAAGCATTTGTCTGCAAAATTAAACAATACACTCTAAGTGGATTCATGAAGAAGAATTTATAGTGTAGGATCTGTTCATGTGTTGCAGGCCAAGCAAACAAGCTATAGAGACACCAGAATTCCAGTAAAAATGTATGTTTAGAAAGATGAAGTCAGGGAGCAACAGATCTGAACATCCCATCTCAGTGTGAAATATATGTGCATGAGTTAAATGTCTAACCTTTGCCACATAAATTTACAGTAAAAAACATAAAATAAATGCAACAGTAAATGTGCAAAACACAAAATGTGAAATGGTTTCGTCATTTGCAGTAACATTAAAAATGGATGAAACGTATTGCACACTAATGTTTAATTCTTTGCTGTGGATTTTTTTAACTGCAGTCAGGAGATTTATTTATGAAGAGGTAATTATTTAACTGATTTCTTAAGTATGGTCTGATCTCATCTCATCTTACATTTTTAAGGCACTTACTGTAAGTGAAAGATAATGACTTTGGATTCTGCATTCCTTTTTGCCATCCAACCTAAGTCTGAGTGATCCACTTGATGTGAACAGTTATGTGGCGTTGTTTGCTTGGGCTGCAGAACAGTTCTGTGGAGCAGAGTGCTTCAAGCTAATTCCAAAACATTTTGAAAAAGGCTGTCCTGATTTGTTAAGGGTCCTAGTTTATAAAAGCAAATTCTCTTTTCCCTATTGTGTTGTATGAAAAAGAAAAACAGTTTATATTAAATTATTTACTTACACGGGTTGGACAATGAAACTGAAACACCTGTCATTTTAGTGTGGGAGGTTTCATGGCTAAATTGGACCAGCCTGGTAGCCAGTCTTCATTGATTGCACATTGCACCAGTAAGAGCAGAGTGTGAAGGTTCAATTAGCAGGGTAAGAGCACAGTTTTGCTCAAAATATTGAAATGCACACAACATTATGGGTGACATACCAGAGTTCAAAAGAGGACAAATTGTTGGTGCACGTCTTTTTGGCACATCTGTGACCAAGACAGCAAGTCTTTGTGATGTATCAAGAGCCACGGTATCCAGGGTAATGTCAGCATACCACCAAGAAGGATGAACCACATCCAACAGGATTAACTGTGGACGCAAGAGGAAGCTGTCTGAAAGGGATGTTCAGGTGCTAACCTGGATTGTATCCAAAAACCATAAAACCACGGCTGCCCAAATCACGGCAGAATTAAATGTGCACCTCAACTCTCCTGTTTCCACCAGAACTGTTCGTCGGCCGGGCTGCTTTAGCCAAACCTTTGGTCACTCATGCCAATGCCAAATGTCAGTTTCAATGGTGCAAGGAGCACAAATCTTGGGCTGTGGACAATGTGAAACATGTATTGTTCTCTGATGAGTCCACCTTTACTGTTTTCCCCACATCCGGGAGAGTTACGGTGTGGAGAAGCCCCAAAGAAGCGCACCACCCAGACTGTTGCATGCCCAGAGTGAAGCATGGGGGTGGATCAGTGATGGTTTGGGCTGCCATATCATGGCATTCCCTTGGCCCAATACTTGTGCTAGATGGGCGCGTCACTGCCAAGGACTACTGAACTATTCTTGAGGACCATGTGCATCCAATGGTTCAAACATTGTATCCTGAAGGTGGTGCCGTGTATCAGGATGACAATGCACCAATACACACAGCAAGACTGGTGAAAGATTGGTTTGATGAACATGAAAGTGAAGTTGAACATCTCCCATGGCCTGCACAGTCACCAGATCTAAATATTATTGAGCCACTATGGGGTGTTTTGGAGGAGCGAGTCAGGAAACGTTTTCCTCCACCAGTATCACGTAGTGACCTGGCCACTATCCTGCAAGAAGAATGGCTTAAAATCCCTCTGACCACTGTGCAGGACTTGTATATGTCATTCCCAAGACGAATTGACGCTGTATTGGCCGCAAAAGGAGGCCCTACACCATACTAATAAATTATTGTGGTCTAAAACCAGGTGTTTCAGTTTCATTGTCCAACCCCTGTATGTTGCATCAACTGTTTGTTGTGCCGGGCTCATTTTAAGAGTCTGACCAAGCAGTTGGAGAACAGATTCTGAAAGAGCAGAAATGTGACTTTATAGGTTTTAACATGTTTTTTGGTTTATTTAATATAGTCTCTACACTTCTAAAAGGTAAATATTTACACCTATATAAAGTAGTATATTTTAAGTAGTATTCATGCTTCAATGATGATTATATATTCACATGCAAACTAAACAGAAAAATAATGCATTTTAAATTTAGAAGAACTAAATATTTTTCTATTGCATTAATTTAATGAGGTGTCAAAAATTTCTAAATTAAAAAATAGGTAAAACAGAACAAGGAACAATGTGGTGTTGGGAGTAGGCAGTTCTGTTCCAGTTTGCAAACGTATCAACATGGACATGCTTAGCAAACTTAAACAATTGACAACAGAGTCTACACAGAGCGGCGCTCATAGCAATCCAGATTACCCCTACAAGCAAGCATAAAAAGTCTCATTAAGAAAGTAGAGTCTGTCATAGTAATGTGATCTACACTGATCCAGTGAGCACTGTTCTGCACGCAAACCACATCTGCCAGTTTCTCATGTTGCATGTTTCAAAACATGTGAAGAATAAATAAGTGGGATGGAAGACCTCAAAACAGGACACACGGACCAAATCTAAACAGGGATTGACAAAGACACTGAACATCTAAATGAAAAGCTGTTTAATAGGTTTTCCTGTCAGCTGTTCAAAACAGATATTGCTTATTTTCTTAGCTAACAGATCTTTACATTCTTCAAAGTATTAAGCCTCAAAGGGGTCTTATTATTAATCATTTTATTCAGTGTGTGATGGCATTTACAGTATCTGGCTGTCTGTATTCATTACCAACTAAAAAACAACACTGACTTTGGTTTGGGTTAAGAGAACAGTATTGCTTCTTCAACTATACTTTGTCCTGATAACAATCTTAGATCATTTTGCATTTATTGTAATCCCATATTTATAAATCAAACCTAAATGTTCCCAAATTTCAGAAAGACATTGGCATTTGATGCTCATTTAGCATCTTGTCTTCCTTTTTTTAAACATATTCAACAATAGGTAGATATGACAAATTGTTAACTATAATAACAACTACTATTCTTAATAGTTACACACATCCATCCATCTTCTATACCAGCTTCTTCCATACTGAATCGTGGGGGAGCTGGTGCCCATCTTCAGCAGTCTACAGGCAAGAGGCATTCTCCCTAGTCCATCGCAGGGTAAAACACAGTTCAAACAACCATGCACACACCCATTCGCACCTAAGAGCAATTAAGACAGACCAAAACAGACATGTTTTTGGACTGTGGAAGGATGCCGGAGTACCCAGAGGGAACCCACACATGCATAGGGAGAACATGCAAACTCCATGCAGAAAGACCCTGGACGTGAGTCGAACCGTGGACTTTTTTGCCGTGAGGCAACAGTGCTACCAACTGCGCCACAGAGCAGCCCAGTTACACACAATTAACAAAATACATACACGCATTTTTAAAGGCTTAAGGGGGACCTGAAATAATCACAGGTGTTTTATGGACCTTTATGAAAAGAGACCTACGTCAGGTAATCTAATGTCTGTATTTGATTGGCCGGCTAACATTTATAGACTATCCTATCCCAGAAATACGGGCTTAGTCAGGTGCCAGAAGAAACAACCACAGGATCAAGGTGCATGCATGTTTCACATGCAAGCACCTTGTTCTGTCCTAAATTCATGACATCTCTTCTTCAATTAATCAGAGATTTGGGCATTTATTCTGGGCACTGTTTGAGCTTTGGAAAGCTCATTCAGCTAATCCTGAGAGTAAACAACTCTCCCAATGCTATGGTAACTTGTTATAACAAATTCTGAAAAGTACCAGCAGATCTGTGATGTATTATTTGCTCAACTTACCCAAAAATCTAAATCAAATGTATCTATAGTTCTGGAAATGTTTAGGTCTGTACCTTATTTGTTTTGCTTTTGTCTAATATAGCAAAATATGAGTCATCTGAAAAATTATCAAAGAGTGATATGTAAAAGATTTTAAAATGTGTGAAGGAAGAATCTCTATATGGAGATGCATTAATATACAAGTATCAGGATCCCTTTCTCACTCAAAGTCATGAATAAAAAGTCTGGTTATTTGACATACCATTTTCAAAGCCACATGCAACAATAAAACAATTGAAAAACTATCATGCATTTTCATTGATCAAGTAGAGTATCCACATATTTTACTCAATAAAAGTAGAAGGCAGGCAAATTCTCATGTGATAATTTAAAGTACTGCTTTATAGTCTTATTGACTCTGCCCCATCTTTGTCAACGTGAACTTTACTATTCATTGATACCAATTCTCTGCCAAAAACATGTAAGAATTGCATTTTTCTTTATTTCATGAAACAAATACATTTCATATTTTACTGAGTCCATAAAGTAATATATTAATTAAAATTCTAATCATATAATTGAAACTGTATATTTACTTACACTGTTTACAAAGACAAAAAGATTATCATGTTTCATGATTCAAAAATGTTTACTCTTAAAAGGTTATGCGTCTTTTACACAATATATGTAAATATCTGGTTTCAGATGTATTTATCATCGAGAGAACATAACAAAATACTTTATACTAAATAATTTGTATTTAGAATTTTCTTTTCTTTGCTTTAAGAGTGCTTTCAGATTTAGGAAATTAACTTTGATATAGTAGTTTAATATATAGCTTTTAAGTCCATAAGACCATGGATGCATTACATAAGACAGTGTAAAAACAGTTGATAAGTAACAATCTAATGCTGCTTGTGAGTTACACAAATGTCTGATTCTGTCATGTTTTTTAAAAGGTGGACCCAAGCACAGATCTACCGGCAACAGAGATTTTTAATAAACAGATCTAAAACTTATAGGCAGTGTGATACAAGGAGAACAGAACCAAAAGCAAGGGCAGAAAAACAGGCAGACTGACCGAGAAGAAGGCAGTTAAACTGAAGAGTCCAGCAGTAAACAGAGAGAAGTCAGGGGTTTCAATACTGAACTAGAGGTGTAAGATGATAAATAAACCAGATAGGCAAATCAGAGGAAAAGTGGAGCAGGTTTGGCACAGTGAAAGCGAGAAAGCTAAATGAGTGAAACTAATTAACACAGATGGAGCTGAACTGATACCCAAAGAAATGATCAAACCAAGGGGAAACAATTTGGCAGATATGTAACAGAAAAAATACCAAATATACAAGAACAGAACACAAGAATAAAGTAAGATACTAAAGAATCAAGAATGTTTACTCTTAAACACTCAGGAATTAAATATGTCAACACCTTACAAAATATAAACAACATGGAGGTGGTTAAAACAGAAAGAAAAAAGAGAACCAAAACCCAAACACCTAATGATCACAGCAGATTTTAAATCAATCACTTGCAAACATGCATAGTCCAAAGTGTAGTCCTATTTTATTTCTTGCTCTGTACATTGGCAGCTGAATCAGTTTTGTTGTAAAGTGATGTATAATGGCAGTTATGGCAATTATACAATTGTATTCTATTTTATTCTCTTTCCTAACTCTGCCATGGCAAAGTTTCACATTCCTGACCAAACAGTCAGATATAATCATGTGAGTATTAGATTAGTTTTTAGGCCTTTCACAGGTGGAAAAATCTTAAAAACAATCTTTTTGAAAGATGTCTACAAGGTATCCTTAGTGGAAGCAAAAACCACAACTGGGCAACCTATTATATACCGGTGAGGTCATTACACTTTATTTTACAATGCAAAAAAGTGATAACCAAGACAGCATATTTCATTCAGTTCCTTCAACTTGGTGATTTTCTTTCATTTGAAATTAAAACAATCCCTAACAAATAGCTATGTACTGTTTAAGATCATTTTCAGCTTTTGAGAAACAACTTGCTCCCAGTTGGTGATGGATGTTACAAAATATAGTGTAATGTAAAGCAATGCATTCTAAGTTTGTGAGTTGTAAAACTGTTTTAAAAAGATGTACTCATTAAACCAGAACTCCACCTAATTGTCCAAATATGCAGTAAAGATCAGAACAGCCTTGAGTGAAATGTTTTTGCAGATATACTTGGCACAGTTCACAATCAGTCAGTTCAAGGTACGCATTAGGTTTGAATGTTCCATTACCTTCCTCTCCCCATTTATTTCCCACCATCAGCTGTGGCTATAACATCAGTCAGTACATTACTAGTGGGGGTGAGGCAGAAGGGAAAAACAGATTTCATATATGACAGGTCTTATCTGTCCTTCACTAAACACATTTGCAGGTAGGAAAGGGTATGCTAGATTAGTCTATGCATCATGTGGAAGATGAGCGACAAGGGCAGCTGCCAATAGCCCTATGCTTTATTAAAAATTGAGAATTTTGCCGTTTTGTGACACCTGAAAACTGACACCGTGAGACACATCATTCCCAATCACTGGGGAGTTGGTTGGTTTATAAACGGAAACAGATCTTTTTAAAAAGTAGAGCATGCACAGATTCTGTTTTTTCTACATTTGTTTGTTTTTATTACAGTTTTACAAATGTACAAGAAATCCTTATCAGTCATAAAAGTTGTATTATTACAATGTAATCAAGGGGAACATCTGTATTAGAATATACTAAAAACAGACAAATATTTTTAATGATTACAATAATAAAATAAAAAAACGGAAAGTTTTTTTTTAGCAATTTTGAAATATTGCCTATTAAAAAAACACTCTGCATCCTCATGATGAAGCTAGGAACTGCATTTTAGTATAGAAAATGTTGGAAAATGTTGGAAAACATCTAGGCCCACTAACTGATTCATTTTCTGTACCACTTAATCATGTTCATGGTCAGAGGAGCTGCAGGAGGTTGGAGTCTAGCCTAGCAGTCAATAAGTAGAGAGCAGGTTGCCAGGCTTTCAGGGGGTCAACAAAGCGAACCACAAGAGAGACATCCCTGCATGTGCCAACTTCAATTTAAATTTATAATCCTCAGTTAGGGTAACATGTATGTATTTGAACTGTTGGAGGAAACCAGAGTACCCAGATAAAACTCACACATATATAAGAATGCATAAACTCCACACATAAGGTTCCCAGCTAAGGTTTGAAACAGAAATACCCCATACAGCAGCTGAGGAAACCTGTGAGCCACCTAGAAAATCAACTTCCAGGCATAAAAAATAATCAGAATTTAACAATGTAATGAAGTTAATACTATGGTTTACGTTATAGATGTACTTTTTACAAACTTTTACCTGATTTTTATGTTTAATAAGTTTTAGATTTACTAGCAACAAGTAAATTCCTATGTGGTGATGGACTTAAGAATGAATCATTCTTCAGTCAAAAGCTAGTTCCTTATGTTGTTCTAGCTATTAGAATCATGTTCTTTTTCACCTACCAGACAATGCCTGTGGTTATAGATTTCCTACTTGCGATATCTAAATTAGTCCTCCCTCTTGACATACTGAAGTTGTGCATTCCCATTTGTATATAATTGATTATAATGTAATATAGATATACCGTAATGTGCGGACACTCAGGAAGTTTGCATTTGGCAGTAATGGCTTAAGGAGCTTTTAAGCTTAAATAAAATAGGACCCATAAAAGGCCTTGCACACAATTTGTACAAGTAAGGTTTTTTAAGCTTTTTACATTGGTAAAATATTTATATGTCTGTAAATATGTACTTAAAGATATGTGATTATTTTTAGAGAATTTCTTTAAGAAGATACTGGGTTTAAATCCTAACCAAAACATACAGACTGTATGTTCTCCCCATGCATGTGTGGGTTCTTCCCAAAGTCCAAAAACATACATACAAGTTTAACTGGTGTCATTAAATTGTCCTAACATGTGAGTATGTGCATTAAGCATTGTTTGCTTGTTTGTCTCCATGTTGCCCTGTGATGCACCGGCGACCTGTCCAGGGTGTACCTGCCTAATGCCCATTGACCACTGAAGATAGGCACCAATCCTACCGAGACCTTGCATGGATAAGTAGGTATGGATGGATAAATGAATTTTACTTTTTTTATTTAGAAGTTTACATATTCTGTAGAACTGCCTCTAATACTGTTTTACTTGGCCAAAAGGTTTTGGGTTTTCTTCCCCAAGCTTCTCACAATCGTTGACAGAACTACTATAATTAAGTCAGGTTTGTAGGACAACTTGCTCTCACGCACCTTTCTTGGCTCTGTTTCTAAATTGTTTATGAGGCCTACAAGGCTATCAAGGCATGATGGCCCACTGAAAACATAGATTTTCTTGTTGATAAACTACTGTTAATAATTTGGCTGTATGTTAAGGGTCATTGGGCATTTGGGAGACTCATTTGCTCCCGAGGACAACTGGGACAACTTAAATTCCTCATATTATAACTTTCTGTATTTTCAGTTTTTTTTTTTTTTTTTTTTTTTTGCCTGATATTAAAATTAGTTTGATGACCTGAAACATTTAAGTTTAACAAAAAATGCAAAAACAGATAAAAATCTTTAGGGACTGAAATCCTTTTGTAATATCAAAAAAATACTTTTTGTTTGAAATAAAGTTTAAAATGCAGGTAGCACTGATGTTGTAGAACAACTGCTGAGTATTTCTCTACAAGATTAAACAGAAGAAAAGATAAATGTGAATTACGGTAATACAATTTTACAGTAATACTGGACAATTGATAAATACCACTTAAGTACTGCTCATTGTATTATTGGAAGGTAAGTCTGTATAAACTTTTTTTTTTTCATATAATTATTAACAATTCAACTTCTAAAGCTTAGAGATAACACTAACCCTTTTTGTTTTTACTTTGCATCATCTGATGTGTTACTGTCAAGATAAATCTATCTTTTCTATTGCCAAATTAAAAAAGTCAGTTGAAGTTATATTTATAATGAAATAAAATGACTTATTCAAGATGAGGAGCACTGTATATCCACCATTTACTGTCATTGGATATAGGGAAAGTGTTTTAAAATATAATTTCTTTATTTCATTTTTTGCACGTGACAGAACGCAACATTTCTGGCATACAGTACATGTACTATATAGAGCAGATGGCTGCCTACCTAAACAAAGGCAGTTTTGCTCTGAAAATAACATCTCAAGACAGTAACCGAAATGTGTGATTGACTATTAATTTCATCCAGGGATCGGGCCGCTGAGGTCTCCACCTTCGACCGCCACCCAATCCTCTTTGCACCAGTCCCTCACGGTTCCCCCTGCAGGTGGTGGGCCCACTGGGGGATGGCCTTGCGTCTCTCGTTCGGGCTTGGCCCGGTCGGGTCCCGCGAGGAGCAACCCGGCCACCAGGCGCTCTCCGACAAGTCCTGACCCCAGGCCTGGCTCCAGGGTGGGACCCCGGCTCCGCCGTACCAGGCGACGTCACGTGCCTCGATATTTTGGTCCTCATGAGGGATGCTGTCAAGCTGAAGAAGGAGTCCTATCGGCTGTGGTTGGCTTGTGGGACTCCTGAGGCGGCTGACGGGTACCGTGAAACCAAGCGTGCTGCAGCCCGGAATGTGGCAGAGGCAAAAACTCAGGCCTGGGAGGAGTTCGGTGAGGCCATGGAGAAGGACTACCGGTTGGCCTCGAAGCAATTCTGGCAAACCGTCCGGCGCCTCAGGAGGGGGAAACAGTGCTTCGCCATCACTGTTTATAGTGGGGGCGACTGCTGACCTCGACTGAGGACATTATCGGGCGGTGGAAGGAGTACTTCGAGGATCTCCTCAATCCTGCCATCACGCATTCCGTGGTGGAAACAGAGGCTGGGGACTCTGGGTTGGACTCTTTCATCACCCAGGCTGAAGTCACCGAGGTGGTTAAAAAGCTCAGCGGTGGCATGGCTTCGGGGGTGGAGGAGATCCGCCCTGAGTACCTCAAGTCTCTGGATGTTGTAGGGCTGTCATGGTTGACACGCCTCTTCAACATTGCGTGGCGGTCGGGGACAGTGCCTCTGGACTGACCAACAGGGGTGGTGGTCATAAGAAGGGGGACCGGAGAGTGTGTTCCAACTACAGGGGGATCACACTCCTCAGCCTCCCTGGTAAGGCCTACGCCAGGGTATTGGAGAGGAAAGTCCGGCCGATAGTCGAACCTCGGCTTCAGGAGGAGCAGTGTGGTTTTCGTCCCGGCCGTGGAACACTGGACCATCTCTATACCCTCTACAGGATGCTTGAGGGTTCATGGGAGTTTGCCCAACCGGTTCACATGTGTTTTGTGGACCTGGAGAAGGCATTCGACTGTGTCCCTTGTGATGCCCTGTGGGGGTGCTCCAGGAGTATGGAATCTGGGGCCCTTTATTAGGGGCCATCCGGTCCCTGTACGAGCGGAGCAGGAGTTTGGTTCGCCGGCACTAAGTCGGACCTGTTCCCGGTGCATGTTGGACCTTTGTCACCGGTCCTGTTCATAACTTTTATGGACAGGATTTCTAGATGCAGCCAAGGGCCGGAGGGGATCTGGTTTGGGGACCAGTGGATTTTGTCTCTTCTTTTTGCGGATGACGTGGTCCTGCTGGCCCCATCTAGCCAAGACCTACAGCATGCACTGGGGCGGTTCGCAGCCGTGTGTGAAGCGGCTGGGATGAGGATCAGCTCCTCCAAGTCCGAGGCCATGGTACTCGACTGGAAAAGGGTGGCTTGTCCTCTTCAGGTTGGAGGGGAGTTCCTGCCTCAAGTGGAGGAGTTTAAGTATCTCGGGGTCTTGTTCATGAGTGAGGGAAGAATGGAGCGGGAGATCGACAGACGGATCGGTGCGGCTGCCACAGTAATGGGGGCACTGTGCCGGTCCGTTGTGGTGAAGAGAGAGCTGAGCCGAAAAGCAAAGCTCTCAATTTACCGGTTGGTCTACGTTCCTACCCTCACCTATGGCTATGAACTTTGGTTCATGACTGAAAGAACGAGATCCCGGATACAAGCGGCTGAAATGAGCTTTCTCCGTAGGGTGGCCGGGCACTCCCTTAGAGATATGGTGAGGAGCTCGGCCATCCGGGAGGGGCTCAGAGTAGAGCCGCTGCTCCTCCACATCGAGAGGAGCCAGTTGAGATGGCTCGGGCATCTATACCGGATGCCTCCTGGACGCATTCCTCGGGAGGTGTTCCAGGCACGTCCCACCGGGAGGAGGCCCAGGGGACGGCCCAGGACACGCTGGAGGGACTATGTCTCTCGGCTGGCCTGGGAATGCCTTGGGCTCCCCCTGGAGGAGCTGGAGGAGGTGTCTGGAGAGAGGGACGTCTGGGTGTCTCTGCTGAGTCTGCTGCCCACGCGACCCGGTCCCGGATAAGCGGAAGACGACGAGTACAAGTACTATTAATTTCAGATTCAATCCAACAACAATGTAGGCAGGGCACTTTGACATAATAGTAACCTGTGTTTACATAACCTTCAACCAGTTGGATAATTTGTGTTGATCCATGGGTATTTGTGTGCATGGATAAACGAGTGTATTTGTAGAAATACGTTGGTTTGTGTTGAGTGGGTGTACATGAGTTTGTCACCTGGAGGTGCACAGTTTTAAGTAAGACAAGAATGGTAGACAGCCCATAATATCCCATAACGCACAGCACCTAAGCATAGCAAAAGACAGGTGGACCCGGCTTTGTAGGGCCGCAGCAGTCCCAGCTGCCAAACAAATGGCATCGCCTCAAGTCAGCCATACACCTTGAACTAAAGTAGGTCATCAGTAAGGCACAGGACCCGCAGCCCTTAGGCCAAAGAGGCACAGATTGAGACACAGGGCACCGAGCTCTCCCTTCTCAGCCACACCACCACCCACAGCCGTGCAGGCCAAGCCCGGAAACCAGCTTCTCAACTGGCCCCATCATGTCTCACCAGCCCACACCAGCATAGTGCCAACCCAAGCCAGGAACCCCCAAGAGTTCCCCAAAGAGACCAGGAGGGAGCCCCATCAGAGCAGCCTGGGTGGGACCCCCACTAACCCAAATCCCTTCACCCTATTCTGTCTGACCTATGCCACTACACCCACAACCAACTGAGCCCCAGCCACCTTGACAAAACCCCCCCACCCCCCGGTGCACAGGCCGCCACTCTACAAGCTTCTCAGGTGTGCTGGGTGACAGGTGCGACTTATCCTGCTGATTACTTGGAGGAGTACTTAAGCAGGAGGCTGCCAGTACTTTAACGCCAGAGTGTTTTGCCTTCAGTGGTAACAAGCTTAGCCAACTCTAAGTCTATGCTTTGTCCTTTTTTCTCAAGTAACTTTGTTTATGTTCCTTCGCAGACTGAAAACCTGAATCTTGGATTTACATTACTGAACACTGACTTCGTGTCTGGACGTTTCCAGACGATCAAGAATATCTACGTTTTGAGGATTTCGTTTCCTAACTACTGTTTCCATCTGCTCAGACCAAGCTGGCAGTTTCCTCCTTCCTCTGTTTCCCAGACCAAGGCATAAGCGTACCCTGCACACCCTCCAACGCAAGTATCTGCACATTGAACTCTCTCCTGAAATCTCCAAGCTCACTTGAACAGCACCTAAGGAAACATCTGAACAAATTCAGCTTCAACAACCTGGACTCTGAATCTCTCTACCCCTGGCGACCTGACAATACCCACTTAGTAAGCAGTCTACTTGATTGTCATAATTACTTATTGTTTGCTCAGTTTCATTTAGTTCCGTGTTTTCACCAGTTCTCTTTCCGTACAGCTGAAGATTCGTCTGTTCACGTTTCCCGATTATTTGTGGCACAATTTAAAAACATAATTTTTACTTATTCTTTTTCTCTGGAGTGTTCTTCTGTATGTGGGTCAGATCTATTATGAAAACAATGACGGTGTTATCTTGCTTTCTCATTAAATTTGAAATATGAAGTATAGATGATCAAAGCTTGACAAAACGGCACCATGTCTTTAGGTAATCTTTAACTTTAGAAGTTAGAGATTACCTCAGAACAAGATTCATTGACAAAGGCTTTACACAAATAGAATATTCTGGTAAACTGGTGAATAAAAGACAAGGTATCTTGGTTGCCATCTTACTAATGATTGTGTTGACATGGATGTTCCAATTTGTAAATGAGAATGTGATGAGATTTATGAGCAGGAAAGAACTTGCTGAGTAAATGTGGCCTGTCTTCACAAGGGCTGTTATGAAACCACTGCATAAGGTTGTCCTGCCTGCAATGTCTGAGCTGCATTTAAAAACAAAATTCATTGTCACATTTCAAGAAGATGGTAGAAGAGACGTTGGCAGATCATATTGTTTTACAAGACCTTATGATCTCTACAATGATCTCCACACATTTGGTCCAATTTTATTTTAGGTAAAGTCTAGACTGACGATGAAATCTGTTATTTCTGTTGCTTCATCAATCTCTATCCTCAAAAATCAAGCAGTCACTTAATAAAAATATAAAGTAAAAAATATTGCATATGTTTCCATAGTCTTGGGCAGTGACATACTTGCTCTAAAGATGATTTTTGAGGATGCTACACACCAGGCAGTGTAACAGACAGCAGCACAGCCAGTAAACAATGACATGAATGATGGGCACAGTGTGTAAGCTGTCAGATCTTAGGCATTCTATCCCTGTGCTGTCTACAGTTGTTCCCACATATCTCTACAGGTGTAACACAGCTCAGCTGATGGAATAATCAATCCACGAGCAAACACAAGCATGTTACTTTGACAAGGCCAAAAGGCCAACAATAAACAATAACGTATTATAAATGATTAGTGAATATGCATTTCTAAATATTTCTAACATACTGTATATTTATTTTTCTTTTATTATTCCCATTATAGCTGTCTGTTGTATCAGAGGTTTTGCAACTGGATAAAAAAAAAAAAAAAAAAAAAAAAATAAAAAAACCACAGTTAGATGAGAAATATGTTTTTCCTTAAAGTATGTTTTAAACTGGTTAAATCTCACAATTTTACACTCTAAGACTGTTTCATTCTGTGCTGCTGCAGGACCAGTGAAACTAAAACAGGGATCTCTCCAACTTCTTTTCTTTACCTTTATTTTTAAATGTGCTTTCTAATATAACATTAAAAGTTCAACCTACTATTATTCATCTTACCAAACAACAGTCAATTTTGCATTTTCAGTTTATGATCATTTTGGTTGGTACCATTCAACGAAAGAGGTAAGAAAATAAAAGAGTAAACATCAGCTTGATTGTCAAGAAAAATAAAATAAAAGAAGCTCCTTGTCTTGGTTATAATTATAATGATTGACAAACAAAAATGTATGATTGCTCCAAACAAAACAGGTTAAAATAAAAAAAAGTTAATTTTCAGTAAACTAGACATTTTGTCAGGATAGCAATAACAGCCAAAAGTCTTCTCAGTAAAAACATTTCTGTGGGGAACAAAAGGAATAGGGACAATGAAAAATAATCAGCAGTAGGGCAGGCACAAAAGGTTTGTGTTGAAACTTATAACATGCCCCTGAATTTCAGAGCTCTACACAACTGTAAAAACAGACACAAAAAAAACTTAAGTATTAAGAAGGATAAGCAGATAAGCAACATATACAAAACTGGAAAGGAATGTCAAACAATGGAGAAACAAATATATTGATATAATTTTTAAGTTTAACCAAAGATAATGTTAATAGGAATGAATTACTTTCATTATATTTATGAAAGCATTTCCATAACAGTATCACAAATGTTCATCTAAAAGCTGAAACTTAGATAACTTACATTATTGTTGAAAAACAATAAAACGACTCATTGTTATGAATATATTTAATTTGATTTCATATCAAGGTCCCGTTTTTCTTATTGTGTGCACTTTAGACTGCAAGAACTGGACTTGCGTTGACAGTTCTGTATGAAAACCCAAACATGAAATGTAAAGTTCATGATTGGATTTAGCTCCATCATACATCAGAGATCTGATTGTTCCATATGTTCCTAACAGAGCACGTCATTCTCAGACTGCAGGTTTACTGGTGGTTCCTAGAGTCTCTAGAAGTAGAATGGGAGGCAGATCCTTTAGTTATCAGGCTGCTCTCCTGTGGAACCAGCTCCCAGTTTTAGTCCGTGAGGCAGACACCCTGTCTACTTTTAAGGCTAGGCTTAAAACTTTCCTTTTTGATAAAGCTTATAGTTAGAGTGGCTTAGGTTATCCTGAGCTATCTTCCTTATTTTTTAACTCTGTCTTCTTCCCTCCCTGTTGAATGGAGTAAGGGGGAGTCAGGTTTAGCCTAAACTGGCTCAGTTATGTGTGAAGTGCAAATACACCCTCCATTTCTGCTACCTGTATGATCCCCTCTTTTCCAATGGTTATGGTCAATCTGACAGAGAGAGGTATCCCAATCGTTGTGGTTTTTAGTATAACAATGGCCATCAGTGGGCTCTAGATGGACAAACTGTCTACTTTTAAGGCTAGGCTTAAAACTTTCCTTTTTTGATAAAGCTTATAGTTAGACTGGCTTAGGTTATCCTGAGCTATCTCTGTAGTTATGCTGCTATAGGCTTAGGCTGCTGGAAGACATAATGACCACTTTCACCCTTTTCGCTACATTCTTACACTACTCTCCAATTTTGCATTATTTGCTGTTATTTCAGCTTTTAACTTTTTTCTCTCTCTTTTCTCTTCCTAGAAGCTACACCTGGCCTGACTCTGTGTCTACCTGTGACACCTTTCTGGAGGGGGGCATTGTCTAAGCCTCTGTTGGCAACAACTTAATGCTCACTCTCTACCGATGATCCACATGGCCCTGTCTTTCAGTGTTTAACCCTTTCTCTCTCCTAGACATGGCAATTGACTGAGCTTTTACTGTCACTAACTCTATGTGCTCTCTTTCAAACTCTAACCTTGAAAACTGGCTCAGAGTTTCTGTTCATTCTTTCTAGGTGAAACGACTAAAGGACCTACAATCACTAACATTTACTTTTCCTTCCCATATAAAGGACTCCTGGATTAGTGCTTCTTTGTTCTCTTTGAGTCTCTGATCTGTTCTCTAACCCCCAGTCGGTCATGGCAGATGGCCGCTCATACTGAGCCAGGTTCTGCTGGAGGTTTCTTCCTGTTAAAAGGGAGTTTTTCCTCTCCACCGTCGCCACATGCATGCTCAGTATGAGGGATTGCTGCAAAGTCAACGCCAGTGACTGTCCACAGTCTCTACATGCTCATCCGGGAGGAGGGAATGCTGCAAATCACTGACTGGATGCAATCTGCTGGGTTTCCTTAGACAGAAAAACTTTTTATCCAATTTGAATAAATTACTGAATCTGACTGCACTGTTCAATGATTAGGGTTAATTGGAATATACCTGACTTTTGTGAGGTGCCTTGAGACAACGTGTGTTGTGAATTGGCGCTATATAAAAAAACTGAATTGGCTTTTATTTTGTTGAATTACAATGTTACATAATACAATTTTCCTCGTAAAAACAACCAACAAATGTGACAATTTCCTTCTCCATCACTTGATGAAGCATAAAATATAATTTTGATAATCTATGAAAAGTTACAACATGGTTGACTGTTACAGTCTAATTGATTGTCCTCATGTTAGAGAAATATATGATGAAAATTACTGCTACTACTACTACTACTACAAGCTGCTAAAAGATACTGACGAATGCCAAGCATTAGTCACTTATCAGTTTTCTCTTGCTTTTAAATGTTTTACTCCAGACTATGGCATGATCTGATTGCTTGAGTTGGAGTCCTTTCTGTTCTCTCTGTTTCATTGTTTTTTGGTTTGGAGTGAGCAGAGCCCATCAGCTCAGTCAGGACACTAGACCTGAGTAATTACTGCTAAAGGCTAGTTTATCCCACCACATTCCCTTTGTATCATCTCTTGAGTGATTGGAGCTGCAGGGGGATCACCGATGTAACAGGTCATTACTCATAAAAGTCTGGATAGGCAATATTGTGGCGATACTCTGCAGAGTTAAGAAAAAACATCCTCCCTGCTTCAAAGAAAAAAAAGGTGGATTGCTCATCTGAGATGGTGGATAGCTCATGGATCATACTGCTGTGGATCATGCATTAACTCATCACAAGTAGAGGGATTTCTTTGTTCCCAGTATAGTCCATATGAAGTTACCTTAATACAGCATAAACATATGGATTTTTTAACTGCTAAATGTGGGAGGCATACTACTTACTCTGTAGCTTTATAAACAAACCTTTCAACAACAAGTCATTCATGTGAATGGGTTGTTACCAAATAAAGACCTTATATACAAGAAGGATATGTTCTTAATATATGTAATATGCATACTGGGAGGAACTCTATTAACATGAATGTTTAAAAATGAACACCTTTATCACAGAAAACATAACGTTAGGCTTAAATGACACTTGTTTAAAAAATTCAAAACTAGCATATATACATAAATGTTGTGTGTCTATTCATTATCTAAGATCATGAAAGGATTATTGGAAACTTACAAAGGCTGTTTCTTTACTATGAATGTCTTGAAATATTAACAGAAACTGGAGACCTATTGGAAGTAGGACTCCAGTTGTTAAATTGATATACACTCCCTATTTAATTTGGTGCACCTTGCTACTACCAGGTTGGACCTCCTTTTGCCTTCAGAACTGTCTTAATTCCCTGTGACATACAGGGGTTGGACAATGAAACTGAAACACCTGTCATTTTAGTGTGGGAGGTTTCATGGCTAAATTGGACCAGCCTGGTAGCCAGTCTTCATTGATTGCACATTGCACCAGTAAGAGCAGAGTGTGAAGGTTCAATTAGCAGGGTAAGAGCACAGTTTTGCTCAAAATATTGAAATGCACACAACATTATGGGTGACATACCAGAGTTCAAAAGAGGACAAATTGTTGGTGCACGTCTTTCTGGCACATCTGTGACCAAGACAGCAAGTCTTTGTGATGTATCAAGAGCCACAGTATCCAGGGTAATGTCAGCATACCACCAAGAAGGACGAACCACATCCAACAGGATTAACTGTGGACGCAAGAGGAAGCTGTCTGAAAGGGATGTTTGGGTGCTAACCCGGATTGTATCCAAAAAACATAAAACCAAAGCTGCCCAAATCACGGCAGAATTAAATGTGCACCTCAACTCTCCTGTTTCCACCAGAACTGTCCGTCGGGAGCTCCACAGGGTCAATATCCACGGCCGGGCTGCTATAGCCAAACCTTTGGTCACTCATGCCAATGCCAAACGTCGGTTTCCATGGTGCAAGGAGCGCAAATCTTGGGCTGTGGACAATGTGAAACATGCATTGTTCTCTGATGAGTCCACCTTTACTGTTTTCCCCACATCCGGGAGAGTTACGGTGTGGAGAAGCCCCAAAGAAGCGTACCACCCAGACTGTTGCATGCCCAGAGTGAAGCATGGGGGAGGATCAGTGATGGTTTGGGCTGCCATATCATGGCATTCCCTTGGCCCAATACTTGTGCTAGATGGGTGCATCACTGCCAAGGACTACCAAACCATTCTTGAGGACCATGTGCAGCCAATGGTTCAAACATTGTATCAGGATGACAATGCACCAATACACACAGCAAGACTGGTGAAAGATTGGTTTGATGAACCTCGAAAGTGAAGTTGAACATCTCCCATGGCCTGCACAGTCACCAGATCTAAATATTATTGAGCCACTTTGGGGTGTTTTGGAGGAGCGAGTCAGGAAACGTTTTCCTCCACCAGTATCACGTAGTGACCTGGCAACTATCCTGCAAGAAGAATGGCTTAAAATCCCTCTGACCACATTGCAGGACTTGTACATGTCATTCCCAAGATGAATTGACGCTGTATTGGCCGCAAAAACACCATACTAATAAATTATTGTGGTCTAAAACCAGGTGTTTCAGTTTAATTGTCCAACCCCTGTATATTCAACAAGGTGTCAGAAACATCCCTCAGGGATATGAGCCCATATTGAAATGATAGCATGATGCAGATGATTGTGGAGGCCATTGGGGTACAGTAAACTCCTTGACAGGTTCAGGAAACCGGTTACAATAATTTGAGCTTTGTGACATGGTGCATTACCCTGTTGGACGAAGCCTTCCAAAGATGAGTAGAGAGTGGTAATTTATGGTGAGCAACAATATTGAGGTAGGCTGTGTTTTTTAACTTCACTTGGAACTTAGAGGCACAGTGTGCCAAGAAAATATCCCCTATACCAAAGCAGGATGGATTCAGGTTGTTTACGCCAAATTCAGATCCTGTCATCTAAATGTTACAGATAAAATTGAGACTCTTTGGACCAGGAAACATTTTTCCAATCTGTTATCGACCAATTTTAGTGATTATAGTCACCGTTTCCTGTGCTTAGTTCAAAGGAGTGGGTTCATACTGCTGAAGTCCAGTTACAACCAAGAGCTTTTGTTGCCTTTCTATCATCTCAGTCTGTTTATTTTCCTCTTACATCTGACTTCAGTTAGGCATTTTCATTTACAGGGCTCCCACACCTGGATATTTTGTTTTTTCAAACAATTCCCCATAAACCCAAGAGACGTAAAACTCCTTGTAGTTTCTGAAATACTCAGACCAACCCTTTGGGCACCAACTGTTACATATAATGTCACTTAACCTATTATTTCCCCACCGGACATCAGTAAGTTGTCTTTACCATTCCCACATGGCTAAATGCATTAAGATGCTGTCATGTGACAGGTTGATTTGTTATATGTGTTCACAACCTGTTGAATGGGTGTAGCTAATAAGTGGCCGATGAGTGTATATGGAAATTGAGTATATAATAGACTCTAAAACAGAAAAATTAGAATTATTTTTCAAAGAAATATTGATCCTTGAATGGAGGTTTGGAATAATGCTTTGATTTTAATTATCAGTTGGTATGAAGTCTGAAAGACATGTTTCTGGATTAGATTAAACTATGGTCAAATGACCAGATAGGATCACAAACCAGATCAGATTCAGTCATTTCTAAACCTGCTGTATTTGATAATACATCAGTGACAGTAGTCAGGTTGCCATCGATTTTTATTTTTAGAAGGAATATTTTGTTTTTAGAAAAGTTAAAGTCATCACTACAAAGGAAAATATTGTTCAGCATAGCTGATTATTTTTCATCCTGGCTTCACTGCAGAAAAAGATCTTTATTTTTTGTGATATTGTTAGTAATATTATGAACTTGTAAGGGAGTAAAGTTTAGGCAGAACTATAAATTTTTATTGAAACATGCGACTGAGAAAAATATTAAGATAAATTATTTTATTTGGTAAAACGGTGGAACCGTGAGAATCCAAAAAATACAGTAATTTCAATGTTTTCAATGAGTCTTGAGATATATAGGATAGGCTTTTGGGGAAATAGTGTAAATTACTTATGTTGCATTTTATTTGGTGTGTGATAGGGTAGACTTCCTTTGACCTGTACCCAAACCATCTTCTATGCTACAATAAGGCAGAAAAGTACATAAGGTTAGTGTGTCTGTGTGTAGTAGTTAGTAACCATGGCAACGTAGGAGTTTATAACTATCCAGAGTGAAAAGAGATAAACTCAAAGTCAAAAAACCCAAATCTTATATGGCAGTTGCCACAAGAGCACAAAACATGTGCACTGCAAGGTGTACAAGTATTAAATGTGCCAATAAACCAAAGTATTCATTGATAGAAAGGCAAAAGCCCCAGTTGAAAATGCCAGTAACCAGTCATGAGATTCTTATTACCTGTCATAAATGTAAAACGCTCTGGAAGGACATGGGCATGATTCTGCTGTGTTTAGGACTGAAAACATCAAATCAATGCAACTCTGCTGTCAACAGCAAATCACTAGTGTAATCAGATCAGTTCACTGTTATTATGATTAGAAATCTACAGTCTAAGCTATATGACATGACATATATGCTTTTCAGATTGTCAACTTGGATTTCATGCATGTAAATGTTTTCATCCAGTAAACAGCGAGCAGTTAGTCACAGAACAAAAAACTGGAATGTGGTTTACTGCAAACATTTGTACTTTAGGTTTAAGCTAAATGATATCAAATAATGCAAAGCATACGTTTGCAAATAACTATTGTAAACAACCCTAATCTGAAATAATATTATGTCCACTGACTGGTAAAGTTTCTAACACTGATAATCTCCTTATCATGGCACCTTTTAGTGGGATAGGCAGTTAGGCAGCAAGGTAGCATCATATTCTGAAAGTTTATGTGTTTATGTGTAAAACCTTTACCAGCTTAAACACTAACATATTAACTTACAGAACAAAGTTTAGATCTAATTATTTGTAGAGCGTAATGATAATAATTAATAAACCAAACATTAACAATGGATCATCATCTGACTTAATTACCGTATATCTGTATTTAACTTCCACCTATTAGGGAAAGCCAGCACGAGTTTGAAAACGTTGTGCCAGGAGTCAGCTGTTCTCTACGAGTTTAGCACATCAACCGCCCAGTCAGCTGACAGCTGGCAAGGTGAGCCGGCTATTAGCACAGCAGGAGCGGACATCTCCAAACATGTCAGAGCACTTTGTAATTAAGCGATATCTTGATTAACCAACCAGAAATTTTAAGTTTACACAGCTACATTCAATTTTGTTTCATAGAACGCGCAATATATCCAATGTTATTCACAGCTTATCTCTCTCCTCAACAATTGTTCCTTCCGTTTGAGAAATCCATTTCTACCAGCAATTAATCGTGGTGTGGGCAACGAAGGATACATCGGACCCATCCTTTAAATCTAGGAAAAGAAGGATACATTTGTCGGCCGCATTTGGAGGAGCCTTTGAATTTGGACCTTCGTTGCCTCGATTTGATGTAATTGTCTTACAAATGCGGCCTTCGAAGAATGCAGCCCCTGAAGTTGGACAATGCATCTGTCTGCACTAGCAGAGGGGTGGAGGGTCGGTAGTTATACACATTGGCTGACTATTTGGCAATGGGTGTGATCAGTGCTGCAACACCATGAGCAAGGCTGCTGTTAATTAATAGGGTCTTTTCTGATGGCTGCACGTTTAATGAATCAGTGGATTTTCACACTGTAAATGAAACTTTCCTAGCATTTTGATCTCGCTACATTTTAAATTGTACTTAATTTCACGTGTATAATTATGTTATTGTGGGCAAGAAATAATTCAAGTAACAAAAATCTAAAGAGCTAAAAGAGTCAGCCTTAGGTGAGCCAAGCCAAAAGAACCGGTTCTCTAAAAGGAGCATGATTTTTGATCACTATAATCCTGGTTTTGATTGATAGATGTCATAATACACAGTGCATGACAGTTTCCTGCATGGGGCTGCATACCTGCCGACCTGTCAGGGTGCCTATGCTAGTCATAATGTTTTGCCCAATAGACCTGATGGGCACTTACATGGGTTCCATTCCATTAACATGTTGGGTTATGAGACCTGGTAAAATATTTGAATTGTCTTTTTTCTTAAATATATTGTTACCTGTCATATTACATTGAGGCCTGAAATCACACAGTTTATCAGCTTATCAGGGTGATGCACTAAACCAGATACTGACAATAATAAAGAAATTTGCCAACAAAGGCCTCAGAAATTATTTACAATATAACAGACATTCCAAATTCTGAAGGGCAACTAAGTAGGCAAGTGCAAAGTTTCTTTTTATGACACAGCACATGCCTTCTATGTACTTGATATTTTTGTAAATTGTCTAAGTTGACGTTTGATTAAAAATGCTCTGTAGAGGCAGTGTGTTGCCAGTATGCTTTCACCTTGCAGAGCAATACTTTATCCTGCCATTTTGGACATACGTACATTAAGTAGAGTCATGTTGAGATAATGTCCACAATAGTGATTGGAACACAGTTCAATGACTGTGCTCTTTGTCATTGTTTGCTTTTTCCACTTATTAAGTGTATTGCCCATCCTGCTTTAAACAAAACCCATGCAAACACAAAAAACACTTAAATGCTTTTCATGTGCAAATATGCCCTAAACAGAAAATATTTGCACACAAATATCTTATTTGTGTGCAAATATGGACCCATGTGCACAACACTTAGCAGTGTTAGGTGATTTAACAGAAAACTTTTTATTTTTTGCAGATTTTGTTGTAGATATTTTCAGGCTCATTCTCACAGACACTGAAGCAAATAGTGTTACATTAACATTTGTAAACTATTTCATATTTTCTGTATTTTTGCATTAAAATATTACTATATAAATGGGTTACTGTTTCTGAATATGCCAAATTCAAATAATAACTTTTGTTAGAGTTTGATTTGTTTTTAGTGTGTGGTGTGAGCACAGTTTGGAAATGACTACAAATAACTGAAAACTGTCAGTCAGCCCAGCACCTATGGCTGCATGAATTTTAGACACAGAGAACGTTTCTGCTCTGGATTTGATTTATTTATTCCGGAGCAAGTTATTGAACAGTTTTAATGACAACAACAACTTGTGTGCCTTGAGTTACTTGCTTCTTAATGATCTACTTTTTCTTCTCATTCAGTTCTGCAGAGTCACCAGTGAGACGTTTCTGCACAAAGCATGACTTGTTTGTTTAAAAGTAGCCTGTGGGTTATTGTTTTCTTTCTCTGTCTGGAAGCAAGCAAATCTTTGATATACTGACACTTTGTTTAGGAGGTATTGATATTACAGTTGAAAATCTTTCCCAGTCTTTATCCCTCCCTCCTTAATTTTTTTTATTTAGAATGCTCTTTTCCTTTTTCTTTAATTTGTGATTTTTATGCACAGTTTGTAAAATCAGCAGGTAACAGATCCATAGAGTCAGCTAGTAATATAAGACACCAGAGAGCATTACGTAAATATACTCCTAAAGGTGCAACTGACATCAAACCTGCCAGTCCATACCTGCAGAGAAATCAAACCATAGATGGCCATAAATTACATTATGTGTAATTTATAGGAAAAGGTATAAAACAGACACTGACATTTACGTAATACTTAGACTCAGTAATGAGCTAAGCTTCAAGACGCTTCTTGTATGGGCAAACTAGTTGTTCAGGGGCCCATTCTCCTGCGCAAACACTCTAAAGGAAGATTCTGTGGGCCCGGTCTATGAACTCTGAGCTTCAGCTATTTCCATAGATTTTCTATAGGAATTAGGTCAGGTGATTGCCTGGGTTATGTTAGTAGCTCTATTTTCATCTTCATCATCCTGGTAGAGAGCAGCAGATTTTTATCAATAATGTCTCTGTTCATTTTTACATTCATTCTTCCTTCAATTATATGAAATCTGCCTGTGCCATCTGCTGAATAATAGCCCCACAGAATGATATCTCCACCTGAAAACTTCACGGTTTGTGAAGTTTTCAGGAGATATGCAGTGCCTTTTGACCTCCAAACATGTTGTGTCTTATGGCATCCACAGAGTTCAACTTTTGTCTCATCTGATCAGAATATAATTTCACAAGTTTGTCTGAATGTTCAGCAAACTTTACACACACACTTAAAAATGCTCTTTCTTCAGCAATGGAGTTTTGTGCGATGAGCGTGCATACAGGCCATGGTGGTTGAACACATTACTTATTGTTTTCTTTGAAATAATTGTACCTGCTAATTCCAGGTCTTTCTGAAGCTCTCCAAAAATCATCTGTCTGAGGTCTTGCAAGTAGTACCTAGTTGTGGCTGATTTATGGTATAATGATGCTTTTTCCACTTTTCCAGGTTGGCTCCAACAGTGCTCACTGGAACCTTTTGTAGTTTAGAAATTCCTCTGTAACCAATAACATCAGTAGGTTTTGCAACAATAGAGCTCATTGGTTCTGCCTATCATAAGATGTTCCTTTTGTGACACCTTGGTAATGAAACATATTTTTATAGTCCATCAGTTGGGACTTAATCAGCTTATATTTATATGCAATACGTGGCAGGAGTGCTTTCCACATATTTATACATTTTAGTTTGTCTTATGTATTTCAATGCCTTTTTGCACCTCCCTTTGTTCATTTGTTTAATACTTTTACCCTGTGTCATCCCAAGTTATTACACATAACCTAATTTATGAACATTTATGGCTTGATATCTTTGCATGTCTGGATTGGATAGGTTGCTACCAACACCTGGTGAGAATTCTAAGTTAATTCCATTTTTAAAATTATTTTTACTTAGCAAATTGTTTGTGTTCAATATTTATTTTAGCTTTAGGAGAATTTGAAATCTGCAAAACATTTAGAAATGTAGTGGAGGATACATTATAATATTAACATCAATTATTATGATCCACATAATTAGTCTAATAATCTCATTTTTACTGTCTAAAGAACACCATTGTTTTATCCCCCATGATTCAGCCTTATAACAAATTTAAAGAAGCAAAGAGATTCTGTAAATTTTAAAGAATATGGTTATTTATTCATTTATATTTGCCATTGGTAAGTTATTGCACATAATGAAGAATTATATTTATAACGATATATAAAGTATGACAGTGATGTCTATTATCTAATGATTTCTCCATGATTTTAAGAATTAAATAGCAAAACTAACAAGATAAATATACTAATACCTCCGTCACACTATTCTGTCCCAGCCTTTTATTTTAATGTTGCTGAAAGACACACTATTATAGGAAAATAACGCTCCCACTTTGCCGTCCTATGTATATGACACTGCAGCTTAGACAATTTAACTACATAAACCAACCTCATACTGATTTTTTTTAACATGTTGAAAAATTGAGTGCCACAGCACCCACACATCATACAGTATATACCGCATCTATGCACCACTGCTAAAGAGTCTATGCATCTGCAACCAAAATGTTGGAGCAATTATTTAATAATTCATAGTATTGTGTATACTACATTTATGCATAAATTGCTAAGAGAAAAAGTTTTGAAATTAACCTGGTGTAGGTTCATCATACACCATCATGTAACAGAGTCATCAACTCTGGCTCAAATTAAGTACACTGTATAATACTTTGTTATTAACATTTATATAGAACAATAATATCCTTAGTGTTTACTAGTAACAGATCATATTACTTGTCAAAACTGAAACAAATTGTACATTTTTCATATCGGGTCAAATTTTGGTCCCAGTCTAGCCTTAATGACACAGTTTTGTCTGTGTGTTTGTCTTAATAAACCTAAACACTCAACATGATATTGAATTATTAATGTGCAGATTATTTTATTTTTAAAATATGAGCATAAAATTATCTTTTTTTTGAAAAAGCAGTTTTTCTTGTTTAGAGTTTATACTTTGAGTTGTAATAGAAGAGCCAGACAGCGCGTAAAGGCTTTTTAAATTTTATTTATTTCTCTAACTTCTTTATCTGTGACCTTAAAAATCAATCACAGCATATCATATTGGTGGGTTGTTTTAATTCCTGAAATGCAAAGAATGGAGATGGAGCAAAGAGAGAGCAATGAGAAGATTTAATTCCCATCCAACAGCGACTGTAAAAACACAGCAAATAAACTGTGTGAAACTTTATTTTTTATTGACACTGAATGAAAAGGATTTCTTCAAAACAAGGACATCAATTTGTCAGACCTTTTTTAAGACCTTTGCTTTGGCTTTCATCTTCTTGACTCCCTCACCTTTTTAACTCCCATAAGAGGCAGCAAGGATTAGCACATAAGGAGAGGACCTGAGAATATGTTGACAGTTTATCTATTCCAATATAGGATGTGTGTAGAACAAATGAAACCTGTAATTTTATAGGACTGATCTCTGAATATCCTGTCAATCATTAAATTGAATCTAACATGATGTCTCTCTTGAGACTTTTAAATGATTTAAATAAAGCTACTAGCTTCTTGGATAACTGTTGATCCTGTATTTGCCATTCATGAACACAACCTTAATCAGTCTGCATTTATTACAACCGCAAATGATTAGAGATGCTGAATGAAGAAATTTGGTATAAATGTAGTTGAGCTTGCTTTAGGTTTCATAAACAGAGTAAAACACCTAAAGGAGGAGATTCAAGAGCTGTTAAGTCAACTATTAAAGTAATTTCTGATTCCAGTTTTTCAGCAAGACCTAATAATTGAGTAACTCCCATTGTTTCGTATGCAGCTTGACTCCTTTAATGACAGTCGCTGCCGATTTAACCTCAGTTAGCACTGTAATTAACCAGTTGATGTTCACATGCTCTCTAACAGCATCAACACAGCGTCTGCTAGTTCCTGCATGTGAGGGTGTAATCAAAGCCTGTGTCTTCAGTCAGCATGAGCAGTATAAGTATTGGTTTTGCTCAAATTATTTGCCAGCTCTCCGGTCATTAACCACTCCTAATACATGTGTCTTGGTTATGATCCTGACTGCAATTAGCTGTAATGTGGTATGAGTGTTAGTGAGTCGCTGGAAACAGCAGCAGTAATGAAGATGAAGCTAGCTGAACATCTGGTCCATCTTAAGATATTATGGATTAAGAAAGCTCAATAATATTATTTAAAATTTGCTTTAGAACACATAATAATCCATGTTTTGAATTCAGTTGAATACATGTCTGATATTAGACAGCTTCTAATTAGTGCTTACTCAAAGTTTTTGTAGACACAGAAAACAGGATGGTCAACAAACAGGATATTGTTTATTATTTTTAAAGAATTGTACAATTATGCTTTAATACACAGAGCGGCGCTGTTTAAGTACAGCTGGTGAACTTCAGTTCCATTTAGCCAAGCACTGATGCCACGGTGTCCCACTTTCATGGCCTTAATCTCTGCCCTTAGCTGAGCCAGATTAATCTCTACAGCACTGACATTATCTGCTGTTTTACTTCACTACACTACATGTAGAA
Organism: Girardinichthys multiradiatus; assembly: GCF_021462225.1. Classification (NCBI taxonomy): domain Eukaryota; kingdom Metazoa; phylum Chordata; class Actinopteri; order Cyprinodontiformes; family Goodeidae; genus Girardinichthys; species Girardinichthys multiradiatus. Next base: position 11,760,390 of record NC_061812.1, on the reverse strand, counting down.
GGAACTCCCCGCTTCCTAATTTCTAAGATCAAACATCACATCTGATGGCAAGATGTTGATACCAAACCAAGAAATGTTTGCATGTATTTATTACCACATTGCACATCCAGTATACCATTTACCACCAATTACTTAAATTCTCTGTAGTTTAAATACCCCAAATAAATTATGTGATATGACAATTCCACATGAGTATTGTGGTCTCGAGTCTGTTGCATGTCATGTACGTCTTAAAACCAAGGTGCTGATATTAACCAGAAAAAGCACACAAATGCATTCAATAAATCACACAACCATGATCAATGTTGCTTTCCTCCCACGCTTTACCTTCACACTGAGCCTGTGAAGTATTCAAGCAGCACAGTGCATGTCAAGCCAGCTAATTAAATGCATTGGGTGGTAAATATTTACCACTTCATGTGACCTGTGCAGGAGGTGCTGTGGCAACTACTGTGTTCCTGCTGCTCTCTGAAAACAATTTTCCATTAATTAGCTCTGTCATTTATGACACAGGAACTGTTTCAAATACCTTGTCAGATTTTAGAGCATATAGGAAGGCATTCAAATGAAAAAAGAAAACATTTATGACAAGGATGTAGTTACCAGCTACTTTTAATAGTAACCTTAAATAAAAACAGCCAAAACAAATTTCCCCATTAAGTCAGTGCATTCTGCCCTTCCACCGTTACCAAAAGAATAAGTATATATGCAAAACTGTGTAAAGAAATTGTTAATATTTTGTGGTTTTACATTGTTTAATTTAATTAATCGGTTTTGTTCTGTAAAATGTGTGTTGAAGCTCACCGCATATGTCAGCTTGCAAGAGACAGAATACTCTCTTAACATGTTGTCAGTGACATACAACTGCAAACAAAAATGCTGACTCCAAAACCAACAAAAAGTAGGCACAAAACACCCTAACTGCAAAGAGAACCATCTGCATGCCTGATTTAAACTAGAGACCTTTAAACTACAACTCCACTCCGCTAATCAACATGAGACTTTAATTTCATTCTGATTTAAAAAATAGATTGAAATTTGTGAAAATTGTGTATTTCTATTCTTTAGCCTCCAAATTTTCAGTTGATGCTACTTTTGACGAAATTGCTTTTAGTGTAATATTGTAGTATGAAGTGAAAATTTTAAAAAAGGACACAAAACATAAATTTAAACAAAATGTTGCAGATTAGTACAGAAAACAAAGACACCTATGATTTTTCTACTCAGTCACTTGCCAAAGACTGTAATCTTCATAATTTTGGGGGGAAAGATTTTTCTCCGCTATGAAAAAAGTCCCTATATATCTGCTTAGTATTCTTTGTGGCATGTTATTAATCATTAATTTGATGTCTTTGTAAATGCAAAATAAACATCTTTTTAAAGCTATTTCAAAATAAACTTAGAATAAAAAATTTATGTAGTTCTATGTATATCTTTCGCATGAAGTTAGACATTAACCACACACTGTGCCACACATTGTCTTATATTTCCCACAAGTCAGTTGAAAAAAAGACTTATTTGTGAAACCACTGTGACGATTTACATTTGCACCGATCCTATTCTGTCAGAATTTGGCGGTTAACAGGATCACCAAACCAAAAGAGCTCTATTTTGCACGACAGAGACTGGTCTGCAGAATCTGAAAAGAATCATTTTCACACCTTCCCACACTGTTTCATTTGCATAGTTTTTTTTTAGATTAGGCCACAGCTAACTGTTTCATTTTTTCTATTTACTTTATTCATGCAGTGTATTAAAAGATTACATACTGAAAAAATGTCAAGGACATTTTTCAATATATATATATACTTATTTAAACATGTGACTTCTTTCCAATTTATTTATTTATTTAGTTGTCAAAGAACATTGTGCAGGATAAGGCCGGAATCTATTTGGTCTTCCTGATCCCAGTTATGTCACCACTAGTTTCCCTATGGCAAAGACCTCTTTTTTGGCTATGCGCTGGCCCAGTTGCTAGTACAATTGCCTTGCAGCAAGAAGGACCAGGGTTCAAATCCTGATGCATGGATTCTCTCCAGCTTCTTTCCAAGGCCAAACACATGACTGTTAGATTAATTAGTGTCTCTAAATTGCCCTTAGGTGTGTGCATGGTCATTTGCCCTGGTTGTCTCTGTGATGGACTTGTAACCTGTCTAGGGTGTACTGCCTCTTGCACAGTGACCACTGGAGAGAAGCACCATGCATGGACAAGTGGACATAAACAATGGATAGAAAAGCCCTTTTTGTCCAGATGTGGTATTTACATTAAATCCCATATATATTAAAATGGTGAAAGAGATTGCAAATTGTTATTCCTCACTTTCATATAGTCTTAGCATGTTTTCCTGCCATTGGCTTAAACTTGTCCAAGCCTCATATTATTTTCCAATAACTTCTTGACAGAAAAATAAACACAGACACTGTTTTGCAGCTTCAGAATAATACTTATTGAATTTTAAGGTACTATCCAAATAATAAATATCACAGTTTTACCTATTTCGCATCAATCGTGCTTATAGAAGTTGAACTGATTCAATTGAACGAACTAAATGTTTTATTTACATTTCTCTGATTTTAAAATGGCCTTGCACAGTGGTGAAATCCACTTGTGGCTCATTAATTGTGCCATTTTTTAACATAAAGGTGACATTTCTTACTTCTTCCCCCAGGCTGTTTATTAAATGTTCATCAGAGAGAGTACCAAACAACTGCATACTGAAGTTGCAAATGCACCTTTGTATATATGTATATTTAAGGACATAAAAATATATGTATAAATATACCTTACAACACACCTTTGTATATATGTATATTTAAGGACATACAGATATATGCATAAATATCTTATAACGCATTAAACAAAAAACAAAACAAAAAAAAAACCCAGAGAGCATAGTGTACCGGAGTCAAGTTCCTTGTTTGTATGTATGAACTTGGCAATAAAGGTGATTCTGATTCTTAAGACTATTAGACATGTAAGTCTCTTTTGTGAATCTATGCTGGAGCTAGGCATCTGCTGCTTTGTTGGCTGTGGGTGTGTAATTTTTTTAGCCATTTAAAAGAAATCCTTCTATATAATCAACAGACTCTCAAACAGAAAAAAAAAAACTATTAGAGGATGACAGCAGGTTTAAAATTAGAATGACAGAGAAGTTAAGCTTGACAAAGGGTTGAAGCATAGACTGAGTTGAAGGAACCGAAGTAGGTGTTTATAAAGAACTAATTCTGAGTAGGATGCAATAAAACATTCAAGAATTCAAGGGAAGATAATGCGATTTGAAAACCAGTTTTGCAGTATGCAGAAGACATTGCTTGGCAGTCTGATACTGGAAGAACTAGATATTTGAGGAGCCTAATGACTGTAATAAGGTACATCTGGTGAGGCTTTGCTCCAGCTCCAACACACCTGTGTCCACTCCTGAAACTAAGCACATTCTTTGACAAATGCATACAACATTATTTGTTTTTGGATCAAACTAATACTTGAAGTTGGCTTTCAGGATTTTGTCACACTATGTGCTTGCAAAGTTTTGTGCTTGCATGGTGCACTATCACAACACTGATGCCCTTCTGTTGTGAAAACATTCTTAGATTAGCAAAAGGAATAATTACAATAATAGCAATTTGTGTTTGTGTATTTTGTATTATTTGAGGGGAGAATCACAAAGTCAGTGACAAATGTGACATCTTAGTTTACTTAAATGATTTGGAGGAAGGCAGTTTGAGCAGCATTTAACTTCATTTAATGAGAAATGATTCAAGCATAATCTTTGACACTTTGAACCACACAGCTGACTCAAAATTCTTGCTACACTCAGGACTATCATATTTTCTCTATATGACAACCAAACTTTGAAGGTGAAATCAGTAACAGCTGTACAGTAATTGTCACAAGATGTTCCACTCACTGTCAAACATGTGTCTTTTGCCTTTATTATTTTCAGACCTCATGTCACTACTATGCATCTACTTTAATCAGGTTTTTTTTTTACCTGTTGCCCCCAAAAAAAGACAGATATAGAACTAGCCAAACACCAAGAAGGTGCATTGTAGTGAGAAGAATACAGCACCATAATGGGTTTTTATAGTCAAGATAGTGAGCAAGGGCACAATATTTCAGAATACAACATAGATTTATATAGAAAGTTGACTGATTAGAAAAATAATGAGTGACCAGGATACATGAGAGGGTGCAGCCTTAAACATAAGGGTCACAACATATTATAAACAGAAGATGACATGACTGCTTCCTGAGTTGCTAAAACATGCTAAGAAGTCACCTTGGTCAGCTACGTTCTGGGTAATTTTTTGTACTTTCTGTTATAAAGCAAGATAGGATTCTGGTTTGGTAGGTGTTAAGCAAATAAAATCACTTGGTGGCTTTATTTTCTGATACACTTAAATGTAATTTTAATTGATACTTCACATTTATTGGCACATGTTTATATAAGCAAAACTCATGGGATGGCCATGGCTGTCACAGTGGTGGCATACAAGTTTAATTAGAATGGGTTGTGAATTAATATTGTTAGTCATTTAGTAGCTGAATGATAAGATTAACAAAAGTATACTATAAACAGTCTGAATAGCATAGCAATTAGCCAGATGCAGCTTAGAGCACTGAACAAATACTTCACAGCTTTTTATTAGTATTGTTGCTCCAAAAATATTTCTCTTTTTACCTTGATACTTATTGTTAGTTATGAGGATAACAGAAAACTCCTGAATAAGTTTGCAGCATATTTATCAATGTGACATGGAGTTTTGGTGCATCCCTCTGCTAAAACCAAAAATGGCACTAAAAGCTGAGGAGTGCTGTTGTGACAATGCCCTCCACACATCATGTAATGTTAGAATGCCTGGATGTGTGAAAATGTATATGGTGTATTAACCCAGACAGGGCCTGGATGAATTTGCAACTGGACAGAGAAGCCACCCTGAAACGCAGGCAGGAGCAGCCTTTATAGGGCAAAAGTACACCGGGCCCAGGTGCATCTCATGCCACTAATGGCAGGTTCCAACCTGAGAAAGAACAAAGAGAGACCCCCCTAGTGGTGGGGTTATGACACACTTATCTATTAAATGGATTCCTAGTGGGAATCCAATTAACACCTTGTGTGGTCCAATTAACCTAAGTAGTACTTGCCAAATTTTAAAGCAGAAATATTTACAATCAATAGCTGACATTTCCATACTCACCAACTCAGGTACCCTCAACCAACCCTCCAGCCATAACCTGCAGTCCAACAATCCCTGGTGCCTCAAGAAAGCACTTCAATGACACAAGTGGGGAAACAGAGATTTGGTCAACAGGCGCAAAGTGATGACAGAGCTTGAGAGCATAAATGTGATGGGAATATGTGGCCAACAACAGGAGTCTGGACTCTACATAAAAATAAATATGTTGAGGTGTCCAGACAAGAGCCATTGTTTCCTTTGCACTGACAGAATAGTTTAGCTAAATACAAGGTAAACTTCCTGGAGAAGAAACTGACAGGATTTTGGACATTTCCATTATACTGCAGCAGCACGGCACCTGTGATAACATCGCTCACATCCACCTGCAGCTCAAAAGGATGGTCCATTTGGGGCGCTGCCAAAACAGGAGGTTAATATAAAACTGTTTTAATGTTTTCAAAAGTCTGTTGATAAGAAGTTGACCAAATATATTTAGCATTTGTTTTTAAAAGGTCAGCCAAGGGAGCTACCACAGTTGAGATGTTTGGACAGAAACTGTGGTAGTTGCCCCCCAGGCCCAGGAATCTCCCTTTTGGTTGTTGCCACTGGGTATTGCTCAATAGCAAAAACTTTAGCCTGAACTGGCTGCACACATCCTTGTCCAACTACTTTTACTAGGTAGCTGACAGTTGCCTTCGCAAGCTAACACTCAGCCAAATTAATGGTCAAATGTGCATTTCCAGATGGTGAAACAATTTCTTCATCCTAACAACATGATCTTCCCAAGTGTCGCTGTAGACCACAATGTCATCCAGGTATATAGCCACACCATTCAGATCAGACACCACCCTATTCATGGGATGCTGAAATGTGGTAGGAGCATTCCCTAACCCAAAACTCATTAAAGGTGTAATGCAAGCAGAGATCTCTTTTGCCCAGTGGGTTAGTGAAACTTACCAGTATCCTTCCAGTAAATCAAATTTACTCACAAATCTCTGTCAACACAGTCGACCAAGTGGAGGTAGTGGAAAAGAATCTGGCATTGAACCAGCATTAACTATGCAATAATCTCTACAAAGACACGTACTTTTGACAGCCTTTTCCACTAATAAACCAGAAGAGTCCTAACTTAAGCATGAAGGATCAGCAATGTTGTTTTTAAGCATCTATCTTATTTTACTATCCATTGCCTTACGTTTTTCTGCAGAAACTCTATAAAATGGTTGACAAATACCATTTTATGGCATCACCAACAGTAATGTCATGCTTCACAAGAGTTGTCTGAGTTTGAACATCACCAAAGAGACACATATACTCTGTGTAGACAGCTCAACACGGCACTCCTGTGCCAAGTATTTGAGTACAGACTCGAGGTAACACAATGTTTTTGAGTTCTTTAACCATCTTTGCAACACACAGTCTGTGTGTGGATGGACCATTATCCTCACAAACAGTAGAAAGCCGTCAGTCCAAGGCATCTAAAACAAGCACCATTTTAACTTTATGCTGCAGCACTCTTTCCCCCGTTTCACAAGACTGTGTAACCCTGGAGTTATAGGGTTCAAGGAGATAAATGTGACAGAGCTAAGTTTTCTTTTTACTGTCTGGTGGTTTCAAGACATAATTCTGCACTGAAACCTAATTCAAAACTTTGTATGGACCACAACATTTAGCCTGAAAATCACAACTAGGAAGCTGGAACAAAGCAAGAACCTAAACTCCAGAACTAAACTTACAACATTTTCAGTTTTTTAGCCCTCTCACCAGCCAAGAACTCCCCTCCAACCTGAAGAGGACAAGCGACCCTTTTCCGGTCGAGAACCATAGCCTCGGACTTTGTGTCAGCGTTACTGTGTTAAACCTGATCATGACTGGGAAGATGGTCTGTCGATCTCCCGCTCCATTCTTCCCTCACTCGTGAACAAGACCCCGAGATACTTAAACTCCTCCACTTAAGGCAGGAACTCCCATCCAACCTGAAGAGGACAAGCCACCCTTTTCCGGTCGAGAACCATGGCCTCGGACTTGGAGGAGCTGATCTTCATCCCAGCCGCTTCACACTCGGCTGCGAACCGCCCCAGTGCATGCTGTAGGTTTTGGCTAGAGGGGGCCTGCAGGACCACGTCATCTGCAAGTAGAAGAGACAAAATCCTCTGGTCCCCAAACCAGACCCCCTCCGGCCCTTGGCTGCGTATAGAAATCCTGTCCATAAAAGTTATGAACAGGACCGGTGACAAAGGGCAGCCCTGCCGGAGTCCAACATGCACCGGGAACAGGTCCGACTTAGTGCCGGCAATGCGAACCAAACTCCTGCTCCGCTTGTACAGAGACCGGATGGCCCCTAGTAAAGGCCCCTGATTCCATACTCCTGGAGCACCCCCCACAGGGCATCACGAGGGACACAGTCGAAAGCTTTCTCCAGGTCCACAAAACACATGTGAGCTCTCCAATACCCTGGTGAAGGCCTTACCAGGGAGGCCAAGGAGTGTGATCCCCTGTAGTTGGAACACACCCTCCGGTCACCCTTCTTATGTAGGGGGACCACCACCCCAGTCTGCCAATCCAAAGGCATTGTCCCCGTCCGCCACGCAATGTTGAAGAGGCGTGTCAACCATGACAGCCCCACAACATCCAAAGACTTGAGGTACTCAGGGCGGATCTCATCCAACCCCGAAGCCCTGCCACCGCGGAGCTTTTTAACCACCTTGGTGACTTCAGCCCGGGTGATGAAAGAGTCCAACCCCGAGTCGCCAGCCTCTGTTTCCACCAGGGAATGCGTGATGGCAGGATTGAGGAGATCCTCGAAGTACTCCTTCCACCGCCCAATAATGTCCCCAGTCGAGGTCAGCAGCTCCCCACCCCCACTGTAAACAGTGTTGGTGAAGCACTGCTTCCACCTCCTGAGGCGCCAGACGGTTTGCCAGAATCGCTTCAGGGTCAACCAGTAGTCCTTCTCCATGGCCTCATCAAACTCCTCCCAGGTCCGAGTTTTTGCCTCTGCCGCCGCCCGGGCCGCGGCACACTTGGCCCCACGGTACCCGTCAGCCATCTCAGAAGTCCCACAAGCCTATCACAGCCGATAGGACTCCTTCTTCAGCTTGACAGCGTCCCTTACTGCCGGTGTCCACCACCGGGTTCGGGGATTGCTGCCGCAACAGGCACCGCAGATCTTACGGCCGCAGCTACGGGCGGCAGCATCAACAATAGATGCGGAGAACATGGTCCACTCGGACTCTATGTCTCCAACATCCCTCGGAATCTGGTCAAAGCTCTCCCGGAGGTTAGAGTTGAATACATCCCTGGCCAAGGGCTCTGCCAGACGTTCCCAGTAGACCCTCACTATGTGCTTGGGCCTACCAAGTCTGTCTGGCTTTCTCCTCCCCCAGCGAATCCAACTCACCACCAGGTGGTGATCAGTGGACAGCTCTGCCCCTCTCTTCACCTGAGTGTCCAAAACATGCGGTCGATGGTCTGATGATACGACAACAAGGTCGATCATTGACCTCCTGCCTAGGGTATCCTGGTGCCAAGTGCACTGATGGACACCCTTATGTTTGAACATGGTGTTCATTATGGACAATCCGTGACTAGCACAGAAGTCCAATAACAAAACACCGCTCGGATTCAGATCGGGGAGGCCATTCATTCCTCCTGAGCACGCCTCTCCAGGTGTCACAGTCGTTTCCCATGTGGGCGTTGAAGTCCCCCAGCAGGATAATGGAGTCCCCAGGAGGGGCACTATCCAGCACCCCCGACAGGGACGCCAAGAAGGCCGGGTACTCTGCACTACCACTCGGCCCATAGGCTGAAATGATATTCAGAGGCCTTTCCCCAACCCGAAGGTGCAGGGATGCGACCCTCTCATCCACTGGGGTAAACCCCAACACGAGACGGCTGAGCTGGGGAGCAACAAGCAAACCCACCCCAGCCCGCCGCCTCTCCCCGTGGGCCACTCCAGAGTAGAAGAGAATCCAGCCCTTCTCGAGGAGATGGGTTCCAGAGCCCACGCTGTGCGTGGAGGCGAGCCCACCTTCATCCGCCGCCCAATCCTCTTTGCACCGGTCCCTCACGGTTCTCCTGCAGGTGGTGGGCCCACTGGGGGATGGTCTCGTGTCTCTCGTTTGGGCTTGGCCCGGCCGGGTCCCGCGAGGAGCAACCCAGCCACCAGGCGCTCTCCGACGAGTCCCCCGACCCCCAGACCCCCAGGCCTGGCTCCAGGGTGGGACCCCGGCTTTTGTAGTCGTCATGAGGGGTTCTTGAACCGCTCTTTGTCTGACCCGTCACCTAGAGCCTGTTTGCCATGGGAGACCCTACCAGGGGCAATTAAGCCCCGGACAACATAGCCTCTAGGATATTTCGAGCACTCAAACCCCTCCACCACGTTAAGGTGGCAGTTCAAGGACAAATGTCACATCCCACTTAAATGTTCTTGAGGAAGCCAGATACATCATGATTCTCTCCATTTTGTGAGACATAACTGAAGCATGATCTCTGCTACTTTGAACACTACAGTTGACTCACAATTCTTTAAATAAATAAATAAATAAATAATAATGAATCCGCCCTTATCCATGATATCTGTATTTATGCTGACATCATGCCACAGTGATTAATGGAAATGTAAACACTTCAGCGCAGTTAGCTCACATCATCCCCATATTTGTTGAGCTTTTGGTTGGGCTTCTATTTATTTTGACACTTATTGATTTTACAGCAGCTAAAATGACAGGCTGGCTAAAGAATTTTAATAGACCAAAATAAAATGATGTAGTAGTCTTTCAAGAGCCACCGAGTCACAGTCTATTATGATTAGTGGAACAATGGAAATTTTTAACTGTAGCTGAACCTGGTGCCTGACAAGGAATATTTAAAGCTTTTGCCCCTCTTAAGACAAATTCTTCTTCTTTGTAAAACAAACCATTCAGTACGTATGTTGCCCATAATTCTTAAAGAAGTAAGTGCAATTAAATTAATTTGCTTAATATTGTTTCATTTTCATATATTATGCATAGCCTCTTTTACTGTCCCCTCATAACGCTGCAAAGACAAACCCTCTCTGAGTTGTTTCTGACTATACTCTCCACAGCTGTATGTGTTTAAGCAGAAGCACTTCAAAGAACAGTGTCCGAGCATAGCCATCAAATCCATTCCCATGGTGCGACCCTTAGATCCCTCTTAGAACAACAGCAACAGACGAATCAGCAGATGAGACAAATTGCAGCGCTGCTCCAACAGAGGTTAGGTAATGAGACCGCCCAACCTTCAGGAGGCGCTGCGGGGCCTCCCGCTTCTCATTGACTTCCACATAGTCGAGAGATTACCTCCCCCAATCCCGAGAAGTTCTCGGGAGAGGTCGGGAGTTGTTGTGGTTGTCTTTTGCAGTGTGGGTTAGTGTCCAATCGCTCTCCACAGAGTTTTTCCCACGCAGATGGTAAGATATCTTATATAATCGGTTTATTGACCGGCAAGCCAAGGCAAGGTTCACTAATCCCAATCAGTTTGGATGCACATATGAGGAGTTCATTAAAGAGTTTAAACTCACCTTTGACTTAGATTCGGACCTGTTGGGACCCACAGCCATGGATTTCAACATTAAACTCTGGTACGGACATTTGTGGAACTTTCAAAATAAAGTGCATTAACCTTCTTCCTGCACAGCCAGGAAACGGGATAACTGCGGACTTCCTGTGACGCCACTACCCGAATAAAAACACAGCTGTTGCTACATCCGCCCTCTTTCCACATGGCCTTCGGGAGGGACTGGTCAGGGGAGGCCCAGCGCGCTAATGTCTCTTTGCTGGCAAAAAGACATAAACTCTTCAAACTGGATCCAAGAGTGTCATAAGATCACGCAATCATATGCACAAGATAAGTATGAGTGGGGCACTGTTTGTGTACCCGGTGATTTCATTCATGAACGGGGAAATTAAGGTGTAAGAGTTGCTTACCTTTTCTCTCTGAAGCCCCCGCAGAAGCAAAACTGTGTCGCAGAGAAATCCCCAGTAGAGAAGCTGTTTCTACAAGCCGAGTCTGAAGGAAGGACAACGGCCTGCACCACCGTGCAATGAACAGCTGGTTGACGGACAAAACGAGTCGTCTTTCAAGCCACAGCATTAAGCCCATTTCTCCAGAAAGATTTGGCTCGTTTCCAAATTATTCCCTTAATAATATTTCTTCAAATATTATTTGAATAAATGAAGGCAGCTAATTAGACACTGTTGAGAATTAGTCATCTAGAAGGTTGGTTTTATTCAGCAGATCATTCTTTAAAATATTATTTCATTAAAATAATATTTTATCTGATCTTGCATTGTGAAGGGTTGCCTAAATGTTGCTGATTATTTCCTAGGTTGGTTCCAAGACTAACTTAACTTCATTTCCAGATTCTTCAAGATAATCCTTGGTTCTCAAACATAAACATTGCATGGTGATGTTGCATCACTCTTTTGGTCATAATTTCCAATCATCTTTAATCAACTTGTTTATATTGTACATAGCCCATTAATCTTACCTATTCTTTAATTCTGCTTGGTAGTTTAGTTGGATTGTTTTAGCATAGTAAAGAGTTTGTTGATTGAAATATGTTTGACTTTGGGTTGACTTATTTTTGTTAATAAATGCTTGTATTTTAAGAAATTGTGTGAATTCATTCCATGTGTGTGCAGAGTTTATGCTGTTCAATAATGTCAGAGCTCATCTCACACCTTTCTATTTTGTCCTAATACCATCGCTTTATTGGGCTGGTAAATGGGCAAGATGGCGCCTGTGTTTGGCCACGCCATTGCCGTTGCTCGTCTCCTTTGCAAGATTTTATGTACTGTTACAGCAAAATCTGTGGTTATATCAGCACGATTTTCACCTGGATATGTTACTGCTCTACTGTTCTATGATCGTAGCTCTCTTTTTGGTTTAAAGGAGTCTATGGAATCTCTTTTTAGTGATCGGGGAAAGTACAATCAAACTTTTCCTCCTTTTATTGTTTTGCCCGACTCACCTGAGTACGTGTTCCTGTTTCGGGCACCTGGGAGGAAACGCAGGAAACGTGGCCCTAGGTCCGGTGTCCAGGTAAAATGCAGACATGCTTTACGACGATTTAGTCCCGGTCCCTACCAACGTGTCAGGTGGCTGCGGTGGATTCTTCTCCTCGATGTGTGTTGTGGTGGCACACCCCTGCTGCTGTCATCTGGGAGACCCGCAGCTGATGCTCAAGAGCCAGTGAAATGCTGGGATTGCGACTGGTGGGATGCTCCGGGGACGTGCTTTCCCGTATCCACGGCAGCCATACAACAGCTGTTTTCCCGACCCAGCTGGAGAGAGTGTGACAGCGCCGCGTGCCTTCGACTGATCCCGCTGTGTCCTGTTGATGTGAAGATTGTGACGTCATCATCGCCTCGCATTGGTCTTCTAAATGTCCGTTCAGTTGCAAATAAATCATTTTTATTGAATGCACTTTTTAGCAGACGAGACCTTGATTTCTTGTTTCTTACGGAGACTTGGCAGAGAGAAGGGGAGTTCATTCATCTAAATGAACTCTGTCCCGATGGATGCTCAGTCTTCGGGTTATCCCACCCCTCGCGCCGTGGAGGGGGTCTTGCGGTGGTGTTCAGAAACAGTTTCACCTGTAAGATGATGAATATGCAGTCCTTTTCTTCGTTTGAATTCATGATGGTCAAAGTGGGCTCCAAAGACTCTTTCCACTGTGTGCTGGTCTATCGCCCTCCTGGCCATGCAGCTGTCTTTTTAAAGGATTTTAGTGACTTTTTATCCTCAATAATTAAGTTGGATAATGTTGTATTAATTGGTGATTTTAATATTCATATTGATAATATGCCTTCTAGTGAAGCATTGGAATTTTTAACATTGACTGAAACGTTTAATTTTGTGCAACATGTCTCTGGTCCCACCCACCAAAAAGGCCATACCCTTGATTTACCGTATTTTCCGCACTATAAGGCGCACTTAAAAACCTTTAATTTTTTCAAAAAATGACAGTGCGCCTTGTAATCCGGAGCGCCTTATATATGGATCAATTGGTTAATTGGTTGATCCATACTGGTTGTACACGGCGCTCTGTCAAAATGTTTCAGTACGACTGGTAAACTACAAAGCCGCACCGCTTGCAGCATTACGGCTACCGTAGTCAGGGGTGTCGCCGAAATAATAGCGGTAAACACCTGTACTGTGCTTACTCCTAGTCCAACACCACTTGTGTGTGTATAACGTTTGAATGTACTGTTGCAGGAATTGCCTGAACTATATGTGATTAGAAGCTCAGTGTGTGGGGTGTATGTTTTGTGTGTGTGTATGGAAGATGTTGACATTACTCCTCCGGACAGAGGTGGCGCTGTGTGCTGCCGTAGCTGAGAATCAAGAGTGAAGGAGTGACGTCGGTATTATTGTGTGTGGGGTGGGTAGAGACGGCGACCGGAGCAGCGGTGTATGAGTCTGTAAGCCCTGTGTTTTTACGTGCTGCAAAGTCATTAAAAAGAACCCCGAATCTCGTCAACAACTCAGTGTTTTGATGCTGTTTCTTCATGCTCAACTCAGCAACGTACGAGTGAGGGAGTTAACCCTGAGGAAACAAGTAACTTCGGCCCTGGAGAAAGCGTCTCCCCTGTGTCATCAGACTACGGTCAGGGGACAGAAACAGGAAAGGTTAACAGTACTAACGTTTGATTTAGTGCATCAAACTGTTTCTTTTACGTGTTTACTGAATCAGGGAAAAGTTCCCTTTCACGTTTTAACTAACGTTTGATTTCGACTTCAACTTCATAGACTCCAATGCATTCCTAACGTGCGGTTGGCTCTATTCAATAGAATTCTATGTAGAGGAGACCTTACCATGAGAGTGAATGGAGTTATCAGAACGCTGGTTTGTAGTGTATTAATAAAGTTTGACTGACTGACTTATCTGACATTCTCTTTAGCACAGCTCCATCTAGTGGATTCATAATGCAACCCCAGTCAAACATTTGACTGCAGTAGCTTCTATTCTATGCGCTTTATAATCCGGTGCGCCCTATATATGAAAAAAGTTCTAAAATAGGCCATTCATTGAAGGTGCGCCTTATAATCCGGTACGCCTTATAGTGTGGAAAATACGGTAGTTTTTTCTCTTGGCCTAAATATTGCCAATCTATCTGTGGAGGATGTCCTTATAAGTGATCATTGTTGTGTTTTGTTTGATGTATTCTTTTCTCCAGATCCTAAGCCTACTTTAATTAGGTTGCAGAGGCATATTATCTCTGACAATTTAGCTACTAGGTTTTCTTCTATATTTGATCCAAAATTGTTTGTGGAATGTCATGATGTGGACAGTTTCCTTCTTAACTTTAACAGTCATTGTGAGGCCATTTTGGATCAAGTTGCTCCTGTTAGATCTAATTTGGTGACTAGGAAGACCATACGCCCTTGGATTCGGGAGCTAAAGCGTTTATGCCGTAGAACTGAGCGTTTGTGGAAGTCCCATAAACTTGAGGTCCACAGATTGCACCTTAAGGAACTTATGTCTTCTTTAAATGAAACCATTAAAAACTCTAGATCTGATTATTTTCGCCAGCTGATAATTTTGAATAAGAGGAGACCACAGGTTTTGTTTGATACCATCAGCTCTATTGTGTGTCCCACTGTTCCTGTTACCCCCATTTTTTGCAAAGCAGACAGTAATGGACTTTTAAGGTTTTTTGTCTCCAAAAGCCAGGATATTACATTTTCACCTCAAACTCAGTCCATGCTTAGCACTGCTGCTGTTGAGCCTGCTTGTCATAACTGGTCCTCTTTTAAGCCTGTATCTCAGGCTGATATCTTAGCCCTGGTAGCCAAGATGAAGCCTTCTTCTTGTCCTTCAGATGCTCTTCCTTTTGGACTATTCTTAAAAGTATTTGATGTTATCGGCCCCTGGGTTACCAAGTTAATAAATTTGTCATTATCTTCTGGCATATTTCCCAGCTTTTTTAAGCATGCCTTTGTGGAACCTCTTCTTAAAAAACCCAATTTGGACCCTACTGTGTTAGGTAATTTCCGGCCTATTTCAAAACTTCTGTTTTTGTCCAAACTTTTGGAGAAGGTGGTCTCTGAACAATTTATTGTGTTCTTAGAAAATGTTTAGATTTTTGACCATTTTCAATCTGGTTTCCGTAAGCACCATTCTACGGAAACTGCCCTGATCAAAGTTTCAAGTGACTTTATGATGGCTGCGGATGCCGGGAAATGCACTGTTTTGGTCTTGCTGGACCTCTCTTCAGCATTTGACACTGTAGTTCATGAAATCCTGTTGAGAAGATTGCGTGATCTGGTTGGTCTAACAGGATCTGTATTAGCATGGTTCTCATCTTATTTGTCCGGTAGGAGCTTTAGTGTCTCAGCTAATCAGTTTATTTCTGGCTCTGCAGATTTGGTGTGTGGAGTGCCCCAGGGTTCTGTGTTGGGACCTATTCTATTTTTGTTATATGTTCTTCCCCTGGGTAATATTTTCCAAGAGTTTGCTGATGTCTCCTATCATCTTTATGCAGATGATATCCAGCTATGTTGCTCCTTTAAGCCCACTGAGATTCATAAACTGGACTCTTTAAAGAACTGCCTTGTGAAAATTAAACAGTGGCTTGGCGATAACTCTCTGCAGTTAAACTCCGATAAGACTGAGGTGCTGGTGATTGCTCCAGACGATGTCGTTCCTGGAATCAACCAGTATTTGGGTGACTTGAGCTCGTCTGCTAAACCAAGCCTAAGAAATCTGGGCGTTATTTTTGATAGAGAGTTGTCACTTGAGCATCATTCAAAGCAGCTCACTAGGAACTGTTTTTTCCAGCTCAGGAATATTTCAAAACTAAGAAGATTTCTTTCCAAAGATAATCTTGAGCTGATCATTCATGCTTTTGTGTCTTCTCGTTTAGACTATTGTAATAGCCTTTTCTCTTGTCTTAACAAAAAGGAGCTGTCTCGTCTGCAGCAGGTCCAAAATGCGGCGGCTAGGGTGCTGACTCGCACCAACAGAAGGGCTCATATTACCTCAATTTTCAAATCTCTCCATTGGCTTCCAGTGGTTTTTCGCTTTAATTTCAAAATCCTGGTTCTGACTTTTAGAGCTCTCCATGGTCAGGCTCCCCGATACATTAGAGCCCTGTTGTGTCCGTATATCCCTTCTCGAAGGCTAAGGTCATTTGGATCAGAATCTTCTTAAGGTCCCGTACACCCGTTTTAAGACTAGAGGAGATTGTTCCTTCCAGGACGTTGCGCCAAAGCTTTGGAACAATCTCCCGCTCTCGTTACATTCTCTTGATTCTGCGGACGTTTTTAAGAGAAAACTTAAAACCTATCTCTTTTGCAAATCTTTTTGTTCTTGTCACGGTTTACTTGGAATTGGACTTCATAATGCAGACGAGCAGGTAGAGTGATGGTAAGTGAAAAGGTTTTAATGACAAAAAACAAAAACTCACTCACAGCAGGAGGCAGGAACAAAACAACGGACGGGCAGGCGACACAGGCATGGCATGATCCGAAAATAAGACTTGAGCAACAAAACTTGACATGAGCATCAAAACTTGACATGAGCATGAAAGTGAAAAAATTTTCCGCGAAGACTAAACAAAACAGGTGTGTATAAATGGAGCATGGTACAGGTGGAGCAACAAGACTGATTAACATGGTGCAGGTGAACCGAATAAACTTAATTGACAGAACAAAACGTGACTGGAGCAAAACAGAGACAAAAACAAAAACAGAGTAGGCACAAAGTTCAGGCGGGCGACCAGGAGGTCGTCCCGAGCAGGCACAGAGTTCAGGCGGGCGACCAGGAGGTCGTCCCGAGCAGGCACAGAGTTCCGGTGGGCGACCAGGAGGTCGTCCCGAGCAGGCACAGAGTTCCGGCAGGCGACCAGGCCTGCACCAAAGACGTGGAGGCCGACTGAGCAGAGTAGAGGACCTCCCAGATGCTCTGTGGAACTCCAGAGGCGTGGAGCCTGGCGCACCCTCAGAGGCAGAAGCTGAGGTGTCAGCCGGACCCTCAGTGGCGTGAGCAGAGGCTGAGGCAGAGGCTGGCGAACCCTCAGAGGCGTGAGCAGAGCCTGGCGAACCCTGAGGCGTGAGCAGAGCCTAAAGAACCCTCAGAGGCGTGAGCAGAGCCTGGCAAACCCTCAGTGGCGTGAGCAGAAGCAGAGGCGTCGGCCGGACCCTCAGTGGCGTGAGTAGAAGCAGAGGCGTCGGCCGGACCCTCAGTGGCGTGAGCAGGAGCTGAGGCATCGGCCTGACCCTCAGTGACGTGAGCAGGAGCTGAGGTGTCGCCCGGACCCTCAGTGACGTGAGCAGAGGCTGAAGCAGAGCCTGGCGAACCCTCATCTCTGGGTTCAAAGGCCAGAACGAGGACAAAACGTTCCTTAAATCCCTCAGGAACAGGGTCCAGCGGCGCTTCCTCCTCAAACCCCTCGTCGCAGGGTTCAGAAGTCAGAATGATGACTAGTTCCTCCTTGAACCCTTCTGGAACAGGGTCCAGCGGCGCTTCCTCCTCGAACCCCTCGTTGCAGGGTTCTGAAGCCAGAACAAGGACCAGTTCCTCACTGAACCAATGCAGGCTAGTGACGTGAGCTGAGGCGCCGCCGGGGCCCCCGATGACTTGAGCCAGGGCGTCCCTTTTACGACTCCCTCTGCGACGTGTGTCTGTCCTGGAGTCAGGCTGTGGTGTGTCTGGCCTGGAGTCAGGCTGTGGTGTGTCTGGCCTGGAGTCAGGCTGAGGCTGTGGTGTGTCAGGCTGAGGCTGTGGTGTGTCAGGCTGTAGACCTGGCTGTGGACCTGGCGTGGGCTGCTCTGCAGCAGCATCAGCAGCAACAGCTCCCTGGAGTCCTGGTGTGGGCTGCTCTGCAGCAGCTCCCTGGAGACTTGACGTGGGCTGCTCTGCAGCAGCAGCAGCACCAAAAGCTCCTTGGAGTCCTGGCGTGGGCTGCTCTGCATCAGCAGCTCCTTGGAGACCTGACGTGAGTTGCTCTGCAGCAGCTTCCTGGAGACCTGAAGTGGGCTGCTCTGCAGCAGCTTCCTGGAGACCTGAAGTGGGCTACTCTGCAGCAGCAGCAGTTCCCTGGAGACCTGGCGTGGGCTGCTCTGCAGCAGCAGCAGCTCCCTGGAGTCCTGGCGTGGAAGGAGGTGGACTGCAGTAAAACTGCCTTACTGCAGCCTCATAATCCCTCTCCATCTGCCTGATTCTGTCCATCAGCTCAGGAGAGGAATACATGAGGCTGGTCTTCCTGAAGCCCTTTATCTGTCGTGTGTAGAACCTCAAACGCTGCTCCAGCTCGTCAGGTGTTGCCTCAGAACACCGGGCTGGAGCGAGCGCAGACGGCATGGGCAGAGGTGCAGCGAGCCTGGGAGACAGTGCTGTGGCAGACGAAGATGCGGGCTTACATGCCACAGCGCTCACGTAGGCTGGCTGGGAAACCACTTCCTCCCCAGCCGAACCACAGGAAGGTGCTCCACGTCGGCGTTTCTTGTGGCGAGAGGAGGGCGAGGGCTTCACTGCCGGACCAGAGTGCGCAGCCAGGGGAGCAAGCGGAGAAAGGCGACGAAGGGGACTTGTCCCCGGAACTGGAATCGCCAACCTGGATCCATCATAAGCCGACTGCGGCACTGACAGCCCCGCAGAACGGCGCAACGACTTCTCCGCCTCCCGAGACAGGAACGTAAAGAGGTCAATGGAGCTAGCCTGATGCTCATCCGCGAGGTCCTTGTCTGTGCAATAGACCTGCTACCCGGAGCTCCATTGCCTTCCAGCCGATTATATAAAATCTCTCAGCCTGAGAGGCTTGCAATGGAGAAATATATTACTGAGTCGCTAGCTGCCGGTATAATCCGGCCTTCATCGTCATCACTTGGGGCTGGGTTCTTTTTTGTAGGTAAGAAGGACGGGTCTCTTGGCCTTGATAGATTAAAGGGGGTTAAACGCAATCACAGTGAAGAACAAATATCCTTTACCACTTCTCTCCTGAGCGTTCGAACTAGTCCACGGTGCAACTGTTTTCACGAAATTAGATCTCCGAAATGCTTATTTAGTCCGGATCTGCCAGGGAGATGAGTGGAAGACAGCATTCAAGACGCCCCTTGGACATTTTGAATACTTAGTCATGCCTTTTGGATTATGCAATGCCCCAGCAGTTTTTCAGACTGTTGTTAACGACATCTCGAGAAATTTTCTAAACTTGTTTGTGCTCGTCTTTTTAAATGACATTCTGATTTATTCCAGAACTCTTACCGAACATCAGCGCCATGTCTGCTTGGTGCTGCAGCGGCTGCTGGAGAACCAGCTCTGTATAAAGGCGGAGAAGTATGAGTTCAACTGGCCATCGGTCAGTTTCCTCGGCTTTATCCTAGAGGGTGGACAGGTCCGTGCCGACCCGGAGAAGGTCAGGGCAGTGGAGGAGTGGCCCACCCCGCACAACCGGAAGCAGCTACAGCGATTTTTGGGCTTTGCCAATTTTTACCGCAAATTTATCTGCAACTACAGCCAGATGGCGCCAGCCCGCTCATGGCCCTGACCTCAACTAAGACCACCTTCATCTGGAGCCCGGAGGCCAAAGCAGCCTTCACCAGACTGAAGAGGAGTTTCTCCCAGGCTCCGGTGCTCATACACCCCGACGCCAGTAAACAGTTTATCTTAGAGGTGGACGCCTCAGACTCCGGAGTGGGGGCCGTGCTGTCTCAACCCCAGGACCTGGATGGAAGACTCTATCCGTGTGCCTTCTTCTCCCACCGACTGTCACCTGCAGAGAGGAATTATGACGTCGGTGACCGAGAACTCCTCGCCATCAAGCTGGCTTTGGAGGAGTGGTGGCACTGGCTGGAAGGCGCTGAACATCCCGTGCTGGTATGGACAGACCACAAGAATTTGGCTTACCTTCAATCTGCTAAACGCTTAAATCCCCGTCAGTCACGTTGGTCATTATTCTTTTCAAGGTTTAACCTGTCCATCTCTTTTAGACCCAGGTCCAGAAATATTAAGCCTGATGCGATGTCCCGTCAGTTTGCCTCGGATGACTCAGAAAGACTAGCGGCCTCCATCCTGCCACCTAGCTGTACTGTAGGTTCCATGACCTGGGAGATCTAGGACAATGTGCAGCAGGCCCTCGTTACTGAGCCTGGGCCTGGTACCGGACCAGCCAACCACACCTACGTGTCTTCCACAGTACAATCTCGGCTCATCAAGTGGTTTCACTCTTCAAGGTACTCCATCCACCCTGGCATCAGTCGGACCATCGCCGCAGTCACCAGGAGGTTCTGGTGGCCCACGCTTCATAAGGACATCAAGGACTTTGTAAACGCCTGCCCCACCTGTGCACGGAGCAAGTCTTCTAACCGTCCACCCGCAGGCCTTCTGCACCCGCTTGAGGTTCCTAAACGACCCTAGTCCCACATAGCGTTGGATTTTGTCACTGGGCTGCCAAACTCCCAGGGCATGACAACTATCCAGCCCATAATTGCCCACTTTTCCAAGGCCTGTCATCTGCTTCCCCTCAAGAAGTTGCCCTCTGCTCTTCAGACTGCAAAGCTTCTCGTCAAGCACATTTTTCGCCTCCACGGAATTCCCCAGGACGTCCTCTCTGACTTGGGCCCCCAGTTTGCCTCCAGGGTTTGGAAGGAGTTTTGTGCAGTACTGGGGGCTAAGGTGTCACTAACCTTAGGCTACCACCTACAGTCCAATGGCCAGGTCAAGCGGTTGAACCAGGAATTGGAGGCAGCCCTCCGCTATGTCACATCAGCTGACCCGACCAAATGGAGCAGCCACCTGCCTTGGATAGAGTACTCCCATAACTCCCACGTCTCTGCAGCTACTAGTCTCACACCTTTTCAGGTCTCTCTTGGATACCAGCCTCCTTTGTTCCCATCAGATGAGAGGGAGGCAGCCTCGGTTTCAGTGCAGCATCATGTTCGGAGGAGCTGGCGTATTTGGGACTTAACAGTCCAGGCTCTTCAGAGGACCTCGGAGCAGAACAGACGCTATGCGGACAGGCGCCGTGTCCCAGCTCCCGAGTACCGCCCCGTCCAGAGGGTTTGGCTAGCTGCACGGAACGTGCCTTTCAAGTTCCTGTCCAGAACGTTGTCTCCCAGCTTCATCGGTCCCTACCTCGTCGACTCTCTGGCTGGTCCTACTTCAGTCCGTCTCCGTTTGCCTGCTCATTTTCATATTCACCCCGTTTTTCATGTTTTCCAGCTCAAGCTTGTCCATACCAGCACGCTCTGCCCTCCAGCCCCCTCGACCCACCAGGGACTTCCAGGGTCATCCGGCCTACACGGTTCGCCGGATCGTGATTGCAGTTCTGCTTCTCCTGCTAACCATCTTCCACCACCAGGTGCTGCTGAGGTCTGTGTCTCCAGGGTGTGACAGGTGTTTCTCCTGATGATCATTGGGAGGAGTTTAAGGGGACGGATTGCCAGCACTTATTTGCCTGAGTGTTTTGCCTACAGCGGTACCAATACCTGGCCAAGTCTTGTGTTTTGAAGATTTTGAATCACGTACTCTTAGATTGAAGGAAGTCTAACTTACCTTTTTGTCTCGCTCCTCCTAGGCTCCAAGTCCAGTCAACGCCTCTGTCTGGTGACAGATCACTTCCAAAAGAACCCAGATCAAGCTCCAGCTGGCAGTCCGCTTCTCTCGGTACTCCTTCCCCGCATGCACGCATCCTGTCCACCCTCCAATGTTCCACTTCGCTCGGATCACAGAAGCTCCAGGTGGATTCTTAGAGGAGCCTCCCAGGATCTCCAGACTCATCAGCCATCCTCCCTGGCAGATCTAGCCCTCCCTGCACACTGTAAGGTTTCTGAATCAGAGACTGTTAGCTGTCGTACGCCTGGTACTTACCAGACCTGTTTTCTTTCCCCTGCAGTCCTCTGGTTCCCGTCAGAAGGGTTGCCTTGTTTGTTATTGTTTCTGATTACTAGAAATAAACTATCAACCATCCCACTGTTCTCTGAGTGTTTTCCTGCATGTGGGTCAAGTCGGCTATTAAAACAATGACAACGTCATCGCTATCACTCCCTCGAACTGCATAGCCGGCTTGCTGTAATAGTCACCTGATGCAGGCTCGTGACTACCTCACTTGGTAAATCAGGGGCACCGCTGACTTCTAACCCCCCTTGAACATTATCCTCTTCATAAAACACATGGAAACAACATAAAAGCGTCTTATTAATGACTAAGAAGTATGACATATAATATTACATGACTACTTTTACACCAAAAGGGAAGAAAAAGTGTAAAGAGAGCTTGAAGAAAAAAAATAAGCACATACTGTTATTTAACAGATTGTATAAATAGCTTTAGCAGCAATAACTTAAAATGTATTTTTCATCTTAATTGCATAATTACTTCTGCGAATTGTTGTGGTGAAAATTTTGGGTACTTGTTTAAAATTTAGCTCTAGTTTGTTTAGCTTTACATGTAATTATTACACTGGTTTTTAGAGATAGGACACTTCTTTTAGCCCTAACTGCAGCGATGTAACACCTTACTTTTGTTTCTATTCGATGATTCTGGTGTAGATTTGCTACTTGGATTGAAGACATTTTGCTATTGCATGACCCAATTTCAGCCAGGCTTCAGCTGTCTGACAGATGGCCCCACATGTAACTCTCAAATGATTTGATATACAGAGGATTTTAATACTGACTCTGTCACTAAAAGGCATTGAGGACCTGTGCCTTCGTAAACGGGCAAAGCCATTTCCTCTCCAGAAACGTATTTGACAGCTGTTTTGTGCTAAAAGGTCTTAATTGTTTTCTGTTTTCTTTTTTTTTATTAATTGCTGTGCAGTGATTTGGTACACACATCCAAATTTTGGCCTCATTTCTCTATTAGACATTGGCAGACGTCTTGTGGTTTTCTGACATTCAGTTTTGCGAAACTAAATCATGCTGTCATCTCCTTAAAAGAGGTGGTATCTTAGCAACTATTGTACATGAATGCTCCAGACCAGCCAACGTTCAAAAACACCAGTAGAAGGGTTCACACATATAGTAACCTGGTGATTAAATGAACTTTTAGCAACACCAGCATGAGTAGACAGTATCTTGCCTCAGAAAAATAGCACAAAAAGCGATCCCAGTTTGACGTCCACCCATCAGCTTTTGAGACCTGGGCTTTTAAAATATTTTTTTAATTTAATACAACTAAAACCTTGCATCAGATGATTATTATGCAACACACTTCATGTGCAACACTGTGGTGCTAATTGTAATGTGTAAAGCTGTAACTATCTCATGTATATTGTGGAGGTCTAAATTGTTTCAGAAGGCAGAACTTTGCTGTAAATGGTCCATGCTCTGAGTAACTGTAATGTTGACTCCTTAATGAAAACATCTTGATTTCCCAAAGTGATATTGCTGTGATTGTTGTTTATTGCAAGATAAGATTTTCATTTCTGTGTATAAAGTAAATATCTGTGCTTTTTTACTGCAGCATTTTTTGTCTTAGCTTGACTTAGTTTTCATTAGGACAAGTTTCCTGTTTTTAACCCTTGATAAGGATCACATTACATTTAGCTTTGCCCTATGCATAAAACCCCATGGCTGAAAAGGGATATTCTTGCATTTTATTATGACCTGTCTGATATTTACATAAGCATAGACAACACAGAAATGTATCACTTTTAACAGAGAAGACTACCAAAGACAACTTGGTGGTACACAAACACAAGGTAAATGGTATCTTTCATTTTCAGAGCCCACCTTGAAGTAATCCAATTTGAGGGTTTAGCTACACTGTGCACAGCAGAATTCACTTGAACTAATCCGTACCACACCCACATACTTTTGCACAGAGTGTGTGCATATATGCGGTTAAACACACAAATGGGTGCTTTCACACCTGCTTGTGCTACACTTTCATGAAATCACTCATGCACACCCACGCACTACAAATGCCAGTTCTCTTATGTAATAACTTCCTCAAAGCTATTTCTATGAAAGTTTATTTGCAAGGAATGTTTATCTACAAGAGGAAAAAAGATATTCAGTAGGTACTCTGTTTTGAGATAAAAAACATATCCAGGCAAAAATGCTGAATCCCTAAATCCATGTTGCCTTTTACTGTTAAACATAAATAATTTCAATTTGTGGTCCAACTATTCAATACCATTATTGATTATACCAATACTATGTACTTTTTTCATATGTCTTTTCTTAGTTTTTCATTATGTGAAGCATTTTAAATTGTCTTTTTGCTGAAATGTGCTATACAAATAAACATTTTTTGCCTTGCCATTCATCCCTGTTCTATCCTGGCTTAGTCCTGTTTAAGGTCATGGGGGGACTGGTGACTATTTCCAGGTATGAAGACTGAGATGGAGAAATACCCTCTCCAGTCCATTGCAGGGCCAATACAAAGCATGAGACAAACAACCAGTCAAAAACACACTAACTCGAGCAAATTAAAATCTTTAATGAACCACACATGCATATTTTTAGGCCATAAGTGATTGAGTACATGATTAAAAACTATTCAACCACAGGAAGAACATCCAGCCTAATTCAGAAAATACCGTAGCATAGGTTTATATCCAAGACCTTATTTCTGTGAGTTAACAAGCATAACTGCTGCACCATCATGACGGCCAGACCCAAAACGGCGTCCTTCAAACATAGGTTGCTGCTTAACATAATGAATACAAATATGAGGAATGATTCAACTTGGTACAGAGCTATGAAATCTTTACTAATGTTTTCTTCAGTATTAAAATAATACTACCCTATTTTCATTTTCAGAAAATAAAAGCCCCATTTAAAAAATATATGTATTTCCATATAAGGAAAATTTTGTCATGATTAGAGATAATAATATATATACACAGTACAGACCAAAAGGTTGGACACAGCTTCTCATTCAAAGAGTTGTCTTTATTTTCATGACTATGAATATTGTAGCTTAACACTGAAGGCATCAAAACTATGAATTAACATATGTGGAATTACATACTGAACAAAAAAGTGCTTTGATTACTGCTCTACACACTCTTGGCATTCTGTTGATGAGTTTCAAGAGGTAGTCACCTGAAATGGTTTTCACTTCACAGGTGTGCCCAGTCAGGTTTAATAAGTGGGATTTCAAGCCTTATAAATGGGGTTGGGACCATCAGTTGTGTGGCACAGGAGGTGGATACAGTATACAGCTGATAGTCCTACTGAATAGACTATTAGAATTTGTATTATAGCAAGAAAAAAGCACCTACGTAAAGAAAAACGAGTGGCCATCATTACTTTAAGAAATGAAGGTCAGTCAGTCCGAACATATGGTAAAACTTAGAAAGTGTCCCCAAATGCAGTCGCAAAAACCATCAAGCGCTACAAAGAAACTGGCTCACATGAGGACCGCCCCAGGAAAGGAAGACCAAGAGTCACCTCTGCTGCGGACGATAAGTTAATCCGAGTCACCAGCCTCAGAAATTGCTGGTTAACAGCAGCTCAGATTAGAGAACAGGTCAATACCACACAGAGTTCCAGCAGCAGACACATCTCTAGAACAACTGTTAAGGGGAAACTTTGTGAATCAGGCCTTCATGGTAAAATAGCTGCTAGGAAACCACTGCTGAGGACAGGCAACAAGCAGAAGAGACTTGTTTGGGCTAAAGAACACAAGGAATGGACATTAAACCAGTAGAAATCTGTGCTTTGGTCTGATGAGTCCAAGTTTGAGATCTTTGGTTCCAACCACCGTGTCTTTGCGTGGCGCAGAAGAGGTGAATGGATGGACTCTACATGCCTGGTTCCCACCGTGCAGCATGGAGGAGGAGGTGTGATGGTGTTTGGATGCTTTGCTGGTGACACTGTTGGGGATTTATTCAAAATTGAAGGTATACTGAACCAGCATGGCTTCCACAGCATCTTGCAGCGGCATGCTATTCCATCCAGTTTGCGTTTAGTTGGACCATCAATTATTTTTCAACAGGACAATGACCCCAAACACACCTCCAGGCTGTGTAAGGGCTATTTGACCAAGAAGGAGAGTGACGGGGTGCTGCGCCAGATGACCTGGCCTCCACAGTCACCGGACCTGAACCCAATTGAGATGGTTTGGGGTGAGCTGGACTGCAGAGTGAAGGCAAAAGGGCCAACAAGTGCTAAGGATCTCTGGGAACTCCTTCAAGACTGTTGGAAACCCATTTCAGATGACTACTTCTTGAAGCTCATCAACAGAATGCCAAGAGTGTGCAGAGCAGTAATCAAAGCAAAAGGTGGCTACTTTGAAGAACCTAGAATATAAGACATATTTTCAGTTGTTTCACACTTTTGTCCAGTATATCATTCCACATATGTTAATTCATAGTTTTGATGACTTCAGTGTGAAGCTACAATATTCATAGTCATGAAAATAAAGAAAACTCTTTGAATGAGAAGCTGTGTCCTAACGTTTGGTCTGTACTGTATATATAATCATACAAAATGCCCACTATTTAGATGAATATTCAGCATTCAACTACTTGGTGTGTGAGCAGGGGGCTATATGAATCTATTCATAAAACACAAATGAATGAAAATGTAGCATGACTGTCTCTGGGGCTCTATACCCTACCTTTAGCATCAGCATGGCCTCAGGGCAAAATAGATGAGAGAAACAGCCTGCAAGACTGCAAAGGAAGCTAAGAGGCACCAAGTAAGTACTCAAGGTTAGATTTCATCTCACTTCTTGAACACATTTTCTATTCAAATAGCAAGTTAGGCTTGATTAAAACATTCCTTTAATCTCTCACATGTATTGCACCCATGGTAACAAGGTATACAGTTAGCACACTTGGAAGTTGTATGTACATGTATGTACATGTAAGCTTGTAGAGGGAAAAACATACATTACGTGAAACAAAAAGATTGTGTGTCTATAATTGTGTGTACATATATACACACATTAGTAGAAACCTCCAATAAATACATACAAATCTTCTCCCAGTGACCGTTTTCAAGGAGGGCACGAGTGGGTTTTTTTAAGCTTGACGGCTATTCATGTCTCTGCAATTCCATTCCTTTTTCTGCCTTCAATTGAACTATTTCAATGGTACATTGAATCTCATTGAAAAGGTACTAAGTGTGCTATAAAATGCCTTTAATGTCAAGATAGATCAGCCATTGTATCTCACAGTGTCCAATTTACATTCACCAGAGAGAAATCAAATAGGTGAATGTCAGAAAACACCATCATTGATTGCTACAGCCTACCTAACTATCGCACAAAGTCACTTGTGGTGCATGTATCCCTAGATATCATAATTGTGGGTTTTGTGATGAAAAAGGGGAAAAAAGTAAAGATTATAAAAGAATGTCAAAATAGTGCCAGCGGTTTCAATTTTGAATACCTTCTTATCAGATCAGGCCTATTTCATGCCTCTACCATACCTACCTTTTGTCATTGACTATTTCAAGAGATTACATCATAAAATGTATCTAAAAAGCTGAGAAATGAGTGAGCATGCAACACACATTGTTGTGCCAAAATGTCTGTCTATCATGCCCAAAAGTGCATCAAAAAAATCATTTAAATTTCTGTATAGTTTTAAGTTATTGTCAAAAATTAAGAATATTTGATGTCCACCAATAGCCTAAAAGAGATAAATCAAGTTATCTCCAAAGAGCCTTCATAATAGATCATTAGCAATATCTAATTTATCTCCATGTTCTTTATAATCCTTCTTCGGCCATCTCACCTTCAGTCATCAAACTGCAACATTTGGCATTTAAACATGGGCTATAGAAGACACTGACTAATTAGTTCCCAAGGAAGAAGCAATCCATCTTCCCTGGGAAGTGATGTGTCCTCTCCAACAGCTGTAGTCAGTGCTCTTTGAATTAAAATGTCTCAAACTCAAAAGCCAAAGTGCACAAGATATAGAGCATGGGTGGCCAACTCCAATCCTCGAGAGCTACTATCCTGCAACTTTTAGTTGTCTCTCTTCTCCAACACACCTGAATCAAATGCATGAATTCCCTCATCAGCATGTAATTCACCTCTACAGAGGCCTGGTCACGACCCATTCATTAGATTCAGGTGCATTGAAAAGAAATGTGTCTAAAAGTTGATAGTAGTGCTAGGGGACTGTAATTGGGCACTAGAAATCAGGGTCTGGTATGTACCTTGGTTTTAAAGTTAGTGCTTGGTCAGTATTTTTATATATTTCAATTCAAATCAATTCAGTTTATTTATATAGCACCAATTCACAACACATGTTGTTTCAAGGCACTTAACAAAGTCAATTGAATCGAACCAAACAGATTTAAGTTGGGTACACACATTCAATTAATCCTAATTATCAAACACTGCAGTCAAATTTAGCTTATTATTGAAATTGGTTAAAAAGTATTTCTATCTAAGGAAACCTAGCAGATTGCATTGAGTCAGTGACTTGCAGCATTAACTCCTCTTGGATGAGCATGTAGTGAAAGTTGCTAGCACTGACTTTGCAGCAATCCTTCATTCTGAGCATGCATGAAGCGAAGGTGGACAGCAAAACTCCCTTGCATATATATACAGGTACATTTACAATATCTAAAATATATTGAAAAAGTTAAATATTTTTGTCACTCATTTGAGAAAGTGAAACCCATATGTAATATACAAGGGTTGGACAATGAAACTGAAACACCTGTCCTTTTAGTGTGGGAGGTTTCATGGCTAAATTGGACCAGCCTGGTAGCCAGTCTTCATTGATTGCACATTGCACCAGTAAGAGCAGAGTGTGAAGGTTCAATTAGCAGGGTAAGAGCACAGTATTGCTCAAAATATTGAAATGCACACAACATTATGGGTTACATACCAGAGTTCAAAAGAGGACAAATTGTTGGTGCACGTCTTTCTGGCACATCTGTGACCAAGACAGCAAGTCTTTGTGATGTATCAAGAGCCACAGTATCCAGGGTAATGTCAGTATACCACCAAGAAGGACGAACCACATCCAACAGGATTAAATGTGGACGCAAGAGGAAGCTGTCTGAAAGGGATGTTCGGGTGCTAACCCAGATTGTATCCAAAAAACATAAAACCACGGCTGCCCAAATCACAGCAGAATTAATGTGCACCTCAACACACCTGTTTCCACTAGAACTGTCTGTCGGGAGCTCCACAGGGTCAATATACATGGCCTGGCTGCTATAGCCAAACCTTTGGTCACTCATGCCAATGCCAAACATCGGTTTCAAAGGTCCAAGGAGCGCAAATCTTGGGCTGTGGACAATGTGAAACATGTATTTTTCTCTGATGAGTCCACCTTTACTGTTTTCCCCACATCCGAGAGAGTTACGGTGTGGAGAAGCACCAAAGAAGCGTACCACCCAGACTGTTGCATGCTCAGAGTAAAGCATGGGGGTGGATCAGTGATGGTTTGGGTTGCCATATCATGGCATTCCCTTGGCCCAATACTTGTGCTAGATGGGCACTGTCAAGGACTACCGATCTATTCTTGAGGACCACGTGCATCCAATGGTTCAAACATTGTATCCTGAAGGCAGTGCACCAATACACACAGCAAGACTGGTGAAAGATTGGTTTGATGAACATGAAAGTGAAATTGAACATCTCCCATGGCCTGCACAGTCACCAGATCTAAATATTATTGAGCCACTTTGGGGTGTTTTGGAGGAGCGAGTCAGGAAACGTTTTCCTCCACCAGTATCACGTAGTGACCTGTCCACTATCCTGCAAGAAGAATGGCTTAAAATCCCTCTGACCACTGTGCAGGACTTGTATATGTCATTCCCAAGACGAATTGACGCTGTGTTGGCCGTAAAAGGAGGCCCTACACCATACTAATAAATTATTGTGGTCTAAAACCAGGTGTTTCAGTTTCATTGTCCAATCCCTGTAGGTTCATTACACAGAGAGTGAAATATTTCAACCCTTTAGCATTATATTTTTTCCCTGATTTTCACCCTGATTAGTTAATTATTATTGATTTAATTAGTTAATCAGCTAATTAACCCAAACATGAGCAAAGGTTTCCTGAGCCTTTTTTTTTCCTGAGGCTCTAAATGGTCTGAGTCAGTAGGCTACATGATCATGAAGTAGATTTTGACTTGAAACAGAAGTCCAGAAGTCATTGACATCCACCACAAGGAAGGTAAACCACAAAATGGTAATTGATAAAAATGCTATTTACAGAGTGCTGTATCAAGCATATTCAATGAACATCAAATGGAAGGAAAAGGTGCAGTAAGAACAGATGCACCAGCTCCAGGTACCCCCAACAGGGGTAACTGTTGAGAGCCACATAATTCATGTTACATGAAGTGCAGTGTGAAGTTTCCACAGTCAGTGATAATTTGGGATGCCATGTCATCTCCTGGTATTGATCCACTATGTTTTCTAAAGTACACAGTCAACACAGCCATCTACCAGGAAATATTAGAGCACCTCACACTTCCTTTTGCTGACAAGCTTCAGATGCTGATTTCCTTTTCCAGCAAGACTTGGCACCTGCTCAAACTGCCAAAGGTGCCAAAAGCTGGAACACAGGAGACACCAACAATGGAGATGACCTGAAGTCAGCTATCAAAGCAACCTGGGATTTCATTACACCACAGCAGTACCACAGGCAGATGCCACCACTCCATGCCATCACTGCATTATTGCAGTAATTCATGCAAAAGGAGGCACATCCAAGTATTGAGAGCATAGAAAGGAACAGACTATTCGACAGCCTGACATTACTGTGTACAATATAAATTTTCTTGATCTTATGTAAAATTCTAATTTCCTGAGACACTGCATTTTGGGATTCCATTATCTGTAAGCCATAATCATCAAAGAAAATAAAATAAATAAAGGCTTAAAATATTTCACTTTATGCGTAATGAATCCATATAATATGTGAATTTCACTTGCTGAATTACGTGAAATATTGAACTTTTTGAGGATATTCACATTTTAGGAGACATGTTTCAATTCTCATAATTTTCAAGGAGCCACTGAACTGTTGGTCAAAGGTGCTCTTAGAGGGATATTTTGAATTAACAAATTATTTAAGGTAATTAAAAATGGCAAACAAATGTACCTTTTTTGTTTTTTCTTTGTCACACCTCATAATATTTATTTCACATCACCCACGGAGAATCATAATAAGCCAATATACAGGTCCTTCTCAAAATATTAGCATATTGTGATAAAGTTCATTATTTTCCATAATGTCATGATGAAAATTTAACATTCATATATTTTAGATTCATTGCACACTAACTGAAATATTTCAGGTCTTTTATTGTCTTAATACGGATGATTTTGGCATACAGCTCATGAAAACCCAAAATTCCTATCTCACAAAATTAGCATATCATTAAAAGGGTCTCTAAACGAGCTATGAACCTAATCATCTGAATCAACGAGTTAACTCTAAACACCTGCAAAAGATTCCTGAGGCCTTTAAAACTCCCAGCATGGTTTATCACTCAAAACCTCAATCATGGGTAAGACTGCCGACCTGACTGCTGTCCAGAAAGCCACTATTGACACCCTCAAGCAAGAGGGTAAGACACAGAAAGAAATTTCTGAACAAATAGGCTGTTCCCAGAGTGCTGTATCAAGGCACCTCAGTGGGAAGTCTGTGGGAAGGAAAAAGTGTGGCAGAAAACGCTGCACAACGATAAGAGGTGACCGGACCCTGAGGAAGATTGTGGAGAAGGGCCGATTCCAGACCTTGGGGGACCTGCGGAAGCAGTGGACTGAGTCTGGAGTAGAAACATCCAGAGCCACCGTGCACAGGCGTGTGCAGGAAATGGGCTACAGGTGCCGCATTCCCCAGACCTGGGCTACAGAGAAGCAGCACTGGACTGTTGCTCAGTGGTCCAAAGTACTTTTTTCGGATGAAAGCAAATTCTGCATGTCATTCGGAAATCAAGGTGCCAGAGTCTGGAGGAAGACTGGGGAGAAGGAAATGCCAAAATGCCAGAAGTCCAGTGTCAAGTACCCAATGTCAGTGATGGTCTGGGGTGCCGTGTCAGCTGCTGGTGTTGGTCCACTGTGTTTTATCAAGGGCAGGGTCAATGCAGCTAGCTATCAGGAGATTTTGGAGCACTTCATGCTTCCATCTGCTGAAAAGCTTTATGGAGATGAAGATTTTATTTTTCAGCACGACCTGGCACCTGCTCACAGTGCCAAAACCACTGGTAAATGGTTTACTGACCATGGTATCACTGTGCTCAATTGGCCTGCCAACTCTCCTGACCTGAACCCCATAGAGAATATGTGGGATATTGTGAAGACAACGTTGAGAGACTCAAGACCCAACACTCTGGATGAGCTAAAGGCCGCTATCGAAGCATCCTGGGCCTCCATAAGACCTCAGCAGTGCCACAGGCTGATTGCCTCCGTGCCACGCCGCATTGAAGCAGTCATTTCTGCCAAAGGATTCCCGACCAAGTATTGAGTGCATAACTGTACATGATTATTTGAAGGTTGACGTTTTTTGTATTAAAAACACTTTTCTTTTATTGGTCGGATGAAATATGCTAATTTTGTGAGATAGGAAATTTGGGTTTTCATGAGCTGTATGCCAAAATCATCCGTATTAAGACAATAAAAGACCTGAAATATTTCAGTTGGTGTGCAATAAATCTAAAATATATGAATGTTAAATTTTCATCATTACATTATAGAAAATAATGAACTTTATAACAATATGCTAATTTTTTTAGAAGGACCTGTACACTATCGGTCAAACGTTTTAGATACACTTTCTGACTTAATGGAGCTCTTTATTTCCATAAACACAGATGGAATTGTGTAGTAGACACTCGGACTCGTCGTCTTCCACTTTATCCGGGACCGGGTCGCGGGGGCACCAGACTCAGCAGAGACGCCCAGACGTCCCTCTCCCCAGACACCTCCTCCAGCTCCATCGGGGGGAGCCCAAGGTGTTCCCAGGCCAGCCGAGAGACATAGTCCCTCCAGCATGTCCTGGGCCTTCCCCTAGGCCTCCTCGCGGTGGGACTTGCTTGGAACACCTCCCGAGGAAAGCGTCCAGGAGCCATCCGATATAGATGCCTCAACTGGCTCCTTTTGATGTGGAGGAGCAGCGGCTCTACTCCGAGCCCCTGCTGGATGGCCGAGCTCCTCAACCTATCCCTAAGGGAGTGCCCAGCAACCCTACGGAGGAAGCTCATTTCAGCCGCTTGTATCCGGGATCTCGTTCTTTCGGTCATGACCCAAAGTTCATGGCCATAGGTAGTGGTAGGAACGTAGACCGACCGGTAAACCGAGAGTTTCGCTTTTCGGCTCAGGTCTCTCTTCACCACGACGGACCAGCAAAGTGCCCCCATTACTGCGGCAGCTGCAGCATTCCGTCTGTTGATCTCCCACTCCATTCTTCCCTCACTCGTGAACAAGACCCCAAGATACTTGAACTCCCCCACTTGAGGCAGGAACTCCCCTCCAACCTGAAGAGGACAAGCCACCCTTTTCCGGTCGGGAACCATGGTCTCAGACTTGGAGGACCTTATCTTCATCCCACCCGCTTCACACTCGGCTGCAAACCGCCCCAGCCCATGCTGTAGGTTTTGACTAGAGGGTCCAGCAGGACCACGTCATCCGCAAAAAGAAGACTCGGCTTGTAGAAACAGCTTCTCTGCCGGGGATCTCTCTGCGACACAGTTTTGCTTCTGCGGGACTTCGGAGAGAAAGGTAAGCAACTCTTACACCTTAATTTCCCCGTTCATGAATGAAAATACCGGATACACAGACAGTATTTCATTCTACTTAACTTTGCATATGATCGATGATCGTATGGCTTTAGATCCAGTTGAATTTATGTATTTTTGCCAGCAAAAGACATCAGCGCGCTTTGTTCCCTCCTATCCCGATGGTCATCGGTGTGGAAGAGAATGACTTGTGGAAAGGTGGGGCCTTATATCAGCAGTGTCATCGTGGGAAGTCCTCTGCTACCCCCCCTTCCCCCTTCGGAGTTTTAATGTTGAAATCCATGGCTGTAGGTCCCAACAAAACAATAAGTGTGAAATACCTCTAAACTTTTTTATATTTTAGATTCTTCAAAATGGCCACTATTTGCTTTGATTACTTCTCTGCCCTCTTGGCATTCTCTCCATGAGCTTCATCAGGTGGTCACCTGAAATGGTTCTCCAAAGAGTCTCGAAAGAATTTCCCAGAGCTTCATTCAGAAACGGTCAAATGTTAATATTTCAGTCATCACAGCAAAGGGCGGCCACTTTAAAACATTTTAAATATAAAACATATTTAAAGTTATTTTACAATTATTGTTTGCTACATTATTCCATATGTGTTCAATCACAGTTTTGATGCCTTCAGTGAGAATCAATGTACAGAAAACCATTACTTGATAAAGGGGTTGTAAAACTTTTGACCAATAGTGTATCTAAGACTGGGATTGGCATATTTGGAAGAAAAATTTAATGATGTAACAAACATTTTGTAAATAACACCTTTTTCTTCAATTCTTTTTTTAATGTGCACCCTGCTTTGTGTGTAACGTGTGGCATTACTGTAATAAAAGCCACAAACTGCTACAGGGTATCTCTCATTTCATGTGAGGTCAGTCGCTCAAGGAAAAACTGTTAACTGACATGGATGTTTTAGTTTTCCTTAAATACGTGTGCTGCACATAAAGAGAAATTGTGTAGCTAAAGCATGTTTACAGTTGGCTCCAACCTAGGCAACCCCGCAAGCCAGTTCTTGCCCCATTTTAATCTCTGC
Source organism: Girardinichthys multiradiatus (assembly GCF_021462225.1). Lineage (NCBI taxonomy): Eukaryota > Metazoa > Chordata > Actinopteri > Cyprinodontiformes > Goodeidae > Girardinichthys > Girardinichthys multiradiatus. Next base: position 11,725,541 of record NC_061812.1, on the reverse strand, counting down.
TGATGGTTCAGGTTCTCTCCAATGTGCTCCCTAACAGCTGGCTTCTGAATTGTCCCCCAATGACAATAGCCATGCAGTTCTGCATCTGACAGATATGTGTTGTAATCTCTTGGAAAATAAGCATTAGCAACATGTACAAGCAAAGCTGACGGTCTCAGAAGTCTTGGGAGAGAAAATAGCACAGAAAAATGCAGTGTAAGAAAGAATCTGCCTTAAGAGTGGTTTTTATGTATGGATTTACAGTTACATTTTTTTTTCCTTCTAAATACTCTTATTGTGTATTCGCACCAGTAATTTGGAAATAACTTATGTTTTGTCATTGGTGGTCATTTCAGAATTTTGCTCAGTTCAAGTTAACTGAATAATTTGGGCATTTAAAAATACAGGTATTGAGATTTTTAAAACTGAAAACATAGAAAAATGTTGAGGGACATTTGAAATAACATGCTTTTTTGTGTTTTGTTAAATTCCCTATTCAGTTTTTTGTATAAATAAACTCATTAGAATTCTAGTAAAAACCATAAAAAGAAACAGCTTTAGATTTTAGTAGATGAAAAGTTTTTCAGATGATCTGGGCCCGTATCCTCAAAGATTCTCAGAGTCCTCACAGAAACTCACAGAGAACTTAGCCTAAAAATTTCTGCCAAGGAGTCTTAGCTTAAGAGAAATTCAGTTGGTTGCTGAGAGCGACTCTGAGCAAGGAGACAAGAGAAATTCCTATCTTAGTGAGGAGGTGTGGTTGACCCCGTTGCTAGGTGTGGCGCTGTCTTTTAAGAGCTGTGATTGGTTGTTGCAAAAGACAAAAAACAAAGCAAATGCACTCCTAGTAATCAAAGGAGAAAAATTAACCGATCATAGAATTTAGACAGCAAACTTAAATCACTTGTCACACAGCCTCAAAACATATGAATGTACCTTATTTACATCCTTATCCTTATTTTTATTTGCCTATTATTATGTTTACTTGCCATGTTGGTCGTTTTTCTACTTCATCAATTTGATATTAATGCGGACTCTCAGATGTCAACGCTTTACTGTGATTGCCTTTCTGTATAAAGAGGTTTGATTGGCAAAACGTTCACAACAAAATGAAGAAGAAAGGTTGGAGAAAACTAAACAGGACAGAGGAGCAGAGCCTGGTGTTGACACAGCTCGTGGAGAATAGAGGAGTGTTGACTTGGGAGCACATTGCTGAGCAGATCGATGCATCGTTCTCTCTGCTTTCACGCACCAGCCTGGGATGTGAGAAGGACAGCTGCAATCCGAAGTTAGAAAGGAGATTGCAGCACACAAGCGAGCTTCTCTGTAGACAGGTGTTGATGACCATTTAGGCAATGGCTATTAACATTATCATGTACAATATAATACATACTTATTCACATCATTTACATCTTCCTTCTGTGCATAGACCGTTTAGATTATTGTACTTTATCTTGTTCAGAGTGTGTATTGATGTATATACATTTTTTTTCAACTTTTTCAGTTTTTTCCAAAGGTTTATTTTTGAAAGGATTTTACATTCTGGCATTGCTAAATGAACTGACTGCTCACAGAGAGCTTTATACCAGCATATTAATTGAAAATTGAGTGGAATGAAAAAGTGAGGTAGAAAAAGGTGCATATGTAACATCCAGCCTTGAGAGTACTGTAAAGCAAAGCTCATTCAAGAGTTTGAAGGAGAGTTAAAAGGCATGGACTGCGGCTCCAGTCAGTGCTTCAAGAGCCATCGCACACAGAAGTATCCAGTGTATGGGCTACAACTGTTGCATTCCTCGGGTTAAGCCACCTCTGAACCAGAGACAATGTCAGAAACCTTTTACTGGGACAAAGAGTTTCTACAATCAGTGATGATATGTGAAGACATTCCACCTGTTGTTGTTGGTGTCCTGTTGGTTATCCAGTACAAAGTCTGGATGTTGTCCACCAGAACAATTTTGAGCACTCCATGCTTCCATCTATTGATATAGTTTGTCAAGATGCTGGTATGATTTTGCAGCAGGACTTGGCACCTGATCATACACCTGATCATAACAGCTAAAATATATATTTTTGTGTGTAATGAGTAAATCATCCATACCTACATACATACATACATCGTCTATAGCAGCTGGTTCTCTATGCTAGTCTATCCTTTGTAGGGTTGCAGGGAGGCTGGTGCCTATCTCCAGATTTCATTAGGTGACAGACAGGGTACACATTAAACAAGACCACAGGTCCATTACAAGTGTAATGAATCTACGTAATGAATAAGTTTCACTTTTTGTATTGAATAACTGAAGTACATTTTTACTCATCTTATTTATTAAGCTGCACTTAAATGTCTGCTAAATAATGGAGATGAATAAAATTAATCTTAATAAAAACTAAGCTAATCAACATTGCAAGTTACCATAAACCTGATTGGTTAACACTTACAGCAAGTTGACATTTGGGTAAATTATTCAGAAAGGGTCCTTTCCTACTGCATGTTTGGATAGTAATTTACTTTAATTAGTCGTACACTATTGAGTGAGATAGCATCATTAAGCTGTGTTTGCTGATGTTTATCAAAAGCACTGTATTCTGAAAAGGATTCCTACAAAGATTAATGACCTAGACACCTGTTAAGATTGTAGATGTCAGTCTGTGGCCCTGAAACTAAACTGTCAAGGCCCTTACACACAAAGCTCACAGTAAGTTAGTGAACATCACCAAGTAGAGTGAATGTCTGCTTTGACTTTTTGGTGGTATGTCCTTCAGAAGATCATTACAATAGATGCATACAGTGATACATACAGTGCTATTTAGCAGTTTTTTTATCTACATTTCACTGGGTTATTTATCCAGAATTGGTATAGCTGTTTTACAGCAGACAGGAGCTTCTGGACATTTGGACAGTTTTATTGCCAATCTCCAACTCATCCCGGAGATCTCCAGAACACCAGAGGCTGCTTACTATTCCTGGCCAGGCGGAAATGCACGCAGACGGCACCGAGAACGCAAACAAAGGCAGGGTAGGCGCGGAGGGCTATGGGCTAAGCTAAAGCTTACACCACACAGATTGCCCTTACCCAGCATTTTCCTCGGCAATGTCCCTTCTCTGGCAAATAAAATGGATGAAATTACGGCTCTCCATCACCGACAACAGACGGATTGTGGACTCAAATGTCATGATTTTCACATGGCTAAACAACAGCTGCCCAGACAATGCTATTAATATAGCAGGATGCCAAGCACATCGAGCCAACATGATAGCAGAGGACTCTGGCAAGACCAGAGGTGGAGGTTTGTGCATTTATATCAATAAAGCTTGGTGCACGGACTCTGCTACTACCGAGAGACAGTGCTCACCTAATGTGGAGTTTATAATGGTCAGATGCAGACCTCCCCAGAGAACTCACTTCCATTATACTCACTGCAGTATATATCCCCCCGGATGCTAATGCTAAGCTGGCTATGAAATAACTTTATGCAGCCATTAGCAAACACCAAGCATCCTGAGGCTGCTTTTATTGTTGCTGGTGAATTTAACAACTCCAATTTGAAGACAGTCCTCCCGAGATTCCACCAACATGTCTCCTGTCACACCAGAGGGGACAAGACTTTGGACCATGTTTCGTTGTCGATGAGCTAACCCCTCCCTCCTACTTCCCCACGTCTAAAGGGATTGCTCAATCCATCTCTCCATCTCCAGTCTCTCAGCTCCAGAATATGAGAACATGCTTGTTTCACTCCCCACTGCTTCAACTGTGTGTTTTTAATAATTATTGCATGGATTACTCATAAGGATATAAGGATATTTGTTGTAACTTTTATGGAGTTAACTGTGAGCAGTTACTAAATGTTGCATGGATTACATGGAAAGATCTCACCTTATTTTGACACATGTTTACTTTAACCTGGCTGGAGCTTACAAAGCAACACCCCTGCCCCACATTGGACAATCAGACCATCTCTCCCTTTTCCTCACACCCCAGTATTCACCACTTATCCAACGTGTGAAACCTATTGTCAGGACAATTAAAGGGTGGCCAGAAGGGACAGATGCTGTGCTCCAAGACCAGTTTAAAAACACTGATTGGAATATGTTCACTTGCACAGACTTGGAAGAATACGCCACATCTGTACTGGACTACATTTCCACCACTACAGATAGTGTGACCATCCAGATACAGATCTTCATGTACCCCGACCAGAGGCCTTGGATGAATAGGGATGTCCGTCTCCTGCTGAAGGCCAGCAACATCGCCTTGAGGTCAGGGGATGCACAGGCCTACAGTACAGCCAGGGCTGAAGACGGCCATCAAAAAGGCCAAACACTACTACAAGGAGAAGATAGAAGAACACTTCTCCAACTCCATTCCCGATGTATGTGGCAAGGACTCCAGATCATCACAGATTACAGGACCCTCAAACCTTTCCCCGCCTCCTCTGATGTTTACTTCCTCAATGATCACACCAATTTGTATGTTCATTTTGGCAGAAGGAAACCAACAACTGCAACCAAGGCAGATGTGTCTCCAGACCAACCACTGACTCTTTTTCCCACCGAAGTAGGAGCGGCACTGAGCAGGTTTAAAGTCCACAAGGCTGCGGGGCCTGATGGCATCCCTGGACATGTTCTCAGAGCGTGTTCTGGGGAGCTGGCAAGAGTGCTGACGGACAAATTCAATCTGTCCTTAAACTGTGCTGTGGTACCTACCTGCTTCAAACCCACCTCCATCGTCCCGATACCTAAAAACTCTAACCCATCAAGACTCAGTGACTACCATCAGTTAGCCCTCACCCCCATCATCACAAAGTTCTTGGATCAGCTGGTCTTAGCTCACCTCAAATCTCGCTGACCCACATCCACCCATCCAGATCAATGGGATGGCGGTGAAGCGTGTGAACAGCTTCAAGTTCCTGGGTGTCCACATCTCTCAGGATCTCACCTGGACGACTGCTGCTCCAAGCTTGTCAAGAGGGCTCACCACCACCTCTTCTTTCTGAGGACTATGAGGAGGAACCACCTCTCCTCAGATATTCTAGTGAATTTCTACCACTGCACCATCGAAAGCATCCTCACCAACTGCATCACAGTCTGGTATAGGAGTTGCTCTGCCTCAGACCGGAAGGCGCTGCAGAGGGTGGTGAAAGCCGCCCAGCATATCACCGGAGTACCACTTTCTGCTATAGAGTACATCTACAGGAAGCGGCGTCTGAAAAAGCTGGGAAAGTCATCGAGGATTCCAGGCACCCAGCACACAGACTTTTCATCCACCTGCCCTCTGGGAGGTGCTACAGGAGCCTCCAGACTAAGACCAACAGGTACCGGAACAGCTTTTTTCCCACAGCTGTCATATTCCTGAACTCTGCCTCCTGACATTTGAACAACAACGGACTGTATCCTTATACACACAACAATAGCATACGGATTGAAACACTACCCCCTGCATTTTTTTTATCTTTACACACACACTAATAACACATGGACTTAAACACCACATACCTGCACTTTAATCTGACAGCCCTCTATTGTATATATTGTATAGATAATCTACCTATGTTTATAGTCTCTACATTCATAACCTGCATATACTTATACTTACATTTATAGCAAACTGCATTTTGTTGCTTTGTACTTGCGACATGGGCAATGAAGATAAAGTTGAATTCTATTCTGCTCTGTTCTACTCTAGTCTACTCTATTCAGGGACAGGGATGCAATTAGATTAGATTATTAGAGAATGTTTATTTCTTTGGCACTCGGACCCCAGTGGAAGACGTAAATGCTGAGGATGACATGCGCTTGAATGAACATCTTAAGGTTAGAATTCAAGGTGTCTTCCCGCCTTGGGATTCAATCCTGGTGGTGGAGTGGAGGCATGAGGAGAATTGGAAGGAGTTTGAAAGCCAGATGGTGGAGATGGGGTGGAGGAGGGTCAAAGTTCAGCTGAAAAACGGAGGGTTCCACGGATTAAGATCTTATGAAGTGAAGCCTTGAAGGATGATTGGCCAGGGAGAATGCAGACTTGATGCTGATTGGTGGAGCAGAGTCGCATGGAGGAGTAATTAGACGAAGATGGAGGTGATGGTGAGTCTTCCATGTTGAATTTTTGTTTAAACTCCATTTCAAACTGGAAAGACTCACAAAGAGAAGACAGGGATGCAATTAGAAAGGTTTATTAGTCAATGTTTATTTCTTTGTTGCTCGGACCCCAGTTAGAATTAAAGGTGTCTTCCCCTCAAAAACAGCTGAGGCAGTGGCCGAGGCCGGAAATAAGAAAGAAAGGGAAGTAGAGAAGTTGACAAAGATTAGAATAACGAGCGTGGAGAAGGAAAGGTTAGTGTGCCTGACAAGGCGTAAATGGGCTGTGCCTGACGAGGCGTCGACGGGGCTGTGCCTGACAAGGCGTAGTAGAGTTAATTAACGATGATACCTGTAGAGGGACTGAGGCAGAGAATGAGAAGAATAGGAGTGGAGATGGAACGGATCGCAGCTGATGGATGTCGGGGGATGAGGACCTAGGATGATAAGCGAGGTCAAATCAGCAAACTGAATAGAAAGAAAATACAGGTTGAAAGGCCTAGCACCACCAGTTAGTGGAGGGGCTCTTACCTAAGAGCTGATAAACCGTTGAGCAGCGAACACAGAATTTAAAGTCTGGTCGGACATACGAAGAGAAAGCAGTAGATGACCAGCGGCCAAGCTGTTGGAGAGAGGCGGATGAGACACCTTGAGTCGCAGCTGATGTAGCTGCCCCGATTCTGAATGAATTACCTGAAAACTTGCTAGGGGGTACATTGCATTGAACTAGAATTTGTCTCAGATACTTAAGGAACCAGGAGGCGGTAATAGGAACTCCTTCAGGGTGAGGAAGAGAGGCAAGCTGGATGGGTTGAGTTTGTGGCGTTTAAGAGCAAATTTAGCCATGGCTTGGAAGAGGCAGAATTGGCCATCTAAGCGTGCAATGAAAATGTTGCAGGGACAATTCCCTTTTAGAACGTTTGAGATGAATTTTAAAGTGGTCAGTATAAAACTTAAGATCAGAGATTGATAGGTCTTTAGCAGGGTCGAATTAATTTGAAGGGGTAGTAAATTCACCTAATCTGAGGAAGCCATAAAAAGCGAGAAGCCAGGCCCTGGAAAGGAGAGTTTTTAGGTAGAGAGAATAAGGGCCGAAGCGAAGGGCTTTGAGCAGAGTTTTTAAAATTGGTAGAGTGATGGGTCTTCGGGAATCAGGCTGAGTAAGACTGTGTTTAGCAATGCCTTTTAAGAAGAAGTTTAATAGAATGGTTTGCAAAAAGACTTTGAGTGAGTTCGGTGAAGGAGTCTTTAGAGAAGAAAATAACACCAGCCAATAAACTCCTAATGTAGGGGAGTTTAAAGTGGCGACAGTCAAAGCAATAAGTTATAAAAGCTAAAAGTGTAGGAATGCGGACAGGGAATAGATGAGTGTTATGGGCAAGGCAGAATTAAGAAAATGTTTGCCGTGCAAAGGAATAAGACCTAAAGGTGGAGGGAGCTAAACCTGATTTGTGATAATAATTGGCTGATTGAAGCAGGGTGAGAAGAGAGGGGCTTAATCGAACTTCAGATCTTTGAAGTGTGGGATCAAAGTTGGAAAAATATTGGCTGAAGGGCAGAGTCGGCGGAAAATCTGAAATCTGAAACTGGCAAGTGTGTTAGAATAGCCTGGAAAATATAAAGCCCTTAATGATCTAGTTCCATCATACATCAGAGATCTGATTGTTCCATATGTTCCTAACAGAGCACTTCGTTCTCAGACTGCAGGTTTATTGGTGATTCTTAGAGTCTCTAGAAGTAGAATGGGAGGCAGATCCTTTAGTTATCAGGCTCCTCTCCTGTGGAACCAGCTCCCAGCTTTAGTCCGTGAGGCAGACACCCTGTCTACTTTTAAGGCTAGGCTTAAAACTTTCCTTTTTGATAAAGCTTATAGTTAGAGTGGCTTAGTTTATCCTGAGCTATCTTCCTTATTTTTTACCTCCGTCTTCTTCCCTCCCTGTTGGTTGGAGTAAGGGGGAGTCAGGTTTAGCCTAAACCGGCTCAGTTATGGTTGAGGTGCAAACACACCCTCCATTTCTGCTACCTGTATGACCACTTCCCTTTTCCAATGGCTATAATCAGTCTGACATAGGGAGGTATCCCAATCATTGTGGCTTGTCCTCTTCAGGCTGGAGGGGAGTTCCTGCCTCAAGTGGAGGAGTTTAAGTATCTCGGGGTCTTGTTCACGAGTGAGGGAAGAATGGAGCGGGAGATCGACAGACGGATCGGTGCAGCTGCCACAGTAATGGGGGCACTGTGCCAGTCCATTGTGGTGAAGAGAGAGCTGAGCCGAAAAGCAAAGCTCTCAATTTACCGGTCGGTCTACGTTCCTACCCTCACCTATGGCCATGAACTTTGGGTCATGACCGAAAGAACGAGATCACGGATACAAGCAGCTGAAATGAGCTTCCTCTGTAGGGTGGCCGGGCACTCCCTTAGAGATAGGGTGAGGAGCTCGGCCATCCGGGAGGAGCTCGGAGTAGAGCCGCTGCTCCTCCACATTGAGAGGAGCCAGTTGAGGTGGCTCGGGCATCTATACCGGATGCCTCCTGGACGCCTTCCTCGGGAGGTGTTCCAGGCACGTCCCACCGGGAGGAGGCCCAGGGGACGGCCCAGGACACGCTGGAGGGACTATGTCTCTCGGCTGGCCTGGGAACGCCTTGGGCTCCCCCTGGAGGAGCTGGAGCAGGTGTCTGGAGAGAGGGACGTCTGGGCGTCTCTGCTGAGTCTGCTGCCCCCGCGACCCGGTCCTGGATAAGCGGAAGACGACGAACGAATGAACGAACGAACGAACGAACATTTGCCATATGCATCCAGCTTTAGTTAAACTGAATAAATTGAACTGAATTGGCGCTATATAAATAAAACTGAATTGAATTGAATTGAACATGACGGGGAGAGATGATAAAATTATGAGAAACAGCTTGCCAGGTGATGCGGCGGAGGTAGGGCATGATGGATTTTGAGGAGGAGCAACCTTTATTAATTGCTTCGACCACTGCTGCGTTATCACAGAGAGCGGCGAAGCGTTTTCTTTTCCAAAGATGGCCCAAACGCAGCAAGCGATGGTGATGGGGATAATTTCATAGAAAGCTGAAGATTCAGCTTGGGGAAAAGAGAGCGGCCATACACCTGCAAACCATGAGCCCCCAAAAAATCCCCCAAAACCCACGGACGGTGCTGCGTCCGTGAAAAACTGAATTGAATCAGCTGAAAGGACGACATCATCATAAAAGAAAGATATGCTGTTCCAGTTTTGAAGAAGACAGGACCAGAAACCCAGACTAGAACGGCAGCCTTCATCTAAAGAAACCAGATCGAGCAGAGAGGGGACGGAACTAGCTAAGTCCAGCAGACGTGAGATGAAAGAACGACCTTGGGGAATAATACACATGGCAAAATTAAGGTGACCTAAAAGTGACAACAGTTGACGTTTAGAGACGACAGAGGAAGAAAGGAAGAACTGAGAGACCTCTCTAATGTGGGACAGCTTATCTTCAGGCAGAGAGGCAACCAAAAAAACAGAGTAAAGGGTGAGGCCTAAGAACTCAAGCTTTTTGGCTGGACCCGTGGTCTTTTCCAAGGACAGGGGCACGCCAAGTTGCTGAAACAGCTGTTGTAGTTTCGGTAGGGAGGGGCCAGGGGAGGGGTTGTGGGGGTCGATGAGGAGGAAGTCATTGAGGAGGTGGAGAGTGGAAGGAAGCTTATAAACGTTAAGAAGAATCCAGCACAGAGCCTCAGACAACTTGTTGAACAGACAGGGGCTACTCTTGTAGCCTAAAGTAAGTCTGACAGCAAAATAGAAACAACGGTCCCATTTGACGATGTGGGTTGCCACTGGGAGGGGTGCACTGGCATGAATTCGAAAGCATCCTTAATGTCAGCCTTAGTGAGCCAGGCACCATGCCCCGCAGTTTTTATAAGCGAGATGGCGTGATCCACTGTCGCATAAAACAGAGAAAAAGGGGACTTGGGAATAATAGAATTTATGCTGGGATGGGGACCAGAGTGAGGAGCAGAAAGATCGATAATGAGGCGCTTCTTCCTGGAATACTTCCTGGTGGCGATTCCCAGGGGACATAAACGGACATGAGAAAAGGGGGGTGATTTAAATGAGCCCATCATGTAGCCTTTAGAAACTTCTTTTTTAAGGAGTTGAGCTACAACCTCAGGTTTGCAGAGAGCTGACTGCAGATTTGTGCAGACGAACGAGGACATAGGGGAAAGAGGTGTCAGGTTCAAACAACCTAAAATACTTATAACATCACAAAAAGAAGAGAAAGACAAAAAATTTGTTTCTTACTTGCTGCGAGGAGAACGGACAGAGATGTGCTTCAGTTACAAATGTTCTACCGCTCTGAAAACATCTATCCGAATCCTCTTTTTATTATCTTTAGGGTGGTCCCTAGTTACAATATACGTTGCTGCTCTGAAGGGTGGGATAAACAGCCGCAACGTAAACAGGTCATATACACCATCTTAAGATCTGTGTGTCCTTTGTTCAGCACAATCAGCCACCATCTTTATTACATCCTCAACTGTGACTGCTTCCTTCCTGGCTTTACCTTTGATCCTTGCCTGCAAACAACTCATCACATCCTTATTCACACATACATGGAAGGTTATAAAGATCAAATAGTAAAGTTAATAAAAAAGGAAAAATATAAGATAAATCTATATACTATTATTCCAACATTTCCCCCCTGTTTATCTTATATTTGCTCATATTCTCATATCACTTAAACAGCCACTTCCTTTGGATTTTTAACTGAGATAATTTTTCATGAGCACAAATAAAATTACACTCAGAGGCACTTACTGACATTTAACCACAGAATCATATAGAGATGGATCTGGGTACAGGTCAGAAAAGTGGTCAGTCGGATCTTCATCATCCTCATCATCCTGATGTTTAAGTAACGGATAGAGTTGGGTAATTCTGTCTTCCATAGGAGAAATAGCTGTGGTGATGAGACGGTTAAGAAGAGAACGAAGTGTTGTGGAATTTTCTTATCAAAGTGGGTAGAAGTTGACTCATAACAAGAGAAAATCTGGACTTTGTCTTTATAAGTTTTATTCAAAGGCATTCAGCGTTTGAAGACCCTGACACTGAGGTTAGTCAGTGAAACAGAGCCCCGATCAACATTTACACACAGTATTTATACCAGAACATGACAGTGTTATCTCAACACTTCAAAGAGTCTGTGTTTTATGACCCCAGACCCTTCTCGGGTTCAGAGGTGACTAGGTTACCTAGGAACAACCATCTACTCTCCCTGAGGCATCACCCTAACAAATGTCCTTAACCATTAAACTTCTGATAATGGCTTTTACAGCTTCCTCCTCTAACACAGATGTTCACTGGAGTGAGGTAAACCAAAGATCATACACTGTGGAATGCTTACTGCAAGAATTTCCATCACAGAAGACAGGGAATACAACAACATCCACACAATGTCAAAATTGCAGCAAACACTGCAAAGGAAATTATTACTGATGATACTAAAACTTTATACTTCCCAAACACATCCAGGCAGGAGTCCCACATCGAGGTGTCTACTCCAGAATGCTCCTTCATTTTGCCATTTAAAGATCTCAAACCTTCTATGGCTTTAGTGAGGCTGCCATCAGCAGCAGTGTTGTTAGGTATGAATGTGCAGCATTGTTCTCCGAACATTGCACAAACTCCTCCTTTTTCAGCTAACAACATGTCTAAAGCAATTCTATTCTGGAATGCCATCAGGGAAGTTGAAGCCAATTGGTCATGGATAGCTTCAAACCCGCTTTGTGTCCAATTTTCTAGTTTTTGAACATTGTAGTGGATATAGTTGATCCTATGTACGATTTGTCCATTGTACACCACCAACAGATACTTGATTCAAATCCTGCAGCTACTTGATCAGCGAATTTATATGAATCTGGCACCCCTCGATGTACACCTATAGCATCGATATACGTAGGATCTCCCTCAGTCTGCCAAGCTATAGCTCTACGCTTTCTGTTACGCCAGTCCTGTGGTATTACACTAGATACCACATGTGTTACCTCATATACTGACATAGGATATACTGAAACTGGTAACAATAAAGTAACTAGAGCACAGAGTCCCGTTACATTTGAAGGTAATGGATCAAATAACCTGTCGTCACCACACCACCACCAAATGTCTCCTCTAGAGACTGGTTTAAAATACTTATTTACTTTTACAATTGTAGTACACCATAATGCAATAAGATTTCCCTATTTATTGCCTTTCTCTGTCATATTTATACATGTGTAGTTTCCAGTGGTGACCCGTTTATGGAATACTGGTTTGTTCTTATCTGCTCTAGTTACAGGAAAAACAGAATCCCAGTGCTGACACATTTCATTAGGATTGGTTTAATTCATTACTTCCATCATACAGGGTTGTGGTATCACAGCTGGAATTACTTGTAACAAAGGCCTGGGACCCATACACACAACACAATCTCTTTTAGTTATGTTAGCTGCTTGCTCTACCATCAATAACCAGTTATTATTTGTTCCTGATACCAGTCATCTGTGGTTGAGTTTCCTAGCATAATTTATACACTCTTTGCTGTGGTCTTAGGGGAGAGAGTTGTTTCAGTTTTTACTTCACAAACAAAAAGGTCAAAGTTTGGGTCTGACCCTGAAACCCAGGCCCACAGGAGCCATGTTGTTGAACCAGAACTGAAGTCATAAAATGTCCCTTGCAATCTACCATCTGAACAAACGGTTTACTACAGTCTGGTAATGCTAAAGCAGTACTGGAAACTAGAACTTGTCTATGTTGGTAAATGCTTCTTCAGCTTCTACACTCCATTTCAGTTCAGACGTCATTTTCAGCTCTTCCTCATACATTAGTTTGTTTAATGGAGCTGCTATTTCTGCATAATTTGGCACCCAGTTTCTACAATAATTAGTTAGTCTGAGGAAGGACATTATCTGCTTTTTTGTTACTGGTTTTGGAACTTGTAATATTGCAGTCTTTCTTTCTTCTACAATTTTGCGTCCCCTGCGCTAAGATTGTGTCCTAGGTATTTAACCTCATTTTTGCAAAACTGTAGTTTTGACTTTGTGTCCCCCTTCTGCTAAATGTTTCAATAATGCTATTATGTAATTTTTACAAGTCTCCTCATCAGGAGAGGCTAATAGCACATCATCAACATATAGTAAAACCTGACTACCTCCTGGAGGGTCAAACTTGGCCATGCTTGCACTCATTACCTGAGAGTATATAGTTGGACTTTCACAATAGCCTTGAGGTAGTCTGGTATAAGTATATTTTTGTCCCTCAAAAGTGAATGCAAACCAGAACTGACTATCTTTATCTATAGGTACACAGAAAAATGCATTGCTAATATCAACTACAGTAAATATTCTAGCATCTGGTCTTAGGGAATTTAATCATGTATAAGGATCAGGAACACACGGTGCTCTCTGAACAACTGCATTATTAACTGCCTGTAAGTCTTGTACCATGCGCCATCCTGTTGATGGAGCTTGTTTTTTAACTGGAAAAATGGGGGTGTTACATGGTGAGTCCTCACATTTTATTATCACCCCTGCAGTTATTATATCCTTTATTACTGGTTTTATTCCTTCCTGTGTATCATGTTTCAAAGGGTATTGTTTTACACTGGGCCTGTATTCTGTTTTTGCCCTGATTTGGACAGGTAACACTCCTTTTACTAAGCCTACGTCAAGGGGGTATTTTGACCATAACTTATCAGGGATTTCACTAAAGAACTGTTCATCCTATTCAGTAAGGTATATTTGTCATTGTTGCTTTGTATGCAAATATATCCCTTCCTGCACTGTCATTGTCCAGAATAATGGCTTCCTAGTTAATCCTGTGGATGCACTGATTTCTGTATTCATTGTTGTTGCAAACCAGTCTGTGGCATCTTTTCCCCTCTGCACTATTCTTCCCATGTTCTGCCACTTGAGTTCTTTATCCTTGAATAAAGATATGTGTGGAGGTGTCCACATTTTGCAGAGCTTCCAAGTGTCTTCCACTAACACTACTTCAGCAACTGACGTACTGTTCCCATCTGCATAAACATAAGTTACCATGACTTTGGTAGGGGTTACTTTAGTTAATGCTTCTTCATAAGTTTTATCTGGTCTGGGAGTATTTTTATACCACATGGTAATATGTAGGTCATCTGGTGTCACCTGATCTTGTAGTTGAGTAATGACATTTCTTCCTTCTGCTAATAAAGCTGTCCCTATGTCTAGGGGTGGTTTGTTCGGAACATCTAGTGAGTAATAGTAATAAGGTGCTCCTACTCCTTTCAACACGAAAAATTCTCCTTGACTGAGTTCTGCTTTTCTCTTTACTACAATATGTCCTTCTGAGGTCGGAATTAATGCTAACCCCAGATGTAGTAATCCATCTCGTCCCAATAGATTCACCAGACACTCAGGGAACATTAGAATAGATAGCTGACATGACTGTCCATTGGGATCTCTTATCCAAACTGGTTCAGACTCACAGACTTGTGTCAATTTCCCACTAAGTCTGGAATTTGGGATTGTTTCTCTATAGGTGGTCCTGCATGCTCTGGTATCACAAAGAAAAGTAATTGATTTTCCATTCAACAGTAAGGTAACTTCAGGTTTAATGCTATCTAGGGAGAGAAGGTCCTGGAAATTTAGGAGGACATCCTGCCCTTGTGTTTTTGATTTTTTGTTTTCATCTGTGTCTGAAGTACTAGGAAAAATGTATCTTGTTTTCTGTCCTACTCATGCTTAATTAATATTTCTCCTTTCAGGACAGTCTTTAGCCAGATGTCCTTCTTTTCCACCAGCACCCTGAGGTGTATTGTCTGTAGTTTCCTCTGCCTATTCTTCTTCTCTGACCCCTGCGATTTTGTCCTGTGCCTCTAAATCCTCCTCTTCTTCTGTTGTTCTGATAATAAATCTGTTCTTCTTCTTGCTGAAAAAAGGTGCTGGCTATGTTTTTCTGTTTCTTATCTTTCATTACTTTCTCTGCATGGAGAGCATGATTAACATAGTCTTCTAGAGATGCTGTGCGGAACCCTATAAAATGTCTCCTTACCCAGGTATTTATTGCATCCCTGGAACCAGCATGTAGTGCATTTTTTAACTGCTGTCGATAAGCTCCTTGCTCGTTTTCATCTTCTTGTAGACCACTATGTATTTTAAACACTTGTCAGTCTAATCCTATATTCTTCAAAAGGCTCTTCCTCTTTTTGTTTCACTCTGGCTATTTCTGTGTAGTCAGTTATGCGTCTGTATCTAACTGTAAGCCTATCGATTAATCCCCTCACTTTGTTTGTTAGTTCCTGGTCATCGAGTGCAAGTACTGCTTTATTGTGTATAGGGTTCCAGTTTCCGCTAACGTGATGCCAGTCAGTCCCTGTGACTGTCATCCATACTTGTTGAACTTCCTCACCATTCAAATGATAAGATCTCCTAAGACTCTAAATCTTCTCCACACTGAATGGGATCCTCACTGGGGGAGGTTACTCCCTCCACGGCCTTTTTAACATCCTCCATTGTCCATGTTCTATATACCAAAATGGCAGGAGGTTGATTATTTCCAACGTTTGGATTGGCCACCTGTATCATGGGATATGCTTCTGCTAGACTAGGGTTTTCGTCATGAGATCATTTAGGAGCTGTGGGGACTACTCTTGGGGAGTGAGTTAAAATTGGAGAAAAAGTTATCCCATATTGTCTAGACCATCTTAGGGAGATCTTAGTAGATCTAGTCTGCGGTGGAGTGGGGTATTCAGGTGATGGATCTCGTAGGGGCAAGCCTGGATAACTAGATGAGGTTACAGCTGTTGCATGTGCCCGTGGTTGCTCATCTATCTGTTCTTCCTGCTCTTGCTCTCCTTGTGGTAGTAAAGCTGCATTTCCTGGTTGTCTCCATCGAGCCCCGACACACCCAGTCTCATTATCTTCTGTTCTATGAAACATTAATTGTTTCCTACAATTTTCTTCTTCCTTTTCTTTCTCTTCCTCCTTACGCTTCTTTACTCCTTCCTCTCTCCTTTTAGCTACTTTTAATCAATAATCTACATCCTATTAACCTTCTTTTTCCATTTTTCTTGGGTCACATTTTGTACTTTTAATTATTGCATCCTGTAGATTAACAAATTTTTCAAAGTTTAATCGACCATCATAATTATATGTGGTTATCCATTTATCTATATATTTTAATTTGTTTGGATCCTGTGCTTCTATGAATTTCAAATCTTTGCATTGTAATTCATATTTCAGTTTATTTTTACTCGCCCCTTTTCTTTTTTTTTTTTTTTTTTTGGTCCAGTATCTCAATACCTAGGGTATTCTAAATGCTGGATTATTCTGCTCAGTAGGGTGACAGGAAAAATCTCCTTTTGTGGTAATTCTCACTTCAACTCTTTCGAGTGGAGAATTCTTGCCTTTGCATCCACAAACGTTAGTCACTTACAATCCTACTGTGGCAGGTATAGCAGAGAAGTCCTGGAAGTGTTGGGTAAGGGATGCAATAGATCGTTGAAATGAGTCCATGGATGCTATGAACGAAGCGGGGATGTCCGGCTTTGATGAGGAAGCTTGAGGTAGTGGGGGCTCTAGGAGAGGAGCAACTGACATTGAAGACGGACCAGGTGGAGTGGCAGCGGGAGCTGGAGAGGACACTGGGCTACCTCGGTGGCGCTTCGCCGGGGGGTTGGGGTTTTCCTGAGGCATTTAACTGAGGCAGTGAACGGTGGAGGTGGTTCAAAAGGAGAATGACGAGGTAGGAGCTCAACGAGCTGGGCAAGCTGGGCGAGCTGAGAAGTGTCCAGGTCGGAACCAGGAGAAATTCTGCTCGTCTTGAGCTGGGATGAAGGGGAAGGATGGACACGAGAAGAAACCAGGCGAGGGCTCCTTCGTGGAGGAATGGGTGGAGGAGGGCAAGGGCCCAACAAGAGGCCTTGCGGGGACTCGAGGTCATCGGACTTGAAGTCGGACATGATGCTCATTGTCAACGTTCAGCTGAAGAACGGAGGGTTCCATGGATGAAGATCTTATAAAGCGGACTAACTTGATGCTGATTGGTGGAGCAGAGCTGCATGGAGGAGTAATTAGATGAAGCTGGAGGTGATGGTGAGTCTTCCATGTTGAATTTTCGTTTAAACTCCATAAAGACAATATTTATGTAAAATAAGCACACACCCAGTGTGCATTAATTCAACTTAGTAGCATGAGTCAGTCAGTCATTTTCTACCACTTATTCCATAGTGGGTCACGGGGGAGCTGGAGCCTATCTCCAGCAGTCTATGGGCAAGAGACCGGGTACACCCTGGACAGGTCGCCAGTCCATCGCAGGGCAACACACATACAACCATGCACACACTCATTCATACACCTAAGGGCAATTTAGATTGACCAATTAACCTAACAGGCATGTCTTTGGACTGTGGGATGAAGCTGGAGTACCCGGTGAGAACCCACGCATGCATGGGGAGAACATGCAAACTCCATGCAGAAAGACCCCTGGCTGGGAATTGAACCCAGGACCTTCTTGCTGCAAGGCAACAGTGCTACCAACTGCACCACTGTGCAGCCCCAACTTAGTAGTAGTAGTAGTTTTTATTTTTTCTTTGTTTGCTTCCTCCTGCAATTTTACATACAATCTTTCTTGGCAGGATAATTCTTAAAAATGAGGTAGTTCTGTCTATCTTCAATTCCTTCATAAATCCCTGCATGATTGCATCACTGCTGTTTGCAGTTGTCTGAAAGACAAACAAATACAAAGGTCACATCAATGTTTTGTGTGCTCAACATCCACAATTGATTCATGTCATCTTGTTAGATAGTCCCAGTGACAGACCAATTTAAGTTCTGTATGCACCTCCTCACAGCAAACACTTTCTGCTGAATGAAGAGATGGAAGCAATTGAAACAGTCTGAATCCACACAACTGTGCACATTTCTCAAAGACATTTGCAACAATGTATCTAGCATCAAGATATCATATAGGAACTGTAAATTTTAAACAATTTGGTGGTTTTATAATTCCCTTCAAATTATAAATTGTTAATATTGCATATGGACTTTTAATAGCATCATTTTTAGACTGTCAGATCCATGGTGGCTGTGTGCAGTTTTTGTGTGTGTGCTGTATTTTTTCACTCTGCTCAGGGTCAGACTGGCCGGTGCTGCCGCACAGGTGTTCCTCATCTCAGTATAATCAGCTGGGCTTCATATGGAGCTGGAACCTGGAAGGAGGGGTCAGCTCGTTGTCTCAATTAACGTGGTAAACAGACCGTGATCTGCAGCTCTGCAGTTCTCCTGAAAGCTTTCTGATTACCTTTTTTTTCCCTGCCTTGCAGATCTGATTCTGTAGAGACAGTTTTGGATTCCTAAGTTCCTGTTTCATCGTGTCATGCTCGAACGAGCATCTGAACCCAAGCCCTGTCGATCCAGCCATGAGTCTCCATTCCATTCCAACCTCCAGCCCAGCTGCTCAAGAGCCTCCTCGTGGGAACACCTGACTCTCACTCACCTGCCTTTCCACCCTTCAACACTGCCTACCCGGACACAGCAAAGTTACCTAAGAAATACACAGTGGGAACTGTTCCTCACTCTCTGCCAACATCAGCCACCGTGGAAAAGACTTATTCTCCCCTAACAAGTTTCCAGCTTCATCATCCTGGCAATTCTGATCCCTCCAGCAGATCCAGTCTGGGCTCTGATTTATTTCAACCCATGTTTTCTAAATGAACTGTTAAAATATTGTTTTTGTCCTCGTGATTATGTCACTTCTAGAGTCCCAGAAATTATATTATGACAGACTGAGCTGACCAAAGTGACTCTGGGGCACAATTACAAGGCATTCTATTAGGGCAGCATGAATCCCTGCTCCCCTCACTGGCTCAGCAACAAACCCAGATCCAACAAACTGTTAATGTCATGGCTCACCAGTTTCAAGAGATCATCTCCAGACTTCCTCCTCCACCTTCTAATCCTGCTCGTCCCCCCGTTCAGACCTCGTCTAGCCCTGTCCAGGCCCGACTCGTGAGCCAAGAAATTATTTCTCCACCTCCAGAACCATTTTCAGGGGATCTCAAGAAAAGTAGAGGTTTTCTCCTACAATGCACTCTTGTTTTTCGTCGTTCTCCACAGTCTTTTCCTGATGACACAAGTAAGATCTCTTACATTAGTGGGTTGCTCAGGGATCATGCATTAAAATGGGCAAAGGCTATTATTGATAAATCTACAATCCAGTATTATTCATTTCAGGACTATTAACCTATTTAAGTTAACCTTTTCCCTTAACCAGAGTTGTGAGACCAGCTCTTTAGAAGAGCTCAATAATGTAGCTATATGTATTGACAATTGTACACGAGAAAGAGCCAGAGCAAAAAGGTTCCAGAAAACATCATTTCCCAAACAGCCAATTGTTTCACCTCTTGTGACGTCATCATTGTTCAAAGACACCGAGTCTGAGAAAACCCTGCCGTCTGAACCAATGCAGGTTGGAAGAACCTGTCTGTCTCCTGAGGATTGATAGAAATGGTTAAAGGCATGTCAATGTCTGTATTGTGGCTCTTTAGGTAATTTCCGTCTCAGTTGCTCAGTGCGCCCAAAAAAGCCAGCCTGCCAGTAGCACAGGGGGCTATAGCAGGTGCTATCCAACAGTTAGACTACCTATCTTCAGACTACTTTATGTACCAACCAAGAACAGATCCCTTTAATGGCACTCATTGACTCAGGTTCTGAACAAAATTTAATAAGTCCTGACTTGGTTTAAAATTATAATCTCCCGGTTATAGAGCTAGATTCCCCCATAAATGTTACTGCATTAAATGGGCGAGCTCTCAACCCAGTTTCCTAGAAAACCCAGCCTATTGAGCTAGTAACATACGGTAATCAGCACAAGACTATTTTCTTTCTGTTATTTCGCACTAAAGAAACACACACCCGTGGCTCAAACTTCATAACCCACACATTAATTGCGCTGATTCACGCATTGAGTCCTGGAGCTCAGGCTATCATGCATCTTGCCTTCGCTCAGCTGTTCCTACTTCGATGTTCCCACAAAATACCATGATCTTTAGAGGGTGTTCAGCAAGGAACTAGCTCTGTTCCTTCCTCCTCATCGCCCTTGTGACTGCGCCATAGATCTCCTTTCAGGAGCACCATTACTTTCAAGCCGGCTTTTTTGCTTGTCTGAATCAGCTCAAGGTGCCATGGAACAATACATAATGATTCACTCAAAGCAGGTATTATCCGCCCTTCCTCATTACCTGTAGGAGCTGGATTTTATTTTTGTTTTGTTTCCAAGAAGGACAGAACTCTAAGACCTTGCACAGATTACCAAAGCCTAAATAGCCTAACCATTAAAAACAAGTACTCTTTCCCTCTTCTCACATCCGCATTCAAATCAGTCCAAGGAGTTACTATCTTCTCCAAATTGGATCTGCAAAACGCCTACCATCTGGTTTGGATTCGAGAGGGAGATGAGACATTTCTAGTATCTGGTCATGCCATTTGGATTGACTAATGCCCCCACTGTTCTCCAGGCCCTGGTGAATGACGTTCTCAGGGATTTAATTAATCTATTTGTGTTTGTTTACCTAGATGATATCCTGATTTTCTCTAAAGATCCAACTGAGCACTCAAGACACGTTCGATCAGTCCTCCAGAGACTTGAATAAAACCCCGTTTGTCAAGGGGAGAAATGTGAGTTTCATGTTCCTTCAGTGACCTTCCTGGAATTCATCTTCGAGGATGGACAGTTGAAGCCAGATCCAAAAAAGATTTTAGCAGTGGTGGACAGGCCCATTCCCACGGATCATAAACAGCTTCAACATTTTCTGGGTTTTGGAAACTTTTACTGCTGTTTTATCTGTGATTACAGTCTCATTGCTTCTCCCCTCATAGCACTCACTTCAGTCAAACAGCCCTTTATATGGTCCCCTGAAGCTGATAAGGCATTCTCCTATCTCAAAAAGCAGTTCTCCACAGGTCCGATGCTCAACCACCCCTACCCCAAGGAACAGTTCACCATAGAGGTTTATGCTTCTGACACACCTGACTCTCGCTCACCTGCCTGTCCACCCTCCAACACCGCCTACCGAACACAGCGGAGCTACCCAAGAAACGCAGTGGTAACTAAAAAATCTCACCACTCCGTTCCTCACTCTCTGCCAACCTCAGCCACCATGGAAAAGACTTATTCTCCCCCAACAAGTTTCCAGTTTCGTTATCCTGGCAATCCTGATCCTTCCAGCAGATACAGCCTGGACTCTGATTCATTTCAATCCGTGTTTTCTAAATAAACTGTTAAAACGCTGTTTTTGTCCTCGTGGCTGTCACTTCTAGAGTCGCAGAAACTACACTATGACATAGAAATTTTCCTTTTTCTTTTAAAAACTAAAATGACTATAGCACAACATATTCCAAATGTATAGATCACAAAAACTATTAACAACTAATTCTTAAGTAGTTTTTCACCTGATATAAAATATTCAACGGTAAGAAGATTAGTCTTGTGTCACCCTTCATTCCTCTACTAGAAATACCTCTGAATGTGTGATGTCACATCTGTCGATCCTGAGACTTGACAGCCTCCTCTGTTACTGAGTCATGCAACTTAAACAGATGTAACAAACTATAAAAAAACAACTAACCAAGCTTTTTGAAAATGAATGTTTAAGAAATGCGAAGCAACTCATTGCCCCAGTTGGGGTTATATAACTTGTTGCCAGCTGAAACATAATCTTTCATGCAATAATTATCCAATGGGAGGCTCGTACCTTTTTGCTTACTTAAGTCCATGTGGCAACTTTTTATTTTTGGCCAGGCAATGTATATTAAAGAAGCGTTTGTGTTTATTTCATGCAAGAGTGATTTATCTGTCAAAATAAGTTCCCCCAACCTTCGGTGAAGCGGCTGATATTTAGCGTGGTTTGATTAATAATTATCAATTATTAAAGATAAAGGGCAGAGGCAAAAACCCAGGCCTGGGAGGAGTTTGGTGAGGCCATGGAGAAGGACTACCGGTTGGCCTCGAAGCGATTCTGGCCAACCGGCAACTCAGGAGGGGAAACGGTGCTTCGCCAACACTGTTTACAGTGGGGGTGGGAGGCTGCTGACCTCAATTGGGGACATAATCGGGTGGTGGAAGTAGTACTTCGAGGATCTCCTCAATCCTACCATCACACATTCCCTGCTGGAAACAAAGGTTGGGGACTTGGGGTTAGACTCTTCTTCAGGCTGAAGTCACCGAGGTGGGTAAAAAGCTCCGCAGTGGCAGGGCTTCAGGGGTAGATGAGATCCGCCCTGAGTACCTCAAGTCTCTGGATGTTGTAGGGCTGTCATGGTTGCCACGCCTCTTCAACATTGGATGGCAGTCGGGGACAGTGCTTCTGGACTGGCAGACTGGGGTTGTGGTCCCCCTTCATAAGAAGGGTGACCGGAGGGTGTGTTCCAACTACAGGGGGATCACACTCCTTGGCCTCTCTGGTAAGGCCTTCGCCAGGGTATTGGAGAGGAGAGTCCGGCCGATAGTCAAACCTCGGCTTCAGGAGGAGCAATGTGGTTTACGTCCCGGCTGTGGAACACTGGACCAGCTCTATACCCTCTACAGGGTACTTGAGGGTTCATGGGAGTTTGCTCACATGTGTTTTGTGGACCTGGAGAAGGCATTCCAGAGGAGCTGGAGGAGGTGTTTTTTGAGAGGGACATCTGGGGCGTCTCTGCTGAGTCTGCTGCTCCCACGACCCGGTCCCGGATAAAGCGGAAGACAACGAGTACGAGTATTAAAGATAATTAACGAATTGTAATTATTAAGTGCTTTGAGCCCATAATCACAACACCAGAGAACATCTCTGACTTCTATTTGTAAGCAATCATTTTTGGTTAAGAAAATTATTTTTCCGAATTATGATTTTTTATTATAATTTTTGATAAATATTAATTAATCAATACTCATAATCCTTACAACACAATTAACCTATTTCCTTTTTTTTTTTTTTTTTGTCTTGCGATCGTGTTTCTTCAGGTTGGAAGTAATATTAACTTTTTGGAGCCAGACTCATGAGGAACCCATTCAAGCTAAAATACAACAGAAAAGATGAATTGTCAAAAATACTTGTGAAAACATGCAAAAATTTGTAAGGATTTATAATAAGGATTCGTATATGTTTATTCATCCAGGATATGAAAATCATAAGTGCTAAGATAGAGGAAAGTGGACCTCTTCTCTTGAAGACATTCAATCTCTCATCCACAAGGCTTCTTTAGTTTTACCTTGCTTGGATATAAAAGGGCTTATAAAGTGTAGTCTGAACAATCACACTAATGGGCCATTAAGATATGTGAGTCCCTCTATTCAGCTCAATGTTCAAGTCATTGTTGCTTGTGGGTCCACATCTCCTAACAATATAATTTCCCAAGGTATGAATTGCTGGGGAGAAGAGTCAAGTCACCACTGAAGGTGTTAGAAACATGAAACCAGAGCCCATGTGCTCCATTTCCCCCTGCATGAATTTCAACCCAGGACCTCAAATAAAAATAAGAAAAAACAGGTAATTCTGAAGGAAATTGTTACATAAATTACTCATGCAACTTTCTTGTGGGGGAGTCCAGTTCTGTGTACAGTGCTATGTTTAACTTTTTTGGTCCGTAAATGATCAGTGAAACTTTGCAGCCATTGTAATAAATATGAATGCAGCCTAATTTCTCAATAATATTACTTTAGTTATATGGTAGCGTTGTTTATAATTTCCATAAAAAATAGTAATTCATCACACAAAAATATTTGAAGGCACTGCTTTTGGTTGCATAGTAGTTGTTTTGCAAGGAAGAAGGGGCAAAAATTTCAGTCTCTCGATGTGCAAAACTCATAGAGAAATACCCCAAGCGACTTACAGCTGTAATTGCAGCAAAGAGTTACAAAGTATTAACGCAAGGGGGCTGAATAATATTGCATGCTCCACTTTTTAGTTTTTTATTTATTAAACAATTTTGAGACATCGAATCAATTTCATTCCACCTCACAATTGTGTCCCACTTGTTGTTTATTCTTCACAAAAAATTTGAATTTTATATCTTTATGTTTGAAGCCTGAAATGTGGCAAGAGTTTGGAAAGGTTCAAGGGGGCCGAATACTTTTGCAAGTGTACATATATATATATATAGTATTTTTAGTTATATTCCAATTTTAACTTATTTTCCAATTTTAATCATTCATTCATCATTTGTTTTAATTACATATTTTTCTCAATCTGCTTCACTTTGCTGTGCAGGCCTTTGATCCAGCCTCTTAGTTTTTTAATGGGGTTTACAAATAAATTGACATTGACATGTTTATGTAACCATGTCAATTTTATATTCTGGTAAGTTATGATTCTGTTTTTCAGTTCTTTCTTTTAAATATAAACCATAACTCTGCAAAGGAACTTTGCCACATTTCACATGATGGAATGCAGTATTGGTGTTATTTGGTGTGTTCTGATTTTAAACAAACACCCTACGAATAAACATGTTGCAGTGGGGTGGGCCCAGGTAACGCTTCAACATAATTTAAAGCAACAACTTTCTAATGAAAATAGAAAGCTTGAGTAACTCTCACAGTTTGGTCAGGTTTCTCCTTCTTCTCAAGTCCTCAGATTCTAAATAAGCTTAAAATAGTTAAAGACTTATTAATTTGTACCTGGTACAAAGAGGAAAGTACATTCATGATGAGCTAGCAAGGGCTGTTGCAAGACAGACCGCCCTGTGTTAGGGGTTTAGATGCCATATGGGCAGCAACATGTTCAGCTCTATTACCCTAATAAATTGTTGTTGACAGTGTCCTCTAGAGATTTGTGATGGTGGATTAGTACTGCAGACCCTAACCATAAAAGCACCTTCTGAACCGCATCAGTGGTGATAGAAAGGATTCTGGGAAAACACAACATTTAAGGTCTGCAGGAGCTTAAATTTATGCATTAGGAGGTGATTTCTCTGTTTATGTTGTTTTATGAGGAACTCCTTGTTCAAGTCATGATGTTGATCTTTATAACAAAGGGTTATGAAGATTGTTTGGACCACCATAACTCTATCTTCAAGGAAACCACCTTCCTCGAGTTCCTATATTACTAAAGGTCTCCCCAATGCAGTGTTGCGCAAATCAATAGAAGTATATAGTTTGATATATTGAGTCAGCTTTCCAGGAAATGGGAAACTGATGACTTTATTCATCAGAGTTTATATATTTTGAGAAGAGATATAACGTGCTGGTGGCTGGCTTCTTGAAAAACGTATTGCCTGGACTTTGACGGCCTTCTGTGAATGTGTCACAAAGGGCTCATGATGCTACGACGTCATTGCCAGAGAAATAGAGTTGTATAGAAACGCTGGCCTTGTTAAGGTCATGCTTATTAGTATGAAATAGCCTGAAGCACCTGTCAAACTTTGAAGGCTCTCAAAGGCTTAATATACTTTTAGTTCATTTTCTTTAGAATCTGTGATATGACTGAATTACATAAAAAATACACAATTTAATTTCAGTATTTACAGTGCCTTGCAAAAGTATTCACCCCCCTTGGCTTTTTTTATGTTTTCTTGCCACACAATTATATAATTAAATAAATTGGATTGTTCGAGAGTTTGTACCATTTAATTTACAGAACATATCTACAACTGTGAAGATGGGTTTTTTTTTTTTTTTTTTATTGTGAAGAAAACAACAAATAGACCAAAGTAACACAAAACATCAGCTTGCATAACTTACCATATCTTGTCACTGGAATTTTAGCCGATCCTCAAGGCAAAGTTACTTCAGCTCCTTCATTGCTGGATGGTTTTTGCTTGTGAACAGTGATCCTCAAGTCACTGTAATTGGTTTCACCAAACCTTTATAGGGGCTTCTTGGCAAAAGGTGTGGATATACTGTATATGTACGTTAATGTTCCGCTATTTTCTTATTTGTTTTTTTAAATAAAATTTTTTTCCTTTAACTTCACAAACAGAGAATTATGTGTAGAGCTACCACATAAAATAAGATTCAAAAACATTAAAATAACAGGTAGGAATTTAACAAAATAGGTAAAAAGGCAAAGGGGGTGAATACTTTGGCAAGGCACTGTTTTCAACTTAGACATTTGAAACTCTGTGTGAGATAAATCTACATCTTCTTTTTTAAAATGAATTTAGTGAAATGAACAAATTTATTTATCTTTGTTAATGTTGATGATCATGGCTTACAGCTACTGAAAATGAAAATATCACATAATGCCAAGAGAAACTCATTTTGTTGAAAAGGATATGCGCTCAGTTCTAGGTCTCGGCCCTTTTTGCATGAAGTAGTCCAGCTTGTGCTTTGACATGAAAATGATTAGCATTGACACTGCTGAGGTGATAAGGATGCCTAAGTTGAATTTATAGTTGAATTTATAGTCTCCTTCAACTCACCTGCACTTTTAAAAGCTGGATTTTCTCATCTTCTATTTGACAATAGCCTATAGATTCTCTATGGGTTATAGGTCAGGTTACTTTGCTGGTCAATCAAATATAGTGATGCCATGGCCAGTAAACCAGGTACTGGTACTTTTAGAAGTATGCAGCTACCAAGTCCTGCATAAAAAAGAAAATGAGCATCACTATAAAGCTTGTTACCAGGAAGAATCATGGTGTTGTTGTGACTGTGAATCTGAAAATATTATTTAATATTTAATATTAATAATTTAATATTTTATTAAATAATATTTCGGTCTGTTAAGGGTTGTCCTGTGAATACCAGCCTAGTAAGGCGGTGGTAATAGGATAAAATCAAAAGGGTGAGCCAAAGGTGTGTGCACACATGGAATGGATTCACACAATTTCTTAAAATACAATGTACAACATAAACAAGTTGATTAAAGATGATTGAAAATTTTGACCAAAAGAGTGATGGAACATTACCATGCAATGTTTGAGAACCAAGGATTATCTTGAAGAATCTGGAAGTGAAGTTAAGTTAGTCTTGGAACTAACTAAGGCAATAATCTGCATACCTTTAGACAACCCTTCACAATGCAAGATCAGATAAAATATTATTTT
This sequence comes from Girardinichthys multiradiatus, assembly GCF_021462225.1. Taxonomy (NCBI): domain Eukaryota; kingdom Metazoa; phylum Chordata; class Actinopteri; order Cyprinodontiformes; family Goodeidae; genus Girardinichthys; species Girardinichthys multiradiatus. The sequence continues at coordinate 11,698,477 of NC_061812.1, read as the reverse complement.
AATAAAATAATGTTTTAAAGAATGATCTGCTGAATAAAACCAACCTTCTGGATGACCAATTCTCAAAGGTATCTCATTAGCTGCCTTTGTTTATTAAAATAATATTTAAAGAAATATTATTGAGGAAATGGTAAACTATTTAAGAAAATATTTTGGAAAAGAGCCAAATCTTTCTGGAGAAATGGGGCTTAGTGGTGTTTACTTAGTTATCAAATTTAGTAAAATAATGTTAGGGAAATATTATTTACTGGATTGAAAACTGACAACCTCTCTGGGTAAATATTATTTAGCAGCAAGCATGTGTTCTTAGCTGTTAGCAGTTAAAGCTAACAAAAGAAGCTTATAGCTTAACACCAGAATCAAACACACACCTTTAATAATACCGTCAATAAAAGGGTTAAAATGCATAAGCGCGGACGGCGCATTATGATCAATCTTCTGTGTTAAAATCACCCCTTTAAATAAAGTTTGTCTTAACTTTAAAAACACACAAACACAGAACACAAAACTGAGCACGTGTGCTGCAGATAGCCTGCTAGCACCAAGATAGCTGAGTTCAACGCAAACAAAACCAAACTTCATAAAATGAAAATGTCCAGATAATTTCACCCTAAATCTCTCTGCCCAAACCCTAACCTCATGAACCATGCTGAGGAGTTGTCCGGGCAATGACGAAGTTTGAAGAAACATCCACTTTGAACAAAGGTTAGCTTCAGCTATCCTCCGAAGCTGTTGGGGGGGCTCGCTGTCGGGCCGACCAAGCTGCACGTTACCACGGTGAAGCGGTCTCTGTTGTCCTCCTTGAGACCGGGAAACTGCTCCACTCGGCTTCGTAGAGACAGTGTCTCTGCAGGGAATTCTCTGGAACACAGTTTGCTTCTGCAGGCCTCAGAGAGATAATCAGGCAATGCTTGCACCTTAATTATTCTTGTTCTTGAATGAATACCGGATACACATACAGTGATTCATTCGTACTTAACTTGTACATATAATCGTGTGATCTTATGACACCTTTGATCCAGTTGAAGAGTTATGTCTGTTTGCCAGCAAAGAGACATTAACGCGCTGGGTCTCTCTGTCCAGGTCCCTGTGTGACCCGCGTAGAAGAGATTGAACCATTGGAAAGGTGGGAGTTTTATACGGCCAGTGGGCATCAAGGGAAGTCCGCTGTTATATTCTTCAACAATGCTCTTTAAAAGCCATTGGTGGCTTACATCCTTGTAGGTAGTGTCAATGACTGTGTTGTCAATGACCGTCTGCCAGACAACTGTCGAGTCAGCAGTTTACTCTCATGATTGTGTAGGCTTTCACATAACATTTCTGATTTAAATTACATAAGATGAATTTATTTTGTCTTATATAATATTAAGTTTTTTTGAGATATTGAATTTCAGTTGTAAGACATAATTATGAAAATAAAAAAGATTGAAAAATATCACCTTATCTGTATAATATATGAGTTTTGAATTGATGATGACAACATTAGAAAATATCACAATGACCATAAAATTTGTAAATTTTGTTATGATGACATCAGTTGTCATTTTTTTCTTTTCTCTCTTTCTCATCTGTCCTTCTATCACTCTGTGAGCTTTAGCAATTTGATAAGTTCCATTTGTATTTAATGTTAGCATCTGCTGCCTTTAGACTATGTCCAGCTGGCTAAATATTATGTAAAATGAAAGTTCATAACACTTGTAATATATTAGTCAACAATTATTGCACCTCATAACGTCTTTTGCAACATGAGTATTGCGCACACTGATATTGTGATGATGATTTGCGATATATTGTGCAGCCTTAACTGAAACAAATAAACTTTTCTTTTGCTTAATCGTCAAATTTTTATGTCAGTTGCAATGGTATGCAAATGTGCAGGTGGGGCTTTTAATGATTTTCATTCATTTTTCTAATACTAGGAAAAGGAAAAATATAAGCAGTATTACATGTTACAAATCAAAGTTTAAAAATACTTGGAGATCATTTGCGTAAATACAAAATTAAGACTACAACTGAAAGAAATTTGGAGTGACATTTACTTGAAAAAATCAAGGAAAGTTTTTTCAAAAAGAAAATCCAAGTAAAATTTACAAAGGGAATTCTTAAGTAAATTTTAGTTGAATATATTTGTTTTTCTAACCCTATAATTTAAGTGACACTTACTAGCAATCATCAATTAAATTTCATTGAATTTTACTCTCTCTTTATTAGTATTCTTTACTAATAAAACTGTCCTGAATTAAATTCTAAATCTTACCTAAAAAAATAAATAGCTATTCAGTTTCTTAAAAACCTTTATTACTTACTTTAATGTAAGAGGGATTTTAAAGTAATTTTTATACAGAATTTTGTCTGTTAATATTCTTTCTATTTACCTACATTAGTTTTTTTTTAATAATAAACAGCAATATGACATACATACAAATCAAAAAGCAGTTCTCTTTAAACACATTTGTATGTTTTATTTTAAACACGTGCATGTCTGCAAAAATACATTTTCCAACAATCCTGCATGAACAAAATAGTAAATTATTGGTCCCTGAGAGAATTACTTTAAGTAAGAGCACTTTAACACAAACATGCTAAACAGGACCCTTTAATACTAAAACCAGTTTTTGAACCATTCTTTTACATTTTGTTTAACAAGAAACAAAATGACAACTTCAGTGCATTCAAATCTAAAGTTCTATGCCTTTTTTGTCCTAAACTCACATAAGAATTTAAAACGAAAAAGTATGACAAATAACAATTGACACACTTTCTTTTGGCCCAACAGCCTGTGGCAATACTAATATTAGATAGATGCTAGATAGTTTAAAACAGTGCAAAATGCAGAAAATATAAACATCCATACACCCTAAGTGCCCTTTTTCTTTTTTCTAGGAATGCACTCTAGATGACACCAACACAAACCATGGCAGTCTCTTCAGCGAAACAATAAACCAAAACTATAAAACTGAACCTGCATTCCAAATAAACAATGACTCTCTCATAAACATGTTCAGTTACACTGGAGTTTTTTCCGTAGGGACTGGACTTTGGGTGACAGTTTCAGGACATCTAGCTCAAGGAAGAGCTTCTGAAATACTTCAAACGTCTACTTCAGTTTTGATGGGTAACTTAAGTTCAGTGCGTAGATGATCCCCATAAGCGGGAGGCTGGCCTTCGCAACACTTGGACAACTGTGAAGTACCTCAGTTCCCTCAACGACAATGGAAACATCAGCATGTGACAGGCCTTCATGTCCCTCACTTACATGGAAGACACAGATCTTCATGACTTGCTCGACCTGCTCCCCTTTGGCTTCTTCCCTGCTGACATTCTGTAAGAGCATATGAATCCATGGTTAGTTGCATATTTTCCAACAATGTATGTGTGTGTATATCTCACTCTAGATAGATAGATATAGATCTATGTATCGATAGATCAATAGATCTATCGATAGATAGATTGATAGTTTGTGGTATGAACACCAAACGCTGTCAAGTATCATCACTGTAAGGGTAAAGATTAAGCTTTACAGTCTATCAATACCACTATTTATTTTGCGGAAAAAGTAAAGTATGTGTGCTGTTACATATACATATGCATGCATATAAGTTTACCTTTATATGCATGCATTTAAATTCTCCAACATAAATCAATATAAATGTTCTTAATTATGATATTAGTGGAAACAGTTGCACTTTCTGTTCCGTTTACAAGTCATTGTTTTGACCTGAATTTGAACACATCCTGATGTGACCTTATGTTGTTATTAAGCCAACTAGCATTTATCTACAATTTTTTAATTAACTTTAAAAAACTGGATGTTGGAGATTATGTTTTTTTTAATTTATCTAAAGAAAATCAAAAGTCTATGCTGCTGCCCGTAGCTGCAGCCGTAAGGTCTGCGGTGCCTGTCGCGGCGGCAATCCCAGAACCCAGTGGTGGACACCGGCAGTAAGAGATGCTGTCAAGTTGAAGAAGGAGTGCTATCGGCTGTGGTTGGGTTGTGGGACTCCTGAGGCGGCTGACGGCTCAGGAGGGGGAAGCAGTGCTTCGCCATCACTGTTTATAGTGGGGGTGGGAGACTGCTGACCTCGACTGAGGACATTATCGGGCGGTGGAAGGAGTACTTCGAGGATCTCCTCAATCCTGCCATCACGCATTCCGTGGTGGAAAGAGAGGCTGGGGACTCTGGGTTGGACTCTTTCATCACCCAGGCTGAAGTCACCGAGGTGGGTAAAAAGCTCCGCAGTGGCAGGGCTTCAGGGGTAGATGAGATCCGCCCTGAGTACCTCAAGTCTCTGGATGTTGTAGGGCTGTCATGGTTGACACGCCTCTTCAACATTGCGTGGCGGTCGGGGACAGTGCCACTGGACTGGCAGACTGGGGTGGTGGTCCCCCTTCATAAGAAGGGTGACCGGAGGGTGTGTTCCAACTACAGGGGGATCACACTCCTCAGCCTCCCTGGTAAGGCCTATGCCAGGGTATTGGAGAGGAGAGTCCGACCGATAGTCGAACCTCGGCTTCAGGAGGAACAGTGTGGTTTTCGTCCCGGCCGTGGAACACTGGACCAGCTCCATACCCTCTACAGTGTACTCAAGGGTTCATGGCAGTTTGCCCAACCCGTTCACATGTGTTTTGTGGACCTGGAGAAGGCATTCGACTGTGTCCCTCGTGATGCCCTGTGGGGGGTGCTCCAGGAGTATGGAATCGGTGGCCCTTTATTAGGGGTCCGCATTGCCGGCACTAAGCGCGTTTTTTTTTTTTCCCACATGATGTCACTTATCAGATTTGAATGAGGTTCTCAGGTTTGCTTTGTAACATTTACTTAATTGTAACAGTTTTAATACTACATAGATTGACTGAGTAAATTTAACCTGATAATGCCTTTAACAGATACATTCTAAAATGCTGTAAAAAAATTACAAGTAAATATCGAGTAGTACATAAAAGAAAATACATATTATTTTAAAGTAAATGTAGAGAATTAAAAAACTATTGTAAATATAATAATCAAATCAAAGTATTATTTACAGGGCCAAAAAATCATTTTTATCAGTGTACAACTGAAATCCTTGAACCCACACTTGCTGCTTGCAGGATGATGTTCTTTAATAAAAGAAATTATTGCAGCCAATTTAAACTGGATGACTAGCCTTCATTAACCTCATTTGGTCCATTAAACATATGGGCTAATTATGAAGTTTAAAGAAGTTTTAATAGCCATTATATTCTTTCAACAAGATATTTTGGGGCTTATTTTTTCACTGGTTTGTTGTATTGAGATTTACTGGTTATTTTACCATCAGACAGCACATCAAATTAAGAAAACTGTATATAATTGTTCTTACAAAAAGAAATAAAGCACAGGGATTCTGTTATAAACCACCTTTTATATTTCAACATTAGCTTTCCTTTTTCAGTTCTCTGAACAAATAAATAAAATCACCCTTTGAAATGTTTTCAAGGGATGACAAGTGCACAGCTGGGGACATCTTTATGTATGCAGTTGAATCATTATAATTTCAGCTATAGGGCTGCGGTATACCAACATATAGTAAACGTTGTTTTTATAAGGAAAAAACATCCAACGGAAATAAATCGGCTTAATGGGCAGAATTAGAAGGGTCTGAATCCAGGGAAGGATTAAGGAAAATTGTGTGAAATAAAAGAACGAGTGATCAGAAATGACTGTGCGCCTGTCTGGAGGGCGGGAGGAGAGGGAGAGGAGAGAAAGGGAGAGAGATGCACTCGTTTTTATCCAAACCTCTGTTTTTTCCACAGCCTATCGCTTTGCGGCTCAGCTCAGTTAGCTATTGTTTAAGCTGTAAGAGCAGGCAGAAACAAAACACTGCGCTTGTTCATAAACGCATGCAGTGAGACATTTTTTATCTGATGCTCGGTGTTCTGATGTTCTGAATGCTGCATCCTTTGTCAACTTCCCCGATTTCTCCACTTAGACTTGAGCTGGATCATGAATAGTTTGGGGACATCTTTCCACCTTATACCTCTGGAATGCTCGGGATTACACGGCCAAAACCAGGAGGGCATGTAAACGCAGATGGAGTTTGGGATTTATTACAAAATAAGGGAAAGATGACCGTCTTCTCGTTGTGCTTGCTTCTGTGCGCAGATCTGCTGGATTTAGCCGTCGGTAAGTCTGACCCTCATGTCATGTTTTTTATCCTCGCAGCGGGAGTCTCTCGCACGCCTCCTATCTGTGCTTGGGGCTTTTACAATAGCCAAACTGTCAAAGAGTTGAGGGCTTTCATATGTCAGAGTGAAACATGGCTTCTAACTAGCCATGAACCGGACAGTCGGATGGAGGCGATAGGTGCCGCTTTCCTCATGGCAACTTTCCCCGCCATCCGCTCCCAGCGAGTGGTGAAAGAGCGAAATCAATGAATAAAGGTCGGATTCAGCTCAGGGTATAGATGAGCGGGATTGATGAGCCCAAAGAAAACACAAGAAAAGCGGTGGCGGCAGGCCTGATTATGTATAAGTCATGATACATCTGCACCGACTATCAAAACCAGCACGCATGAAAGCATCTACTTTTGAAAATGGTGCAACTATAGAAATAATTGCCCAAGCACACTCAGTGATGCGCCTTGTAAACACCAGATTGTGCCGGAACTCAACAGATTTGAAAGTTGTACTGACAGACATGAAAGTGCTGCATTATGAGCCGGTTTGTTCCTTCTGCTCGAGCAGCGGTGCTTCTGTGGTCCATGTCCGTGCGTATAACCTCCATTAGTATGTTTCATTAGAGGATGGAAAACGACATTTATGTTTCAATCGGCTTAAAGTAGTAAATAATGGCCATAGTTTACAGAATCAGACAAACTGACAATTTTTATTGGTATACTGAAATGCGCTTATGCCTACTCCGGGGCGGCCAGAAATGAAACATGTCCCTTGAATTGCTTGCTCTTTTTCAGCGTCAGCGTCTTGCCTCCTACATTCTGATACTCATCTTAGAGGAAGCATGTATAAGCACTTGCGTCTTTTTTTCGAAAAAGAAAAAGTCAGGGGTCCTTTAATCATTCTGGAGTTAACATACAGCGTGTTGTGTAAAAGCACTGTGGTCTTTAAAGGAGTTCAGCCCTTTCTAAAAAACCCATCAGAGCAGCCACCCGTATAAACTCACCTGTTAACCTGCTGTTGGTGAGCATTTGTTTTGAGGTTTTTATTATGCTTCTGACCCATATCGAAAATCATTCAGCTGATCTTTGTGTAATGTTAAGAGACAACATGTCACAGACTCTTTCTCTGCTGGGAGAATAATGAAGTGCACACAGGTGCTGTGCTTTGCCGGTATTTAGGATAAGTGCACCTCAACAATGCAATCAAGGGGATTTCAAACAGCTCAACTGTTAAGTGACTGTGGAATTTTCTATGCGGGTGTAACTGAATAAGAAACACAAAGGTAGTACTAATGTCTGGGATAAAAAAAAATAATGTTTAACAGCAGAGCGACCCCAAACATTTCACCTATGGTTTTTTGTATTTATTTTTTGACACATTTTGCCCCTAATATGACATTTTTTTGAAAGCCGTTATTCACACAATGTTTACTTGTATGTGTTTTGTTTCATGAACATTAAGATCAGTCTGTTTCAGTGTATGAGTATTACACCTCAGCAAGATGTTGAATAAAGCTAGGTTTAACCATTTTCCCCTTATTTCTATCTAGCAATACCAAATATTTTTAATTTTCCCATTAAGCTGTCTACAAAAATATTAATATTTATAATTCAATGAAACTTTTTATCCTCTTAATTGCAGTTGACAAGGTATTACTGTCTTTCAACTTTGTGCTTTTTGTATTTTATAAAATAATTGCCACATTTGTCTGGTACACAGGTCACATTACAGTTGTACTGTTTATCATACTAACTGCTTGTTCAGATGTTGCTTAGCTATATTTCTCCAAGAGTCTAAGGTTATTTATGGATCAATTTATTTTTCTATAAATGTATTAAAAAGTTACATAAGTCTGGAGATGCCAACTTTTGAATGGAGCTTGGAGGGCTACAAGAGTGGGTCAGTATTTTAAAAAGTTGGATGTTACTGTCACCTGTTTGTTTTTAAGAAACATGTGGAACATAGGGTTTTGGCCATTAACAATGTTAGATGAACAGATGAACAAGCTGTCAGTGTGAATTGTTTGTGGTACACTTTTAGATTGTATTGTCATTGCTAAGGTGCATATCTTATTTCCTCTCTAATTATGAAAACCTCCCACGAGCAGAGTGACAAATCAAGACTAAGCTTTAGTCTCACTCCTAAAGAGTATGAGTTGGCAACCATGGAAGAGTCACACCAAGTTGGTGACATCTCAGTCTTTGTCTTATCAGGGTCCAGTTTTGCATTTATCAACTTGTGTTTTAAATGGTGATAGTTATAGCATATAACTATCACCATTTAAAACACAAGTTTTAAACCTCAATGTCACTTTACAATTTTTATAAATTATTGTTGTCACTTTGATTGTACTGAGTCTTTGAGAATTTGGACATCTGTAATCTTGTACTGATTAAACATTCCTCTTCTCTTTCACGCTTGCAACAGTCTTCCCAAACACAGCCAATTATATTGCTTAAAGTGTTTTTTTTTTTTTTTTCATGTTTTTATATTAAAAGATTAACAACAAACTTTTTAGTCTCAAGCTACTTTGAAGTAAAATTTTTTACAGGGTTATATCTTGTTCAGTATGTTATTTATTTGTAGCACTCCGGTGATTTGCTGTACATCAGAATTGGGGTAAGACAGCTTGCCAGGCTCTCTCAGACAACAAAATCATGCTGATGTCTGTAGTTGCTTGGCAACTTCACACTTAGACAAAGAGTTTTGGAAACTAGCTTACTGGCTTTGGCCAAAAAAACAGTTATGCTATGTTAACTATTTATTAGATGTAACAGCATCATAGGAAGCAGTAAAACACTGTTGTTAATCTTTAGAGAGTTTTACAAGAGTCAAAAGAAGTGGGTTAGTGGTTTTCTTCAATGTCGAAAAACATCACACAAGGTAAAATTTTAGGGTGTTTTTTTTCTCTTGTTAGATATTGCTTGGAAGAGGAAGGCTTTGAAAAAAATGAAGTAGAGCAAAAAGCAATAATACCAACCTAGTGTTGTCTTACTGTAGATATTTGATGAAGCTCTTAATATATTCTCATAGAGCATTTTTGATCAGGACATATTGCATATTTAAAAATGATATGGTGCATATTTTGGAGACCTAGATATTTTTTTTGCCATTGGTAAAATGCATTAATATTTTATTCTTCTTTTCTTTACCATTTAGTATTTTCAGGATTTTATTTTAGAGGTATATCCAGTGCATATTTCAAAGTAGCCCCATTAAAAAACAAATGTGAACACTTGCCTCACAACCTGTAATTAAGATAGCTCTGGTAGTTTTCAATGCAATATGCAGGTGTTTACTGCGCTATAAGAAATCCAAATGTTATTGTTTGTTATTCTTATGCATCCACTTCTTTTTTTAATTTGCTAATTAGCATTATTTGCAGAGAGGTTACAGATTATCAAAATGTGTATTGTATAAAGGTATCAGTCAGAAGAAGGGTACAAAGAGATCATATGGTGGTACACCGAACATTCAAAAATGTGACAACAGTAATATTACAAAAAGAATCGCAAGGCTGATGTGTTTTATTTAAAATAAAATATCCAGGCCTGGTTAAAATCTTCCAAAACCTTGTGGCAGAATGTGTTATGGTCTAATGAAACCAAATGGGGATTAGGAGGGATTCGATTTTCAGCATCAGAGTGAGTCCTAGCATACAGTACATCCAAATTGGAAAGGTCTAGCCGGAGTCCACAACTTAATCTGACAGAAAATCTTTAGGGTCAATGGGAGAGGGTTGTGGACAAGAGAGCTTAAAATCTGATATATTCAGAAACCTTTGCAAGGTAGAGTGGGCACATTTTACCAAGTCAAGATGTCGTATGCTGATAGACTCCTAACAGTGAAGACTGAATCAATCACATGTCGCATGTGCACTCTTATGCAACCAGATTTTTATTTTATTTAATTTTTTTATTATTTGTTTTTCCTGTGGTGGATATGCCCATATTCAGACACAGGGCACCTTTTGGAGAATATTTCAATCAAAACACTTTTTTATTCATTCAGTATCTGGGTCATGAAGGTTACCTCAGCTCTCAAATGTATGATCCCATTCACAGATCTCAGTTGCAGTAATTTCTTTCCCTGTTGTGTTTGCACCATCCACATGAATGAGATACTTGCATTTTCTAAAAACATTTTCCAAAAGTAGTGGTTGTCAAAAACTCAAAATTTGATTTATGTATGTTGAGTTAGGAAATTAATAATTTGAGGAGTATTGAGTTAAAGCTTATTTTGTGGATGCCCATAATTGGCTTGTGTTCTAGAAGCCAGAATGACAGTGGAGCTGTTTTTATTTTGATTCTTCAAGCAAGATTTGTCCTCAGCCAAACTTTGTTCCGGAACTGAAAACAATACCCCCCCCAAAAAACATGCTGTTGGTGTTTTGTGAGTGGGTTGTATTGTCATCATTATCATCACCTACCTCCGCAGCATGGGTGTTTTTTGCTTGAGTTTGTGTTTAAAATATCTGTCTAAAAAGAAGCAGAGGATAAAAAATGTTTAAAAATACATTTGAAGTACTGTGGTCAGGACAACTTTTTTCACTGAAAGTATTTAAGATGAATGCCTTTTTCTATTGTAGTGGTATTACAATATCCATGTGGTACTGCTGTGTGTTCCAGTGAACTAGGTGATGTTAATTACATGTAATTTCTGAGTGGGCTGGCTAAATATGCAAAATATTAAGCCTATAATAACTATCTTGAACCTGGTTTTGATATTATTATTTGTCAAAGATAAAAACATGCATTAATTGTGTTTATATGATAGACTGTATTTCACAGCAATGGCTAAAGGGGTTTTACATTTTTATTTTTATTTTTATAGTTTTTACAATTTTTCTAGTGCAGTCAATCAGGTGTGAAAGCAGACTACTGTATATATATAAACTAGTTTATATATTAACATGCATTGAAATACTGCAAAGCCATCAAGCACATATGTGAATTAATGTTTGTAAAATTTGATATACTAATAATGTAAGGTTAACAATGATGTACATATGGAAGAGAATCAGATTTAAGATTTGATATGTTCCACTGGTAAGAAAAGTCGCTTTGCAGATCAGATTTTTGGAGGATTTTTTTTTTCCATAGAAATCTGATAAATGATTCCACATTTTTTGATGCCCGTGTACAAACAAAAACATTTAAGGTGATGAATTTTTAAATTCAGTTTTTTATACAGGTTTTAGGGTGGTACAAGTTGGTATTACCGACATACAAGATTCTCCATTTAGAAAATTGCTTCAAAGAGCCTTAGATAATTCTTCAAGAGACAAAAACCAAAGATTACAGAGTTCAGAAAATGAAATGAAATTATATTGACCTGCTGCTTTTGAAGCTTTTTTTCCTCTTTAAAGAAGAGTTGGCTTACATTCAACTAATATCCATCATCTTTTCTTAATAAAAATATACTCATCGTCAGTGTTGGAAAAACAATTCTTCTTTTCCATTTTAGGCCACACCAAGAATAAAGTTTCTATAGAATCTGTAGAATTTCCTTAAATATTTGGCTGTAGAACCATATGATGCCAGGTAAACAAGATCTGACATGATGTAGACATAAGGTAATTTATTTTGTTTACATTGTCTGTGCATTTTGACAGCAAGTTCATTCAAAAGCCATCTGTTGAAGGATGCAGGAAAATGTTTTGCTTCACATGGCAACACTGTAGGTTGGTTTGCAGATGGTGTATCATAGCAATGTTGACAGATTAAACAAGCCCTGGATCTAGGTTAGACTTCCGGTGGAGTGTGGCAGTCTGCTATTGACAACTGGTCCTGCCTCATAGGATGTTGGAAGAGATATTCGCTGTGGTGTTGGTTGTAGTTAGGACACACTTTAACAATAATCAAGCTTTGCATTACACTGCGTCTTTCAGGAGTTACATAAAGTGATTATCTGCAGGTTTTAGAACCCTTTTTGTTTAGGCATTTTTTGTGTCTTTGGTCAATCATTGTGGCTGTTAAGATAATCTTATACGTGCTTGTATGTTGTTCTTACACAACACACATTGGCTCAGCTAAAATATACTAAAACCTCCAAGTCTCATACAACGATCTGATTTATTTATTGTTTTCTCATCATTCCTTTTCTCTCATTTATAGAATGATTTGTAGCGGGAAGTGCCAATATTGTTTGTCAGCCTTGTGATTTATCCAGACAACTCTGCAATTCGCAGAAAAGTAAATAGAAAAACATAGTTCAGGTCACTATCTCGGACTGATGTCTTACACCTGCTGAATGTACTGTGACAGAAATTAGGACATCCAATTAAAGGAGAATTTATTTGCATCTTAATGCCTAAGTGCGAAAATAGATCCTAAACCCTGAACCTGTCCAAATATTATTATCTGCACATGAACAACAGTTGGCTTCTATTGCAATCAACTTCAATTGAAGTGTAATTTGTTATTCTCGCCTTTGGTCTGGATCTTTTTTTACCTTAAAATCCCATTTAATGTAACAAAAGAGCCAGATTAAAACTTGAAGAAGTCAGTGACCCAGAAATGACAGCTTTTGTGGAAGTAATATAGCCAGCTTAGTCCATGCAAAACCATGCTTCTAAAAGTGAAATAGCTTTCACAAAAAAAAAAAAAATCAGAATGACCTGAAATTGTCGCTGCGGTTTCTTTCAGCTCCCACGAGAATTTATATTTGAAATATATTTTCTGATTATAATTAAAAGGGCTATGTGTGATGCTATATGTAAACATAAACATCTTATTTTCCCTGTTTGTGACAGAATGTTCCTCTAAAATGTTTGTGTGGCCTCCAGTTTACAAAGCAATATATTATTGTGGTGCATAAAAATCTGTCTAGACATACGTTTATTAGAATATGCTTTCCGGCTCGTTTGTCAGATTAAAAGCACCTTTTGACAAATAACTTTTTAACAGGTATTAAACATAGTTTTATTATTGATCCTTTTTTAGGCTTTTTAATTTTTTAACTATATCAACATTTGATTTTACAGCAGCCTCTTATTCTTTTCTTCATTGAAAAACTAGCCTTTGTTGTAATCAGTGGTTTTTTTCCCAATAGCATGACACTCAGAAATGTCTTGCAACATCATGAAGCACATGTGATAGGCTAACACATGCAAAGAATTTGAATAGTGGGTTCTTTGCGAGGGAAAAAAAAATCATCTGCTTGACATTTTGGATCTGTCAGTGGATCTGTCGGTTTGCAGTTACGCAGTAACCAAATAGACATTACCATGTTTTTTACAGTTAGTATTCTAAGCTATGCAGTTTGCATGCAAAATCACTTCTTGCCTTGTAGCTTCAGGGCTTAGGGGTTAACCACAGGGTGAATGTATACCACAATATAAACAATGCAGCCAAATTAGAAAACCACCATATCAGATATGTCCTTTCTTGTTTTCACTATATAGACCACTGGCAGCTAAGGTTGTTAGGGGGTAAAACTGGGGAAAATGAACAGGAAAAATAAACGTTCCTTTTTTTTGTAAAACTTAAAGTAATCTGTAATCTCAAGCGATGAAGCTATAAACTGATCAAATGTTAAAACGTGATTAAAAAAGGAAGATAAACACTTGGATGAAGAAGTTCAAAAAGCAAAAGTAACTCTTCTGATAGACCTTCATATACTTTGCTGATATCTTTGGTTTGCGTGGGAGGTAGAAGAAACTAAATCTGATTCCCTCAGCAACTGGTGATTTTAAAGAATAGAAGGAATAAAACCTGTGCTTAGCTCCCAAGACATCTGCACAGAGGAAGAGTAACAGTCACTTTTGTGAGCTACAATAAGCATTGGTTTTAATAAATAGTGCAAAATGTTCCACTACCAAAAGTATAATTTCAAAACCTTTTTTGTAAATTTTGAAATTAGAAAGTAGTAAAACCAGAGACTCAAGAGGATTTTATTTTTTTTGTCTTTGCAATTATGTTTAAAATGTTCGAAAATAATGCCAGGTCTTTTTGATACCGTTTCCATATATCTTCCCTCTCTTTGCAAGTTTTGTGAACTCTTTATCATGACATCTTAACTCAGTATATGTGCTTCATTACATTAAGGCTTAAGCTTCCAAGTACAAAGATGAGTTCTTTAGAGTATTTTTGTTCTTGGTATAGAGACAAGTATTTTTTAAGAATTTGACAGAAGTAAAATTACTCAGGGTCACTGTGACCTCACCCTGAAAACAAACCGAGTTTGTCATTTTTATCACAGTTTGGACAGTATATCAAGGTCATCTTGAAAAAGTATAAAGTATGGGGAGTCGAAATGACATCCTGAATAAAATGAGACATGGGGAATAACAGCATTCTAAATTGCAATACAGAAACATCGATTGCATGCTGTCATTACATTTTGTTTCCATTAGCTAGCTTTTTATTTGTAAAATAAATTAGATGGTAAGGAGTTTCATTCATTTTAGGATCTACTAAAACCCAAAATACATCAGATATATGCAAGCCATCACCATTATACACCATCCCTTTAAATGTTGCTGTGTTAAGTGAAAAACATTTTTTATTTCCACTTATAATTAAAGCCCTCTTTTATTAATGTGTGTTTATATCTGGTTTTAACTGTAAATATCACACATTTCTAATTTACTTGTTTTGTTTGTTAAACCTAGAGCAAAGGGCCTTTGAGGCAGCATACAGCATCTTGAAAAGTCTTGATCAGGCGTGAAAAAGGAAAGAGATGGTAAAGGGGTTGAGGGGGTGGGGGTGCGCACTCTAATCTGCTCATTGACGTCACTCTGGGTGGGCTGATGCTGTGCTGATGGGAGTAAGGATGGGTTGTGTGGGCTATGTGTCTTATAACAACAGATTATTTCCTTTTATGCATCCTAAATTCCTCTGTATGACCCTCAGAGACACTTTTTCCCTCGAGGACAGCATCCTACATTTTCTCTTGCCAAAAAAAGGAAATAAATATAAAGGCATCTGTCTGAAATTTCTGAAGCAGGTATTAGTTAAATTTCAGAGTGAGTCTATAACAGTGGAAGTCAACGTGTTTCTCCTCCTATAACATCTGTCGTTTTTGATAACATTTATCAGCAACCCTTTGATCCGCCGCAAAACTTATCATGCAAGTTCAGAGAATTAATCTCTTGAACATGACACATCTTACACAATGATAGCAACCTAATGCCAAAGCAAGCTTCACATGTTTATTTATCTCCAGTCTATTCCCAAGATAAAGCTTAATATGGGTAGCTTTAAGGATGATTACACTCATGTTTTGGCTTCTTGCTCCTTCATTGAGTTTTCTTATATATAGAATGAATTGTGATGATCTAATTTATTTTTGCTTTATAAAACTGTCAGCATTCATTTAACTCTGGTTTAACCATAGTGTTTGACTGCTACCTGGTAACTCTGCTGCTCTCAGGGAATGTGAAGTGAAATACAATCTGGGAGTAGCTGTAATGACTAGTCAGTTTCAGTTTCTTGTGGTGCTGTTATTTCTGGAGGTGTTAATGTGTATGAAAGTACATAATTTTAGGACATAGTGTGAGCTGTTCCATATCTGATTGTGGTCTTTTGAAGCATGTAAGCATGAAATTCCAAGCTGTTTACATTTACAAATACTGATGGCTCACCTTTACTCAGGTACTATATAGCCCTCATTGTTCAGTTTCTTGTGGTCAATAGGCAGTGACTTTCTAAAGATCTAACTCTCCTTTAAATTACTTAAATTAAATCATCTTTATTGGTCAATGCACATGTACATTACAACAAAATTTGTCCTCTGCATTTAACCCATCCTTTATAGGGAGCAGTGAGTTGCCATTGTGCAGCACCCAGGGAGCATTCTGGGGCTAAGGGTCTCAGGGACCCAGAGTGGCAATCTTTGGGATACAAACCCGGCCCCTTGTGTCCCCCTCTGGAACGCAAACCTCCTGTTCTAACCTCTAGGCCACCACTCCCCTAATAATTATCCTTACATAGCTTTCCCCTGATGAAAGCATATCTTGCTAAACTGGAATACCTTCTGTTAATGCAAAACCCTCTTTCTTTGAAGTTTGCTTTGCAGCATTCTATGACCTTTTCTATTTCTATTTATCACTCCAGTTATTTTTTCCTAACCAAAGATTTTGTGCAAACTTTATTTTGTGTTGCTATGTGTCTATATTGATTAATGTTATGTTTGGTATGCCATCCAGATCCTGCATTGCCAGGTCTCTAACCTGAGGTTGGCACTTCTGTCTCCTTTCATTCATCACACCTAGATGGATTTTCTTTTTCTTTTTTCTCCGTTTTTGCTATTATCTCATTTTAATTTGTATATCCCAGCTGTATTTCCCGTCACACATTAAATTTTTTTAAACATTCTTAGCCAAATCAAAAGCTCTAATTTTTCCATTTCCATTATGCATCTGCTTGTATTTATGTATCCCCGGTTTCCAGAAACGGTTGAAGCAACAAGAAACCTGTCACACTCTCTTGCAGATTCAATGTGACCTTCATTGTCTGCAGAACAAGTTAAAAAGGCCCATATTTGCTGTGAACAGTGTCGTCTTGGTAAAGGAAAGTGCAGTATCAGAGAAAAGTGTTTCATCAGTGTCAAGCTTTACTGCTAAAATGGGATACCATTAGCCTAACTGCTGCTCTTGATGCCAGGGCAGTTACAGCTATTCAACACAATGCATGCTGCAAGCCGGTAAGAGTGTACATTTCCTACAAATGACATATGAGTTTAATTTACCATTTTGCTGACACACTATTAAATGAAGAAACAACAGATTCATGGACTAATTTAACATTGTATTGTTTGTATATTGCTTAACTATTGGTATTTCAAATATTGATTTATTGATTACAGTTAATGTAAAATGTTCTACTCTTACTTTTGTTTTATACCTTGGTGGTTATTTATCTTGAGAGTTTAGGGTAAAAGAGGAGAATATATTACTCTAATGGCATCTTTTATAAAAAAAAAAAAAAATTAACAAATCCTAATGCTGTCTTTCCTGAGGATGAAAGCTGTTTTGATGAAATCCTTTAGCAGTGATGACTTGGGATGATTAACTTCAGACAATATGTAGAAAAGCTCAGCAGACCTAGAAACTAATTTATCTCCTCTGTTATTATGTCTGTCATTATACTGGGATTCTGTGTATCTGGCATGTAATGAAAGTTAAAAATATCCTGGGAAAAAGATTGTGGAAAATCATTATTTTCTGACATGCAACAGTCAAGTTAACTCTCAGCCAAGTTTCTTTTGCCATATCCCCACTGAATTGTGTTAAATCTAACCTGTTTAAAATAATTTAAACTAAAACTGCATTGTTTCCCTATGAACTTGATTATTTACATAGTCAAGCTTGTGTAGTAATTTTACAACATAAACTTTATTTAGGCACCTGTTTCTCAAAATGATAAGCAAAGTTAAAGAAAACTCTGTTGCTACCAATTCAGCAGTTCGATTTAGGTACCTTAGATGCTCAGTTTTCTCATGTGACATCTGTTATGTCTCTTATGCAGCTGAGAAATGATAAGAGAATTATTAAAACAACTTTATGATTTGGGAACGTTGAGCTACATTGTCAACAAGGATTCGCCCAAAGTAAGATGTTATAGAATTGAGTGGTGACCTTTAGTTTATATTTTTTGAGTTAGCTTTTTTGAGTTCTTTTGGTAATTTATTATAGTGATTTGTGAACTCCAGCTGAGGGGTGTTTTCTACTCAGTTTGGACATATAAAAGTTACTGAAAGGAGTCAGTAACAGGGAAAGTGAATGAGGCAAGAAATGCATAAACTGAGAATGATGAGGAGGGAGAAAATCACCTGGTTAAATTTGCATTTCTTCTGTTGAATTAGCCTGCAGCTCCAAGTAAAAAGTTTTTTTTTGTTTCTGTGCTAAATATGGCAATTTTGATATTTCATCAACTGATAAATATATAGTTAAATAATAAAAAGATAGTTAAAATTCATAGGATTACCCTAGTTTCCTAGTATCTAAAAATAACCAACCTCCAAAGGGTATCTGAAACAATTATTTTATTTGTTGAATTGTAATTTTTCAGTACAAGTACGAGTAATTTTTCAGTATGTTATACGTTCTAATGTTTTTGGAGAGGATTTTGATTATATTATGCCTCTGTTTTAGAATAGTGAACGTCTGATAGAAGAGAGGAGGAAAATAGAAAGACTGGAAAAAGAATGATAGAATAGGTAATTTGGAAAAGTTAGAGAGAGAAGGAAAATAGACTGATAGAAAGAAAAGTAAAGCTAAGAGCAGGAAAAGAGCAGAAGAGTTATAAAAAGGAGGAAATGAAAGAAGGCAGACATTACTATTGCTATGTATTTGTTTTATTACTCTTAGGAAATGCTAACAACAATGTGAATAGACTAAACTGCTATTACACTTGATTTTAATAGGTTAATTAGGAGTATATATTTTAAAATAAATGAAACTATAACTGTACCAATGTTTCCATTATATCTTGATAACATTTATTTATTTTAATCTCTGAGCTGGAAATGTCCCCGGATTTCATTTCAGAAAAAAAGACTAAAATTATAACTGAAACTAATAAAAACTAAACTAAGCATTTAAAAAAAAAAATAAACTAAACTAGCAGACAAATGCTAAAAACTAAAATAGAATTGAAACTGTGAAGTCAAAAAATAAAAACTAAAACTGAAAGAATTAAAATCTTGGTCAGAAAGCCAAAGAATGTGAAGTATCGGTTTTGTTTGCAGTTGCATGAAAAGAAATGTGTATACAGTAAGTGTGACAAACATGCAAGCAAAAAAAAAAAAAAAAAAAAGAAATCAGGAAGGGGGCAAACTTTTTTTACACCACTGAGTTGAGTAAACTATCCCCAATTCCTGTCTGCACTTTGGGCCCACTCCAAACACACAGTACACAACAAAAAAGGGCCGTTGCAGAATATGCATATAATCTTCATTTATTTATTTATAATGCGCTTTACAAACCAAAACGGAACCAAAGTGCTGTACATGTAAATCAAAAAGGAAGATAAAGATAAAAAAAGCAATTAAATACAAGGTTGACAATATAAGCAAAAAAAAATAAATCAGCAATAAAATGCATAAAACAATGGTTGTGGTTGTGCTCTCTGGAATTAAAAGTCAGTTTAAAAGATGAGTTTTAAAGAGTGGTTTAAGATCAAAGTTTCTGGGAATGGAAAGATCTTTCCTTGAGTTGAAAAATTTTTAAATTAACATCTGTCTCTCGTCTCTGCCTTTTAGCTTTTATTATTTTGCATTCTTTTTCTGTTCTTACTTTTCATTCTAATATGACATTGCATTAAGCTAATGGTGTTCAGAGTAATAATCCCAAAATAAAATGTAACATAAATCACATCCATAGGAGGTGTTGGCTCCTCGTATTGCATATTCCTTATTAACACCATCTGAGGCTGCACAGCGGTTAATATTAATCCTGTAGGTTAAGCGCCACCCATCAGTGAAGGAAACAGCTGACAAAAGGATTAAAACACACTGAGTCAAAAGAAGATCTGCCTGAAGCAACAAATGCATTGTTTTGTTTATAGAAGTCATACAATTGAAGGTTAAAATGATATTAGTTAATAAAGATATTCCAACACAAGATTTAAACAGTGAAAATGGGAAATGAATCATGGAAAAAATAGCTCAATAACATCATAAAGCAAAATGTACATGCGGGGTAATAGAAATTATTATTTGAACAGAGGTTGCAATAAATCAATTAAATTTAGGCATGTTATTATGAGCACAGATTTTACAAAAACTCTTTGGGGCTTAAAAGGTTAAGAACACTTTTTACCCAACTTTACTTCTGACATTTACTTGTCATACACTTAAAAATATTACTCTCTAACCAATGCTTACTACTGGTGGTTCTGTCCTATTAAAACCATTATTGGTTAGTCCATGGAGCATAGGTCATAGATCAGAAAGTAAGAATCTCTGACTTAAAATATAGGACATATGCTATACCACAATACATAATAATTACATGTTTTACAATTTGAAAACAAAAGGATGAAGTTACTTGAATATTTGATGCCAGTATTTTGTGATATTGTATTTTAATCAAGGTAAAAAATAAAAAATAAAATTTGAGCTGTTGATATGTTCTGTACCTACGAGTGGGTGATATGGCAAACATATCTTTTTACAATAAAATTACAATCCTGATTTTAACAAACAGTTAAAGAAAAACATTATTTAGGCCCAATAAACATTTCTGACAGATTTTAATCTGTTTACACGGTATCTTCAACTTGTGTCAAGTAGAGTTGACATTTAATGAGTAAATACAGGGGTTGGACAATGAAACTGAAACACTAGTCATTTTAGTGTGGGAGGTTTCATCGCTAAATTGGACCAGCCTGGTAGCCAGTCTTCATTGATTGTACATTGCACCAGTAAGAGCAGAATGTGAAGATTCAATTAGCAGGGTAAGAGCACAGTTTTGCTCAAAATATTGAAATGCACACAACATTATGGGTGACATACCAGGGTTCAAAAGAGGACAAATTGTCGGTGCACGTCTTTCTGGCGCATCCGCGACCAAAACAGCAAGTCTTTGTGATGTATCAAGATTCACGGTATCCAGGGTAATGTCAGCATACCACCAAGAAGGACGAACTACATCCAACAGGATTAACTGTGGACGCAAGAGGAAGCTGTCTGAAAGGGATGTTCGGGTGCTAACCCGGATTGTATCCAAAAAACATAAAACCACGGCTGCCCAAATCACGGCAGAATTAAATGTGCACCTCAACTCTCCTGTTTCCACCAGAACTGTTTGTCGGGAGCTCCACAGGGTCAATATACACGGCCGGGCTGCTATAGCCAAACCTTTGGTCACTCATGCCAATGCCAAACGTCGGTTTCAATGGTGCAAGGAGTGCAAATCTTGGGCTGTGGACAATGTGAAACATGTATTGTTCTCTGATGAGTCCACCTTTACTGTTTTCCCCACATCCGGGAGAGTTACGGTGTGGAGAAGCCCCAAAGAAGCATACCACCCAGACTGTTGCATGCCCAGAGTGAAGCATGGGGGTGGATCAGTGATGGTTTGGGCTGCCATATCATGGCATTCCCTTGGCCCAATACTTGTGCTAGATGGGCGCGTCACTGCCAAGGACTACCGAACCATTCTTGAGGACCATGTGCATCCAATGGTTCAAACATTGTATCCTGAAGGCGGTGCCGTGTATCAGGATGACAATGCACCAATACACACAGCAAGACTGGTGAAAGATTGGTTTGATGAACATGAAAGTGAAGTTGAACATCTCCCATGGCCTGCACAGTCACCAGATCTAAATATTATTGAGCCACTTTGGGGTGTTTTGGAGGAGCGAGTCAGGAAACGTTTTCCTCCACCAGTATCACGTAGTGACCTGGCCACTATCCTGCAAGAAGAATGGCTTAAAATCCCTCTGACCACTGTGCAGGACTTGTATATGTCATTCCCAAGACGAATTAACGCTGTATTGGCCGCAAAAGGAGGCCCTACACCATACTAATAAATTATTGTGGTCTAAAACCAGGTGTTTCAGTTTCATTGTCCAACCCCTGTATGTAAGACTTTTAGTATACTCTTTGGCAAACCACTTTGCCTTACTTAAAAATGTATTTTAATTTAAACGTAACCAACAACAGCAATATAAAATACAGCTGCGCTTCGTGCATGCAGTTAGTTCGTTTTGGTAGGTGAAATATTTATTTTTACAGTCTACTCTTCAGATCTGCAGTGACATGTCTGTAATGCTGTGTTTGGTGGCCAATCTGAAAACCTGGAGATTTTAGTAGTATTAAAACTGAACACAGTTTTAATTTCAGTTTTATTTTAAAATGGTAATGCTAACAAAATATAATCACTCAATTTTACCATGGTAATCAGTGAAACCTGTAACCTTTTCATATCTACAACATAAAAGTTAGTTAATGAGACTGAAGTACCCGGGGCAAAATCAATTAATCTTAGCAAGGGTTAGAACTACAATTAATAGTCTCCCTATAGGTAATTCTACAATAACTCTGCTTTGGCATATTGCCATCTCATTCTAAACCTTCACAATTTAACATTGTTTACTTGCCCTCTCTTTTTTTCACTTTTTGCTAAGTTGGCCCAGGACATGATAGAAGCTGAATTATGTTAGGTTCTGTACATTTGAGACAGATTTAATGACTCATTAAAGCATGAAAATGACTGAGGGTATACTTTCTTTTTTTCCATGTCTGCAGATATATCCTACATTCATCAGTTGCCAAGAAGCTTTCATCATATGCCTTTTTAATACTGAGCATATTCTTCTTTCAACTTTAAATTTCACATGTTTCTTCTTTGAGCTGATCTTTGCATATATGTTTACTTTGCTTAAATAATTTGTCAGAAAAAAGGAATTTCAACCAGCAAAAACCTCCATCACTGCAGAAGGTGTTGCAATGAATCGTAAAGAATGGTAATTATAACTTGTGGACAAGGACTGACATACGACATATGGACAGAAAAGACAGAGAAGTCCTGTTGTAAATTTAAAATGGACAGGTTCTCAGGCACATAATTGCCAAAAAAGTGGTTGTAATTATGACGAGATTGGTAAAGGCTTGGTTTGTCTCTACAAAACAAAGAGTTGCTTTTCCTGTAATGAGACTGAACAGCCACCTTGGCCAAAGCAAGATAATTTTGGTCAAGACAAATAAGATGTTGTATTGTCTTGTTAACCAAACTGAAAAATCATATGCAGTTTTTATTAATTAGAAATAGAAATCAATGTGAATATAGAATTCCACTGTGTTTAGCAGTTATTCCTTTACCTTTATACTTCACAAAAAAAAAAAAAAAAAAAAAAAAATATATATATATATATATATATATATATATATATATATATAAATAAAATCTGACAAACATCTTAAGTTTTCTGTTCAGTTTCATTTCATATACAAAATAGTTGAAGAAATATTTGCACTAATGGGTTATTGACCAAATTAGGCAAAAAAAATAAATAAAATAAAGTGATGACACTATACCTAATATTTGTAGTGCACAAAAGTGGCAAAGAGCACCAGGTATTATATGATGTCTGGGAAGAGGACCACTCTGTCAGCGAATGTTGATTGTTCGTAGGACCAAAGCAAAAACAGGATATTGGGAGCCGCCTGGTGAATCGAAACGTTTTAATGATAACTGAATGAAAAACTTACTAGTAGATGCAGGACACAGAACATAGACAGGGGGGTTAGGTGATAACGAGCATGAACAGGCAGGCAACAGTTGAATCCAGTAGTGAACAATGAAACCAGAGAGTTTAAATACAGAGGTGGGGTGGAGAAATGACCAGCTGTGGCAGGGAGAATGCAAGGCAACTAAAGAAGGGAGGCTAATTACAGTTTTTCTCAATTGCTAAGACAGTTCTCAAAAGCTGCTCTCCTTTTCTCCAAACTGTGAACACAAAACCCAATTTTCAAGCTACATTCACAAAACCTCAGACTTTTCTTGCAAAACCAAACTCTCACCTAAAAACAGTTCAATCTGTGCTCAAAACTGAACTATGTTGTCAAATCGTGCCCTGAGCCAATCAAAATTAAAAACATTACTGAGCAGTCTCTAAACACTATATAGAAAAAAACAATGCTCAGGACACAAAGCTATAGAAATAAATGTTTATTGTTCACTTTAGGCTAAATGCATGTTGCAAAACAAAAAAACCTGTCTATTTAGCACTTGTATATAGCTAGCCAATGTAAAAATAAAGTACAAAATGAGAAGTGCATTACTCAGCCACAGCAATATTTCTCCATACTGGGTCAGGCCACAGGACTGGGGTGGGTTCTTTCCCCACTCTTCTTCTCTCTCTACACAAATGACTGCATCTCAGCAGACCCATCTGTGAAACTCCTGAAGTTTGCAGATGACCACTGTTATTGGTCTGATCCAAGACACTGATGAGTCTGCATATAGACAGTAGGTGGATCAGCTGGTACAGTGGTGTGGTCAGAACCACCTAGAACTTAACCCACTAGAACTTAACCCACTAAAGACTGTGGAGATGATGGTGGACTTTTGCAGAACGCCACCCCCACATACCCCCCTCACCATCCTCAACAACACTGTATCTACCGTGGACCACTTCTGGGTCCTAGGAACCACCATTTCTCTAAACCTACGATGGTTCTCACACATAAACAATGTTCGGAAGACGGCCGAGCAGATATTGTACTTCCTGAGGCAAGTCAAGAAGTATAAGCTTCCACGGGAGCTGCTGGTTTTCTTGTACACTGCCATAATTCAGTCTGTCCTGACTTCGTCCATCTGAGTGTGGTTTGGCTCATCCACAATACAGCACAGGTCCAGACTGCAAAGAACAATCAGGTCTGCTAAAATCTCTGCAGACCCCACACCCCCAGGCACACAAACTGTTTAGACGTTTACCCTCAGGTCAGCGCTACAGAGTGCTGTCTGCTAAAACCAGCCACCACAGAGACCATCACAGGCCAATTTTTCTGGGCAGGCAACAGGGAAAAAAAAAAAAGTTAAAAAGGTTGAAAAAAAAAAGTTGAATTTTATATCTTTATGTTTGAAGCCTGAAATGTGGCAAGAGGTTGAAAAGTTCAAGGGGGCCGAATACTTTCGCAAGGCACTGTACTTATAGTATACTGTGGTACAGTATATAGTATAGCCATACTGTAATTGCTGTCAACATTTACATACTATAAAGTCAAAAAAGGTAATTACCTGTTCTCTTCTCTAAATCTTCAGATTATGGTGGACACAGTGAATCTACTGATGATTGGTTGTAGCCTTGGTCTGGCCTCCCTCAACAATATGTTGTCCATCATATATGGACAACATATATGAGCTACTGTATATAATAACGGTAGCTCTCGTTTCATTAGATACTACTGTTCTTTGTCTTCACAGACCACTTCTCACACAAACTCCTCCTCCTCCTCCTCCTCCTCCTCTCAGATTTCTATCCATTGTAGTGCCTCATAAACCAGGGCTTTCTGAACTGGCTTATATATGTTCCGTCACATCATTGGCCACAAGTGTGATCAATTTTGAGTTGTTGTGTTCAACCGGTGACACCTGTGCTTTAACTGTGTTTACATGTTGCTACCTGTGCTCATCATTATGCAACACAGGTGCATCACAATGAAAATATGTTGCCAAGTTGTGTCTAAACAGGTGAAAAGTGCTTATTTTGCCAAAAGAGTGTCTGTTTCAATCAGTGGGTTCAGGAAACTGAGCATTTGGTTCAGACAACAGGGTTTAGTGTTTTGGCAAATGAGAAAAAAACGTAACAGAAGAGCAGGAACACAGAGAAGTCCAGGGAAGTAACAGAAATCTAACAGGAAATTAAGTTTAGATGGATATAGAACACTAAAACATAAAAGAATAAACTAATAAGGAAAACACCTAAAGAACAAACTAAACAGTAAAGAAATGGTAAAAAAATACACACAAGAAAATCTAAACGCCAAACACCTGGAGATTGTGACACTCTGTCATACTTGGATGAGTAAAAATAATTATGAATGTGTAATTTATGAAGTGCATTAAAATAGGTGCTTGTCAAGTGAGATGGTGCTTTGCTTGTTATCGATGCAATGTGCATCCTCCTTTACTCGCATGTATTAAGTTTGGATGAGACTTGATGAGAAATGTGACTAACTATGCAAACTTGTCCTGCATAGGTCAGTTTTGCATATTAAATCTTTCAACTCTCAAGAGAAGGTGTGTCAAAGCTTTAGTAAAAATAGACTTAATTTAATAATATTGTAAATAATTTTCAGATTAATAACAGAATAAAAGCATTATAAATGAGTGCAAAAACACGAGTTCTGATAAAAGAAAAAAATAAATAAATGTTATACCACAAGTGTGTATTATTCTCTTGGTTCCTAATTGATCTGTTTAAGAACTGCTATACTGCCGCCTCCACATTCTTTAGAGTGGGTGGAGTGAGTTCTAATGCAACTATTTTTTTCTTTTACCCCTGAGAAATCTTCTTTCTTTAAGCTTTTTTCTAGTTATTTTCCATGTTCCTGGACTTCATGTGTGAAAAGTTCCTCAACTAACTTATAAGTTTACAAGTCTCCCTCAATTTGTCATGTTGAAATATAGTGGAGTGTGATTTTAAAGTCTCTTACTCAATGAAAGTTGTTTAATTAGGTAAATTAAGGAGGAATACTTTATTTTCAGTGTTCATAAAATTAAAAAAAGAAAATTGTATATTTTTACTGCTGTACATTTAGTTGTAGTCTAGGGAAAAAGGACAAACTGTGTAAAACTCAATAAATTGGAAAGCATATTCCCCTCCCATAAGGATGCCTATTATTTTATGTACTATGCACGCCTTAAAATTGTGTTTCCTGTTAAACATTTTTTCTTTTCTTGGTTGGAGTTATGCAGATACTGCATGTAGTTAAGAGGTCAGTTTAATACCAGATACCTGTGACAATGTCCAAAGCCAACTAAAATGATGGCTCTTTAAATTAAAAAGCATTAAAGCATAAATTGGAAGATAGACTAGACTGTGCCTAGAGTGCCTACAGTTGTTGCTTTCTAAAGCATCATTATTTAAAAGTGAGTGTTTGTTACAGATATAAATATTTTTGGCCAGTCATATCACCAAATTGCATCGTTTAAGTGATGCATATTTCAATACTAAAAAAACGAAGAAAGACCATGAGGAACTAATAACAGTGCTTTAATTTCTCACATGACATTCAGAGAGCTTTTTAAAAACTTTTTAAAGACTTCAAAGGAAACAGCTTTGCAATTATTTTAAGAAAAAGAGTGTGAATACATCATTACCTGGCCTTTTTTCATTTGGAGAAAATATATATTCACCTAAATGGTGAGAAAAACCTCAATTTTAAAATCAGTCAGTCATTTTCTACCGCTTATTCCATAGTGGGTTGCAGGGAAGCTGGTGCCTATCTCCAGCAGTCTATGGGCGAGAGGCAGGGTACACCCTGGATAGGTTGCCAGTCCATCACAGGGCAACACACAAACAACCATGCACACACTCATTCATACACCTAAGGGCAATTTAGAGTTACCAATTAACCTAACAGGCATGTCTTTGGACTGTGGGAGGAAGCCAGAGTACCCAGTGAGAACCCACACATGCACGGGGAGAACATGCAAACTCCATACAGAAAGACCCCTGGCTGGGAATTGAACCAAGGACCTTCTTGCTGCAAGGCAACAGTGCTACCAACTGCGCCACCGTGCAGCCCTCAATTTTAAAATGTTTTTTGATTTTTGTTTGCTAAATATAAATATTATAATTTGCTAAAATACAACTACTGCAGTGAGCCAACAATGTACCATTGTGGAAAATTTGTGTTGTTCCATATGTTGTCTAGTGCAACATGTGATACATTATGGGTTACCTGACCAGCTTTTGTCCAAACTTAGAACAACACTATGGGTGGAGTGGATCTTCTCACTCACTAGTTTCTCTCTGTATAGTCAAGATTAGGTCTGGGAAGTTGTGCCACAAGATGAGGTTCTATATGCTGGATTTTGCTCTAATGAATGAGTGGCTATTGTACCAGCGGTATTGTAACTGTGGCATCCAGATGAAATGTTATTACAATTTTAATTAAGATAACATCTTCCAGGCTTATTTGAGTGAAGAAAAAGGGACAAGGCAATACAGTGCATAACGTTGACTGCATCGTGCCTGTGATCCAGTCACATCAGCTAGCTTTTGCGTTTTTCTTTTGTGATGTTTTTTCTAGGCTTTCACCACAACCTCTTTCAGTAGTTGCTTGTTTTTAATGGGTTAATCCCATCAGTCTAATGCAGGTAAAATGCATGCATCATGGGATTTAGTCTGAGAATTGAGCTCAACTTTGCACTTCTTGTCCCTAATGAATTGCTATGTTAGTTCTACATTTTGTTATGGGGTGATTATCTCGCTGCATAATTATGCAATCAGTTTGGTTGGACACTTCTTAAAATTCTTCATTTGACTTCTGAGTTCTCTTTGCTGCTGCCATCGTGTGTTATATTCAATTCAATTTATTTAAATAACACCAATTCACAACACATGTCATGTCAAGGCACTTCACAAAGTCAAGTAGATATATTCCAATTAATCCTAACCATTGAACAGTGCAGTCAGATTCAGGTATTTATTCAAATTGGATAAAAAGTTTTTCTATCTAAGGAAACCCAGCAGATTGCATCGAGTCAGAAACTTGTTGCAGTCACTCCTCCTGGATAAGCATGTAGCGACAGTGGACAGTCACTGGCGTTGACTTTGAAGCAATCCCTCATACTGAGCATACATGCATGTAGCGACAGCGAAGAGGAAAAACTCCCTTTTAACAGGAAGAAACCTCCAGCAGAACCAGGCTCAGTGTGAGCGGCCATCTGCCACGACCGACTGGGGGTTTGAGAGAACAGAGCAGAGACACAAAAAGAACACAGAAGGACTGATCCAGGAGTACTTTCTATGGGAAGGAAAAGTAAATGTTAATGGATGTAGCTCCTTTAGTCGTTTCATCTAGAAAGGAAGAACAAATACACTCTGAGCCAGTTTTCAAGGTTAGAGTCTGAAAGAGAGCACATATAATTAGTTACAGTTAATCTCAGTCAATTGCCATGTCTAGGAGAGAGAAAGGGTTAAACACTAAAAGACAGGGCCATGTGGATCATCGGTAGAGGGTGAGCATTAAGATGTTGCCAGCAGAAGCTTGGACAATTCCCCCCTCTAGAAAGGTGTCACAGGTAGACACAGAATCAGGCCAGGTGTAGCTTCTAGGAAGAGAAAAGAGAGAACAAGGTTAAAAGCTGAAAAAACAGCAAATAATGCAAAATTGGAGAGTAGTGTGAGAATGTAGCGAAGAGAGTGAAAGTGATCATTATGTCCTCCAGCAGCCTAAGCCTATAGCAGCATAACTACAGAGGTAGCTCAGGATAACCTAAGCCACTCTAACTATAAGCTTTATCAAAAAGGAAAGTTTTGATGAAAATATTGAGACTCTAATGGAAGATGCCAATGCAAAACCCACACCATAACAGTACCTCCACTTTGGTTAAGATTAATCTTAACCTTTTCAGCAGATTCCAGTCTGAACTTCATAGTCTTCATGCAAATTAGTGATTTACATTTTTTTAGTGTAGCCCCTGCGCTTTGTCTTTAATCTCTTCTGCAAACTGGATTGTTAGACCTTTACGCTGGAGGTTGTTGCTGATGTCACGAAGGCGATGTTCACACTGCTGGTCGGATTTGTATTTAGTACCACACATGAAACTGGCAAAATTGGGATTTTTGTTTTTTGGAAGTGAAAAGATCAGAATTGGGCCGTGCTGAGTGCCGTGAAAAAGTCAGATATGGGTAGCATATGGATAAAAAAAATCAGATTGGGCCACATATGCCTGTAGTGTTAATGTAGCGTAACTCCTGTTTTATGGTTGTTTTGTCATCAACTGCTGATATTTTCACTGTTCTAACTGCCTGACATCTCTTTCTTCATTTCATATGGTTGTACTGGCAAGGGCCAGTGTTTGTACGCCTCTGTTTAATTTTCCATCTTCTCTCAGCTTCACAATTGATTGTTTTTCACCAAACACAGCTCTGCTTTTATAATCAGATACACCTCTAACTATAAGTGCAGTGTGCATGGGCAAAATCTATCTGGTAGTAGACATTCAGTACCATTTATTGTTTGAATAATACATGTAATAGGACAGCTAAGGAATGACAAACATCTCAGTCACATGTTCTAATAGTTTTTTTCACTTAATTGAAAAAATGGTTTTCAATTTTACATAATAGTATATTATGAGCTGTGCATCAGTTTTAAGCGCAAATACCTTAAAATAAATGCCGAAATATTTATCTTGTCATGTGGGGTATAGTCATTGCAGGACAAAAATGCAAACGGGAGCTTGGTATCCGCATTGTGAGTACAAACATTTAATGATGACTGAACTGGTAATTTACACGGAGATACAGGACATGGAACATAGGCCGAGGCTCAGACACAAAAACTGCCATTGAAGGGGGAGGAAACAGTAGAATCCAGTCATGAACAATGAAAACCAGAGTTTAAATACAGAGGTAGGGTGGAGAAATGACCAATGAACCAGAAGAGCTAAACAGATGAAATGTGGAGCAGCTGTGTCAGGGAGAAGGCAGTGCAACTGAAGGAGGGAGGCTAATTATCACAGATGAGCAGGA
This sequence comes from Girardinichthys multiradiatus, assembly GCF_021462225.1. Lineage (NCBI taxonomy): Eukaryota > Metazoa > Chordata > Actinopteri > Cyprinodontiformes > Goodeidae > Girardinichthys > Girardinichthys multiradiatus. Next base: position 11,668,178 of record NC_061812.1, on the reverse strand, counting down.
ACACAGAGAGGTCCAGTGGAATAACAGGACTTTAACAGGAAATTTACTCCAGATGGATTTAGAACACTGAAACACAAAGTAATTAACTAATAAGGAAAACACCAAAAACAACAAGTGTAAGGAAAATAACTAAAGAAGGTAAAACTTAAAGAACAAACCCACAAAGCAAAATCAAAAATGAAACACTTACAGATCGTGACATATCTAATGTTCATCTTTTGATGTCAAACCCAAATGTTTAAAATCTGCATGAGTAATTAAGAAAGATGCCTCACTTCTGGATGGAGTATGTCATTGCATAATTGTTGTGTTTTTCAATGGGGTCTGTGACTTTCTTTATCAGCACATATTGCAGCAATTGTACCAATGAGAAATGAACAAAAAATTACATAAACAGTCACAGCCTCTGAAAATCCGTCCGTCCGTCCATCCATCCATCCATCGACAGGTCACCAGTCCATCACAGGGCACCACAAAGGCCCCGTTCACACTGCAGGCAAATGTGGCCCAAATCAGATTTTTTGGGGGTCAAGTGACCAGGTCAGACTTTTTAGAACAAATGTGAAGGTTCATGTCTGGCCCTTATCTTATCAAGACTTTTTAAGTCACATTTGAGCCACATTCATATGTGGTCTTGAATCCGAATCGTATCTGATCTTTTGGAATGCGACTCCAGTGGGAATGACCAAGGCGGATTAGATGTGACTTTGACATCATTTTCTGTCACATTCGTCACAACTTTGCACCTCCCAGCAGGAAACAGTAGCAGTTAGAAAAACAGACGGGGGGGCTAGAATAGTACTGCACAGTGGAAAGGCAGCAAGACGTTAGAGCTTTTTAATAAACAGATAAAACTTTATTCATCCTAATTGAAAGGCTCATAGTCTGGATGTGGGGTATAGTTTGTAAAATTCATATACAACTGTTCAAACATAGGACTTTAAAATGCTATCAAGGTTACCGAGCATGTGATGATCTGCCCCTGCCGCAGTCCGATACACAGGATTGCATCAAGTCTTCTGCCTATGGAGTTGAGAAGAGAGACGCTGGCATATATGATTAAAAGTTGCCCTCGACATGATAAAGTTCTGAATAAACTCCATTGCTGGTTGTGTCTCCACATCCAAACATTTTGATGTGCTGAATTGGCTGTCAGATCTCACCCTAAAACAGCACAATAAAAAGTTTCACTCTCTTTTATTCATGTGTTTCCCACACAGCACCCGCTGATAATAAATAGCTTCTGTTGTGTACTTAAACCACAACACCTATTTTTCCATGTTTACTGTTGTGCTGCGCTTGACGACGCTCGTATTGTTCTTATGTGCGTGTGGGTCAGTTTTGAGCCGCAAACAGTTCATACTGAAGTCAGATATAGGCAACATTTTCAAAGTAATGTGAACCACCACAAAAAAAATCAGATTTCTGAAAAAATTGGATTTGAGGATTAAGACCTGCAGTGTGAGCGTAAACATAGACACACAGGATAAGCGACCATGCATGCATACTTTCACTTCTAACTGCAATTTTAAAAAGACCAATTAATCTAACATGAATGCTTTTGGACTGTGGGAGGAATCCAGAGTACCTTGAGAGAATGCAGGCATGCAAGGAGAGAACATGCAAACTCCACACAAAAAGATCCAACCCAGGACCTTCCACTGCAAGGCAACAGTGCTAACAACTGTTCCACTGTGGATGCAGCAATTTATATCTCACTTTCTGGACAGTAAAGAGTAATGAAAAGATTGAGTGAATATTACACTATCAAACATGTTTCTCTCCCATTTTCAAGGTGTTGCTGTTGTCAGACTTTGGGAGTAAAAAATGCTTCTTGTCTGCATCTCCTTCATAAAAAGCTTAAAAACTCATTAATTATAAATTAAATGTGTAAATTTAAATCAAAGTCTTACATTAAGAATTCATTAAACATTCTAGTATTGTAACAGCATATTCTGTTTTGTATTCCAATGGACTGGAAAAAACACGTAAGGTTGGAATTTGGTTTTAATTGCATTCTTAAGCAAGAATATAGTATTTTAAATGAATTAGACTGCTAACAGTACAGTTACACACTGTAAAACTGTGATCTCATAAAATCCAAGCTCCAAGAGCTCTGACCAGACAGCACTGTGATATGTGAAGTTACTGCCAAAGAAAAGGGCAAGTGACAAAGCGGCAGACTATTTGATATTCAAAAGAGTTGTCTTCTTCAGAGTGACCTGAGCAAGCAGTAGACGCCCTTGCAGTTCAGTCACCAGGGGACGATGTAAAAAGTTTGAATTAACTGAATCGTATCACACTTATTGATCAAAATGACCTAAAGGGAGGCCCGCAACTCCATATGCTTGTGATATTTGGAATTTAACGTTAGCAAGAGCCCCTGTCGAACAATTGTGAATACCAACCATATTTGGAGCCTAAACCTTAGAAAATGAACAATACCTTTATTATCTAATTAATGGATTACCTTTTTAGTTTTAATGTCCCACATTGTTGAAGCTGTTATAAGATACAAGTGTTACTTTGAATAATGTGGGGTGAACTCTGTGCTGTCTTGCCTCCTGTTTGGATTTGCAGTCTGTCCTCACGGCGAATTGCCATTTCAGATTTGCAAACTGCTGAAACTCTCTTCCATCACAAGATGTATTTCTGCTTTGAACAGCACCGAGACAAAATCAACCTCTTGCCAAGTGCTCTGCGGCCAAGAGTAAGTAATGGATAATCAATAGAGATTTACAGGACTTTTCCAAGGCATCTTTGCATAACATCTTTACTGTCCTTTAACTGTACAAATATCAAAGCTCGGTTATTGAACTCTCATGAGGCCAGATACCTCAATAACTCTGCCCACATGTAATTATTTAACACATGTGTACATAAGATGAGCATGGAAAACGTTTATTTAGCAGAGTCAGAAAGCTCATTTATGTTCTATGATCAAATGGCAAATTGGAATTATTTATGATTCATATGTTCACGTTTTCTTAACTTTTTGACGTTTTCTTGTTTTTAAAACAACAAATACTCTTTATTAAAAAGCAATGTGGCCATTCAGTATTGAGTTGTGCAAAATGCAAACTGAAGTAAGTTACTAGTTTAAGCATTAGGTGTGTAAAAGACATGTATGTTGAAAACATACAGATAAATTAGTTTATGCAAAGAACACATAACTGTAATTAAAATGTTTACTTTAAATCCAATGCATACATAGGTACAGTAGTCATTAGGACTTTCCATGCATGAAAAGTAAACAAATGCATGCCACATTAAACATCAGCGCCTTTAGAAAATGTACTGATCACTGGCTATTGTGCTGACATTTTCATCAGAACTGATGTTTGCTCCACCTACTGGATGAAAATCAATTGGTGGGCCCTCCCCATCTCTGTTGCCAAGATGGTATTCATTAAGGGTGAAAAATGCCCACTGTACCATAATGAGCACATAATAAAGGTACTTATAGTCCACCACAGTGCTTTCATGCTCTCAAAATATCAAACACAGGCTAGGAAATGCTTTGATATTTCTGAACGCAGGTGTCACTTTAATTCTTTTACAATATTTTACATAAAACCAGATAAAAAAAAATTTAAAGGACATTTAAAGAGAATGTCTTGAACAGCAAAAATCAAAGGTCAGATTCAATTTATGTTAGGTCTAAGAGTTTAAATGAGGTATCTAGTAAGGTTATAGCACTAACTTTTTTTATTCAGTGCATTTTAGCAAACGTCCCCTGAGACCAGGAAACCATGTCAGAACTTAAAAGTGAAAGATCTGCTGTCTCTCACCATCACTTTGTAGCCTGAGAATTACTAAGAACGCAGTGTTGCTTTATTCTTAATTACAACTTTACTCAGGGGATTTTGACCTGTAATCAAATATGAAACACAGCAGCTTTGATGATTTCTAGTTCATGATTTCTCATTATATATCAAGTTTGCATTAACTACGTCTACCATTATCCAAGCATTACTCCACTTATGACAACCCCTCTTTGATATATAGTGAATAAGCATGAGCCAAAATATCCGTTTGATATCCTCTCTTTTTTGTGGTGGTTTGCTCATAGTGTTGGATGTCCCTTGCTTCATTTTGCTTGCAGCTACTGCAGTAATGAAGATGGTTACTGTCATATAGCCCTGAATCATATACAAAATCATTAGCTGTCATTATGCTATCTTAAGCTCCTTCTTTTTTCCTAAATCTAGGCTACCTATAGTTTCTGAGCAGTTATGTTTGCTGGTATTTTCATTTCATATTAGGGTATGCTAACATTTAGTCACTTGTTGGCATTTAATCATAATGTTGTAATAAAGCCAGTTTTATAACTTAGGATAGTGATTTAAATTTAGGAGTGTTTTGTTTTATCCCAATCTTGTTTAGAGATGTTGTTTTATTAGTTTTAATTTCAATAAACAAGTTTACATTGTAAACTGTCCTTATTGCCGAGTTAAGTTGTAACAGCATAAAATCTGTTTAAAGCATGTGTCTATACCTTAATAAACATTTGTCTAAAGTTGACAACCATGATTTGTATTTTGAGGAACTTTATGTTTCCAACAGTGTTTATGTAACATTGTATCTATTTATGGGTATGGGTGGTTCTTTTAATTTGTCTCTCAAAGCCATTATACCTAATTTTTTGGTCTGGGTTAAAATTACTTGACTACATCTCTATTGACATTACTATTGCTTGATAACTTGACCGCTGCTTTTTGTTTTTCAGCTTGAATGAAATAAAATTATGCAAGTGGCAAGGACAGAGGCATTTTTTTTTGATAGTGTAGTTAGCAATGATGGTGGGTAAAACATTCTAGCATTAGATGATACATACTGTGCATTCATCAATATTTGTTTACTTCAAATATTGTAAACTTTCACATGTGACACAACAGACACAATTGCACTAAAATTTAACCAAAAAGTGTATGGATCGTCACTGTACCTTTGCCTGTATTTATATTGATCATGGAGTGATTACTGGTATAAATCTATGCTGAGGTTTAAAAAAATAATGGTTTCAATACTGCAAAAACTTTCTGCCGTACCTTCCACGTTGACACACTGACCAGTTTTCTTCAGCTAGATGGACCATGAGCATTTCACTCCCCACCAGTTCTTGCACATTATCGTTTAGCTGAAGGAAAGATGTAAATATAATTTTTAATAAGGCTAATATACAAACCTGGCACTATGGAAAATTTCCATCTCTAAAAACACACTCTTGAATGATAACTACAGGGACAGCCACATCAACCTATCGCTGTTTTGAAGCTGCAATAAAAAGATCTAACATTTTGCACAATAAATTACCGTGTTTATTTAAAACCACTACTGAATTTTGCTGATGTTCATTTTATATTTCAAATACCATGAATATAACTTCAATAATTAGTTGTTGGATTAGTTTTACAGTCATAGAAATAATTTCCTGTTTGAAAAAAATGGAATTGTGTTATATTTGACATGTTTGTATAAATATTGGGATTCCATAAAACCATGGTATATTTACTCATTGTTGTCATACTGTGAGAATCTCATATACTCTCATACCTAATTCATATGATTTTTGCATACGTTAATTTTATGTTGAAAACTACAGTTTCAGCAGATGATAGTAGACACACTGAAAATGTGAACAGAATACAGTCATTATACGCAGATAATTAGGCAGTAATGTATATTTACAGAAAGTGTATATTCCAAGAATATATTCAACGCAACAAATGTGGCCAGGGCATTCTTTGCATGTAAACACATCATCTGTTGGAAACAGATGTCTAAAAATATAATTTAATATAACAAAGTTTAAAATGGAACCATTTCACCACTTAAAACATTATGAATTCCCAGGAGAATTCAATTAGCATAAAGATAGACACAAAGCCTTACCTTCAGATTAACCTTTTAAAACATGTTTTACATTTGTTTAATCTTTATCCATCTTTCTTGGCAGATGTCTTTTAAAATTGTGTCTGGTTTGCACTGTATTGGAGAACAAAAGATAATAAAAATGATCTCAGAATGTCTTTGGGCCAAGATGGAGATAAAATTTTCTGAAACACGTTGTTTAATGAGTCATTATTGCGGTCAGCCACTGAAAATAGATGAGATAGACATTTTTATCCTGATTAACGTGTCTAATGGGTTTGCCCATAAAACCAAACTGCTCCTTCAGTGAAGCATGCTGAGGCTGTCTCTCTCTCATATTTTCAGGTCGATAATGCATACACTAATCCATCACAATTGACAGTGATCATTAGAATAATAGGGAGAGCACATATTTGATAAGAAATGTCTTGCTGGCTGTTGCCAGTTGAATAAAATTTTTGGAGACAAACTTGCAACTTGACTGGTGGATCCAATAATTAGAAGCCAAATTTATAGGTCAAAGCCTGAAAGTTCATTCCCAAGATAGCACTTTCATTTGCAAATAAATATTCTTTTTTTCCACCTAAATCTGGCGTAGAAACAGGCATTGCTTGTGGTTCCAACCATTTCCTCAGTAGACAAATAGACACAGTTAAGAGTCTACAATGTACTACCTATGAACAATTTCTATTTACAGAACAGTTATCAACTCATTGCTAAAGGCATGAACATAATTTGTAATACAAGCTGCAGAGTTAAGGTGTGTGCATGAACTTGTGTATGTGCTGCACATCTGTGTGAATTTTAGTTTTCAGACATTCTAGTGTGTCTGAATCTTGTGCCAAAGAGAGCTAGACGATGTTTCTCTCAAAGCAAGATTAAGTTTCTCACCCTCTTAAACATCAGTAGAGTTTGCAACTCACCTTCAACGCCAAGAAATGTGACTTCTTAATAAAATTACCATAGGCAATAATGAAACAGATTTTAGAGAAAAGCTAGAAAAGGCAAGGTGAAATTGCACTTGCCGTTGTACACAGGATAATGAAGACCAATGGACACCCATGTTGAATGGTGTCTTAATTTCATGAGCAAGAACTGTACTAGCTATGTTGGGAGTATAATGAACTAATTGAACCAGAAATCCTCCATGTCTCAAGTACTTGTAACAGAAAATGAAGCATATCATGATACACATTTATTAATAAGCTCCTTCCACTCAGTAAAACACCATTCAAATGGGCTGTTGAAAATGAAGAGGTAAGTACTTCAGATACAGACTAAAAGAAAGAAAGGGACAAATACTAAAAGTGGAGCATTTAAAAGAAAAGTCATGTAATCGTCTCAAGTGGGCAAGTTGAAGACAGCTTTCTTCTCTCAGCAATACATGTGAATCTTAACAAATTAGAATATCAGTGAAAAGTTCATTTGTTTCAGTAACTCATGTCACTAAGTTAAACACATTTTATAGATCAATTAGAGGCAGACTGATGTTTCCAAGCCATTATTTCTGTTAATTATGAAGATTTTTCACTTACAGCTATTTAAATCATGACATTTAATTTCTTAGCAGATTAGATTAATACATCAGACAATAAAAACATTGGGACTACAGTACATGTTAAAAGGTTGCTATTTTCAAAACGTACTTAAAATCTTACAAAAAAAGTTTCATTGGAAGGTGTATTACAAATGACTAAGAGTAAAGTAAGTTCCAAGTTGAGTAACAAAATACTGCTTTTACCTACCTACTTTACATACTATTAAGAAAAAGGCCATTATTGTTGTCATCCACAAGAATGGTAAAAAGGGCCTAAGAACTACCATGGTCTTAGCCTGCTTCCCTTCATCAAAAAGTTGTTTTCGATGGTTATTCAATCATGGCACTAAAACACAGAGAGCAAGCCAGCAGAGCAGAAGAAGTTAGCTTTTGAACCTAACAAGGAAGCTGTAATCAAATTTTCACACTTTGTCAGCTATTTGGAAAATAAGACGTATTGAAGGACTTTATGCATGCTTTGATAGTGTTGACCAGGCCACTTTGTGGAGAAACTGAACCACAAGAGATAAATGTGCTTCTCAAATCAATGAAAGTTTAACCAGTCTGGTACAGATCTGACACGACCTTCCTGAAAACTTTTCCATAAAGACAGGTGTGTGCCAAGAAGATGGGATTCCCCCACTTCTCTTCAATATTAACATCAACCTAATCATGCAGATGACTTACTTTAAAATCAGAGTGGACAGGACCATTATTCAGATTAAAAAGGTGCAGAGGTTTAAATATCTCGGCTCACGGATTATAGGAGAATAAGATAGCTTCAACAGTGGATATGCTCTGTTGAATTAGGTCTGGGACTCTTATGATGCATTTATGAGAAACCAAATATCTCTCTAAGCACCAAGATTCACCTCTTCTGCACTGATATTGTCTATCATTCTCAAAGGGTCTTAGACCTGCACAATTCTTAAGCAAGACTTAAACAAACCTGGGATTTTTCTTCATAAGATAGTTGGAGTTGTTCTACATAAAATCATAACTAACAGTATCCAAAAACAAATGCAACAGCAGTAAACTATTTAAAAAGTCCAGAAAAGACAGCTGCAGTGGTTCGGCCTCATCTGCTGAATGAAGGCTGAAGGACCATCACTCAAACAAGGCAGTGATAAAGGCACCCAAGGCATGGGTGAAGCATATTAAAGACACTTTAGGTCTAGATCTCTTGACCTCAAACAACCAAAGGCAAGTGTGGAAAGCTTCAAGATCCAACAGCACACACAAATGATTACAAACTGCTCATTGTAAAGAGTCTGTTCCTAACTAAAATAAGCAGGAATTCAACTTTATTGTCCTTTCCATCATTCTTGACTGCAACTTAAAAAAAACAAAGAAACATCTAAGCATATTTACATTTTTAAAACCATGATTTAAAATTTAGGCTAAAAGATAAAAATTTAGAAGGCAAAATCATAAGCAAATAAGCTACAATAGCAATGTCACAAAATAATCCAATAGGAAAACTCAAGAAAGAAACCTGTCAGGAAACATGATTGTTGATGTTTTCATTCTGTCTTGCATTGTAAGAAGTCCTATTGCTAAGAAGCAAAATAGGTAAGGGATTTAAATAGATATTAATGCCTATATCATAACCAGTTTCAAGACCGGCTCCTATACTGTAAACAACAGTTTCAGTTTCTTGTTTAAAATATGTACCTAGTCTTACTGATTACTTTTATTTGTTGTTCGCTTTGCCTTATTAATGTTAATCACAAAATATTACCTTGCAATGCTAAAAATATTCTCTTTGACTTTTTGACTTGCAACATTCAAAAAGTCACTTTGAAAACTGGAAAAATGCAAAGTTTTCAAATAAAAAATTCAGAAAAGGCCATGTATCTCACTGTTCTCACTTTTTCCAACATTTGTGACATGTTGGTGTTGAGGCTCCTCATTAGAGGAAATACACGGAGTAGCTGTCACAGCTGACATAGGTATGAAGTGCACACAAGGGCATAATTTGTGCTTGTGTTGGCACCCTGTCTTCACTGTAACTGCCACCCAATCTAGATTGTCGCTGAGTAGGGTTGTAAGCCATATGACCACTGTGCTGACCCTTAGGAATTATCACATCTTGTCTGAGACCCGCCTGTCACAACGGGACGCATTAGTGTGTGTGTATTACGAACTGACCCAATGCTGACAACGATAGTCTCATTGATTCGCTAACGTTTACGTGTGGTCTCCCATCACTAGCTCCCAGTGTTCCAGCCTATTACCTTTACTTAAGAGTGATTTCCTTGGAGACACAACGAAAAAGCAGTTTTTTTGGCAAGTGAGCAGGCATGTCAAATGACTCAATTAATCAGTTTTAGTGGCAAATTGACAGCATTTAACGTTTGTAGTTTTATCATAGCTGCCTGCTGTTTCCCATTACATTTATGTTCACACCTTGAAATTCAGTTTGAATTGCAAATATAGGAACAGCTTTGCATGCACTAAGGGCAAATAAGGCTTTGCCAGCAGTATTTCCGAATTACAGATTGCTCACTGCATGTTCTGTGCCATCAGAAACAGGTTATCATAATAGACCTCTGGATATGTGTTGAAAAAGCCATTGGTTTGTCAATGAATCCTGACTGGCTGGATAATTGTTTCCAACTGACTGATCTGCAAACATGGGATCTGCATATGTTATTTTGGATAGTAGCTGTTAGTGAGCTGAGCCGCAATCATCTGTTATCCCTTCATTACATTAATTTGCTCACTTAATGTAAACTTTGTGCACAACAGGGCAGGCTTGATAGCATTTCAAATGTAGCAATAAGGAAACTGTGGTAGTTTTTACTTGTTCCAAATGGTCCCTCTATGAACTCAGTCAGACACTGTGAGCAAGACACCAGTAGCATAAAATACACATTACTGCTTTGATATTTTATGAATATAATGTCGACATAGTCTCCATCAGTACATCTGTAATATAAGATGGAATACTGAGATGTTTGATAAATCTTTCTTTCACTGCAGCTATTTGTTGTATTGGTAATTTTTCAGCTTGCAATTGTAATATACTATGGACTGTTGGTCTAAATGATGATTACTCTATATGAGTAATGTGCAGCATCAAACATCTTAATCCATCACGGAGTTCAAGCAACCTCACTGTTCCCCTGGCTTCTGCAGTCCTTGATTAATCCATGGTTTTTCTTTGGGTGCATTGTAACATTGTGCCTTTAACAGTAAGGTCTATCCTTAGAATCCTTTTTCTTTCATTCTGTTATATTTGAAGAATGTAGACTTCACACTTCACATTCAGCTGAATTTCCAAATGCTGAAGCTGTTCAACTCAAGATTATCACAACATAGATTTACTGCTCCTGCAAGATCATTTGTTTTACCACTTGATCAGTTTATGAACAGTTATGCAATCTTTGAACTTGTATAAGAATATTCTTAGGTATTAACCATTGTCAGAAATTGTTGCTTTTAAACCTTCTTTTAACAGAAAGTGAAAAATTAAAATGCAGCAGGATTACCAAACAGTAACACAATATCCATTAGCATTTGACTTGTGTAATAATCTATGTAATACAGGGCTCTGTACTAGCTGCATTTGCCAACATCGGGAAACAGTTGATTCAAATTTTACTTATTTATAAATCTTTCTTAAAGAAACGTTTTAGTAGTTCGGCATATGCAAGTGGCAGAGATAACTGAATCACATAAATGCTAGTGTAGGTTTCTTGTTTATTTACCTTTTGCTGTGAATTTATAAAAAAAAAATGCAAAGAGTGTTCAACTTTACTATATTGATAGCTGTGGTTATCTCACCATCAGCTGCTCCTGGCATTGTGAGATGTCATCAGTTAAGTTGCTGCCAGAATATAAGCTCAAAACTTAAATGCATTAATGGCAGCGAGCTCTGGAGATTTCAGTTAAAATAAAATGACTGGAAAAACAAATATAAATTCAGCTTTCTTTTATTTTATTTAAAAAAAAAATAGCTAAGCACTCAAATAATTATATCAGGTGCCAGTGCACTGTAACGCTGTGACAGACAAGTGTCAACAGACATGTTGGCACTGAATTGCTGTTGCACTGCAATTGACTGGTAGTTTTCAAGAGAGGTCTTGAAGAGAAGATAATTGCATCAAAAGGTGTCTGAAAGGCAATATGGAACAAAGAGAAAAGCTGTACTGCAAGACATTAAAAGCCAACATTATACTGAACTTTATGCTTCCATTATTAAAGCTTGACACTTACTGTAGATGAATTGTGTGAAGCTTATAATGCCCGCGGTTTTGATTCTTTCAGCTTGATTGAAAACAAAATCATATTGTTTGGGAGTGAGAAATCTAAATACCATATGCTTCTACATGTCTAAAGAGGATATTACAATCATTTACTAGATTTAGATTGAAAACATTGCTCATCAGCAAAGTTGTCCCTAAAGTTGATTAAAATCTACACAAGTTTCTTAGTTACAGATATATTCAATTCAATTCAGTTTATTTATATAGCGTCAGTTCACAACACATGTCGTCTCAAGGCACTTCACAAAAGTCAGTTACATACATTCCAATTAATCCTAACCATTGAACAGTGGATAGAGTCTGAAAGAGAGCACATATAATTAGTTACAGTAAAAGCTCAGTCAGTAGCTATGTCTAGGAGAGAGAAAGGGTTAAACACTGAAAGACAGGGCCAAGTGGATCATCTGTAGAAGGTGAGCATTAAGTTGTTGCCAGCAGAAGCTTGGACATTGCCCCTCTCCAGAAAGGTGTCACAGGTAGGCACAGAGTCAAGCCAGCTGTAGCTTCTAGCAAGAGAAAAGAGAGAGAACAAAGTTAAAAGCTGAAATAACAGCAAATATTGCAAAATTGGAGAGTAGTGTGAGAATGTAGCGAAGAGGGTGAAAGAGGTCATTATGTCCTCCAGCAGCCTAAGCCTATAGCGGCATAACTACAGAGATAGTTCCAATTATTTATATAGCGCTTATTTACAACAATGTCGTCTCAAGGCACCCCACAGCATCCGGAGCGGGGCAGGTGGGGAGGCATGACCAAACCACCGAGTGCCAGAGCCCGGCTACCCCAGAACGGGCCACGTGTAACTGATAAAGTTTGTCCATCTAGAGCCCACTGATGGCCATTGTTATACTAAAAACCACAAGGATCGGGATACCTCTCTCTGTCAGACTGATTATAACCATTGTAAAAGAGAAGGGGTCATACAGGTAGCAGAAATGGAGGGTGTGTTTGCACCATAACTGAGCCGGTTTAGGCTAAACCTGACTCCCCCTTACTCCATCCAACAGGGAGGGAGGAAGGCGGAGGTAAAAAATAAGGAAGATAGCTCAGGATAACCTGAGCCACTCTAACTATAAGCTTTATCAAAAAGGAAACTTTTAAGTCTAGCCCTAAAAGTAGACAGGGTGTCTGCCTCATATATACAGGGGTTGGACAATAAAACTGAAACACCTGGTTTTAGACCACAATAATTTATTAGTATGGTGTAGGGCCTCTTTTTGCGGCCAATACAGCGTCAATTCGTCTTGGGAATGACATATACAAGTCCTGCACAGTGGTCAGAGGGATTTTAAGCCATTCGTCTTGCAGGATAGTGGCCAGGTCACTACGTGATACTGGTGGAGGAAAACGTTTCCTGACTCGCTCCTTCAACTTCACTTTCATGTTCATCAAACCAATCTTTCACCAGTCTTGCTGTGTGTATTGGTGCATTGTCATCCTGATACACGGCACCGCCTTCAGGATACAATGTTTGAACCATTGGATGCACATGGTCCTCAAGAATGGTTCGGTAGTCCTTGGCAGTGACGCGCCCATCTAGCACAAGTATTGGGCCAAGGGAATGCCATGATATGGCAGCCCAAACCATCACTGATCCACCCCCATGCTTCACTCTGGGCATGCAACAGTTTGGGTGGTATGCTTCTTTGGGGCTTCTCCACACCGTAACTCTCCCGGATGTGGGGAAAACAGTAAAGGTGGACTCATCAGAGAACAATACATGTTTCACATTGTCCACAGCCCAAGATTTGCGCTCCTTGCACCATGGAAACCGACGTTTGGCATTGGCATGAGTGACCAAAGGTTTGGCTATAGCAGCCCAGCCGTGGACATTGACCCTGTGGAGCTCCCGACGGACAGTTCTGGTGGAAACAGGAGAGTTGAGGTGCATATTTAATTCTGCCGTGATTTGGGCAGCCGTAGTTTTATGTTTTTTGGATACAATCCGAGTTAGCACCCGAACATCCCTTTCAGATTGCTTCCTCTTGCCTCCACAGTTAATCCTGTTGGATGTGGTTCGTCCTTCTTGGTGGTATGCTGACATTACCCTGGATACTGTGGCTCTTGATACATCAAAAAGACTTGCTGTCTTGGTCACAGATGCGCCAGAAAGACGTGCACCAACAATATGTCCTCTTTTGAACTCTGGTATGTCACCCATAATGTTGTGTGCATTTCAATATTTTGAACAAAACTGTGCTCTTACCCTGCTAATTGAACCTTCACACTCTGCTCTTACTGGTGCAATGTGCAATCAATGAAGACTGGCTACCAGGCTGGTCCAATTTACGCATGAAACCTCCCACACTAAAATGACAGGTGTTTCAGTTTCATTGTCCAACCCCTGTATATATACATATATATGTGAAGGGTAACCTGTTTGTGTATTATGGATTTTCTAAAATATAAAAATCCAACTGGCCTTACCTTTTCTTCATGATTCTCTGTTGAGGTTTTCACCCAAACAAAATTGCTAACCCATGACAACAGCTTTGTAACTAATTGCTTGAATAATATAATTAGGGTCTTTTAGAGTCCATTGGTCCTGAAGGACTTACAGGAATGCTCTTTTTAGTGGATCGCAAAGATGGAGATGTTTCTGCATCAAGTATAGGGATGCAAAGTGGCCTCTTGCATCTATTCATCATGCCCACTACTCAGAGGCTTTTTCCTGCTCATTAGAGCTTCACTTAGACTCTAATGAGGAAGCGGGAGGGGTGTTAGCCATGGGGTGGGGACACACTGTGGTCATTTTATTTTACTTTGAAGGTGACCAGTGTTTTTAATGGAGGTGTACCACTCACTACATGTAACCTTTCTCCTTTGAGCTGTTAAAGTCTTCATCACTTTGTCTCTTAATTGTCTTTTTGTTTTTGGTCTTTGACTGTATCTTTGATTTGTTTTTTCCTCTCTGTTTTTCACTGTCTGTCATTCACTCACCGGTGCTCTTTTTAGCTCCTCCGTCTCCTTCACCGGGGTGGAGGCTCTTCCTGTCATGAATAACACGCATCAACTGCAGAGGTCAAATGAAATGGGTTTTGCAAGATAATGACTGGAATGATGGTACCTGGGCGCCACCAGATTGTGGTGTGTCTAAGCTTGTCATAAAACGACAGGGGAGGAGGATGCTGGTTGCTTCTGTGTCCTTTGGGTATTATGAATGTCAGTAAAAGCAATGTCAATATGCTCCTGTTTTTAAATACTGTCCCTGTAGCTCTCTGTACCTTTTTATCTAACACAAATACTGAGTTGATCATTTTCCTCTTCATTCAAGCAGAAAAAACACAATTTCATTCATAGGTCACAAAGTCATGCACGTTTATGAACTAAATCTATGACTGACTGACTTCCATATCTGCCAGCTCTGTGTCATCATGTTCTAAAAGCTAATATTTAATGTAACTGTCTCCTTGGTATTGAATGACTTTGATACCTCTCTCCATCTTTACAAAGTCAAGTTCCTACTTTTTTATGTTGCCCCCCTTCTTATCCGCATGAGATTTACAGCTCTATTGAGCATTTCCCTTCTTTACCTCTGACCGCCATATTTAAAACCCAAGGAAACATATCAAGCTAACAGAATTGGGGGCATCACTCTGCTGTCTTCTTCCACTTTGCTGCTCTAAACACTGAGTTTCAGCTTAAATTACATCCCATTAAAAGTCAATGAGCTGTTGGCACATTATAACAGGCCTTGGACTTGACAGCTCACAGAATAATCTGTTAAACCTTATGAGTCACTGAGAAGTGTTTGCACCCGGTGAGTAACAATAAAAATTATTTTTGGGACAAATGATTAACTGTCATCAGAAAAGTGGGTCAGCTGTGAATAAGAATATTAATGAATAATGACTGAACAAAAACATAAAACCACAAAGAAAAATTAAATTAATGAGTAAAAGTTTTGTCTTGAAAATGTCACACAATGAATCTTTAGGATTGTCATGAAAAGAGAGATATTTCAGACAAAAGAATAAGGGAAAATCAACTTGTACCAGGCTTTAAAACCTCCCATTCAGTTTCTTCACACATTTTCAGAGCATCATTGCGTTTCTGGGATGATTTATGGATTAGGGTTTCAAAGAAGACGAATGATTAAAGGTGCAAACTTTGAATTTATTTATTTTTCTAATATGTACTTAGTGCTAGAAAATAACTTGTTCAGTGCAGGAAAATATGTATAGCTAACAGATTGATTATACTACCATAGTGCTAACTAGTGCTGCTCGATTATTGCAAAAATGATAAATTATAATTATAAATCGATGATTATTTGGATTGAAATTATTTTGATTGAAATTGAGATCTCTATTATTTAACAAGATTATTCATTAACTTTGATAATATGAATTTATTAAAAATAAACAATGTTGTTAAACAATGTTTTCCTTAGGATTTAAAACTTTTTTTTATAAGAATTAAAGTGAAACTTTAATTTGTTTTATCCAACAAATAAAGTGCAAATACTGCTAAATAACAAAATAGGGATATACAGTGCAAAATGTACTGAATAACAATGAATAGAAAAATATAATCACACCGTTTGTCCAAAGTGCTTATTAGGCCTTGTCCACACGTAGGCGGATATCTGGGAAAAGAATAACTTTTTATGTGTTCTGGCCTTTCATCCACACATAAACTCCGTTTTACATCACTAAAAATGAAATATTCTGAAAACTGAAGCCAAAGTGGAGATTTATAAAAACTAAATTTTTGAGCCTGCGTGTGTACATGATCAAATGGACTTTTACAGTTCAGTGCATCACTGTCTGCGACAAATATCGCAGGGCTGATGTCAAATGTGCAACCATTGTTTATAGACCCGGCTGCATAGTGGAGTAAAAATCAATGATGAACGATTCCCAATCGACACTATCTTGTGTTTTATCAGCTTTATATTCTAAAACTGTGTTCAAAAGAACTTCAACTTCTTTTTCTGTCCACACAAATGAACCTCCTGGCGCCATGTTTTATACCTAAAAGGAAGTTGTGATTATTTTGAAGGATTCTGATTGCCTGAAATAGGTTTAATTTTTGCAGTACACTGCCCCTTATGCATCTGGAGTGTTTAACACAATGCTCAGTGGTGTATGTTTGTGGGTTGGTTGGATGAAAACCTTTCTGAAAAACCTCACGTGTGTACAATATTTTCAAAAATGATGAAGGGGAGATATTCGTTTTTGCTAAGGCCACAGTTTCTTGAATCCCGGTTTACTCACTGAGTTGATTGAGCACTGGTCTTTAGCGAGAAAAAAAGAGCTGGTTAAATATTTTATCTCATTGTAAAGGGTGGCCTGAGTGGATGTCTGTGAAGTTGAAGCAGGTGTCGAGAGTAGCTTTTGTCTGTTTGTTCCTTCATTGCTTGGCCATAAACCATTTAGTGAGCGGACTTCAAATGATTGAACAGATTCGTAGTTTTACTCTGTGGTGCAATTACAATAGCATAGCAACGGTCGCACATTAGTGCTACTTGTTCCACGTCTGATTCTGCGTACCCATAATGTTTCCACACCACTGAAGTCATTTCTCTTTTCTACGAAAGGCCCTCTTTCTTCGGCCATTATCCTGTTGTCTTCATCCTTGCTCAAATTTTCAGTCTTGCTCGAGAAGTGTTTATAACTAATAAGATCCTTTTATTTAAGGCCGATTTCAAAATAAAAACTCAATAAATCTCAAAAACAGGTCTCCCACAAAGTATTGCGAGATATCGCAAAGACTATTGCATGAGAACGCAAAAAGAATAGCGTGGGAACGCAAAAGTATTGCGAGCAAACGCAAACGTATTGCGTGGGAATGCAGAAGTATTGCGAACGAACGCAAAAGTATTGCATGAGGACGCAAAAGTATTGTGAGCGGACGCAAAAGTATTGCGTGGGGGCTCAAATGAACAAAACCGGTTGGGGTTCTGGGAGGAGTCTACTACATAGTGACACCCTGGCAGTAACGCTGGATTCGCAACAAAAAAATAGCACGAGAGTAAACTACAAAGGAACAAATATTGACCATTATGGTTTTATGATTGTTGGAAGCCCAAATCGTAATCAAAATCTGATTAATTGCCCAGCCCTAATGCTAACTATCTTTATCAATGGGCACTATATTTTGTCCTTGACATTTCACTTAGTTTAAAATATATTGACAAAAAAGGCAAAGTGTAGTCTAATAATGTAATAATTTTATCTTTATTTTTCATTGAGTTGCAGTGGATTTGTTAGGACTATTAGTGAGTCAGTACTTAGATCCCCCATAACTTAAAAATATAAAGATGAAAAAGACTCCTTCTAAACAATGTGTAAATATTGCTGAAAAATGAAAGGTGAACAGATGCCTACATAGACATGTACAGATGTTTAAACGCAGTTAAAAAGTTTAGCATTGTAAACATAATCTTGTCTGGCTTGAATTTGAACAACTTGATTTTGGCAAAATTTGGAAAAGAAATATAGGCTAAAACAATATACATTTTTTATGTATATATTACTGGGTAAATAAGGACAATTACTGGATGTGTAGTGGTTGGGGGGAACTCTCTTAACGTCTTTGGTTTGATGAAAAAGAGATGAGTTTTTCTGCTCACAGTTAAAGAAATAAAAGTAACCCATTTATTAATCCTTCAAGTTTTGTATTAGATGGTAATTTTCATATAAATGTATTTTGAAAGTCCTTGGTTATTTACCATAGAGACCATGGTAGGTTGCTGATTGTGGCAGTGAATGTAACAGCCATTGTGAACACATTGAAACATACACTGCAAAACAAAATGTGTTTAGCCTATATGGCCAGAGCAACTGAAACTTATCTAAGGCAATATTAAGTCCTTCAAACATCTTTGAACTTTACATGTTCCACTGTGGTAGACCAGTACTCTGGCAGTCTGATAGTGGCTGACAAAAAAACAAAAAACAAACTCAGACTACAACATACCTTTTTTAACCGCAGGGGACAAGGAGGAACAATGTTCACATTCTGAATTCATAAAGTCTATTTAAAAAGGAATAAATTAATAAACTAAGTTGAAATTTGCCTAGGCTGGAAAAGGAATGACAAAATCTGATTTCAGATTCACTTTAGATTTTATGGTAAATGCTAGTACATATAGCAAATTAAAATTATGTCTTGCATGCACCTAGACAGCACACTGTAAGGACTTGTAAATGAAATAAAAATGTGAATCTGAGCTTGGAAATACAGGAAAGGGAAGTATTTTTGGATGTATGAAAATTGCATCTTTTGTGCATTTTTTTATTGTATTTTTTTAAATATTTAAATTGATTGTGCCACTATTTTTGTTTTTACTGGGACAGTCAATGCATCATATATGTGTTTAGTTTCCTTTGTAATACATTTGCTTTTTCTTTCGTGTGCACTGCTCTTTCAATTGTTCAAAGCATAATCGTGGGTGCCCCAGGAGTATAGGCTTTCTAGGTGCAGATGTTCACAGCTGATTGCACCAGGTCCCCATGATGATAACCCTGGGCGGACGTAAGATAGCTGACCTTGTGAGCCAGTTCAGGGTTTTGCCAAGGATGTCCCTGATGTTCCTTATTTAGAATGCTTTGCTAAAGTGGGAAGCTGAGACAGATGTACAGTGCAGGGGTAGTGGGTGACATCAGGGATTTCTATCATTTAGGTTTATGCGTTTATTACACTACCTGCCCACACATCATCATTCCCACTGCTACTGGCTTCTGATTAAACAGACACATTTACTATGAGTACCTGTATATTATTTACAGCATGGATGCTTCTGCGTTAAATATATACAACATTGATACACAGTATAACACAGACATTAACCGATCCCTCAATTGTCTGCTCTCCAATGCATAAGCCATAAAGTTGTTATAACAAGAATAAACATGCAAGGAAAAAGTAGGAGAAAAATGCAGCTGCTGTTTCAGTCATGTTTACAGAGATTTTTTGGAAATTCATTTATATAAATAACGAGCTGAAGATGTTGTGTTGTTGAACCTCTGAGGGATAGTGTCTCTCTCTCTTGTAGCGGTGACTGACAGGTACTCATGGCATGAGAACACATATTTCCCAAACAGAAAATGCTTTTCTGACCTTCCTACCAATTAACATGGTTGCTTCTGTGCCTTTCAATGGTTTCTCTTTTTTTTTTATCCTCTCCGAGCTGATATACACCCGGTTTGAAACAAATTCAATTATTTTTGACACATAAGAAAAAAGGTACATAATTGCATGAACAAACAGAAGTCAAATAAAATAATGAAAATAAACAGAAGAAGTATCCAAGCATTTAGCAGTTACTGTATTTATGACACAAGTACCTGTCTGTTGTGGCTGAATTTCTCTCCTCACACTCACTACACACAATTATTGCCTTCTCAGAGGCGTGAAAAGAGCTGTCAAAAATAATATTGTCTGTAGAAGATGTTGTTTAGAAGCTTTAAGCAATTTTGATATGGACTTCTTTCAGCTTTATTCAACCAACTATAGAGCAGTTGGGTCTGAGCTTGTCAGATTGTGATGTCTTTCATTTTTTATCATTGCACAATTATTGGATCTAAAATGTAGCAGCTATGTTTTGCTGCCAATAAGATGTTTTCATAGTTTGTACTTTAATATTTCTGAAGGAGTCTCCTACCAAGGACTCCCATAATTGTTGGTCACTAAACAGATTAACCAACAGCATGTTCTTTTTAGAGCCTAATAAAATTTCAGATAAAATGTATAGACATATGTTTTATGTATTATAGGAGTAATCCCTTATTTCCTTCAATCTCTACAAATTCAAAACTATTATCTTTTTAAAGAACCCATATCACATCTTTATTCCTCCAAAATATGTTATAGTTCTTTGTAAAATAAATCAGAATCAATAGATCACACCTAAAAAGAGATAAATCAATAAAACACAAGTCAGTATCTGCTAGAAAAAACCTGATTATTGCATTTTTCAGTATATGTTCCTCTTCATTTTCAGGTTTTATTCTTTAGATGTGACACAAAGTATTTCAGTCCTCTATATTTTGGCTCTTGGGAAATAAATATTTTCTTCTGATTGATGCCGATTCCCAAGGGATGCCTTGTTTCGTCTGGAGCTAATGTAGTGAACTTCAAGGTTCAACTGCAACAATGATCCCTTATCTTTTTAAGTGAGCGGAGCTTTTGCTTATTTTTTTAAGGTTAAAAGTGTTGTTTGGCCGCTCTTTGAGAAAGCAGTTTGGCAGTACATTTAATATTCATAACCAAATACAGGTAAACATGTTTGGGAGATTTTGGGGGTTATGGGCTTTTTATGTCACTGGGTGAAATGCAACAAACATAATGAATAAAATGTAGCTATTTTTTATCTCGACAGAGAAGTGTATTAATACCAGGTTTGTGTCTTTAAATAATTCAAGTTATCACACTTCTAAAATAACTTAATAGCTGAAATTGTAGCCACTATTCTTACAGTCAATCTCATGTTTTTGTTTGTCCATGGTTGCCCAGTTCCTCAGATGTCCCTAAATGGAGCATGTTACCCAGTTCAGCTTATGTACACAGGAATTAAAATGACCCAGATAGAAGCACTCCTCATCTTCTTTGATCGCCTGAACCTGACAGATGTGATTCATCTATCCCTTTATATGGCTTTGCATTAATATCCCTTTCCCTCTCTACCACAGTTAAGAGCAATTAACACAGTAGCTCTTTTACAACAGTGTGAGGGGGAGATGTGCATGTGTGAGAGGGGCAGTTGGCTGCAGCGAAGTAACAAATGCAACCCAAAATGGAGGGACTACTATGAATACCAATTTCTTGTGCTTCCCCTTGTTCAAGACAAGTGATATCGATCACTCTCATGTTTCACTCACTTTCTTTTATAGATACTGCATGTTTTTGTTTTATTTCAGTGTTGATACATTAGCTTAAGTTGGAAATGGGAAACAAAAGAAACAAATACATGTAATGTGAAGCAACACATAAAAAAACGAGGTAATATAATTCTGGAAAATAATTTGATTGCCTCTGTTCTGTCTTGTGCTCTTCTATACAAACTATATTTCCAGTTAGTTACTATTCTCTTCCTACATTCAGCTTTTCCGCTCTAGCAGTAAAAGTGAAAGAGTTGACTTTTGAGAAAGTAGAGTGATTCCAGCTTATTTCTGCACCTTCCATCCTTGAGTCACATTTTGGCAAAATTGCCATAAAAAAGTTAACATAAGTTAAAAGAACAGGCTATTTTACCTATTAGAGATCTTTGTTGATGGGTCTTGCTATAAAACAGCCGTGCCTGCCATTGTAACAAATAGGTAGACTCCCATTGATCTTCTTTTACTTTTATCATTTTACTCTGTTCAATTAAAATTAATAATCCTTCAATAATGAGAGGATCCCAAAATTCATCTCACAGTCGATGCCCCGACAGCTGACTTTATGGCTTGGTTTTCTCTGACAGACCAGAATATGACTAAAAGAAAATAGCTGCAGGTTAGAAATGGGAAGCCCTTTGATTATCCTTCCAGTCAGTAGTCAAAAGTGAAAGAAACTGCAAATAAGTACATAAAATTACAGAATTAAGAATTTGATGTGATTCAACAGTAAATGAAAATTAAATTATGCTTGATGCTGGAGAAAATAAAACCCAGCTTATGAATGAAAGTAGAGAGGAGCCAGTCTTTGTAAAATCATTTCATTGTTCCTCATGACTATTTTATACCAAGTCTTTGCTGTCTGTGTGAGCTGATTCAGCAAGAAGACTACCAACCATGCTGGTGTAGTTGGTCTATTATACCAGAATGTAATCAGGATTAAAAACATGCTAGGGTGGATAAGCAATTCAGTTTTATGAAAGGCAACATAACTTTGGTTTAGTTTAGGTTCAGATCATTGGCTAAACCCAATTGTTCAAAAAATACATTTGATAATCACAAAGTGCTAAATATGATTATTTGACTGCTAGCAACTGTATTTATTTCAACTGAATTTCAATTTAAAAAAAAATTAAATGGCCAGGTGTGGCACGAGGGCATTCAAATTATAAGGTCTATAAGCAGATTTGTTATTTAGTACAGTCTGCAAAGGGTTTAGCAGGTATTGGACTGCTATGCAAGGAATTACAGGTATTTGCATCAAAACTGAAATAACTTGACTCAGAGATTCTGATTGCACATGAACTGACTCATTCTATCCCGCAACCCGACATATATACACCCGAGGTAATTTTTTTCCTTGAAACCACACTTATGGTACCTTTACAACTTTACACCTTTATTATTAGTAAGGTATCAAGATGGTCACTCTGCAGGCCTGACAGGACATCAAGCATTCATTATTTACATATAACTGATCATGATGTCTCATACCTCTTATTTAAACCCTACACTGTGACCTGTCAGTGTTTAAAATTATAACTTAATGTGATGGAAATTTTATCTCCCGACATTTATTCAGTTAGCCATATAATGGATTAAACTCTTTTGTGTTGGGATTGTTGAGATTCTATAAATATTACCTCAGTGTTTGCAGGGTCTACCTATATGTGGAACAGAAAGTCAATGTGAAGGTCATCATTTTGGCCACAATGACACTATATTCCCCAGAACAGAGAGGAGAGGAGCTGCAGTGGCAGCCTCTAATCCTCTTTAATTTGTTTTCAGATGAAGCTTTAGAATAGCAGCCTGCTCCCTAAGCAGATATCACATAAGAATGTGGGCTGGGACAGCTGGCTCCACTTCTAGCAGTTTTTAATACAGGTCTGGTCATTCTCCCTACCATGCAATAAATAATTATGTTGATTGGTAGAGGAGTTACTTTAAGGAGTTATTATGTTTGGTTTGCACAATAATTAGGTTCCAAATACACTGTATAAAAGTTGTTTCCTTTCACCTGTGTTACATATAGATTAAAAAAGTAAAATAATAGTCAGTGGAGACTGTCTTTTCTTTTTTTTTTTTTCCTTAGGGGTTAGTCAGGATGCCACATTCTCTTCCTCAGCTCTCTACAGAAAACACAGCTTGTAATTCAGTCTAGATGTGGCCCATCCATTTATCCTTAGCTTGACAGTAAAGGTTGAATTGTAGCTAACAGAGAAACAAGAAAGCATCTCTGTTTACCAAAACACATTTGTAACCCAACAAATTACCTACTAGAAGTCCTAACTGTAGTATAAGTCACTTTGGTGTAGGTCTTTTATAGCAACATTGGGCAGCTAAATATTATACATGATTTTACTGAAGTGAAGAAGTACATCTTGAGTGACAGAAGGGGTTTAGAATCTGCTGAGACAAAGCATGAAAGCAGTTGGTTGTGGTGGAGGCAGGGGGCAGACAGTCCTTTAATCCTTACCATAGCACAGATAAAGCTTCCAGTACGTTCCATCTTATTCCTCATACCAGTTTTTTATGCTCTGGAGCTATGAACAAACCACACTTTGCCCTTGAGGCCTTTTGATGTAACAAGCAGCCCTGGATTTCACCTTCTTCTCCAGCCAGATTAATGCTAAGACACAGCAGTACCTTGTGGATCTTCTCAGAGCCTGGTAACATTAATGTTTCAGACAGGCATAATTTTCAGGTTGCTGGTTATAGGACTGTAGTCTAGTAAGGCGATAATACAGTAACGCGGTGGCCCCCTTATAGATTTCCTTTGATTTAGTCTTTTTAAATCACACTTAAATGTTTCAGTTCATTAAACTTTTTTTTTTTTTTCCAAAAAGATGACCAGCGTAAAATGCAGTTTTGAAATGATGATTTACTTTTGCTGTTCTTCCAAGATTTATCCCCTGTACTTTGCTCTCTTGTACTTTGCATGTTTTGTGTGTTTATTCTGCTCTCTGGCACGATTCTGTGGTCACTATAGAGGAACTCTTAAACATCAGACAGTCCTCTCTAGCCATTTTTCCTGGCGAACCCAACTTCACTGAGATGCTGGTTGGCGGCGCAGCAGCTCTGTATTGGATTTACCGGAGAAGGTAAACAGGCAGGTGCACTCCTGAAACTTTGGCAGTGGGGACTCCAAGATTAGGGTGTTTTTGAAGCTTCCGCCTCTGACCTAAATGAGCTTGCTGAAACTGTCACTTAAATCAGTTTTTTGAGGACATGTGTGTACAGACAAAGACCTTTTGCACATACAACAGTAAATCATGGTTCACTTCACATCTGAGGAAGTTGCGTAGGAACAAAGAAGAGGCTTGTTCTTGGCTCTGTATAGGCAGACCAGGAACAAACTGACCGGGAGATCAGGGCATCTAAGGGAAGCTACAGCAAAAAGCCCCCATGCAGTTTTCTTAGCAGTCAAACAGGTCGGCAGAGGATGCACTCAGTTTGGGAATATACTTCTTCCTGCACCACCTGGACCACTCAGGAATGTATGGTTGGATCCTGTTTATGGCTTTCAATATCATGAACCCAGACATCTTCCACCAGGAGCTCATCCAGCTCACAGTACCGGCCTCCACCTGTCAGTGGATCACCATCAGCACTGGTACCCCCCGGGGGCAAATGACTGCATCTCTGTGGACCGATATGCAAAACTCCTGAGGTTTGCAGTTGATACCACTTTTATTGGTCTGATCCAGGACGTTGACAAATATGCATGCAGATAGGAGGTGGCCCACTTGGTGTGAGAACCATCTGGAGCTTAATCCGCTCAAGACAATGGAGATGATGGTGGAGTTCTGGAGAACACCCCACACACTGCCTCCCCCTCACTATCCTCAACAACCTTGTGTCAACTGTGGATCACTTACAGTTCCTTTGAACCACTCGTGATCTGAAATGATTCTCACATATAGACACTGTTCGGAAGCCCAGCAGAGACTTGATTTACTGTTGATACTCAAGAAGTACAATCTTCAACATGATTCACTGATCTTCTACAATGCCATTATTCAGTCTGTTCTGTGTACTTGGATCCCTTTGTAGTTTGGCTGATCCACAGAACAGGATACATCCAAACTACAATGAACAATTAGGCCTGCAGAGAGGATCACCGGGGCTGACCTTCCATCCATTCATCCATAACTTGTGAAGGCCTAAGGTAAGGTAAAGGGCAGCTAACATCTCAGACCCCACACATCCTGGACACAAACTGCTTAGAATTTTATCTTCAGGTCAGTGCTATAAAACACTATTTGCAAAATAGCTGCTGCCACAGAGACAATTTCTTCCCTCAGGCTTTCTCTTTGATGAACACTTAGCAGTCAGAGTGCCCAGATTGATACCATGCTTATTTGCACTATTTCAACTATGTCTATACATTTCTCCTTTGTGAAAACACTGTACATAAACATATTTACAAATATATATATATATATATATATATATATATATATATATCTGTGTTTTACCATCATTATGAGGACTTTTCAGTTACTTCCATTGACTTCCATTCATTTTCATTGATTTTTAGAGCCTAACCTTGACCCTAAAACTAACCCTATCCCTAACCCTAACCAGTTCATACCTAACCCTAACCCTAACCATAACTCAATTCATACCCTAGTCCTAAACTTAACCCCTGTCCCAAGAACAGAATTGGGAAAAGTAAGGACCAGGAAAATGTCCTCACCTTGTCAAAATGTCCTCACTTTGTGATTAAAAATACGAAAAATGGTTCTCACTCAGCAACAAGTAAAAGAGCGAACACACACACACATTAAGGGAGCTGCAGCCAACTGCTAACACACTCAAACGTTCATTGCTCTTTCACTGTGAACATAATTCACATGACAACAACTGTGCATGGCACATGGTAAAGAGTTTTAAGCCATGCACATGGAAATAGGCCATGATTTTTAAAAACTGGCCGTTCAAAGCGTGTCTGCACAGCAGGCCTTCTAACATTAAACCAGCAAACCACAGTGAAAGCCATTGTTCACCAATGACAAAAACAGTGAACAGTGGTGACCCTTCTAGAAGTCGCCAGCCAACAAAAATTACTCCGACAACATTAAGAACTCATATGGGAGGTCATAAAAGAACACACAAACAACATCTAAAGCACTGTAGACTTTGCTAGCATTAGTGAAGGTCATTGCTGAGAATGCCAATTGCATCAATGGGAAAGGTTTCTGTTTTTTTTCATATATGCTTCTCACAGTTTCTGTTTGTTTTCCTGGTCATGCTTTAGTTTTTGTATTCATGTTTTGCTAAGTTGTTTTCTTGGATTGGGCTTCTGGTTATGCTTTGGTTTCATGTTCTTCTAGTTAGATTTCTATTTGTTTGTATCCTTGAAGTTCTGTTTTGCCCCTGTCACGTTGTGTTCTGTCTGTTAATTATCTTTATTCGGTTCACCTGCTCCAAGCTAATCTGTCTCCTTGCTCCACCTGGTTCACACTCCATATATACACACCTGTTCTGTTTATTCCTTGCGGAAACATTTTCAAATCATGCTCATGTCTAGTTCTCTCGATCATGCTCATGTCTTGTTTTTTTGGATCATGCCATACCTGTCTTGCCTGCCCATTTATCGTTTTGTTCCTGCCTCCTCCGTGAGTGAGTTTTTGTTTTTTATTCATTAAATCCTTTTTCCACTTACCATCATGCTGCTTGCTGGTCTGCATTCTGGGGTCCTCCATTTCGCAAGCCCTGACTGTTAAAGTAACTGCTGACCATAAAGAACACAAAGGCCCATCTCCAATACAACAAAAAATCCCTCTGTCATCAAAAAATGAATACACCTGTTGGGAATATGAACTTTTTTACACACCTGCATTTAAGTAATTATGTACTTCTAACTAGACAACAATGATTTAAGAATGTACTGCCCACACAGAAATTCGAATTTAAGCCTGAAATATCTGGAAAAAGACACATCCCAATAAACCCTAAGACAGTGGATTACTAGAAAGCATCTTAAATTATTATGTGTATATTTGCCAGCTAAAGTTTCAGTGATAATAATAATAATATATAATCTCCATTGTGCTTCTTAAAATTCCCTCATATCTCAATACACTTCTTGTTGATCATATACTGTATACAGAACAAACTGCACGTCAACTTACAAGTTGCATTATGTGCATCTTGAAACTAGAAGTGATAGGTTTACTTCATGTTACTACCAAATGCAGCATTGCCTTATCTTAAAAGAAATGTCAGTCAGTTTCTACTGCTTATTCCATAGTGGGTCGCAGTGAAGCTGGTGCCTATCTCCAGCAGTCTATGGGCGAGAGGCGGGGTACACCCTGGACAGGTCGCCAGTCCATCGCAGGGCAACACACAAACACTCATTCATACACCTAAGGGCAATTTAGAGAGACCAATTAACCTAGCAGGCATGTCTTTGGACTGTGGGAGGAAGCTGGAGTACCCGGTGAGAACCCACACATGCACGGGGAGAACATGCAAACTCCATGCAGAAAGACCCCAGGCCGGGAATCAAACCCAGGACCTTCTTGCTGCAAGGCAACATTGCTACCAACTGCACCACCGTGCAGCCCTAAAAGAAATGTACAATGTGAAATGTCTGCAAAGAAACTGATGTTAACATATGTGCAAAATCAACATTTTGCATTGCAATTCCTGAACCATGTAGGCTGTTTTTGTCATACAACCTTTCACAAATTTTATAGATACTAATTGAGGTCACTTTTAACTTTTACATCTTTCTTTTTTTCGTGGCTGGGGTCAAAGGAAAGTGGAACTCTTTGGTCTCATAATAAAAAGGCAAATAAAAAAAAACCTGCTGTTTAAAGAAAGAGGAGTTTGTGAGTTTGGGGGATACAAGTGCACACCGACACAAAGATGTGGAGTTTAGTCAGTGACATAACAGAAAATGGTCTTTATGTTGCGATCCCCAAATGATAAATACCCTCTGCCCCTCCACCATGTTCAGTCTGTTTTTGGGTTACTAGGACAACTAGCTTCCTTGGTAACAACAGTAACACTTATTTGAGGCCTTTATTAATATAACACCCGGTCCCTTTTTCCTTAATTGAAACAGATTGGAATGCCTCATTTCAAGGTCCTCTGACACTGCATTAATCTTACCTCTAGATTTCTTTGCTGAATCCATTAGAAAGTAATGAAAGAATATCAACAAATGGAACCATGAAACCTTTGGGTTATTTAGTGACATTTGAGAAGGGTGTGGCATTGTTACACTCCAGTCATTTCATTGACTGTTTTAGCACAAAGTATAAATTACCCATAAATGATCTTCTGTTTATCCATATTTATACCAGTCTATTAACTGGAATGCATTTAAAGTAAGGAGAACAAGTATTTGATACACTGCCGATTTTGCAGGTTTTCCCACTTGCAAAGCATGTAGAGGTATTTAATTTTTATCATAGATACTCTTCAAATGTGAGTGAAGAAATATAAAACATAAATCCAGAAAATCACATTGTGTGATTTGTAAGTAATTAATTTGCATTTTATTGCATGACATAAGTATTTGATCACCTAACAAACAGTAAGAATCTCGGCTCTCACAGGGCTGTTAGTTCTTCTTTAAGAAGCCCTCCTGCTCTCTGCTCATTACCTGTATTAACTGCACCTGTTTGAACTCATTATTTGTATAAAAGACACCTGTCCACACACTCGATCAAACAAACATCAACCTCTCCATAATGGCCAAGACCAGAGAGCGGTGTGAGGACATCAAAAATAAAATAGTAGACCTGCACAAGGCTGGGATGGGCTACTAGAAAACAGCCAAGTAGCTTGGTGAGAAGGCAACAACTGCTGGCGCAATTTCTAAGAAAATAACAGAAGTTCAAGATGACAGTCAGTCTCCCTTGGTCTGGGGCTCTGTGCAAGATCTCACCTTGTGGGGCATCAGTGATCATGAGGAAGGTGAGGGATCAGCCCAGAACTACACGGCAGGACCTAGTCAATGACCTGAAGGGAGCTAGGACCACAGTCTCAAAGAAGACCATTAGTAACAAACTACACCGCCACGCATTAAAATCCTGCAGTGGACACAAAGTCCCCCTGCTTAAGCCAGCGCATGTCCAGGCCCCTCTGAAGTTGCCAATGACCCGTTTTCCATCTGGATTATTCATAGGAGGAATGGGAGATGGTTATGTGGTCTGATGAGACAAAAACAGAGCTTTTTGGTCTAATTCCACTCGCTGTGTTTGGAGGAAGAAGAAAGATAAGCACTGTTGGACCACTTCTTTGCTGAGTATTGGACTATCTGCACGTTGTTGGACGTCACTGTACTTCTCCAATGGCATCGGCCATTTTGTATCCAGGACAGCCCGCTCCTACATATCCCGTTGAGCATTGCAACTGATATGACGGGACGCCCCGAGTCTGACGCCACAGGGCGCTATATATGGAGGCACCCATTTTGAACACCCCGCCTTCAGCTGGAGACCGGACCAGCAACTGAAGCGCATCACTTCTGCAGAAGAGTCCCTTGCGGATTTCATTTATTCTCTCTCGTTGAACAACGAACAATTCCTAACTGAGGTTTCTGGAATGAGAAGGCCAGAAGTTTCACTTTTTCGATTGAAGACGTGAGCTTAACACGTAGCTAAGAACACACGGAGTTTCAAGGAGACGAACCGCTACCGTGTTTCATCCCAAGTCGACTTTGATGGTCAGATCATATTTTTCCTTTTCGCCAAGGAAGCCAGAGGACGAAGACTGACCGCTTTCCCTGAAGTTAATTGTGGACGCACAGTTAACCTCCTACCCTCCCCCCCCCTTCCTCGCTCGACCCCGCTCAGAAGGAAGCCGACAACAAGTAAAACCCATCCTTTATTTTATTTATTTCTTAGAAAGCCTGGGCAGGGTAGGAGGTTTTAGTGCAATGAGATTCGCTAGTTAGAATCTAATGTGTTCTGAATGATATGTGCATGTAACTTTGTTCTTGAAACTTTGATGTGCTGTGTTGATGCCTGGAAGCAGCTGCGCTCCCAGCTCTGTGCGTGTTTTGTGGGGTATTGAACACCTGAGACGTGCGCTGTGAGACTGGACTGTTAAAATAACCTCATGGTGAAATTCCCCATTTTTCTTTGTCTTCAACCTCACTGCTTGCTAGCTTGCCGCCAAAGGTTTTATAACTCTTTGTGTGCTCAGGAGTTGGGGGAGGTTTTATGACTGAGCATAACTGAGTTACAGTTGGAGCTGCGCCCCCCACTCTCCACTCACCACCACACCCCTTTTGCATATTCTCATTTTTGCCATAACTGCTGGTTGATTCAATACACACCCACTGCTTTTTGCTTTATTTTTGCTTAGTTAGATATTTTACCCCTTTTATGTAGAACTTTGCATGTTGAGTAGGTGAAGATTATTAAATCGGAAGAACGGATGGTATCTGGCTGTGATTTAATAAATATTCACATAGATGGTAACAGAAGGCGTTTTGTGTTTATTTTGTGCAAAAGTGATTCGTCAGTCAATATAAGGTTAAAAGTTCCACACATTTCGGCAGAAATGGTCGATTAAACAGTGACATCTCTCTCCAGTAATAGTTATTAATTATTACGGAGTATTTAACGGTTGTAATTGTCAAAGGCGTTGAGCCACAATTATAACACCAGAAACATCTCTGGTCTCGATTCATAAATGAGGATTTTGGTTAAGAAATTGATTTTGTTAAATTATGATTTTTAATTATAATTATTGATCAAGATTAATCAATCAATAATCATAACTCCCAACAGCACAACCCCAAGAACACCATCCCTACCATAAAGCATGGAGGTGGAAACATCATTCTTTGGGGATGCTTTTATGCAAAGGAGACAGGATGACTTCACAGTATTGAGGGGAGGATGGATGGGGCCATGTATCAGAAGATCTCAGCCAACAACCTCCATCCCTCAGTAAGGGCATTGAAGATGGGTCGTGGCTGGGTCTTCCAGAATGACAACAACCCAAACAACCAGGGCAACTAAGGAGTAGCTTGATAAGAAGCATCTCAAGGTCCTGGAGTGGCCTAGCCAGACTTGAACCCAATCAAAAGTCTTCGAAGGGAGCTGAAAGTCCATACTGCCCTGCATCAGCACCAAAACCTGAAGGATCTGGAGAAGATCTGTATGGAGGAGTGGTCCAAAATCTCTGCTACAATGTGTGCAAACCTCATCAAGAACTACAGCAAAGTCTGAGATCTATAAATGCACAAAGGTTTCTGTACCAAATATTAAGATTTGTTGTTCGGATGTATCAAATACTTATGTCATGCCATAAAATGCAAATTAATTACTTAAAAATCACACATTGTGATTTTCTGGATTTTTGTTTTGTTTCTGTCACTCACAGCTGAAGAGTACCTAAAACGAAAGAGTTCTACATGGTTGGGAAAGTGGGAAAACCTGCAAAATTGGCAGTGTATCAAATACTTGTTCTCCCCACTGTTTATGACTCTGCATGTTTACTATTTAAATTAGAATTTTCTTACCTTTAATTCTGCTGGCTTCATGTGGAACACCTACACTCTTAGCACCAAATGAGCTTAAAACAGTTGGAGTAGCATTTGGGTACACACCTCATTACGTTATTGTGCCCATTAATTTTTCTCCATGTAAAAAAATACATTTGCAAATAGGGTAAAACTATGTAGCCAGTGAACTTTTTTCACCTGATAAGTTACTTTGTATTCTAGTTTTAATATTTTAGATAATTACTTGTTCCCCAAAATGACTTCCTGTGTTTTGGTGCACTGTTCTGTGTTATACAGACCATGGGTGATGATGTAATTGTGCTTGATGAGTGTACTATTTTCTGTTACCAAGGTAAATAATTTCCTTAAGGCCAGAAATGGCTTAGAAGTTGAGTGGATAAACTTGTTCCAAAACCTTCTTATCATGTCTTCACACATTTCCACCATTGAGTATCTTTCTCATGTTTGTAAGATGCATGATCATCTGAGTCCAATCATAAAAAATAAAAAGAAGCAAAAGACAGATATAGCAATTCCTTAGCAAAGATTGGTTCATTTATCTATACCTTACCGAGATTGGCAATTACAGAATAATGATAACAAATAATCTTCAAAGCTGCAATGTTATTGATATACTGGACATACAGGTCCTTCTCACAATATTAGCATATTGTGATAAAGTTCATTATTTTCCATAATATCATGATGAAAATTTAACATTCATATATTTTAGATTCATTGCACACTAACTGAAATATTTCAGGTCTTTTATTGTCTTAATATGGATGATTTTGGCATACAGCTCATGAAAACCCAAAATTCCTATCTCACAAAAATAGCATATTTCATCCGACCAATAAAAGAAAAGTGTTTTTAATACAAAAAACGTCAACCTTCAAATAATCATGTACAGCTATGCACTCAATACTTGGTCGGGAATCCTTTGGCAGAAATGACTGCTTCAATGCGGTGCGGCATGGAGGCAATCAGCCTGTGGCACTGTTGAGGTCTTATGGAGGCCCAGGATGCTTCGATTGTGGCCTTTAGCTCATCCAGAGTGTTGGGTCTTGAGTCTCTCAACGTTCTCTTCACAATATCCCACAGATTCTCTATGGGGTTCAGGTCAGGAGAGTTGGCAGGCCAATTGAGCACAGTGATACCATGGTCAGTAAACCATTTACCAGTGGTTTTGGCACTGTGAGCAGGTGCCAGGTTGTGCTGAAAAATGAAATCTTCATCTCCATAAAGCTTTTCAGCAGATGGAAGCATGAAGTGCTCCAAAATCTCCTGATAGCTAGCTGCATTGACCCTGCCCTTGATAAAACACAGTGGACCAATACCGGCAGGTGACCCGGCACCCCAGACCATCACTGACTGTGGGTACTTGACACTGGACTTCTGGCATTTTGGCATTTCCTTCTCCCTAGTCTTCCTCCAGACTCTGGCACCTTGATTTCCGAATGACATGCAGAATTTGCTTTCATCCGAAAAAAGTACTTTGGACCACTGAGCAACAGTCCAGTGCTGCTTCTCTGTAGCCCAGGTCAGGCGCTTCTGCCGCTGTTTCTGGTTCAAAAGTGGCTTGACCTGGAGAATGCGGCACCTGTAGCCCATTTCCTGCACACGCCTGTGCAGGGTGGCTCTGGATGTTTCCACTCCAGAATCAGTCCACTGCTTCCGCAGGTCCCCCAAGGTCTGGAATCGGCCCATCTCCACAATCTTCCTCAGGGTCCGGTCACCTCTTCTCGTTGTGCAGCGTTTTCTACCACACGTTTTCCTTCCCACAGACTTCCCACTGAGGTGCCTTGATACAGCACTCTGGGAACAGCCTATTCGTTCAGAAATTTCTTTCTGTGTCTTACCCTCTTGCTTGAGGGTGTCAATAGTGGCTTTCTGGACAGCAGTCAGGTCGGCAGTCTTACCCATGATTGGGGTTTTGAGTGATGAACCAGGCTGGGAGTTTTAAAGGCCTCAGGAATCTTTTGCAGGTGTTTAGAGTTAACTCGTTGATTCAGATGATTAGGTTCATAGCTCGTTTAGAGACCCTTTTAATGATATGCTAATTTTGTGAGATAGGAATTTTGGGTTTTCATGAGCTGTATGCCAAAATCATCCGTATTAAGACAATAAAAGACCTGAAATATTTCAGTTAGTGTGCAATGAATCTAAAATATATGAATGTTAAATTTTCATCATGACATTATGGAAAATAATGAACTTTATCACAATATGCTAATATTTTGAGAAGGACCTGTACTTGAAGGCAGAAAAATCTATGTTTAGCTATGTTAGCTGGAATAAGACATTTTATATCCTATAAGGTATTAATGTAATTGTATCATATTGCAATGTAAAAGGGGGACTTTAATATATAGAACTAGCTTTTGTATATTACACATCTCATTATATTAATTGGCTTTAGTTACTCAGAAGACTGTTAATTAGTGTGTTGCATCTTTTTGAATTTGCTTCACAGCATTGTTTTTTTATTTGTTTTTGTTTTTTTGCACATTGATCCTTCTTAAGCAAAGGGGATAAAAAATTAATTGCATCATTAATTTCACTTTTTTTATAAGAACAATCCAAACCCTACAAGGGTTCAATTTTAGGGCTTTCAGAATGTCCACATCAAACACACAAGCTAATGACACATTTGTCCCTGCACATACAAGTTCCCAGTTGGATAATATGCACCAGACCTCCCTGCATGTATCATTTTTTCAGATGTCATCGCCATAAAAACTTGGTTGGGCAAACTACTCTCCAGGGACCACTTGCAGGCTTCAGCAATGGTCATCTTCTTTCTTTATCATGCAAGCCTTATGTGACTGCCCCTCAGCTAATAACTACTGCATCCCAGGAAATCCTTTTTATGTTTTCTTTCTGTTGAAAGAAAGTGCTTTCTTGTTGCTGTTTATTTCCTAAAATGGTCCTGAGAACCGTGTAACTGCTCAACAATAAATATTAAACAGGGAAAAACAAGGAAAAGCTGTGAGTTTTCTGTAGCATTTGTACTTTTCTGCGCTAATTTATGCCAATATAAAGACATGAAAAAAAAATAGGTTTTAAAGAACTGAATATCCTTTGCTTCCTAGTTGGCCAGCTAAAAATGGAAGATATAACACCGTCTGACTAAGCTATGTGGGAGAATTGGCTGTATTTCCTTTCTGGGTCCAACTCTCTTCACCATTGACATTATAATTCCAAACGCCTAAGGCCCTCCAAAATGAGGACTCACTGATAAGGTTCCTTGTGATTGCTATCCACCACAGCACTGGCATGTGGGAGGGCGGTGGATTACAAAGGACGGCTGCTGACACTCTTGAAGCTGAAGCATGTCATTAAACAGTAAATCACTCTGATTGAAAAACACACCAGCTTCCAGCTTCCATCTTTCTGTTTACAAAGAAGGACATTCTCTACAGGCACAGATTGTGTTCTTGACCAGAATAAATCATCAGCAGGTCATCTAGATGCTCCTGTCATGTTACTCTTCCTGAGCCCTGCTTATATTTACAAATTACCACCTGAGATGTTTTGACTGTGTTGAAGAGTTTTTCCTTCTCTGCAATTGCTGACATGGGATGGTATTGGCCAACCCAATACAGGTGACACACATACAATTGAAACCAGATATTTACAGTATTTGCACTGCATCAAAACCAT
The DNA here is from genome assembly GCF_021462225.1 of Girardinichthys multiradiatus. Lineage (NCBI taxonomy): Eukaryota > Metazoa > Chordata > Actinopteri > Cyprinodontiformes > Goodeidae > Girardinichthys > Girardinichthys multiradiatus. The sequence continues at coordinate 11,632,535 of NC_061812.1, read as the reverse complement.
ACTTGTTTTTATCCTCAATGTCTGACTTTAAGTCAGACTAAAAGGCCAAGATGATGTGAACGCTTTTCGAGCTTGTGATTCTCAACATCTTAGGTAAATGGATGCACAACTGAGGATGTATTTCAAGGCATGCCTCAAACATGCTACTTCCTTGGACGACATGAAGGAAAAATGAAAAGAAAACAAGCAATATATCCCTGGGTTCAATTTCCAGAAAGGTGTCAGGTTCCTCTGTTTAATCAGTTATACACAAATATAATCAGCACTGAAACATCCAGTCAGCATATTGTTTAGAAAGGAGTAGAGTGTGTGTGCCAGGGATGATTGAGTTTCGGTGCGATATGTGTGTACCAACCCAAAAACAAAAAACCTTCTGAAGATGCTGGCTGAAGGTGGTATGAGAGTGCCATTATACATATAAAATAAGTCCTGAACCTATAGAAACTGAAAGGCTACTCCGCAGAGAATGTCCATAAAAAGCCAGACAAGAGTCTATCTTTGAAGACATGTCCCTGTGCTCCGGTGACATGAAAATTAAGGTGCTTGGCCATAATGACAAAATTTGAATGAAAAAAGGGGGAGCTTCTTAGCCTGTGAAAACATCCCAAATGAGAAGTACAAGGATCACAGGATTATTCTTTGTGGGGTTGCAGCTGCGGGAAGCCCTAAATCTTATTAAAAAAACAAAAAAAAACATGATAGATGGCTTCATGAAGAAAGAACGTTATGTGGAAAAATTGAATCAAAATCTCAAGATATTGACTAGCAAGATAAAACTCGAGCACAAATGAGTCTTCCAGTTGGACAGTGATCTAAAGCATACCACATTAGTTTCAAAGTGGCCTAAGAACAACAAAGTCCATGTTTTGGAGTGGAAATCACAAAGCCCTGGTTTCAGTCCCATAGAAAACTTGTGTGAAGAGATGAAAAGGTATATGAACGAAAGGTGACTTAGAAACCTGACTCAGTTCTTTTTGTGGACTGGACCTCAATTTCAGCCAAATATTCAACGAGAAGCTTGTGGAAGGGTATCCAAAACAGCAAATGTTGTTATGTTTGAAATGTATGTGCACTTCAGAACTTTAATTAAATTACAAAAATGGCAATCCTAATCAACTTGAAGCAGAAAACATTTAGTGTGATTTAATGTCAGACAGTGACAAGAACAGTTATATGTTTCTCTCTCTCTCTCTCTCTCTCGCTCTCTCTCTCTCTCTCTCTCTCTCTATATATATATATATATATATATATATATATATATATATATATATACAGTATACTGGATGTAAATATCTGGCTAGAACTGTACGTAGAGTAGAGCAACTTTTATCACATTTAATACAGTTTGACATTTTAGATCTTTAGACATAGACAGATGACAAAGCTAAAAACAACAGTGTAAAGCACAGTGTGTCTTTGTTGGGAATTTGGCTGTCATGTGCTCTAAAGCAGCTTGAACATGCCCAGGCAGGGTTTGCTCAAGTCTTCCGAACTCTGCTATAAAAACAGGAAACCATTCTTCCAAAACATATTACCACATTTGGAGTTTCTGATTTGCTGTTAGAAAGCACTGTCGAACAAACCAACCAAAAAATCTCCCACAGGTGTTTCACTGTGTTGAGACCTTGAGAATGTGAATCCCATAACAAAAATGTATTTTCATCCATTTTCATAGTCATTAAAGTATTTGGTGACACTGCATGCCCTGTAGGTGAGGCTATTATCATCTTAAGAGAGAAAACCCACATAAGTAACTGAACTAAAATGTTTCAGCCAGAAAAAAAGTGATTGATTTATTTGATCATTGGATAGGTAGAGAACAACATGCTGTCTACAGCAAAACCTAAGCAAATTTTTTCATTGTATTTAGCATGATCTCAAATAAAAGAAAAAAAAAAGAACTAGAAAATTTTTAATGAAATTAAGACGGAGCCTGCCTCTTGGTGCGTGCTTCTCAGACCAGAGCCAAAGGTTCTGTGGCTGAGGTAGTCCCGGTGTGCATCAAGATTTAGGGTAGAAGGCAAAGATATCCATCTAGATTATTAGTAAGTAATTACTGGTTAAGCATCTTTGCATTGGTTTGGCAGTCCCCAATAAATAAAGAGTCCTGTTTAGAGGTGGATAATAATAGGTGTCTTTATCATGCAACCCTTCATTGCTATGGCAGGTCCCAATTAAGGAATGTTGAGGCTTTTATTTTGTAAATATCAGTAAGCTTTATTTTAAGAGCATAAAGTAGATCAATTCCCATCACTGAGTCCCAGCAGTACTTATTAAGCACAAGGCTGCAAATATCTGCTGTTTGAAATATGAAGGGTTTTACTTTGTAGAGTATGTTTTGGTCTTATTTTGAAAATCCAGCATAGTTGTCCTTTCAGGTCTGGATTAGTACCATTAGTTATATGGAACATGCCCGCTATGCTGAATTGCCAGTTTACTATTTTATCTATTTAAATATAGAAGGTAACCATTGAAAATGTAAGCTTTTATTTTGATATCCCAGTAAGCCTTATTTTAAAATGCCAACATGGTCCCATTTCCAACACTGCTTGAGTCTCAGCAGTAAAGTTAAGCGCAATACTGCAATTATTTGCTGTGTGAAATATGAAGGGTTTTATTTTGTAGAGTATGTTTAGTCTTATTTTGAAAGTCCAGCATAGTCCTTAGTCCTTTCAGGTCTGGGTTGGTTGCATTAGCTATATATAACCTGCTTGCTATGCTGAATTCCCAGTGTACTATTTTATCAACCTTAAATAAAGATAGTAACTATAGCAAATGTAAGCTATAAATTTGAAAGTCCTAATGACTGAAACTGTTGAGCTCTGTTGTAGGCCCACTTGGAACAGTTTATATGTTCATTATCTGACAACTACATGACAAAGGCTCTGATTTTAAATAGCGCCTGGTACACTTAGATTGAAAGCATGAATCATAAATCCTGTTTTCCACTGCTGGTTTGAACTCCTTAGGTATTTAGGGACAGTATGAATCCTGCCTGTTGCTGAAATATGGCCTAAAACTGTACAACTGTGTTATTCTGTACAGTATCTGTCAGTTTGACCTTCTAGAGGCAAACTGAGACCTTCTCCTCCTTCAGCAGAGACAGAGTTCTGTTGCTATGATGATGGCTCCCCAGCTGGCAGCACACGCATGTGTGTGTGAGTGTGTGTGAAACTGCACCTGATTGTCTCCCCTGAGTGTGCATACCTTAGGCTAAGTTCCCAATGCAGCTCTTAATGCTCAAATACGATTTTTTCAGGAATCTGATTTTTTTGTGTGATCGCTCCCATTACTTTAAAAATGTTGCAGCTCCAAACTGACCCGCATTCGCATAAGAATAAGTGCGTCATCAAGTCAAGTAATCATATATGTCAGCGCCTCTCTTCTCAACTCCACAGGCAGAATACTTGATGCAGTCCAGTGTATTGAAATGGAGCAGGGGCAGAACATCACAAGCTCGGTAACCTCGATAGCATTTTAAAGTCCTCTGAACAGTTGTGTACGAATTTTACAAGACAAACTACGTCCCATATCCAGAGGCTTGAATAATGTTTTATCTCTGTTTATCTTGTTGTCTCTCCACTGTGCAGTACTATCCTAGCCCCTAGTCTGTTTTGCTAACTGCTACTGTTTCCTGCTGGGTGACGCAAAATTGTGATAAATGCAATGTAAAGTGAAGTCAAAGTCACATCTAATGCGCCTTGGTTGTTCCCACTGGAGTCACATTCCAAAAGATCAGAAACGAGTCTGATTCAGGACCACATATGAATGTGACTGACTTGAAAAAGTCAGATACAAGCCAGATATGAGCTTTCCCATTTGTTTTAAAAAATCAGACCTGGTCACTTGACCCCAAAAAAATCAGATTTGGGCCACATTTGCCTGCAGTGTGAACGGGGACTTTGAGTTCCCAATGGGGTCCGAACAAATCTGCGCTGTATGACAACAGTACAACAGCCGCTCCTTGTCCTCGATTGTGAAGATTTTCATAGCTTTAATTCATTTACAGTATAAGAGAGGACGATGGAAAGAAGTGTTGTCGCTCATTGATTCCTGCTCAAACTGTCACTGAAAATACATGAGAAAGTGCTTCAGAAATCTTTGACTCCTGGTGATCGAGAGGGGTTTGACAGAAAACTGTGAGACCTAGAGGAATTTCCAGGAGATTGTTTGAAAACAGAGGCCTGGTCCTACAAACTGACCGAAAATGGTTAATGTAGAGGAATATTTGTGAGGTCAAGTTACAAATTATTTTTCCTGATAAAAAAACACCCTCCTCCACTCTAGCACTAGCAGTATTATTTTGGCACAAATAGTCTAAATTTAACACACTGTTTTTGCTCCTGAAAAGATGACGGATTTCTCTTCAATCTGAAAATTAAACTGGAGATATTTCACAGCTGTGGTACCTTCCCCAACTTCAGGCTCATGTTGGACTCGAATCCCATAATTCCACACAGTTGGTCTGTGCAGCAACTCAGAAACATTGACCTGATGCCATCTCGACCTGCAACATTTTGCAACATGATCTTTCACAGTTTGCTCCTCACCTGGATTATTGAGAGCAATAGGGTGGTGGAAGGGTTGTGTTTGTAATTGTAAATGAGAAGGAGTCTTCTGATGCAGAGAAAGTGGGGGTGGCAGACACCTGACAAGTGTGAAGTCTTGGGATAAAAAACAGGCAGGGGTTGAAAATATGTTTGGTTGCAGCAGCAATGACTGGGCTGGGGCAAGGGGAGGGGTCCGGTCAAACCTGTTGAAGAGCTGGTTTAAATAATTTCCCCACCCTATATTCCCTAGAGCATGGGAATTTGGTTTGTGGCCTGAAATCACTTTCAGGCTCTTTTAAATCCCACTGGAGCAGATTCATCATCTTTTTCATGTGGATGTTGTTTCAATTATTTTCAGTTCATTCAGCACAGTTCTCAGCCCCTCCTGGATTCCTGATCTAAAGACTCTCTAACACAATAAGCAATGAAACATGTCGTGAAAGGACTCTTCACTGATGAAATTTATCACGCTACACAATAAACTTGCAAAAGTGCTGCAACTTACTGTTGCACAAGACTGAAGACCTCAATTGTCTGAGTATTTACAAGTTTGGCAAACAAACAAGGGTAGAAAGGTTTGTGCCATCAAAAATGTAAAACAAAAATCTACGTCATGCCCTACTTCAAAAATGTACACTACTGTTAGCCTTTCGCTGTGCCCATTTTTTTAAGATGGGCAAAAGGAGCATTGACTCAGTCCTCATATTATGAATAGAAAAGGACATTATGAGGTTCTATCCATGTCCTCTTTCACAGTTTTTCAAACAAAGAAACAAACAAAAATCTTTTTATGTTTTTGAATGTGATAGTGTTCATATTTGTATACTGCTAAAACTGGCTTTGTTTGTTGACATTGCTTAGAGGCATTGTTGAGGAGGGAAGTAAAGAAACACAAAGCAGATTTTCCTCATACTTTTAGTTGCAGCAACATCTAAGCCAAGGTTTGTCTGTCTTCACAATAAACTAATATGAGCAAATTAAATGCCCTACACTCAGACCATTTCATGCTTGCATATGTGCTTAGTGATATTTAAGAATTTAGCATCCGGAACAAAGTGTTTTTTAAGAATATATATTTGAAAACATCTGCAGAATTGGGATGTTACATTCCTTGATGGAAAAAAAACAACTGTTCTCTTAAAATGGTTTCTGAGGAAGCTGACTGTAGCAGATCAAGGATGTAACACCTTCGTAAACATTTTCCTCAACCCATCCTCACACTCGTAGAAGCTGTTCATGGCACAAAGACTTGTGGTTTAACTTGCTCTGCAAGTCATGTTGTGCTTTTTGAGACTTAGACTGAGATTGGATAGGAAGGTATTTCAGTTCAAGACTGGTAGGAACGCTGAGTCCCAGAATGCACAGTTTGAACCAATCCTCCTGCATAGCTCGCAGGAAGGAGGAGTCACAGCTGGAATCCCCGTGACATAAAAGGTCTATAGAACCCTGGCATGCAACCCTGTTCATTATCTTTCCCATGGCTCTTCACTAGAGCAGCATAAAAGGGGGACAAAGTGCATGGATGTCTGACTTTGCTGGCCGAGTTAGACTACTTCTTTCAAGTATCTTGGATCCCAAAAAAATAAGTCCGGTCTGTTTGTGCATCCACCGATTGTAAACGGTCCACAATAAAGACCAGCTGTTTTAGACCTTTCTTAGACCTTTCCTTCTGAGATCCTGCAGGACACAAATTTGAGCCAGAGATGCATGTGGACAAAGCAGTTTTTTCCTCACTGTCTGAAGAAGACGGCATTAAAACCGCAGCTCTGCACGCCTTACACGTACCGTCCGAGCAGAGACTCATCCCAAAACTGCACGCCTATTTTTATTTGTGTTAGCTGAATCGGTAACTCCAGCTGTGACATCCTCACATCTGTCTATTCGTTCGCTAAATTGTGACTATATCAGCTTCAAGCCGCCATTTAAGCTGCCATTTTTAGTAGTCCATCACTCCTTGTGATGGCTGATTACACAGCATTAAGAATCAGTTGTCCAAAATGTTATTGATATCCCATTCGACAAGTATTACTTACCTTTCTGATTTGCATTGTGAACTGGTTGTTTTAACACATACAAATTGTTCCTAATTTGTTAAAACTAATTTGGCCTCATTCCAAATTCCTCAAGAAAACCTTGGTTTCTTAGCAAATATTTTCACGATGGACTGTGATATTGTATAATTTAACATGTTACTGGTTTCACTTTTGTTCCTTTTTTGTAGTTTTTTAGTTTTCTTCATTTTTCCTTAGTGTGTATCAATGTTATTAGCCTAGTTAAAGAGTTTCACTAAATGGTTTTATAACCGGAAGAAGGAATTATTTTGTTAATAAATTCTTGGACACTATTGGGTACAGTATTGGACACTCATACTGTCACACACTAATCAGGTAATTAACCTAAAACACCTGAAAAAGTTTTCCTGCGCCTTTAAAGAGTTTCTCACTCTGGGTCATAAGCTACACAATCATGGGGAAGACTGCTGACTTGACAGATGTCCAGAAGACAGTCATGGACACCCTTCACAAGGAAGGTAAGCCACAAAAGGTTTTTGCTGAAGAAGCTGGTTGATAACAGAGTTCTGTATCCAAGCATATTAACAGAAAATTGAGTGGAAGGAAGAAGTATGATAGGAAAAGATGCACCATCAAAAGGAAGAACTGCAGCCTTGAGATGATTCCCAATTGAAATCCATTCAAGAATTTGGGGGAGCTTCACAAGGAGTGGACTGAGGCTGGAGTTGGTTCATCAAGAGCCACCACACACAGACGAATACTAGACATGGGCTTCAAATATCGCATTCGTTGTGTCAAGCCACTCCTGAACCAGAGACGACGTCAGAAGCATCTGACCAGGGCTAACGAGAAACTGGACTGTTGCTCAATGGTCCAAAGTCCTGTTTCCAGATGAGGGTAAATTCTGCATTTTATTTGGAAATCAAGGTCCCAGAGTCTGGTTGAAGAGTGGAGAGGCAAATAATCCACGTTGCTTGAAGTCCAGTGTGAAGTTTCCACACTCAATGATGGTTTAGGGTGCTATGCCATCTACTAGTGTTGGTCCACTGTGTTTTCTGAGATCCACAGTCAATGCAGCTATCTACCAGGAAATTCTAGAAAACTTCATGCTTCCCTCTGCTGACAAGCTGTATGGAGATGCTGATTTTATTTTCCAAGCAGGAGTTGGCACCTTTCCACAGTGCATAAGGCACCGAAAGCTGGTTCAGTGACCATGGTGTTCCTGTTTTTGATTGGCCAGCCAACTCCCCTGACCTGAACTCCATAGAAAATCTAAGGGCTGTTGTCAAGAAGAAGATGAGAGACACCAGAACCAACAAGGCAGATGACCTGAAGGCAGCTATCAAAGCAATCTGGGCTTCCATTACACCTACGCAATGCCACAAGCTGGTCGCCTGAATGCCACAGCACACTGATGCAGTAATTCATGCAAGAGGAGGCCCAAATAAGTATTGAGTGCATAGAAATGGGCATAATTTTCAGAAGCCTGACATTTGAGCTTAAAACATTCTGTTTTGATTGGTCTAATGTGATATTCTAATTTTCTAATTCCAATTTTGGGTTTTCTTTACCTGTAAGCCATATTCGTCACCATTACAAGGAATAAAAACTTGAAATACTGTACTCTATGTGGAATGAATCTCTATAAAATGTATACATATATATATATATATATATCTCATCTCAGAAAATAAAATTTTATATATATATAAAATTTGATTTTCTGAGATGACTGGAAAAAATATTGCACTTTTATGCAATATTCAAATTTCTTTAGATGTACCTGTATGTGTGCAGGGCTTGCTGTTTGAGAATGCCAGTGCACAAATTCTCTCTTTAACTGATGTTCTATAATATTGCCTCATTGGATTGTTATTCACAGGACAATACCTGACAGATCGAAAGTTGCTTGGCTAAATTAAATATTCAAACTCTGTTGTAATTATAATTATTAATAGCTGCTGAAAACCAACCAAACCTATTTTGTCACAGCAGAAGGGGTGAATTAAAGCTTGCATTTTTACTGCAAACAATCCTGACTCATATGAGTTACTACTAACTGTATAAAACACTTGCACCATGCTGTTTCCTACATTCAGCATGAATCAGTGCTTACTTGTGAATTACGTAAATATTGCCTATATTAACCAAGGTTTTAACAGGGGCATCAAGCATAACAAGACTTATTGCTCTGTTGGAGCACTTTCAACAGAGAACTGGCAAATAAAATGTGTCTAATTTATGTGGTCATTTCAATTGATATTGGATTGCGTGGGAATTATGCCCTCATGTCAATTTATGTGCAAACTGTAACTGTTCCTGATTATCACAGGGATTCTTTGAAATGTGAACTTTCCCTGACATAAGTGATCCCCCTCCCTTACCACCAGCACAGAACCATTTTTCTGTCATTGTGTATACTAAATATTACACTGTGCTACATAGTCAACGAATTGTTAAGAATTAATCCCTGCAACCACAGAAGAAAACAACCATCTGGAAAGTGCAACGAACGCTTTACCACTTAGCTAAACGCTTGTGTCCATTACTGGAGGCAAAAATATAGTTTTGCACTGATGACTTACTATATTCCAGGAGGGCAGTTGCCATTTCTTTTTTTTCTCTTTTGTCATAGGCATGGTTTTCCATCACCTCACAAGGTAGCTCCCAAAGAGAGATTAATCAAACCAGACTGCTCCTCTTTTGGGTTCATAAAAAGTGGTGAGGATTTTCTCTGAGACCATCATCTCACTGTTACTGACATGCAGTTTCCAAAAAGGTCTATCCATATCAATTTGACACTGAAGAAAGGAACTCTTCAGCCAACTGATTAAATTAAGATTTTATAATAAGCATATCTAGGTGTGTAGACACGAGAGACAGGCTGTTTTGTGGCTTGGCCATTAATGCTAATATCACAAAACTGCTTAAGATGCTGCTCAGATCTTAAAATATGTAACTTTCCCTTGGTTTTCTATAATTTCAATTTACTAAAATTAAAGGAAGTCTTATTGTTACTGAAAATTAGGTAATGATCTCCTCAAACAGATTTTAGAGAACTGACATGACATCATTTAAAAACATGGGCTATAGGATGAATAAATTTATTCATTTTTTAAAATTTGCAACAAAGTTTATTAATGCAACTGTTAAGTTAATTGATGTAAAGCTTGTATAATCATTATGCAAATATGATTTCTTTATTGTTTAAGAATTTAAGAATTAATCTGTAAAAAAGAGTTTAAAATTGGAAACTAATGTGCACAGAAGTGAGTCTGGATATGTGAGACTGATACTTTTTAAAAGTAGATGTTAGTCAGAGGTCACTTCATGGGAAAGACAGAAAGGGAGAGAAAAGAGCAAAATGCTTTTGAAAGACACAGTCACCAGTGATGGTTTGTTGTGTTCTGGAGCATTCAGAGAAGCGAACAACTGTTTAATTTGGTGAAGTGGTATTTTTATGGTGCAGAAACAGTGCAGTTTATTTATTACAAGACACAAACACAATATTAAATGTGGTTTCTTCAAAAATTATAAATGTGTTTTTTCTCATTTTATGTATGTGGATAAATCAATGTGAACATTACTGTATAGCTAAAGGAGGGTAAGCCTTTTCTCTTCCTATTAACCTTGAAGTGGATCCAGCTTTTCATGAGTTTACTGACACAACATGCTAGGTTAGAGTGACCAGATTTGTTAGTTTTGAACAATTAATGTCAAACGTTCTTGTTCTTATATTCTTATATTAAAATATCTCTGATCATGTAAGGTGCTGAATTTGCCTTTGGGACTATGGGCACAGATTCATGAGGAGCTGCATTTTCGGGGATATACATTGGGAACTTGTGTATTTAGGCGTTGTTTTTAGAATCATGTCCAAAAATACAAATCAGTGATTAAAAGCTTTTGAATTACATGTTGTCTTATGTTTTTTGTACAGTGACTCATTAAAGAAAAGCAATACCTATCAAGGTGATCCAGTGGCTTTGGGTCCTATGGCATGCTTTTAGTTTCACTTGATGCTTTAAGAATGAGTCACAGGAAATTACAGAGTTGTTTTGAGTGACAACTACATTTCTGTCCTGATGGAAGTGGTCTGTACTGATATAATGTTTCCTCTATCCATGGTGCATGAGAGGTCAGAGAATGTTTCCTCAAAATTGAAATTAATATTATCTAGAGTCTCCATTGCTTACGATCACCAGATTTCAACTGAGCTGAAAATACATGTATACTTTTTAATCAATATAGTTGTCTACAAATAAATAAATATCTTTTGATGTTAGGTCAGAACTTTTCAGCCTAGATCCAAAGATGTGTAAATACAAAACACATATGGTGTTGTATTCTGCCCCAATGTTTTCTTATCTTATTTTGTTGTATCTGTTTTGCTAGATAAAATATTCTCATTGAATAATGAAAAAATGAAACTGTTATCATGTAGTGAAGGGTTGCTTTTCTTGAAAGGTAAACAAGCCCACATGTTGGCTCACTCAGATATGACTAGACACAAGGAACAATGCTTTCACAAATTTCCAAACCAGGTTTTTGCTCAGACAGCATTCCTTTTAGGACATGTTTGTTTTCTCTCAGGTCTACCTATTATCACAAGTTAATTGCCTTTGTACTCCCCTGCTGCACTTTGCAAGATCTAATCGTCTGTTTCTTCAGACATTAACTGGGTATGTTTAGGGTTGTGACACCTTATCTGCAAGTTTCAGGTGAGGTGTAAGCTTTTTTTGCAAATTGCTGATGATCAAACTGTAGAGTATCCTTTCATGAAGAGTTGGCCATCATATTTTGTTTGGATTTTGTTTCTGTCTGGTTTTTAAATAATTGATCATGAAAAGAGCTGAACAGTGACACAGTTGTTAGCACTATTGCCAACAAGAGAGTTGAATCTGGTCTGTTAGTATGTGGATTTTTCTTGTTAGGTGTGAATGTGTGCATGTGTGGTTGTTTATTGTTTGTGTCTCCATGTACAAGGTGTACCCCTCTTTTTGCCCTTTGATCATTAACATGCCCCCCAGTCCCCCACAAACCTGGAAGAATTAAATGGGTAAAGAAAATGTGTGTATGTATAATCATACATATGGTTAATGTGTAACACATGCCTATAACTTCTGTTATGTATTTTTTACATAAAAAAGCATAATCACACTAACAATACATTTTTGTTCTATGTCATTAGCTCATGTTCCTTCTTTCTCAAATGCCATTAATGCACAGTTCATTTAGCTGTTGTAGGAGACATACACAATTTTGGTGAAAGCATTTGTCTGTCTACTTTTACATGTTCATGAACTTTGATGACATCCTATTCTTAATCTGTGAGGTCCAGTTTGTTGCCCGTTGCCAGAAATAGCATCTTTAACTACACCGTAAACATCTTCCTCAAAGTTTAGGAGTGTGTTCATAGTTAAATGAGAGAACAAGAATTGTAGTCTTCACTCTAAGTCATCCCAAGGGTGTTCAAGAAGGTTAAGGTCAGGACTCTGTGCAGGTCAGTCAAGTTTCTCCCCACCAAACTTTATACACCTGCAGCCATGTAGGTGATGGGAACACTAGAATTCACTGTTTTGGTGGTGTGACCCAGTACTTTTGGTAATATAGTGTAGGTTTTCAGTTTACACTAGACCGAATAAAAACATGATATCGCTGGGGTGCTATTCATTCAAGGTACACATATGCAATTTGAACATTTAAAGTTATGGAATTGGAAATTGTGGATTCCATTATTCTACGTTTATGTGGTAACTTGGAGGTAGACAAAGATATTGTTGTTTCTTTAAGGGTTAAAAATCAGCAGTGAACTCCATCTGTTGGCATTAAATATACCCAAATGGGAAATTGTGGTTAATAAACTTTAAAAGTATGTGTTCCAGAATAGAGTTGGTTGAGATTTAGTGCTAACACATTCTAAGTGATTATTTACTGACAGTCAGGAAGCACTTTAACATGACTTTCCAGCATGCATGGAACTAACGTGAAGCTGGATCTTGCCAATGGCTCTTAAATGATAATACAACTCTACAACATTTATTTATTTAAAAAGTGACCTTTTTGTAGAGGCCAGTGAAGGACTGGAGGGTATTCTGATATAAAACTAACTTTAGTTTATCAATTATTTAGTCTTTACTTTTACTTTTCATAAATTTGTGTTTGCTGTATCCACATTTAACAGTTGATTGTTTTGTCATATTTAAAACTATTAGCTTTATTTTTTGATTTGGCAACAAGAAAACTGGTTGGACTTGTGAAAACATTTTGGACTAGAGATTAAAATCCTTAATTTTACAGTGGAAAGATGATCATATATTTTCCTAAGATTACGTTGACATTAAGTGCCCACTTACTCTTATATCATGGAAAATATCCTGCTGGTCAAAAACCGTTGCTATAAAGAGTAAACAGATGGCAAGGGTTGCTACTAAGTGCCAACTTCTGATGATGCGGGGGGGAGGGAATAAGTGGCTACTGACCAATCTGACGTGCAATTCACATTTGCGAAGTGAAACTGTCTTTTGACAGAATTTAGTACTATCCGTAGGAACAGAAAATGATATGCTAATGCAGGAGTTAAATAAAAAATTGAAATAAGTCAATAACAACAAATTTGTAGAAAGTTTTGACACTTGATTTGACAGTACATTGCATAATAAAATGTGTAAAACGTACCATGATGAGACACAAATATGGCATATGAAAAACACATTTATTTTTATTTAAATGAAAATGATGTTTCAATTTAAGAAGGCAGAAATACACTGTATAAGAGTGGTGAATACATGCTTGAAGTTTTTGTGCACATTTTATGAGCTATACTTGTATTACTTTGCATAACCAAGCATGATGTTGTTGATGATGACGATGAAATTAATTGAGTCTTTTTTAATATACTTTGACTACTTTTTAAAGAATACTTTTTTTTCTCAGTCCAATATTTTCCTTTTCATAAAAAAAATATTGGGCAATGTGATTTTGTGGCATGTTAAGTTATTAAAAGGGTTTTCGCTCCTTTTGTGTTTTGTTTTTCAGGATATTTGACAGTTACCATAGAGCCACTGCCTCCTGTTGTTGTGGGTGAGACTGTAACCCTCAAATGTAACTTCAAAACTGATGGAAGGCTGCGAGAAATTGTCTGGTACAGGGTGAGTATGCTTTCAAAGCCATTAGGCACTAGATAGGTTTTGCAACATCCATATCTGTTATTTCCAGCTACACAATCAATACCAAAAGCTATTTCACATGTTTATTTTGGCATTAGGAAACCAGTCATGCATGATCATTCAGTCAATACCAGAAGCCACATCACATGCCTATGGTTGTATTAAGAGAGCAGCCATGCCCTGTCATGCTACAGTTTTTAGGAGACAAGCAATTATTTGGGCCAGCTGTAAAGGTCGCATGGCAGAATGCTGCTTGGGAATTTGATTTCACCATCTGATGGTCATCACCATCATTTCCTAATTGTTCACAGCTGCTGCTTCAACAGTCATTTAAATCCATAATGTGTAAGTGCCACTAATAATTAAATCTGTATTGAATTAGGAAAAAAAAACTTTGTGTATAAGAGTTTCTTTCAAAAAAACAGGCATGCTTTGAAGTTGTGCCAAAACAAACATTTCTGAAATGTCTGCCAAACATTACACTTCAGCGAAAAGACATTTGTTTCCCTTCAAGAGAGTGATAAGCACTTAAACAGAAAAGTTGAAAAATTTCTGCTGCCACATCCTTGCACAACCATTTGTTTTTGCCAAAATAAACACTCAAATCACTGTTGAAAGCAGTTGTGCATCTGAGTTTATGTTAGTGAACTTGCTAAATGTTGTTTGTGGGATGTTGAGACACTGAAAAGTTAATAAAATGTCTGCTTTTTTATAAAATTTTGTCTTTGTATAATCACATATGTTGCTTGAGACACACAAATGACTATTGCCTTTCCCAAATAAACAGGTGCTTAGACACATTTACTGGAAAGCTGGCTTTGTTGATCCCTTTTGAACTATTGTATCTCTTCTGCTCCGAATTCAGTGTGGATGGTTCAGACTTCCTCCAGATGATTATTTTATTGGAGTTTACTTAATAAATTAATTCTTTAAACAATAATGCTACGTAAGACATTTTTGCAGCCTCTGTAACATGTACTGCATAAGTTCACTTTGGCTCACTTGGTGGTTTCTCAGTATTTGCATAGTTTGAAGAATGCAGCTATGCCATCAGGCAAATTTGATTTAGTTTGATCCATTTTTAACAAAAAAGTCAGAGACCTTACTGCATTTTGAAATAGCTTCATATCTATCCCCTGCAAGTGCACAAACTTGCGTCCTACTGCAAAATGTAAAATATCCTGAGCAAGCAAAATTAGTTAGTGACAGACACAAAACTTATAAAATAAATTAAATAGTGATGGCAGAGGATTCTTTTAAATTTAATATACCAAAACTACACAATTAAAATCCATAGTCATACAATATAACTCATTTTGCAGTGTAGGTTGTCAGGAATACAATCTATTATAGCTTACATTTGATTGTAATACTACCTTCTATAAATGGCTGAATTGATAAATTGACTGTTGAGAGTCATGATCTTTTCATGATCAGTCAGTAGGTTTACACAAACTTCTCCATTGTACAATTATTGCCACTCTTTCATGAAATCAGTAATTATTTTAAACAAGGTTTGATAGTCACAACTGTACAGCACCAGACTGTGGTGACATTACCTCGGTTTCACTCCTGCAACCTCAACGAAAAACTATTCACTAATGGGCAGAATGTTATTGCTTAGCCAGGATTTCGTCCTTAGACTTGCCTTTGCTTTCTCTCTTTTATACAAGTGTATCTGTACTTATCTTTCCAAATGCTGACCTTTTGAGGTAGGAAATAAAGAGATTTATGGCACCTTGCACATTCCCCTTGACATCATAGGTCACTTTCACTGCTGTGACAATTTCATTTAATCAAGCTGGGTCTGCATCATAGTGCATTGTTTTGCCTAAATTCTGTCAGCTTGCTGCAGTGTCTATGAATATTTGTGCTTTAAGTAACCACTTTGAGAATTGAGCTGCCTTTATTAAGTATTCTCATGAGGAAAGTACAGAGGTTGCAAGAGAGATTTGCTCCATGTCTCTGGGGTCTGCTGCTCAGCACAACTTCTGATGAATTATAAATCAATTACTCACACATGGCTGCCAAAGTTTCTTTAATCTCTGCCTTTTATTTGACTAAACACTGTTGACTCCTCCTGTTCAAATGGACCGTGGGGTGATCTTACCTGGGGAATCCTTGCTGTTTAAAATTCAGCCAATAACATTAAAGCCTCAATTAAGTAAATATTTCAACATGCTCATATTTCGTGCACGTTTGTGACATATTTTCTTTGAGGATAGTACTTTCAGAGCACAAGGATGAATATTGTTGAAAAGCTTTTAAACCAAACCTAGTACATTGTTTTTGTGTCTCTAAAACCTCAGAATTATATCATTTAATCCCTTTAATCAAGAATACATGGTTTTATTTTGATATGACATCATTCTGTCTTAGAGAAAAATTACACTTCCAGTTAGCTTCGTTTAGTCAGTAGCTACACAGTTAATCTTTTAAGCTTTTAGTTCAGAATCTGTAGGCTAAAGACATAGCCTACAGACTACTACCACTGCTGTCTTATTTAAACATTTTCAGACTTAATTGATTTATTTTTTTACCTGAGCTGCTGAAGAGAGTCCCAGGTTAATGGATCCTGTAAAGTTGACATCGGAGAATCATGCGCTTTATCTTTACCCCCATACTGGATGGCAAACTTGGTTTATTGTTAATTAATCATCATGTTTTATTCTTTTTAAAAACATTCTCTCTAAAACCAGCAACATGCTTGTCTCAGACAATCAACTGGTACAAAGCACAGGTGGTAAAAACTACACCACTGATTCCCAAATGATTATCTACAATTGAGGTCTGAATAAATAGCTGTGATTTTAAGAGAAAATTAGGAATCCTGCCATTCTGCTGTAAAATGCAGAGCTTTTATTGCAGAATTAATACAGTACAAAACTATTAATCCTTTTTGGTACGAAGAATAACAACTCCATGTCTCCTGACTACGGCTGTTCACCCTTGTGCCATTGCTTCAAATGTGAAACAAAATGTGTTTATTGTTGACTTGGATCTCTAAAAATTGTTTATGTCAGAAAAGATGAAGAAAAACACAACTGGAACAACAAACAAAAATATGTAGCTTTGGAGAACACATTGCCATTCACATGTTCTTCGTCTGAATGGTTAGATTTGAACACGTTTAATAAAGCTGTATGAGACCCTTGTGTTCTAAGAAACAGGTGTGTATTTGTTGTGCAATTTTCTTAAAATAAATAATAAAATGTAAACCTTAACTATGTTTTTTGGAAAAAATATCTACTTTTATTGTCAGATTAAAACGTTTCTGGTTTGAAGATTTTTTGAGTCATGCTAAAAGTTGGAAATATTGACTGTTTTGTCTTCTTTTACTTAGTGTTATTATTCTGTGTATTTTATAATAAAAGTAGGATGATTTTAATGTTTATTTTAAGTAAGCAAGAGTGCTCCAGAAAAAAAACAAGGACAAAAAAGGAAAAAGAAAAACTTTTTCTTAATAAAATATTTTTACCTGGACATTTTCTATCTTGAACAAAAATTTTTATAATCCCAAGGTTAATGAGAAGTTAGCATCTGCCTCGAAATTTTATTGTTTTAGCAAGATTATGGCATGTTTATGGCATTATAATGTCAGTGTTGTTTGTATTGAGGAATTCAGCTGCCCCAATGCAGCATGCAAAGGAATATAAAATTCAAAAATGAAAAAGTAAAAGTACAAACAGATGTAAATCTAGAGGTAAAAACCTTCTCCTTGTGTATCCTGCGCTGCCTCTTTTATTCGGTCATAGCTTCCTCACAGCTCTTTGTGCGTACATGTTTGTAATTTCTTTAAGCCTGTCTCAGTTTTCCTTTTCATGAATAGTTGTGGAACTATGGTCACTCACATATGCATGTACAAAAATAGACTTTTGCTGAAAAATGACAGATGGTGCATAATAGGAAACATTTTGACAAAAATAGTCACAGTGGTCTGGGCACGAATAAGTGTGATAAGATCTGCATGCACTGGTGCCCAAGAATATTTAGTTTAACTTCTTTTATTATTATTTCTTTACTATAAGTGGACTTTATTTGGGAGTCATTGGGCAGGGAAGGCAGGGGGTCGTTATGCATTCTAATGCTGCAGTGACCGTTTGCTAGCTAAGACAGGAGTGTAAATGGTCTTGCTCAGAGGTCCTAAGCCCTGCTCCTCAGCACCCACTGCCTTGCATGTTTTAGGTGTGTCCATGCTGCCACACACATAATGAATGATTAAAACGCTTCTGCAGCAGTTGATAGTATGCGATGGAGGTAATGCGACTGTTTGAATAAGGTGTTCTAGAACAGAGGCATATTTAAAACATAGAAGGAACTGGGCCCTGAGTTGGGGAACAGTAGTCCTGGTGATGTTACTTTACTTGCTGTATTGGAGTCCCAACAGGTCAGTAGCTACTGGGCATTATGTTGAGACATCTTGTGTTAAACTGATATTGCAACTAACTTAGATGAATTAAAAATGCCAAATTTAATTCAGCGTTGGGTTGGTCCCCACTGGTCTACAACCATAAGTTTGTTGATGGAAGGTATAGATATGTTAATATAAAACAAAAATTTAACTGTTTCCAGCTTGCAAAGAAACAACATTTCTGTTTTGTCATTAGATTTCTGTTATTTTGTGGTGACACAATAAATATCAAACAGGAAAACCTTTTTATATAATGCGTGTAACTTTTTTGCCTCCTACAACCTTTCTGATCGTAATCGTAAACGGATAAAAACCTCTTATAATGCTCTTATTTTGTTTTACTCAAGATTACAGTGGAGACGAGAAGTAAAAGCGAGAGAGAATGAGAGCAGCCTCAATAATGGATGTGGTATAGCTCTGTAGCTAATGTTTCAAGAGCAAATGAATGAGAGCCTCTCAACTGTATATGGTATTGCACTACATGCCACATGACTGTTTTAGTGAATGGTGGACTGACAGATGGCAGATTAAGCCAACAAGCTTTCTTCTATGCTTAACAGCATCGCACATAGTAATGATGGATGTTTAGATAGTGTGATGGCTCTTTGGAAGAAGAGCTTTAGAAAGGCAGTGCAGGGTTAGATGCAACCCCTAAAAGACAAGAACACTCATCGTATGCTTGTTTTAATTTGTGTCATTCTAATTAATACGCACATATGAAACTTCTCCCAGTGGGCACCCAGGTGTGCTAAGCTGACGGCACAGGAGCAAGTTGTGTCTTGCTTGTTGAGTGCTCCTATGTGCTGTGCTTAATTTTAATCACAGTCTCAGCCATCTCTTTTCTCCAGTCCACCCAACCCATTTTCAACTGTGCCCATTATAGAATCTCTCTGTTGTAGCTGACTTTACTCCTGTGGGATCCTTCTCTTACCACCATAAGTATCTTACTGTAAACATTTCCTAATTTAACCAAAGCCTGCCTACTAGTTGAGTTACTTTCCTGAATCATTTACATTAGCTAGGTTTGTCTATTTATCCAATTTATTCAGGCATACTTGTATTTTTAATCACGTTCTCTTCTGAATCAGAGACATCTTCCATAATTTCATCATGTTAAGTGTTTTAAACTACATGGTAGCATTTAATATCAGCAATAGTAAAAAGGAAAATATGCATTATCACTTTGCAACATTAAAAGTGCAGTAGGGAGTTGTGAGTAAAGGTTGGACTTAGCCTGAACATTTAAACAAGCACACCTTACAGGTCCCTCCCCCTTTCAGGCAGTAAGCAGGGCCACCTATGACGGCGGATTAACAGCTATGGCACATTCAGTGGTAGGAATGAAACATCAACGATGTGCTCTACATTGACTATAGCCTGCCCATACTTTAACTTGTTCCTGAAATCATTAGCACATTGTCATTACTTGTACTCGTCGTCTTCCGCTTTATCCGGGACCGGGTCGCGGGGGCAGCAGACTCAGCAGAGACACCCAGACATCCCTCTGAACAGACACCTCGTCCAGCTCCTCCGGGGGGAGCCCAAGGCGTTCCCAGGCCAGCCGAGAGAAATAGTCCCTCCAGCGTGTCTTGGGCCATCCACTGGGCCTCCCCCCAGTGGGACGTGCCTGGAACACCTCCCGAGGAAGGCGTCCATGAGGCATCCGGTATAGATGCCCGACCCATCTCAACTGGCTCCTCTCGATGTGGAGGAGCAGCGACTCTACTCCGAGCCCCTCCCGGATGGCCGAGCTCCTCACCCTATCTCTAAGGGAGTGCCCCGCCACCCTACGGAGGAAGCTCATTTCAGCCGCTTGTATCCAGGATCTCATTCTTTCGGTCAAGACCCAAAGTTCATGGCCATAGGTGAACCATAGGAATGTAGAACAACCGCTTTTCGGCTCAGCTCTCTCTGAACCGATCCGTCTGTCGATCTCCCGCTCCATTCTCCCCCCCCCCTCATGAACAAGACCCCGAGATACTTAAACTCCTCCACTTGAGCCAGGAACTCCCCTCCAACCTGAAGAGGACAAGCCACACTTTTCTGGTTGAGAACCATGGCCTTGGACTTGGAGAAGCTGATTCTCATCCCAGCCGCTTCACACTCGGCTGCGAACCGCCCCAGCGCATGCTGTAGGTCATGGCTAGATGGCGCCAGAAGGACCATGTCATCTGCAAAAAGAAGAGACGAAATCCACTGGTCCCTGAACCAGACCCCCTCCGGCCCTTGGCTGCGCCTAGAAATCCTGTCCATGAAACTTATGAACAGGACCAGTGACAAAGGGCAGCCCTGCCAGAATCAAACATGCACCGGGAACAGGTCTGACTTAGTGCCGGCAATGCGAACCAAACTCCTGTTCGGCTTGTACAGAGACCGGATGGCCCCTAATAAAGGGCCCCCGATTCCATACTCCTGGAGCACCCCCCACAGGGCATCACGAGGGAAACAGTCAAATGCTTTCTCCACGTCCACAAAACACATGTGGACCGGTTGGGCAAACTCCCATGAACCCTCGAGTACCCTGTAGAGGGTATAGAGCTGGTCCAGTGTTCCACGGCCGGGACAAAAACCACACTGCTCCACCTGAAGCCGAGGTTCGACTATCGGCCGGACTCTCCTCTCCAATACCCTGGTGTAGGCCTTACCAAGGAGGCTGAGGAGTGTGATCCCCCTGTAGTTGGAACACACCCTTCAGTCACCCTTCTTATGAAGGGGGACCACCACCCCAGTCTGCCAGTCCAGAGGCACTGTCCCCGACCGCCACGCAATGCTGAAGAGGCGTGTCAACCATGACAGCCCCACAACATTCAGAGACTTGAGGTACTCAGGGCGGATCTCATCCACCCCTGACGCCCTGACTTTTTAACCACCTCGGTTACTTCAGCCTCTGTTTCCACCAGGGAATGCGTGATGGCAGGATTGAGGAGATCCTCGAAGTACTCCTTCCACCGCCCGATAATGACCCCAGTTGAGGTCAGCAGCTCCCCACCCCCACTCTAATAGTGTTGGCGAAGCACTGCTTCCCCCTCCTGAGGCGCCGGACAGTTGCCAGAATCGCTACGAGGCCAACCGGTAATCCTTCTCCATGGCCTCACCGAACTCCTCCCAGGCCCGAGTTTTTGCCTCTGCCACCGTCCAGGCCGCGGCACGCTTGGCCTCACAGTAACCGTCAGCCGCCTCGGGAGTCCCACAAGCCAACCACAGCCGATAGGACTCCTTCTTCGGCTTGACAGCGTCCCTTACTGCCGGTGTCCACCACCGGGTTCGGGGTTTGCCGCCGTGACAGGCACCGCAGACCTTACGGCCGCAGCTACGGGTGGCAGCATCGACAATAGATGCGGAGAACATGGTCCACACTATGTCTCCAACATCCCTCGGAATCTGGTCAAAGCTCTCCTGGAGGTGAGAGTTGAATACATCCCTGGCCAAGGGCTCCGCCAGACGTTCCCAGCAGACCCTCACAATGCGTTTGGGCCTGCCAAGTCTGTCCGGCTTTCTCCTCCTCCAGCGTATCCAACTCACCACCAGGTGGTAATCAGTGGATAGCTCAGCCCCTCTCTTCACCCGAGTGTCCAAAACATGTGGCCGAAGGTCTGATGATACGACAACATTGTCATTAGCACAGACATTAGCACAGCTGCAGCACACCAACAATCTTTAGCTTGAATGGTACACGTGCAGAGGAATGGTGTGAGCAGTTTATCCATTAGCATGATTGACACTACTAAGACACTCCTCCTGGTTCTGATTGGTTGATCTGACCAGGATCGGTGTATTTCTGCAAATAGCAGTAGGACTACTGGGAGGAGACAGAGAAGCTTGATTTTTTTGTTCACAGATCATCTGTTTCATATTGTACTGTCAGGATATAGTTACAGTTTTTAAAAAAATGTAAAAAATACATTTTTACAAACTACTGCAGCTTTAATTCTATTCATGCTTACAAACTATGTACCAGTTCACTTGCCAGAATTGAATCTGCACGTTTAACTTTCACTTGACACAATTTTTCCCATAAATTTGTTTATATAAAAAGAAATGGAGGTAAGAGTCTGTATCAGAAAATTTCCCCTTCACACCCTCAGAGAGGCATCACTGTTTTGGAACTAGGTGGATGCCATAGAAATGTTCCAGTTGTGTCAATCTTTACAGTGCTTCTTTGAATTATAAATGTTTGCATTCTCTACTTATCCACATGTTTACCTAAATTGTTTACTTCTACATTTCTGTCTTCATTGAAACATTGTAGACGAACAGTTTATCTTTGTTTTGAAGGACAATTGTTTTGGTGGCATCTATGCACTGAGGATTGAATTGGTGCATGTTTAGGATGTTTCCTATAGTGAGTGTCAGTGACTTGATTGGGCATAAATATTTGAAGTTGTAGCACAAAAAGCGCAGTGGCTTCAAGTACAGGCAGCATGTGAAATACAAGGAACAGTGCTACTTTACCTGCTGCTGAAAATCTCTCTACCCATTTTCTTGTAATCAGAGCTGGCATATTAGACAGTGTGCAGCAATAAAACAGCTATTATGTTTCATCTTCTCAGTTTTTGTAAAAGTGAAAGAACATGTGATGTTGGTTTACAACTTTTCACATAGACTAATATTTATGTTTAGCCTTTTAGAGAAATCATTTGGTTATGACATCAAAAAAGGACAATAAAAAAATACAGCTATAAAATGTAATTTTTAGACTATGAAATCTCTGGATGCTTTCAAGATTTAATGAAGCCATCTGCCTCCATAAACGTAGCCTTGAACATTTTGCTAGTTTCTTACTGCTCAAAAAATTAAAGGAAGACTTTAAGAACATATCAGATCCCAACTGAAAAAAAAAAATCGTGATGAAAACCCATACTGACATAGAATGGGTAATGTGTTAGGAACAAAAGGATGACACATCAGTAATGAAAATGAAAACCATAAACTCACAGAGGGCTTAATCGGTAGTCACCAAATATTTAAACTGACAAACTGATGCGGGAGGTTAGTCCAGTTTGCTGAAATGATATTGCAGCATCTCAAAATGGATATCAGTGATATGCATTGGATATGCATTGCCCCCATGTGCTTGTATGCAATGAGGTGGCATGACAAAACCGGGGTATGCTCCTTATGAGATGACAGATGGTGTCCTGGGATATGTCCTCCAAGATCCTGACCAGGGCATCACTGAGCACCTGGACAGTCTGAGATGCAACCTGGTAGTATCTGATGGAACTCAATATGATGTCCGAGAGATTCAATTCAATTGAGTTTATTTACATAGCGCCAACTCACAACACGTCGTCTCAAGGCACTTTACAAAGTCAGTTCAATCGAATCATACAGATTTCAAGTCAGGTACATACATACTAATTATTCCTAATTATCAGACTGTACAGCCGGATTCAGTTTGTTATTCATATTGGTTAAAAAGTTTTCTATCTGAGGAAACGCTGCAGATTGCATTCCTCCTGGATGAGCATGTAGAGACAGTGGACCGTCGCTTGCATTGGCTTTGCAGCAATCCCTCATACTGAGCATGCATGTAGCAACAGTGGAGAGGAAAACTCCTCTTTAAGAGGAAGAAACCTCTAGCAGAACCAGGCTCAGTGTGAGCAGCCATCTGCCAGTATGTTTATTGCATTTAGGTAAGGGGAGTGTGGAGGCCAGTCAATGGTATCAATTCCTTCAATACTCTTGTTACATGAGGCCAGGCATTATCATGCACCGGGAAGAACCCAGAGCCCGCTGCACAAGGAAAGGTTCTAACAATTGGTCCAAAGATTCCATCCCAAAAAAAGATTTCATCTAAAAAAGTGCTCAATCTTAGGCCACCAGGTTAATTTTTAACTACATTCAATCAGCCTTTGTATTTACGCAGAGTTGGTGAATGAGAACGACTCTGTCAAAGTTCAGACATAAATCCAATTTAGAATCTGTGGCAAGACTTACATATTACTTTTCACAAGTGCTGTTTTTGCCAATATGACAGAGTTGAGCTATTTTGACAAGAAGAATTGACAACAATTTCTGCCTCTAAATGTGCAAAGCTGGTAAAACCACACCACAAAACAGTTGAATGGAAATGGAAGCCACACACACACAAAAAAAAACATAATACACTGAAAAGCATGTATCATTCACCTACTCCTTTACACATATTAGTTACTTTGTGTTAGTATATCACTTAAAAGCACAATAAAATACATTTAAACTTGTGGTTGTGATTTTACATAAATATTGAAAAAGTTCAATAGGTATGAATACGTTTGCAAGGCACTATAATAAACTGATCCCCATGTAATTGTTATACCCCTAACTATTTTACAAAATTGCCATGTATTTAGATTTACTTGTGGCCCGTAATTGATAAATCCTATTGAAGATGCTGACACTATCTAAGCATGATATAACAGCTATGCAAATGACTAATCTCTCGTCGTAGTCAGCCAAGAAATGGAGAAATGCATTACCTGAGGGCGACGTGCCACTAGATTTATGCTTCTTCCTGTCATGTGCTGCTGCCAGATTCAATGGAAGATATGTTGCTGGATACTCGCCTGAAAAGTGGAGTGTTTTTCTAGCCGATAATCCTGTTGCTTGACTGCAGAGAAACACAGGAGGCGTCATATGTTAAATCCAAGTTCAAATTCTTCAAGACAGTGTTGCCTGGGCAACTGCAATCCCTGACTTCACAGAAGAGCTTACAGAGCGAGTTCGCACAACACACTCCTCTGGGGATTTTGGGTGTCTAGCTTCCTGCTGTTTAGTCCCCAGGTGTGAATGTCTAGCTTCAGAAATTTCCTCTTTCAGGTGTCATCTGTGTTTTTAAAATCACATATGAACAATCCGTCTACCATTATGTATATTTTCTGACCTGGTTAAAAGTGCTATTTATTACCATAAAGAGTAGCACATATCAGTATCAGCAGAACTGATCAGGCTCCAAATGTCAGGAAAATAAAAATCACTTCCATCATTTGTTGCAGAAATTGCTCCATTGATTTGTATTTTGTTCTTTTTTGTTCTATTTTTCACAGTACAAAATTTTCATATTGATGCTGTATATAACCAACATTAATGGTTCTGTATCTTACTGTGATTAGGGTATTGCGTCTTCCTTTCCTGTTTCTGTTTAGCAATTAACATGACAATGTGCTAAATGAGACATTTAATTTGTGTGCTCTGCTCTGCTGTAGCATTTTTTGCCTTTCTCTTTAAACTGCTTTTTTGACCATCTAACATTATTAAAGTGAGGGAATGAGCATTACACTGCCTTCATTTCCCCCCTCTGCCTGACTTGCAGCTGTGATCTAAAGTGTATCAAAAGAAGTAACCTTAATTTATGTATATTTATGATTTTCATACAAATATTACATTTTATCTATCTTAGTTGGGGACAATATCTATTCTGAATAGGTCAAAGAAGAACTTAGTGTAAAGTCTGAAGATTATCCAGCCAGCATTTTAAGAATTTACCTGACACAGAATATGGACATAGTCCTGCCTTTTTATACTACTTTTGTGGGCTGTTGCATTCTTAAGATTTTTTATTTAATTTACTAACTAAAAATTCAAAGTGCTGACATTTTTACTTGCACTATGAATGCGATTTTGGTAGAATGTCAGGTGTTAAATACATAACATGAAGCCATATATTACCATGACGTAAAAATATTAAGATTCTCGTTTCAGTGCAAACAAGCTGAAGTCCTGTTTTGGTGGTTAAATACATAATGTAATTTGCCCCCCGAAACTAAGGTACAGACCTCTGCCATCTTTATTAGCCTGCTACTCCATGCCGAATGTGGTGCCCCCAGGGGAACAGGAGATAAGGTGATATGGATCACTGCACTGCAACCTTCCCCTTTTAAGGATGTCAGTGGGGCAAATAAGCAGCCTGTTATACAAGGAATGATAATTACACACTTCATGTCGCCAAAGTACAGGATGACACCCTTTTGTTACCCACAAATGCTAATGGAAACAAAGGGACAGATCATTACTATTCCTGTCTGAAAGCTTTTGGTTCTAGTGACTGTGATGACAATGGGATATTTTGTCTCCACGCTGCTTGGAGTGTATAATACCTCCCTATTGTCAGCATCTCCCAGAGCTCCTGAAGCATCTATCAAAAACATACTCTGGATCTAATTAATGAGGTAAATGAACAAATGATTGTATGGAAAAAACTATCTGAGGTCACTTGATTGTTCTTCCCCTACTGACTACTTTACCTCATCACAATATAATTAAAACATGCTATAGTTCAATAGCTATACCAAACCTATCATTTACCAGGGAAAATGTATGGATGTGATGGTTTATTTATGGTTTCATCTTAAAATAGATTGTTGAACTTTCCAAGACAGAAAGAAACAGTACAAATGGTGATATGATGACACAAAATTACAAAAACCACTAAGGGCAGCATTTTAAGTTAGACTGCAAAACACTGGCTTCTGCTTGTGTCTTTTCTAGGCTTACTATCTTTATTTTTTACATTCTCAACAAATCTTGAAAAATTATAATCCCCCAAGCAGAATATCAGATTAATATCAGATTTTTTAAATCTATTCTTACCATCAAATAATGATCAAACAAGAAAGTGATTACTTAGCGATTAGGAGTAGATCAGAGCCTCTTTGTGACATTTGCATTGGAGGAGGAAGTCATTGTCATGCCAGAGGAGTCCTAGCTCTGGTCTCTTTTTTGGCTCAGTGACACTCTCTGAGGTTCTATGGGGGCATAAATAGAGCAAAACAATTACTCATTTAGTTTATGTATTTGGTAGCTCCCTCTCTTTGCTTTTTTGATGCAGTTTTACATGCTTAACAAACCAATAAACACAGAAGACTGATGTGGTTTTTCTCTTTTCACTTTATATAAGATATCTTTGTGCCATCAGGTTCTTTTTTCAGTTATTTTCTTGTTATATAGACTTTTTAAGTAGTACAAGTCTGGATTATAGTAATGCAGTTTCAGCATGTGGACAAATTATGGAGTGATTCTTATGTTTATCCATATTGTTTAGCATTTATGTGACTTTTGAAGCCCCTTCCTCCACACACTAATCTATAACCATCACAGAGAAGAGCTTTTGAACTCTTTGCAAGTAAGATCACAGACTGCAACTCACCTCTTTATCCCACAGAAAGATTTTCTAATTTCAATTTGTAAGACCATAGGTGAGTTTTTCATTTTGCTTTCTTAAGCAATTTCAGACTCAGAAAATGTGGTTGCATTTCTAAATCTTGTTTGTTGTATCACTGCATTTTAACTCACTTTTGTTGATGCAGCAGCAAACTGTTTTCACTGGCTCTCATTTTCAGAAGTGCCCATTCGGACATTTACACTTCACAATCATGCTTTCAATGCAGTGCTGCCTCAGGGTTTCTTATTCATTTTGTCATAGAATTTTAAATGGGGTTATAAATAGTTGTCATATATTTCACAGCATTCAACCCTTTTTACAAAGATGGGGAAAAGTACTTTAAAGAATTCAGGCAGTGCCTCGCCTTCCTCAGCAAGTCATTTGTCTTTCTCTAGTGACACATTATCCTACTGGTTTAAGGTTACAGAAATGACTTAGAAACTTTTTCACATGCTAGCATTCTTATTCGGATTAGCAAACATGTGAATATATGTCATATCCAATCTGCTGTTACATCACAGAAACTGCAACAAAATGACAACGATAACATTGTAATATTACTTAGTAATAAAATAAAGACTACCTACTGTTACTTGCACTCAACATGTAAATATTAATGTTCGTTAATATAATATTAATGCATTGATGGTTACAATAACAATCACCATGGTTGTGTCTGCAATACATCCTCTTCATTTGCTAATTGTCAAAATCTCACCTTGAAGCTGACATAAAAATTCAAACTAATACATTCAATTCAAATTCAAATTCAAAAATACTTTATTAATCCCAAAGGTAAATTAAATGTTGTTGTAGCTCATTATGAGGGTTTGTAGCCTCAAAGCAACCTTGCAGAGCTTCTGTGACCATTTTCTCACAGTCCTCTTTATTACAGGTTGCCTCTGAACAAGGGGCTTATATTTATATTATATTTTATTTATATTTATATTATATTATATTTATATTTATATTTAAGGGGCTTATATTTCGAGCAGAGAAAAACAAGATTGTGATCTGATTTGCCTAGAGGAGGTCTTGCTGTAGAGATGTATGAGTCCTTGACATTTGCATAAAACAAATCCAATATTTTGTTTTCTCTGGTAGAGCAGCTGACAAACTGTTGAAACGTTGGAAGTGTAGCAGAGAGTCAAGCATGGTTAAAATCACCAGAAATTGCCACAAAAGCATTGGGGTTTTGTGTCTGTAGCTTAGCAACAACTGAGGTGATGGCATCACATGCAGTGTCGGCAACAGCGGAAGGTGGAACCTAAACTGTTGCCAAAATAACACTGGTGAACTCTCTGGGTAAATAATATGGATGAAAACGTACTGCCAACAGTTCAATATCTGGACTGCAGAGATGACACTTCACAGTAACATGTCCTGGATGACACCATCTGTTGTTCACAAACACTGCCAGTCCACCTCCTTTACATTTGCCGCTCCTCTTTAAATCTCTGTCTGCTCGTATGATTAAAAAGCCCGGCAGAGAGATGCTGGAGTCGGGGATATGATCCTGCAGCCATGTCTCAGTAAAACACATATTACTGCATGCCCGGTACTCTGGCTGGGTCCTTTGTAGGGCTTGGAGTTCATCCAACTTGTTTCCCAACGATCTCACATTGCCCATCATAATCGACGGAAGAGATGGTTTGAACTTCCTCCTTCTCTCTTTTCTCTTAGCTCCTGCTCTGCATCCACGGCGTCTCCTTTTCAACTCATCGGGGATTTGGGGTTGTAGTTGAAGTATTATTTGAGCTTTTGAGATATTAATCAGCTGCTCCTGGTTGTAAGAAACCCATTTGTTATGATGCATTGCCTTGGCAACCCCAATGCATCATAACAAATGTCCAAAAATACAAAGTATTAGGAAAATCCTCCAAGCTGCACAGCATCTGACACCGGAGAGGACAGTCTT
This sequence comes from Girardinichthys multiradiatus, assembly GCF_021462225.1. NCBI lineage: Eukaryota > Metazoa > Chordata > Actinopteri > Cyprinodontiformes > Goodeidae > Girardinichthys > Girardinichthys multiradiatus. The sequence goes on along the minus strand of NC_061812.1, from coordinate 11,603,333 downwards.
CCAAAAAAAAAAAATCAACATTCATCCAGAAACACAATAGATAGCTTATAGTGATTACTTATCTGCAAAAAAGTTGGTCAGTTTGTTTTAAACATATGCCACATTTATATTACATACTCTCCCTTTTATAACACAACACAAATTATTTTAGAACAAGTGTGTGGCCCTCAAGCTGCCCTGTGGCATAGTAAAATGTTTTTTTGTACTGATTAAATGTTACCGAACAAGTATCCCATAAATGTACCAAATGAGTTGCTGGCTACAAACAAAGCAAGAGGAGTACGGGACTTCAACACAGTAGATAATTTTTCTCCAGTCATTTTATTTTTTATTATTTCACTTTAGGCACCTCAGACAGATGTTGTCTTGGGACACACTAGTATCAGATTCCATGTGTGTGTGTGCGTTCGCTTTTCTTTTATTACATTTAATTCAATTCAGTATAGTTTTCTTTAGTGCGAGTTCACAAAACATCTTGTCTCAAGGCACTTTACAAAAAGAAGTCAATTCAATTGAAATTTACAGAATCCAAATCATATACATACATTTTAATTTATTATAGTTAAACAGTGCTTTCAAATTCAGTTTATTATTCAAATTGGTTTTAAAGTTCTTTATCTAAGGAAACATAGATTGCAACCACCTGTTGTAAATATGAATCTGAGAATATTATTTAATAATTAATATTAATATTTTTATATTTTATCAAATAATATTTTGGTCTGTTAAGGGTTGTCCTGTGAATACCAGCCCGGTAAGGCGATGGTATTAGGACAAAATAGAAAGGTGTGAGACGAGCTCTGACAATATTGAACAGCATAAACTCTGCACACACATGGAATGAGATCATACAATTTCCTAAAATACAAGAATTTATTAACAAAAATAAGTCAACTCAAAGTCAAACATATTTCAATTAACAAACTCTTTACTATGCTAAAACAATCCAACTAAACTACCAAGCAGAATTAAAGAATAACGAAGACTAATGGACTATGTACAATATAAACAAGTTGATTAAAGATGATTGGAAATCATGACCAAAAGAGTGATACAACATTACCATGCAATGTTTATGTTTGAGAACCAAGGATTATCTTGAAGAATCCGGAAATGAAGTTAAGTTAGTCTTGGAAATAACTTAGGCAATAATCAGCAACATCTAGACAACCCTTCACAATGCAAGATCAGATAAAATATTATTTTAATAAAATAATGTTTTAAATAATGATCTGCTGAATAAAACCAACCTCCTGGATGACAACGGTGTCTAATTAACTGCCTTTATTTATTGAAATAATATTTGAAGAAATATTATTAACAGAGTATTTTGGAAAAGAGACAAATCTTTCTGGAGAAATGGGGCTTAATGGTGTTTACTTAGTTATCAAATATAGTAAATGATGTTCAGGGACTATTATTCACTAGCTTGAAAACCAACAACCTTTCTTTTGAATAGTCTTTAGTAGCACATGTTCTCTACCGGTTAGCCGTTAAGCTAACAAAGAAGCGGATAGCTTAGCACCGGAATCAACACATACCTTTAAAATACCAGGATTAATAAAAGGGTTAAAATGCATAAGAGCGGACGGCGCGTTATGAGCAATGTTCTGGTTAAAACCACCCTTTAAATAAAGTTTATCTTAACTTTAAAACATACAAAGAACACAGAACCGGCACGTGCCGTAGCGAGCCTACTAGCACTAAGATAGCCAGGTTCCACAAAACAAAACTTCATAGAATGAAAACGTTCAGATTATTTCATCCTAACTGTTAATCTGCCCAAACCTAACCTCTGACCATGGTGAGGGAATGTTGTCCAAGGGCGAAGTTTGAAGAAGGTATCCACAATCAACACGCGGTTAGTTCGGTAGCTAACCTCTGCGTTCGCCGCCAGCTCCAGAGAGGTTTCTGCCGTCTTCCTTCAGGCCGGGGCTTTCTCGAACACCGTTTGCATCTGCGGGGCCTCGGAGAGACAGTCAGCAATGCTTGTACCTTAATTATCCCCGTTCATGAATGAAAATACAGACAGTATTTCATTCTACTTAACTTTGCATATGATCGATGATCATATGGCTTTGGATCCAGTTGAATTTATGTCTTTTTGCCAGCAAAAGACATCAGCGCACTTTCCTCCCCTATCCGGTCCCTCTGGAAGGCCGTGTGGAAGAGAGCGATATGTGGGAAGGGTGGGGGTCTTATTCGGGCAGTGGCATCATGGGAAGTCCTCTGCTACCCACCTTTTCCCCTTCGGAGTTTTAATGTTGAAATCCATGGCTGTAGGTCCCAACACACCATCTGCCACGACCGACTGGGATTTTGAAAAGACAGAGCATGCACACAAAAACACAAAAGCACTGATCCAGGAGTACTTTCTATGTTAAAGAACAGTTAAAGGTTAATGGCAGTAGTGGCTTCATCTAGGATAGAAGCCCAACTAAACAAATAAGCTCTCAGTCAAGTTTATAGAATGGAAGAGAGCACATACAATTAATTGCAGTAGAAGCTCAGAAAATAACTATGTCTAGGAGAGAGACAGGGTTAAACACTGAAAGACAGGGCCATGTATCATCTATAGAAGGAGAGCAGATAGTTGTTGGCAGTAGAATGCCAGACCAGATGTAATGTCAATAAAGAGGAAAAACAGAAAGAAACTGAACTTAAAAGCTGAAATAACAGAAAAGAATGCAAAATTGCAATATATGAGAAGAATGTGTGAGTGACGGAAAGTGGTCATTATGTCCTTTAGCAGTCTAAGCATGAAGCAGCATAACTACAGAGATAGCTCAGGATAACATAAGCCACTCTAACTACAAGCTTTATCAAAAAGGAACGTTTGAGGCCTAGTCTTAAAGGTACGTGGTGTGTCTGCCTCACGGACTAAAACTGGGAGCTGGTTTTACAGGAGCGGAGCCTATAATAACTAAAAGATTTGCCTCCCATTCTACTTCTAGAGACTCTAAGAACCACCAGTAAATCTGCAGTCTGAGAACAAAGTTCTCTGTTAGGAATATATGGAACAATCAGATCTCTAATGTGTGATGGAGCTAGATCATTAAGGACTTTATATGTGAGAAGGAGCCAGTGAAGGGAAGCTTAAATAGGAGAAATATGACCTCACTTTTAAATTTTCATCAGAACTCTTGCTGCTGCATTTTGGATAAGCTGAATGCTTTTAACTACATTTGTGGACATCCAGATGGGAAAGAATTACATCAGTACAGACTTGCAGTTACAAATGCATTAAATAGTCACTCCTGGACAGGATGTTTCTAATTTTGACAATATTTCGAAAGCGAAAGAAGGATATCCTAGAAACCTGTTGTTGGGAGTTATAATTATTGATTGATTAATCTTGATCAATAATTATAATTAAAAATCATAATTTGACAAAATCAATTTCTTAACCAAAATCCTCATTTATGAATCGAAACCAGAGATGTTTCTGGTGTTGTAATTGTGGCTCAACGCCTTTGACAATTACAACCGTTAAATACTCCGTAAAAATTAATAACTATTACCAGAGATGTCACTGTTTAATCAACTGTTTCTGCCGAAACATGTGGAACTTTTAACCTTATCTTGACTGACGAATCACTCTTGCACAAAATAAACACAGAACGCCTTATATTATCATCTATGTGAATATTTATTAAATCACAGCCTGATACAATCCGTTCTTCCGATTTAATGATCTTCACCTACTCAACATGCAAAGTTCTACATAAAAGGGGTAAAATATCTAACTAAGGTGTGTATGGAACCAACCAGCAGTTATGGCAAAAATAACAATATGACAAAGGGGTGTGGTGGTGAGTGGAGGGTGGGGGCGCAGCTCCACTGTAACTCAGTTATACTCAGTCATAAAACCTCCGCCAACTCCTGAGCAGACAAAGAGTTATAAAACTTTTGGCGGCAAGCTAGCAAGCAGTGAGGTTGAAGACAAAGAAAAATGGGGAATTTCACCATGAGGTTATTTTAGCAGTCCAGTCTCACAGCGCACCTGCCCTTACTCTCAGGTGTTCAATACACCACAAACACGCACAGAGCTGGGAGCGCAGCGGCTTCCAGATGTCAACACAGCACATCAAAGTTTCAATAACAAGGTTACATGCACATATCATTCAGAACACATTAGATTCTAACTGCACTAAAAATCTCCTCTACCCTGCCCGGCTATTCCTAATAAAGAAATAAAAAGATTAAAATAAAGGATGGGTTTTACTTGGTGAAGCCTCCTTCTGGGGCAGCGAGTGAGAGGGAAAAAGGGGGGTGAAGCGTTGCTGCGTGTCCGCAGTTACACTCCAAGAAAGCGGTCAGTCTTCGTCCTTTGGCCTCCTTGGCAAAAAGGGAAAAAAACGTAATCTGACCATCAAAGTCGATTTAGGATGAAACACGGTGGCGGTTTGTCTCCTCGAAACTCTGTGTTTTTAGTTACGTGTTAAACTCACATCTTCGATCGGCAAAGTGAAATTGCTGGCCTTCTTAGTCCAGAAACCTAAGTTATGAATTGTTCGTTGACCAACGAGAGGGAATAAATGAGATCCACTCAGGACTGTTCTCCAGGTGATGCTTCAGATGTTGGTAACCGAACCCGCTCTCCAGCTGAAAAGCGGGGGTTCAAAATGGAGGCCCTGTTATATAGCATCTTGTGACGTCAGACTTGGGACGCCTCGTCATATCAGTCGTAGTGTTCGACGGGATATGTCGGAGCGGACTGTCCTGGATACAAAATGGCCGATGCCGTTGGAAAGGCATAGTGACGTTCGACAACATGCACATGGTCCAATATTCAGCAAACAAGTGGTCCAACACTGTTTACTTTAGGATTTAAATGACATGTCCTGGTCAAAAATAACACCGAGGTTTTTTACTTTTATTACCGGAGGCCAGTTTAATGCCATCCAGATTAAGTGATTGACCAAGGATATTACATGAGAAATAGAAATGCAAGTATTGTTTTTACATGTGAATTTTCAGGTGTTGTACAGATTAAACCATCAAAATGTCTAAAAACTACATTGCACATGTAAAAAACAAGTTTTACCTGTGAATGTATATCATCTTCTCTCACATTGCATTGCAGAGAACTTCTTTAGGGTTGTAAAGCAAAAGGAAGTATTTCAATTCCTTAATTAAATCTTTATTTTTCACAGAAAGAAATGAAAGCTTTTAAGCTTTTTTGTCCATTTTAAATAGAGTTCAACACAATCTTCAACCATCTGATGGGTTTAACATTTTTATATGTTGGTATATTCTAAAAAAAAGCCTTAGGTTTTTCTTTATCATATTTATAAAAGAACAAAAAGGTACTTGATAAAAGTGTTGCTAAGCAGCTAATTGTGTGACATTTTGACAGTAACACTTCATTTTACATGGACATGCATAATACAAATGAATGGAGAATAAAATCCACCTGAAAGTGTTGATGTATTTGTGATGCCATTGTAAGTGTATGAATTAGTATTTTATAATCTTTCTCCTAGTCTGTGTGGTATTAATCAATAATTAGGGCTATTAACTGGATGAAATGGTTGCTTTTAAAAGTTGCCTTGGAAATACATGTGCTGTGTTATTCATCTTCACCATTCGTAGTTCGGATCAGTGTTTTTGAACCCTGGTCCTCAAGGTACATTGGCCTGCATGTTTCAGATGTTTTCTGGTTCAGCACACCTGATTCAAATTGATGGTTGATTAACAGCCTTTTGCTGAATTGCAATCTGAATCAGGTTTTTCAAAGCAGAGAGACATCTAAAGCCATAAGGGCAGTGTGCCTTGAGGACCAGGGTTGAAAAACACTGGTTAGATACAGTAGAATAAAGTGGCTGATGAGTCCAGCATGTGTATTTGTAAAATTAAAAGGGTTTAATTTATTCACGGTTAATTTGCAGAACCAACGGCGCATTATTCTTAGAATGTGAAAGGAACACTATGAATGTTTAAATGATGGGTTTAGATGACCTAGTCACAGATCAGAGCAATAATATAGACTTGGCCCTGTCATAACCAGACCAACTCTGCAGCCAAGGAAAAACAATTAGAGGAAAGCTTCTCCTCCCCAGTGGGTTAAATGCAAGTGGAAAGAGATAGATTTTGTAATAGATTTTTATCCGTGTAAAATGAGATGCTGACCTCTAGGTTCAAGACACTCAAAGGCAACACAGAAGTGGTATAGCACAGTCCCACCGGGGCTAAACGATATTCATCCAGGACATCATTCTTCTGCTGGGTCTGAGTCACACTATCAGCCATGACAGATGCTCATCATGGCACTTATCGCCAGAGGGCCTCTAAAGGTTTTGAAAGAGGAGATTGCATCCAAGCAATCAAGTTCTTTTTTTTTAAATGCCATCTTGTGGCTGTTGAGTTGGTCTTGTTATCATGTCATCTTCATGCATGAATGAAAGGGCAGCGCTTAAAAAATTGTATATCTTGTTTGTAAAAGCAAACTTTTTATCATTCTATTCCCTAATATGCCTGAGAACTGACCCTTGTCTTTTGCAGCAACAGCCCAACATACATTTAAATTAACCTTAAAAAGGCTAGCAAATGTTTTGCTCTTGAACTACCCGACAGCTTTGGGATATACCATAACTAACATAAAAACTAATTTGTGTAACTCATACAGCTGAAATTTCACGCATGCTGATCTAATGCCATGTGGATGGTAAAATAATGTCATAGGTCTTAACAAGTATAATAAACAATGAAAAACTTTTGACATTTTCAGTGACCTTAAAACAATACATTCTAGGATTTTCAATTGAAATAGTATTTTGGAAACAATTTCTTTGTTTTTTTTTTCCTAACAGCTTCTCATTTTCTTCTCTTTTACAGTTATTTAAATAAATAAAAATATTCTATCATCAAAATCTGTTAAAACTATAACAAGCGTTGTCAAACATTTTGCCAGACATTCAAGGCTAAGTCCAATAATAATTTTATTAGTGTCATTGCCAGTAATGCATTCTGTAAATATTGAGCCATTTTTACAGTGCAAACATTTTTTTCATTTACATCTTACATGTTTACATATTTCCTTTGGCATTAATCAAGTGCAGCTCATTTTCTGCCGACACCACTATAAAGATTGTAATTAATTTCAAAATTTAAATCTGCAGTTTCTCTTCAAACATTCTGGTTTGTAAGAACTTCTGCAATCTAGTTGGAGTCCTTGAGACAAAGCAAGGCAAGGAAATTTGACTTATATTGGGCCATTCATCCATCCATCCATCCATCCCTCAATTATCTTCAGCTTATCCGACATTGGGTCTCAGGGGCAACAGGTCCAGCAGAGAACCCCAGACATCCCTCTCCCCTGCCACATCCTCCAGCTTATTCTGGGGGAGCCTGGCCAGATAGAATATATAGCCCCTCCAGCAATTTCTGGGTCTTCCCCGTGCTCTCTTCCCAGTGGGACCTGTCTCCAAGGCTGAGTCCAGCCATCCTCCAAAACAAGCTCATTTTGGCCACTTGTATCTGGGCTTTCGTTCTTTCGGTCATGATCAATATCTCATGGCAATAGGTGAGGTTCAGAACATAGACGGATTGGTAAATTGAGAGCTTTGCTTTTTGGCCCAGCTCTTCCTTCACCACAACAGACGGGAGCAGCGCTCGCATTACTACAGATGAAGCCCCAATCCATCTGTCCATCTCTCGTTCAATCCTACTGTCACTCATGGACAAGACACTGACCCCCATCCCAGATGGGTCAGTCCACCTTTTTCCGGTCTAAAACTATGGCATCAGACTCAGAGGGGCTGACTCTCATCCCACCCACTTCACACTCAGTGGCATACTGCTCCAGCGCACGCTGACCTAAAGAAGCCGACAAAACCACATCATCTGCAAAAAGGCAAAGATGAGTTTAACATTTTTATATGTTGGTATATTCTAAAAAAAAGCCTTAGGTTTTTCTTTATCATATTTATAAAAGAACAAAAAGGTACTTGATAAAAGTGTTGCTAAGCAGCTAATTGTGTGACATTTTGACAGTAACACTTCATTTTACATGGACATGCATAATACAAATGAATGGAGAATAAAATCCACCTGAAAGTGTTGATGTATTTGTGATGCCATTGTAAGTGTATGAATTAGTATTTTATAATCTTTCTCCTAGTCTGTGTGGTATTAATCAATAATTAGGGCTATTAACTGGATGAAATGGTTGCTTTTAAAAGTTGCCTTGGAAATACATGTGCTGTGTTATTCATCTTCACCATTCGTAGTTCGGATCAGTGTTTTTGAACCCTGGTCCTCAAGGTACATTGGCCTGCATGTTTCAGATGTTTTCTGGTTCAGCACACCTGATTCAAATTGATGGTTGATTAACAGCCTTTTGCTGAATTGCAATCTGAATCAGGTTTTTCAAAGCAGAGAGACATCTAAAGCCATAAGGGCAGTGTGCCTTGAGGACCAGGGTTGAAAAACACTGGTTAGATACAGTAGAATAAAGTGGCTGATGAGTCCAGCATGTGTATTTGTAAAATTAAAAGGGTTTAATTTATTCACGGTTAATTTGCAGAACCAACGGCGCATTATTCTTAGAATGTGAAAGGAACACTATGAATGTTTAAATGATGGGTTTAGATGACCTGAGGTTCCCAAACCAGATACCCTCCTTTCCATGACTATGCCTTGTAATACTCCATTGTGGTGTTAATGTCCATTAACACCACAAACAGGATCGTTGACAAGATGCAGCCCTAGAAGAGTTGATCATGCTCTAGGAACAGGCTCGACTTTGTGCCCAGAATGTGGACACAGTTTTCCTGTTGGGCATACAAGGATTGGATAGCCCTTAAAAGCCACCAACATACCCCATACTGCTTCAGCACCCCACACAAAATATCTCGGGGGACACGGTCATAGGCTTTCTTCAGACCCACAAAACAGAAGTAGACTGGAGAAGCATTCTCCAATGCCCCCCGCAGCAACTCCAGCAGGGTAACGATTGGGTCCACTGTTCCATGGCAAGCACTAAAGCCATATTGCTCATCTTAAATCCGTCCAAGCCTGCTCTCCAACACCCCAGAGTAAACTTTCCCAGGTATTCTGAGAAGTGTGACCCTCAATAATTGGTACACACTCTCCGGTCCCTTTTTTAAAAATTGAGACCACCACCCGCAGTCTCCTACTCCAACAGTGTTGTCCAGGTCCTCCATGCAATATTGAAGGGCTGTGTCAACCATGACAGCCCCAAATTTTGCTGAGCCTTCAGAATCGCAGGCTAAATATCATCCACACCTGGCACCCTGCCACTGGGAAGCTTTTTAACTACCTTGGCGACCTATCCCACAGTGATGGAATCACATTCAATTCAATTCAGTTTTATTTATATAGCGCCAATTCACAACACATGTCGTCTCAAGGCACTTTACAAAGGGTTTTGAATGGTGTAGGGTTGTTGGGGAGGTTAGATCAAACTACTGAGTTTTAGAGTTTAGCCAATTTAGAATGGGCTATGTGTAGGGGTACTAAGTATAATAATAAACTGATGCAGTTTGTCCATGTAGAGCCCACTGGTGGCCATTGTTATACTAAAAACCACAAGGATTGGGAGTACCTGGAAAAGAGAAGGAGTCCCACAGATAGCAGAAATGGAGGGTGTGTTTGCACCTCAACCATAACTGAGGTGCAAACGCACCAAGCTCTGCCTCCTCCGTGGAGGACATGGTGACCGGATTGCGGAGATCGTCAAAGCGCTCCTTCCACCGCATGAAGATGCCCTCAGTCCAGGTCCACAGTTCCCCTTCTAATCAATCAGTCAACCTTTATTTATACAGCACTTCACACACCCAAGTGAGCAAATCGTTGAACAGGTCCAAAAATAAAAAGAAAGCAGTAACTTAAAAATAACCAAAAGACACAAACACCGGGTGGAACTGTGGAGCAGTTGGTAGCACTGCTGCCTTGCATGTTCTCCCCATGCATGTGTGGGTTCTCTCCTGGTACTCCAGCTTCCTCCCACAGTACAAAAACATGACTGATAAGTTAACTGGTCTCTCTACAATGCCCTTAAGTGTGAATGAGTGTGTGCATGGTTGTTTGTCCTGTGTGTGTCTGTGTTGCTCTGCAATGGACTGGTGACTTGTCCAGGGTGTACTCTGCTTCCCACCCATAGACTGCTAGAGATAGGCACCAGTTTCCCCACGACCCACTATGGAAGAAGCGGTAGAAAATGACTGAATGATTGACTGACACAAAGACCAACAATACCACAAAAAACCAAGAACAAAACAACTGCTAAATACAATTAAAATATTAAGAAAAAATAAAATTAAAAGTCTAATAATTACAAACAGCCTGATATATCTGATCACATGGAATTAAAAGTTAAAAAGATGTGTTTTTTAGGCACTTAAAATCATTCAAGGGGTTGGCCATCCTTACAGCAAGACGAAAATTCTAGAACATCTAAAAGCAATAGAAGTTCTGACCTCAAACTTCTCCTTGTGCAGAATATCTGTTAGGTAAGGAGGTGCCTGACAGTTTAAACACTTAAAAGCCAAAATAAAAATCTTAAAATCAATCCTGAAATGTACAGAAAACCGGTGCATGGAGGACAATGTGGTAATATGCTCACATCGCTAATCAGCCATTAGCAGGTGGGCAGCAGCGTTTTGGATGTACAGGTCCTTCTCAAAAAATTAGCATATTGTGATAAAGTTCATTATTTTCCATAATGTCATGATGAAAATTTAACATTCATATATTATAGATTCATTGCACACTAACTGAAATATTTCAGGTCTTTTATTGTCTTAATACGGATGATTTTGGCATACAGCTCATGAAAAACCAAAATTCCTATCTCACAAAATTAGCATATCATTAAAAGGGTCTCTAAACGAGCTATGAACCTAATCATCTGAATCAACGAGTTAACTCTAAACACCTGCAAAAGATTCCTGAGGCCTTTAAAACTCCCAGCCTGGTTCATCACTCCAAACCCCAATCATGGGTAAGACTGCCGACCTGACTGCTGTCCAGAAGGCCACTATTGACACCCTCAAGCAAGAGGGTAAGACACAGAAAGAAATTTCTGAACAAATAGGCTGTTCCCAGAGTGCTGTATCAAGGCACCTCAGTGGGAAGTCTGTGGGAAGGAAAAAGTGTGGCAGAACACGCTGCACAACGAGAAGAGGTGACCGGACCCTGAGGAAGATTGTGGAGAAGGGCCGATTCCAGACCTTGGGGGACCTGCGGAAGCAGTGGACTGAGTCTGGAGTAGAAACATCCAGAGCCACCGTGCACAGGCGTGTGCAGGAAATGGGCTACAGGTGCCGCATTCCCCAGACCTGGGCTACAGAGAAGCAGCACTGGACTGTTGCTCAGTGGTCCAAAGTACTTTTTTCGGATGAAAGCAAATTCTGCATGTCATTCGGAAGTCAAGGTGCCAGAGTCTGGAGGAAGACTGGGGAGAAGGAAATGCCAGAAGTCCAGTGTCAAGTACCCACAGTCAGTGATGGTCTGGGGTGCCGTGTCAGCTGCTGGTGTTGGTCCACTGTGTTTTATTAAGGGCAGGGTCAATGCAGCTAGCTATCAGGAGATTTTGGAGCACTTCATGCTTCCATCTGCTGAAAAGCTTTATGGAGATGAAGATTTCATTTTTCAGCACGACCTGGCACCTTCTCACAGTGCCAAAACCACTGGTAAATGGTTTACTGACCATGGTATCACTGTGCTCAATTGGCCAGCCAACTCTCCTGACCTGAACCCCATAGAGAATCTGTGGGATATTGTGAAGAGAACGTTGAGAGACTCAAGACCCAACACTTTGGATGAGCTATAGGCCGCTATCGAAGCATCCTGGGCCTCCATAAGACCTCAGCAGTGCCACAGGCTGATTGCCTCCATGCCACGCCGCATTGAAGCAGTCATTTCTGCAAAAGGATTCCCGACCAAGTATTGAGTGCATGATTATTTGAAGGTTGACGTTTTTTGTATTAAAAACACTTTTCTTTTATTGGTCGGATGAAATATGCTAATTTTGTGAGATAGGAATTTGGGGTTTTCATGAGCTGTATGCCAAAATCATCCGTATTAAGACAATGAAAGACCTGAAATATTTCAGTTAGTGTGCAATGAATCTAAAATATATGAATGTTAAATTTTCATCATTACATTATAGAAAATAATGAACTTTATCACAATATGCTATTTTTTTTAGAAGGACCTGTAGAAGGGATTTGTCCAACCTTGCATAAAGAGAGTTGTAGTAGTCCAGTCAAGAGGTAATAAGCATGGATCACCCTTTCAAGGCCACTATAAGGCAAATATACAGGGGTTGGACAATGAAAGTGAAACACCTGGTTTTAGACCACAATAATTTATTAGTACGGTGTAGGGCCTCCTTTTGCAGCCAATACAGCGTCAATTCGTCTTGGGAATGACATACAGGTCCTTCTCAAAATATTAGCATATTGTGATAAAGTTCATTATTTTCCATAATGTCATGATGAAAATTTAACATTCATATATTTTAGATTCATTGCACACTAACTGAAATATTTCAGGTCTTTTATTGTCTTAATACGGATGATTTTGGCATACAGCTCATGAAAACCCAAAATTCCTATCTCACAAAATTAGCATATTTCATCCGACCAATAAAAGAAAAGTGTTTTTAATACAAAAAACTTCAACCTTCAAATAATCATGTACAGTTATGCACTCAATACTTGGTCGGGAATCCTTTGGCAGAAATGACTGCTTCAATGCGGCGTGGCATGGAGGCAATCAGCCTGTGGCACTGCTGAGGTCTTATGGAGGCCCAGGATGCTTCGATAGCGGCCTTTAGCTCATCCAGAGTGTTGGGTCTTGAGTCTCTCAACGTTCTCTTCACAATATCCCACAGATTCTCTATGGGGTTCAGGTCAGGAGAGTTGGCAGGCCAATTGAGCACAGTGATACCATGGTCAGTAAACCATTTACCAGTGGTTTTGGCACTGTGAGCAGGTGCCAGGTCGTGCTGAAAAATGAAATCTTCATCTCCATAAAGCTTTTCAGCAGATGGAAGCATGAAGTGCTCCAAAATCTCCTGATAGCTAGCTGCATTGACCCTGCCCTTGATAAAACACAGTGGACCAGCACCAGGAGCTGACACGGCACCCCAGATCATCACTGACTGTGGGTACTTGACACTGGACTTCTGGCATTTTGGCATTTTCTTCTCCCCAGTCTCCCTCCAGACTCTGGCACCTTGATTTCCGAATGACATGCAGAATTTGCTTTCATCCGAAAAAAGTACTTTGGACCACTGAGCAACAGTCCAGTGCTGCTTCTCTGTAGCCCAGGTCAGGCGCTTCTGCCGCTGTTTCTGGTTCAAAAGTGGCTTGACCTGGGGAATGCGGCACCTGTAGCCCATTTCCTGCACACGCCTGTGCACGGTGGCTCTGGATGTTTCTACTCCAGACTCAGTCCACTGCTTCCACAGGTCCCCCAAGGTCTGGAATTGGCCCTTCTCCACAATCTTCCTCAGGGTCCGGTCACCTCTTCTCGTTGTGCAGCGTTTTCTGCCACACCTTTTCCTTCCCACAGACTTCCCATTGAGGTGCCTTGATACAGCACTCTGGGAACAGCGTATTCGTTCAGAAATGTCTTTCTGTGTCTTACCCTCTTGCTTGAGGGTGTCAATAGTGGCCTTCTGGACAGCAGTCAGGTCGGCAGTCTTACCCATGATTGGGGTTTTGAGTGATGAACCAGGCTGGGAGTTTTAAAGGCCTCAGGAATCTTTTGCAGGTGTTTAGAGTTAACTCGTTGATTCAGATGATTAGGTTCATAGCTCGTTTAGAGACCCTTTTAATGATATGCTAATTTTGTGAGATAGGAATTTTGGGTTTTCATGAGCTGTATGCCAAAATCATCCATATTAAGACAATAAAAGACCTGAAATATTTCAGTTAGTGTGCAATGAATCTAAAATATATGAATGTTACATTTTCATCATGACATTATGGAAAATAATGAACTTTATCACAATATGCTAATATTTTGAGAAGGACCTGTATACAAGTCCTGCACAGTGGTCAGAGGGATTTTTAGCCATTCTTCTTGCAGGATAGTGGCCAGGTCACTATGTGATACTGGTGGAGGAAAACGTTTCCTGACTCGCTCCTCCAAAACACCCCAAAGTGGCTCAATAATATTTAGATCTGGTGACTGTGCAGGCCATGGGAGATGTTCAACTTCACTTTCATGTTCATCAAACCAATCATTCACCAGTCTTGGTGTGTGTATTGGTGCATTGTCATCCTGATACATGGCACCGCCTTCAGGATACAATGTTTGAACCATTGGATGCACATGGCCCTCAAGAATGGTTCGGTAGTCCTTGGCAGTGATGCGCCCATCTAGCACAAGTATTGGGCCAAGGGAATGCCATGATATGGCAGCCCAAACCATCAATAATCCACCCCCATGCTTCACTCTGGGCATGCAACAGTCTGGGTGGTACGCTTCTTTGGGGCTTCTCCACACCGTAACTCTCCCGGATGTGGGGAAAACAGTAAAGGTGGACTCATCAGAGAACAATACATGTTTCACATTGTCCACAGCCCAAGATTTGCACTCCTTGCACCATTGAAACCGACGTTTGGCATTGTCATGAGTGACCAAAGGTTTGGCTATAGCAGCCCGGCCGTGTATATTGACCCTGTGGAGCTTCGTCTTGCGTCCACAGTTAATCCTGTTGGATGTGGTTTGTCCTTCTTGGTGGTATGCTGACATTACCCTGGATAGCGTGGCTCTTGATACATCACAAAGACTTGCTGTCTTCGTCACAGATGGGCCAGCAAGACCCTGTGGAGCTTCCTCTTGCGTCCACAGTTAATCCTGTTGGATGTGGTTTGTCCTTCTTGGTGGTATGCTGACATTACCATGGATAGCGTGGCTCTTGATATATCACAAAGACTTGCTGTCTTCGTCACAGATGCGCCAGCAAGACGTGCACCAACAATTTGTCCTCTTTTGAACTCTGGTATGTGCATTTCAATATTTTGAGCAAAACTGTGCTCTTACCCTGCTAATTGAACCTTCACACTCTGCTCTTACTGTTGAAATGTGCAATCAATGAAGACTGGCTACCAGGCTGGTCCAATTTAGTCATGAAGCCTCCCACACTAAAATGACAGGTGCTTCAGTTTCATTGTTCAACCCCTGTAGGTTGATTTTACCTTATAGTGCCTTATAGTTCATTTTCACCTTCTGATGATACACTTAGTATTTCTTTCAATGTTTAACCCTATTTTTAGCTACTGACTAAGTTCTTACTGTTACTAACTGTATGTGCTCTCTTTCATACTCTATACTTGAAAACTGGCTCAGAGGTGATCTGTTTTTTCACTCTAGATGAAGCCACTGAAGGAGCTACATCCATTAACATTTTATTTGTCCTCCCCATAGAAAGTACTCCAGGATCAGTGCTTCCTTGTGCTTTTTCTGTCTCTGCTCTGTTCTCTCAAACCCCCAGTCAGTTGTGGCAGATTGCCTCTCATACTGAGTCTGGTTCTGCTGGAGGTTTCTTCTTGTTAAAAGGGAATTTGTCGTCTCCACTGTACTACATGCACTACATGCATGCTCAGTATGAGGAATTGCTGCAAAGTCAATGCCAGTGACTGTCCACTGTCGCTACATGCTCATCCTGGAGGAGTGAGTGCTACAAGTCTCTGACTCAATGCAATCTGCTGGGTTTTCCTAGATAAAAAAACTTTTCAAACAATTTGAATAAATAACTGAATCTGACTGCCCTGTTCGACAGTTAGGATTAATTGGAAAGTATGTACCTAACTTGAAATCTTGAATTGACTTTGTGAAGTGCCTTGAGACGATAACGTAAATTCCGGATCATAAGCCGTTACTTTTTTCACACACTTTGAACACTGCGGCCTATACAAAGGTGCTGCTAATGCATGTTTTTTTTTCATGCCGCCAAAAACATTTTGCCTGGTAACAGTAGACCAATCAAATGGATGAGTAGTTCAAAGAGGTCCAATGAACTTGTGTGATAAATCAAGAGCACTTTCACAATTCAATTACCAGTATAGTAAATCAGACATTTATATTCACCCTCATCAACATGGAAAATCACCAACGGGTTTCGAAAGGCTGGACTGCTGCGTGATTAAGGGGACCGGGTGCGCTCAAGTGAGAGCGTCAACGAAGAGGCTGAAGTGAATGACGAGATCCTAAGGCTGTTCAATTCGGACACTGAAGAACAGGACTTTGATGGTTTCAGTGCGCAAAAAAGAAGATGAAGAAGACGATCAATTACTTTTGACCTGGTAGGCTGCAGTGTATATCAGTTAGGAAATATTGGAATGTTGTTCGTGCACTGTTCAGCAAAAAAGCATTAGCAACAAAATTTGTGTGTTACTGACAACGTACGTATATTTAATGGTAGCCGTGTGAGCCACTGTTCGAAAAAAGGCATTTGCAATATGAAAATTTGCAAAAATTGGTTTTCTTTCTAAAATTAGAGCATGCCGTTTTTAATCAGGTGCGTTCTGTAGTCCGGAATGTACGGTAAATAAAACTGAATTGAATTGAACTGAATTGAATTCTGTTGATTAACCTCAAATGATAAAACCTAGACTTGAATACTGTACTGACTTATCAAATTTAAAACAGTTATCAAAAACCACTCCAAAATTGGTCCATTGTTGGCGGAAACATTCTGTTACGGTTTGTGACATATAGGACCCCAGAATGCAGACCAGAAGGCAGCATGAAGGTAAGTGCAACCAATTTAATAACAAAAAACTCACTCACTACAGGAGGCAGGAACAAAACAAACGGGCAGGCAAGACAGGCATGGCATGATCAAAAAACAAGACTTGAGCATGAAAACAAGACATGAGCATAAGAACTAGACATGAGAAATGTTTCCGCGACGACTAACTGAACAGGTGTGTATATATGGAGTGAAAACCAGGTGGAGCAAGGAGACAGATTCACTTGGACAGGTGAACCGAATAAACTTAATTGACAGACAGAACAAAACGTGGCTGCGGCAAAAACAGAGACTCTAATATACAAACAAAAGCAAACTTGAACAAAACATGAACAGGACGACAAAACTAAAGCTCGTACTCGTACTCGTCGTCTTCCGCTTTATCCGGGACCGGGTTGCCGGGGCAGCAGACTCAGCAGAGACGCCCAGACGTCCCTCTCCCCAGACACCTCCTCCACCTCCTCCGGGGGGAGCCCAAGGCGTTCCCAGGCCAGCCGGGAGACATAGTCCCTCCAGCGTGTCCTGGGCCGTCCCCTGGGCCTCTTCCCGGTGGGACGTGCCTGGAACACCTCCCGAGGAAGGCGTCCAGGAGGCATCCGGTGTAGATGCCCGAGCCACCTCAACCGGCTCCTCTCGATTTCTCACAGCAGTACAATAAAATAACTCAAAGGACCAATAGCACTGCTGCAATCTGAGCCAGTCAACTTTCTCAAAAATAGTCACCTCTGTCTCTATTTTCATTTAAATGTAAGACATTTATCTCCATCCAAGTTTTAATGTCATTTAAACAGTTAACCAGATTCTGTACAGCCTGGCTTCCTCTGTTTCTCAACAGGAGATACAATTGCAGATCATCTGCACAACAATAAAAATATATGCTATAATTCATAAACTGCAAAGAATAAAGTGAGAGAAAGAATAGGTCCTAAGATGGAGCTCTGAGGTACCCCACAACTCAAAGGGGACTCAGAGGAGGAAAACTTACCCAGATTGACAGAACATTTTTCTGCCAGCCAAATAGGAGCGAAACCAATTAAGAACTGTGCCTTCAATTGGAGATAACCCACTTTCTCTAAATGATTGGAAAGAAGAGGCAACTTAGAAATAGGCCTTTTTGTCAGAACAATAGGATCTAAGTTGCTCTTTTTAAGAAGAGGTTGGACCACAGCATGCTTAAAGGCAGCTGGGACACAACCTTAAGAAAGAGAGGTGTTGATTAAACTAACAATGTAAAGACATACAGCGCTAAAGGCCTCCATTAGTAGTCTTAAAGGAATACTGTCATCTGGAAAAAATGAAGGCTTCAGCTTCCTGACAATCTCAGACAAGTGCTAGATCGTGACAGATCCAAACTGGTCTAAAACAACTTGAGTAACACGGGTAACGGCAGGATCAGGGTGTAGAATGGGAGAGTGAGGACCTGACAGCAAATACTTTGTTACTAAAAAACTTTAAAAATAATTCACAAAGTGAAGCAGGGAAGATGAATCACAAGGATTCAGCAAATAATTCAGTGAGTTAAAGAGGACATGAGGCTTGTCACTATTATCAGACACAAACTTAGAACTAAACAGAGTTTTAGCACTTTTCACTGCAGCCTGATACTCAGCTGAAGAGTTTCTTAACATTTCTAAAAATATGTGGAACCTGTCCTTCCACCTTCTCTCGGCATGGTGGCAGGTGCATTTAAATGCACAAAGTCTGTAAAAGCAGCTCTAAACTGTGACACTGACTGTGGGTTGATCAGGCAACCGGAGCGTGCGGCCGCTCGCTGGCCAAGTGCAGTAGTAGAAAAAGTAAACTCAAATAAAACTGGCAAATGATCAGAAATACCTGAGTTACAAATATCATTTCCATCTCCATCCAAACCGAAAGTTAAGACTGTCATGATCTGCCCTTTTGGAGTGTATCTTTTGTTTACCTTTTTTGTTTAAAAGTGTTTTTGTTGTTTACTTCTGTTGGTTTTTACCTTCTAGCTTCTTGTGTTCATTTTAGTTCATTTATGTGTTTTGTCATTTTGTATTGTTTCTTAAGTGTCTGTCCTCATGTTTGTTTTTCTCCCTCAGCAGCCCAGTCTCGTTAGTGTAATCAGTCACTTTCCCTCAGTTCCCCTGCAACCCGGTTCTACACCTGTTTCATGTTTCATCTGATTACCTGTCACCCATTTTCATTGGTTCTCACTCCTCTCTCCCTCAGTATATATGTTTGGTTATTGGGGCCTGTTGGGGCCTGCCATAGCAATGCAAAGCAATGCAATGCACTGCCTCCCATGCAATGCATGGCAGGCACCTATTGTTATTCACCTGGTCAAAACCTATCCACTTTAATGCGGCCCGAACCGCAGCGTGCACCCCCACAATATATACATCAAAACGTCCGGCTCGGTCCCAGGAGGTGTGCTATTACTTTTATTGGCGTTTCGAGTTACCATGGCGACGTAATTTACGATAAACCACCCCCCAAAATCCCCATAGGAATGAATGGAGTCAGGGGCGGAGGAATCCTCAAAATTCACTGTTTTAGAGGCTCTACTGTATCGCCATACTTTCACCTAGAAACACAGTTTGACTTTCAGTTTATAGAAAAATCCGCCGGCTTTTCAGAAGTGAAAACGGTTTGTTGATAACTGCTACGGTTTCGCTAAAATTAGACTCCAAGCGACACAAAGTTTGCGAGAAAATCACACTCGTAACAGTGGAGATGGCAGTTACTAGAGTGTAGAAAGAGGGGATTTTTCCAGGAAAAATGAGTTTCAACTGGCCCTCACGGCCACAGATTTCGCTCTACAGTCACAATTTTCGTTCAGATTGTAGGGCCGGGCCTCTGCTTTCACACAATAATTTCAAAATTGTTCTAGGTCTCATAGATTTCTGTCAAAACCCCCTCGATCGCCAAGACTCACAGGAATTCTGTAGGCCTCCCATGTATTTTCAATGAGAGTTTGACCAGTAATCCATGAGTGACAGCATTTCTTTCCATCATCCTATATTATATTGTGAATAACATAGAGCTATGAAAATCTCCATGATTGGGGACGAGGGATAGCTGTCGCCCACAGTTTAAAAACATTTCAAATTCCATGTACGGTTTCCGAGATATTAGACTTTGTTCGGGAGCATGTTCAGGCATTTTTCTCTTTTTCTCCATTTTCCCCCTCTTTTCACCCAGTGTTGTGTCTTTATTATTATATTTTCAAAAATAAAGGATAAATATTAATGTTCCCCTGTCCGTTCTGATAAAAATGGTCCAAGAATGACATCGATCGCCCCTACGGTTTCAGAGTTATGGCCAGTTGTTCGGGAGCATGCGCCTCCATGTTATAAAGCCTAGACCAGGGGAGACACAGAGTGAGATGCTGCATGAGTGAGAAACAGCAGGTGTCAAGTTACACTGACGCTCTTTGCTGATTGGCTGATTCATTCCTCACTGTTCTATTTATAGCTCTGTGTATCTCCTACAGTATATGTCTGGATGTGATTCTGTCTTTCTTTCTGCCTCTCTTTGTCTCACACTGGGACACACACCCACACACACACACACACACATAGACCCACCCACACACACATCCATGGATTACTATCTTTGTGAGGAATTCCCTTTATTGTCTTCATGTCTATGGCTTAAACATGACCCTACCACTAACTCTTTTCCAGCGGGAAACACACACACACCCACACACACAGACAAGCACACACAAACACACACACACACACACACATCCATCTATCTTTTTAAGGACTTTCATTGACTTCCATTGATTTACATTCATTTCTATGGCTTAAACATGACCCGACCCCTAACCCTTTGACCATCTTCATAGGAGGCAACTACATGGCGGCCATGTTCTGTGGGATACTTAAACAGCATGTACTGCTGTTTCAACACCCAGACAACAGTGATTAACCCTAAAGGGCAATTTCTTTCATAACCCTTCCATGGTTACTAAAGATTTTAGAAAGCTGATAATAGCATAAACAATGATTTCAGAAGAGCACTAAAACTTTCAAAATAAAAGCCTCAACCTTCCATAATTATTATTGATTTTGTTAAGCTAATAATAGCATACACAATGATTTTAGAATAGCAAGCAGGTTCTATATAACTAGTGGAAGTAACCCAGACCTGAAAGGACAACTATACTGGACTTTCAAAATAAGACAAAACATGCTCTACAAAATAAAAGCCTTTGCATTTTAAACAATAGATCATTTCAGGACTGGGCTTCACAATAATGTTGGAGCTCACCCAGTGTTGGCCTTTTAAAATAAGGCTTACTGAACATTTTAAAATAAAAGCCTCAGTCTTCCAGAGTTACTAGTCATATTTTAAGCTGATAATAGCATAGACAATGAATTTTAATAAAAATAGCAAGCTCCGGTCCGAGAAGCACGCACCAAGACGCAGGCCCCGTCTAAATTTCTTCCGAAATTTTTTAGTTTTCATTGTTCCTCGCTCAGTCCTCCTGTTTACTTCCCTGTTGATTCCTGTTCCATGTCCTTGTTTGATCCTTTGGAAAATTCTTGTAAGTTTGTCTATTTTTGTTATTAAAGCCTTAAGATTCTCAAATCCACTATGCTGCTGCCAAGTGTTTTTCTGCACTCCGGTTCCGTTCAACCTCACATTATGACAAAGACGAAGTCCAGGGTGCTTTTCATGAGTGGGAGCACTCACTAACTGACTAAAGTTAAAAGAGTTGATCCAGTTTAAAACGTCTCTAGTTAGCGGCTTGGTTTCACAACAGACATGAATGTTAAAATTACTTGCGATTAAAATACGATCATAAATCAACACAAGTCCAGATAAAAAGTCAGCAATGGGGATTTACCTTTAATCTCCACCAGTTGGACCTCAAAGCTGGAAGAGCCAGCTGGGACCTGCTGACATAGGAATCTGGATCGGAACACCACAGCGACTCCGGTGGAAAAGGTTCAGAGAAGGGGGTTACCTCATCAGCCCAGAGCCACGTCTCCATCAGACACAGAGTCCAGCTCCTGTGACGTGAAAAAATCATTCAGAATAAAAGTTTTATTTACTAGAGACCTTGCGTCGCCTCCTCCTTAGCCACTAAAGAGACCCAATTCAGGTGAGAAAGGTTGCAGAACTCAACGTTGAAAGCAAGGAATGCTTTTTCTTCATAAAGATGACAGGTGTGCGAAGCAGGAAAGACGGTATTTCAGAAATGAGTGGTAGAGGTCTTGAGGGTTTGTAATTGGATGTACATGGTAAAATTAACTTATGAGAATGTCCGATATGTTGGAGAGCTTTGCGATTATAAATCAGAATAGCACCATCAACAACATCATGTCGGCAGATAAAGTAAAATAAAAGTGTGACATACTGTGAGCCACACATACTGGCTCCATCTTGTCATGTTTGACATAGAACTTTACCTATTTACATCTTGAAATTGTCCATTTGCCCTTTCTGAGTTGCCAAAATGTTTTTCCAGAACTTCCTTGAGGCCAACTAAAAGTCCCTTTCCATAGCCTCTTTGAATGTGCAACATTGTTACGCCCCAAAAATCACAATCATTAAAAAAAATTTTGAGCATAACCTCTTCTAATTGTATTTGCAAAATTAGCTTTTACCTTCAGAAAGACACACAAAATCTAAATAAAAACTAGAGCAAGAGCTTATCAGATTATCTAAATAGGCCTACTGAGAAAACAAACCTAAATTTTGCTTTAGCATGCTGGCTTATTGTGTTTTTCATTCCAGTCTAATTTTGTTTGTGAAGCACTTTCAACAAAACGACGTGAACCAAGATGCTGTACAACAAAAACAACATTAAAATACAATAAAAAACATACGCAGGCAAAATTAATATGCACCTTCCATTAAATGTAGGGTAAAAATCCAACTCAATTTGTCACTTTAAAGACAAAAAGTAACATCTCATTCAGTATTGAAGGCCAAAGAAAATAGGTTTGTTTTAAAAAGGTAATTTCCCTTTTGTTACCCGTTTCCTCTGAATTACATATCTTGCAAACACAACAACAAATCATGAGAATTGCTTTTTTAAATTCTGTTTGGTTTGGTTTTGAGCACACACCATGTCCTAGATCATCTTGATTCAGGTACAATTATTAACCAGAAGAAAAATTTTTATTCATTTTAAGAATATTGTTGATTTCTTTTTTTTTTTTTTTTTTTTTTATTAGGATCAGCAAAAATCATCTATGATTTAAAAAAAAAAAAAAAAAATACGAAAAAGAATATAACTTTTTCAAAATAAGGGATCCAGTTAATTAACCAATCTCTAATGTTTTGCTAGATCATCACAACAGGATACAATTAATTCATAATGAATATGTACAGTAGCTAGAATAAGCATTTGATACACTGCTGATTAAGTACGTAAGTACACTGTAAGTACACTGGCGATAAGTTCAAAGTTGCAGTTAATACAGGTAATGAGTGGAGAACAGGAGGGCTTCTTAAAGAAGAACTAACAGGCCTGTAAGAGCAAGGAGTCTTACTGGTTGTTAGGTGATCAAATACTTATGTCATGCAATAAAATGCAAATTAATTACTCAAAAATTAAAATGTTTTTATTTTTCTACATGCTTTGCAAGTTAGAAAACCTGCAAAATTGGCAGTGTATCAAATACTTGTTCTCCCCACTGTAAATATCATAACATGTCCCCCTGACCTATTTGATCTTTGGGGAGATGGGAAGAAAATCACACCAGTTAGTTTTGGATTAACTGGAAACTTTCTATATATTTGCCTAATGAAAGCTCAATTTTTATTCCGAAATTTTGTATTAGCTGTGTCAAGCATTTTGCCTCTGCTCCAGGAAAGAGTAAAATGTGTTGAGTCAGCATTGTGGAGTCTTCATCCAATACAAAGTGAGCATACAAAGTGAGCAGCACTTTAGGCCTTTATCAGCTGAGACAGACTGACGTAACTTTGAGCCTGGCTGGATCATCCTACCCTTTTTACACATTTTCTGCACCAGTTTCTTCTAATTTACAAATTGCACACTTTGTTTTACAACCCACCACTCCACCGTATTCTGACATGAGTGTCAGAGTTGTTGTTGAGGTCGGACCAGGATGCAGAGAGACGCTAGGCAGCCAGATTGTAGCAGGGATCATGGTTTAATGAAGAATGAGGATAACTTACAGGGGATGGTAACTTGGCATGAAACACCGGAATGAGCTGGAGCAAAACTGACTGGAAAGCAAATACATTGCAGGAGATACTGGCTGAGAATCGGGAACATTGCAGACGTGGCGACAGGGAACACTGGGAACAGAATCAGAATCAGAATCAGAAAAGCTTTATTGCCAAGTACGTTTTTGGACATACAAGGAATTTGTTTTGGCGTAGTCGGTGCAATACAGTACAAATTAAACAGTATAAACATATCTACAATATAATATAAATATATGTGCACAGTTTTAAGTGAGTGAGAGTAAATATAGAGCAGTATAAGATGCAAGAGCAATACAACAGTGCAGGTGATCATTGTGCAAGTAAAGCAGTGCAAGTAAAGCAGGAGTCCAAGCTGAGCGTTAATGTAACACATAGAGTTACAAGTTACAGGTGTCCTGTCAGCAAAAAAAGGGGGGGTGTGGGGGAAAGGGAGAGTGTCAGGGTGGTTTCCGGACTTTGTTAACCAGGCTGGTGGCAGATGGGAAAAAACTGTTCTTGTGGCGTGAGGTTTTGGTCCGGATGGACCGCAGCGTCCTGCCAGAGGGGAGAGTCTCAAAGAGTCTGTGACCGGGGTGGGAGGGATCAGCCAGAATCTTCCCTGCCCGCTTCAGGGTCCTGGAGGTGTACAGTTCCTGGAGCGACAGTAGACTGCAGCCAATCACAGGTGAGTATAAATACAAGGGAAGTGAATGATGAAACAATGGGCAAGATAGAGGCAGGTAATCAGAGTGAATGATTGCGGGTGCGCAGGCCAGGTGAAGGGAACTGAGGGAATTAGTTACTATGGGAGCGGGAGCTAGAGAATGCAGAGACAGGAGGGGAAAACTAAACTAATGGAAAACAGACCTTAGGAAAACCCCTAACATAAAACACAAAACTAAATCCAGAAGAAACACTAACTAGACAAAGCAGCGACATGAAGAACTATACTAAAGAGCAAGGCTGGGAAAGAACAACTAATCATAAGGGGACAAGCAACTGGGTAAATAATAACAAAAAGGGGTCTTAGGCCAAAGGGGAAAGGGAACTAACAAACTAGAAGAATGTGGCAAGAACAAATAACCTAACGGTAAACAAGCACAGAAACACTAAGCGAGAAACTAAACTAGAAAACCCAAAGAAGCAAAGATAACTGTACTACTAATACTAATACTAATAATCAGAGGAGAAAACCATTCTAAGTAATAAATAAATGAGAAAGCAACCACCAAGGGAACTATGGGCAAGGAGAGAAACAACTACTAAAACTAGGGGGCAGGAGAGAGAACAAAACTATCAGGATGACAAAAGGAATAAACAAACATAACTACTAAACCCAAAGGAATAGAAACACCTAACTGAGAAAGTAAACAAACACAAACCCCAAAATGGCAGATCCTGACAATGAGTCAGCTTTTTACAATTAAAATCCTACAAAGATATATTTGTAATTCAGGATTTCATAGTCTCTGTCTCCCCTGATGATGAGGCACATGTGTTGTGTATTCTGATCAATCACCACAGAGAAAAATGTTATGTCAGAGATCTAAAAGTTAAGTATTGACAAATAAATGCCCATATTCTCTCTTCGAATGCCAGAGATGTTTGTTTGTTGATAAATGACAGATAAATAGAGTTTAATATATTTTTGCCATTGTTCCCTACTTGCTGACAGGTCAATAGGACCTTATTGTAAATAAAAAAAATAAAAAATAAAAACAGGTATCTAAGGAGAAGCTAGAAAAATGAAGGCTACAACCAATCGACCCTCAACTTCTGCGGTAGTCTTTAAATGCCAAAGATTTAAACATACGTACCTTTGGCACCCGTTTGATAGGATTGAATCTGCCTAGTTAAAACGCAGATATTTACATACTCTGTATGTAAAGCAGATGTTTACGTACTCTGTATTAAAGGACACAACATTGTTTTCCTTACTGTTTAACATTAAATCAGACTAAGCCTTTCCTGTTTTAAATGAGTTCACCAAAAAATACTGTTATTTGCTAAATGCCAGAATTGCTCACAATTCAGAAGTTTACATACACTAAGGTTACTACTACAAAGTGGGTTAAGGTTAATGAAGTCGATGTTTTGGAGTGGCCTTCATAAAGCACTGATCTCAACAGGTTGCAAATATAACTGAAAAGGTGTGTGAGAAAAAGGCTACCTAGAAAATTTGACTCAGGGCAATTCTTTTCTGGTTCAACCCTCCCACAGACTAGATGCAATATTACAACACATACATTTCCTCAAGCTAAGTATAATCTTCTGACTTGTTATTGTTATTGTTGTTTGTTATTTTATGTCAGTTGTTTTACTATGTTTTATAATGCTTGTGGGTTGACTGGATTGAAACAATGCACTGATTGTATTTATTTTCAGGACATGTTTTTACTTTATTTTTGATAAAATCATGCTCTGTGTAAGTCAATTCTTGAGGCTAGCTCTGACACAAAGGCATGCCCATAAACGTGGTGACCAAAAAGGAAAGAAAGAAACACAACAGTAAAATCTTTTGCTTTTTCATTTTGCTTACAGTCACTCTTTTGCTCTTATTCATTTCCATCACTTTTGGTTCAAAAAGACTGTATAAAAATAAACAAACATTGATTTGAAGTTGGGACACTGGATTTGTGGGCCAGAGTTACCTTAAAAAGATAGTCATGTGTTTGTTAGAGAGGAAATGAAGAAAGCTTTAAATATCCTTTTCTCAACATGTAGAAAATTCAAATAGCTCATGTCACTGCTGCGACGTAAATACTTCAGGTTCATTTTACTCGGTTAAAAAAAATTCAATGGTGCATTTAAATATGTTTGTTCTTTTGGTAAAGAAGGTTGTGCATCTCTGAAGTCCCTGCTTTATCATTAAATTGGAGACTACTCAACCAAGCTCACATAGCTCACATAATTATATATAGTTCTAAAATTACTTTAAAATAGCTCAGTTTCGGTTACATTTTGTATAAAGCTGTGACTTTGGCTTTGTGCTGTGGGAAGCTTTTCTTATCTATCTGTAGAGGACCCACAAGTAGTCATAATCCTGGCATTGCAGATGCCACTAGGTCACACTCACTAACTGCATCACTCATATTAAGTGAACATGTCTACTAGCACAATGTTACTGGTAGAGTTAAGTTTGCATTTCAAGCAACAACCCAAATTTAGCATAACACATCTCTTGAGTCTTCTTGGCATTAAGGAATGCTGAGGCACTTGCCTTTTTTGAGTTTACTAATTCATCACGGCAATCAACTGTAAAATACACTCAGATTAAATGCCAGTAAATCCTCTGTGCTTTGCTTTCTTTCCCTTTTTAAATATTTTAGAACATTGCCAACTGATGTGTTTTATCATGTTAATGAACTTGTCAGTGTCTGGATGGTGCACACCGAAGCAAGGTTCTTATTTATGTTTTTTTCATATCCTGAAAACACTTACATTTTAGCATATTTCAATAACAAATGTTTAAAAAAAACACAAAAAATTATGTTTAGTAATTGCAACTCAAATGAGTTGTCCAACAAAAGCATAGAAGCTTTTTTTCCCTTTTACTATCTTCATTGCAGGCATAGTGCCACTCAGGAGTTTATCCTGAGCACCAGCCAGCTGAATAGTTTCATATCTTAGTTTCTTATAAATTTCAAAGTAATCACCTTAGAAAAATGCTAAAAGTCCAAGAACTCCCTTTCATCTTTAGGCTCCCTGATAATTATTCTGAAAGCCGTGATAATGTGCTGCATTTAAAGGCCTGCATCTCAACTGGGAATTTATATGGTCGGGGTAAACTGTTTTCTTCACCAAGCTTCTAACTGAGGCTTTCTAAATAAGGTAGCATCATGCACTCTGTTGCTGTTTTTTTCCCCCATAAACACAGCAAAAGAAGTTGCGTCAATGTTGTAATTTTTAACACTTTGTTTTATCATAGTCCTAATTTGTTACCAAAACTATCACTGAAGCAAATCAATGTTGACTAATCATAGCAGATTTACTGAAAACAAAAGTTACACTAGTACAGCAATACAACATATTTCTGGGCTTACACTGTAGCTCCATGTTAGTGGTCAATATATGTTTTGCATGAAGTTTTTAGAGTAGCTATTTGAAATCCTTTTAAGTCCTCTGTTAACTTTTAAGAAACCAACATGTAAGCATCTTGGTGTAAAACAAGAAATACTGATAAGCATGCCCTGTTAGATAAGCATCCTGCACTGGTGTGGCAAATATTTTTTTATCTGACTAAAGCAATCATCCAAGAAGTATGAAGGAATATTACCAGACATGGTTTAGAATAACACCGCAGTAGTTATCTCAATTAAAAGCTGGTTGTTCTAATCTTGTTTGATCCAGCCTGATGTAGCCATGCTGACATGTACACTCAAGTGGAAAATCACAAAAACATAAACTTTCATAGATGGTTGGTTCCAAGGGGTGAGTTCCAAATTGCTGTCAGTTCCGCAAGCTAGAAAACGTAAGTAATAAACAGTAGGTAAGGTAAGGTAAGGTAAGGTAAGTTTATTTATATAGCGCTTTTCAGTAATGAGAAACTCAAAGCGCTGTACATACAATTACAATATAATCACAACGAAAATAAACACAGATACAGACACAGAAAACCAAATCAAATGATACTACAATCCTTTTAAGAAATCTAAAAATCTATGAATCCTTCTGAGAAATCTAAAAAGCTCTGGCCAACATTACAATGATACAGAAAACATTAATAATCCTTTGGGTTTTCTAAAGAGGTAATTATATCATTAAGTCCTCTATGTAGGGTAAAGTATCTTGTGCTAAGAGAGAATGATCCTTGGGTTCGCTGGTATAAATGCAATTGTAGTCCAATAATAACAGCCATTTGTGTCCATTGAAATTTAACTAAGCAATCACTGAGTTCTAACTAAGGAAGCTGAGTCACTTGTGTAAAAACAGCTTTTGTTCAAATTTTTAAGAAACTAGTATTATTTTCCTTTCACTGGTAAATCTAAAAATGTATGAAAAGGAGAAGAAATGAAGAAATGAAATCCACATTTAGGTAACAAAATAAGGAGCCTGGGAAAGTAACACACATAAGCAAAGATTTTGCAGGGGCATGGTGAACTCGTTATCGTGCCAATATTTTAGTATGATCATGTGTGGAAAGAATTAGACTGTCAACACTGACGAAGGTGCCATTGTCCTTGAAAAAGAGATGGAAGTTTTATCAAATGGCCATACAGTTCAGTTCACAGATGAAGGGGGTTGCTGTGGTAGAGCGTCGTGTTTACAGAACATCCAGGAGAAAGGTTTTGACAAGAGGCCTGTGAAGGCCATATCAGGACGCCTAATTAGACAAACAATAAATGTTTTGGTTCAGGTCGGCTGTGATTTTCCACCTGCCTTCAAAGTCTTACTGGCATTCTAATTTCAAATCCAAATAGCCACATTTCTGGTACTTTCAGTAGATCCTGAGCAAACAACTTTCTCCAAGATTAAATCATATCACCTTTGAGTCCGGGAAACGCAGCCAGCCTGCGATTCTGGATCGGGTCCAGTTTGCGATTCTGCTCTCTTAACATATCAGTCTGAGTGCTGAGAGCTCTAAAGATCCCTTCAAACATCCCAGGCAGCTTTGGAGTGCTTTGAAAAGCTGCCGATGTTTTACGAATCTTTCGATAAGCCAGGTAACCGGTAACTCCAAAAAGCAGAAATCCTGTTATCAGAAATCCAATTATGTACAAATCTTCCACGTCCTCGACTGACATTGTTTTCAGGCACACAATCTTTCACTGCTGCCAGGAATCCATTGCGTATCTGGAGAAGAACGTCCCGTCTGGACAAGAGGGTTCCCCTTTACCCTGTCTTCCCGTCGAGAAATTTTGATTGATTGCGTTGAGAGACCAGCTGACCAAATCCATAATGAACAAATTAGGAGGATATGCGAACGGAGGCTCTAAGAAAAACAGACAAAAAGCTGAAGCAGGGCAAAAAATGGGGGAGGATCAAGGAGAGAGTGGAAAATCGTCTGACCCCACCAAGAGCAGAAGAGAAGAGAGTAAGCTGCAAAGGTTTACTGTAGTTCTGTATTGTGTTTACCTGGTGTCATTCACAGTGAAACAATTCATTTTTTTTATAATTCTTTACATGATTTTATTAACATGCAATCAAGTTGGTTGCCTTTTTTTTAACAATATACTATAAAAAGTTAATGAAAATACATGCTTTCATTTTGTCAGTCAGTCATTTTCTACCGCTTATTCCATAGTGGGTCACAGGGGAGCTGGTGCCTATCTCCAGCAGTCTATGGGCAAGAGGTGGGGTACACCCTGGACAGGTTGCCAGTCCATCACAGGGCAACACACAAACAACCACGCACACACTCATTCATACACCTAAGGGCAATTTAGAGAGACCAATTAAACTAACAGGCATGTCTTTGGACTGTGGGAGGAAGCCGGAGTACCTGGGGAGAACCTGCACATGCATGGGGAGAACATGCAAACTCCATGCAGAAAGACCCCTGGCCAGGAATTGAACTCAGGACCTTCTTGCTGCAAGGTAACAGTGCTACCAACTGCACCACCGTGCAGCCCTGCTATATACAAAATGTGTGAAATTCTATAATGTATTTGCCCATAATCAAGTCTGGTGTAATTCAACTTTCTGTTCATAAAGAACTGAGTCAAAACTAAACTGCGCCACCGTGCAGCCCGCTTTCATTTTGTTTAATACCAAATTCTGACACTAAAATCTAAATGCCGCATCTGAAATCCTGACTCATCTGACCGTGCCACGTTTTTCAAATATGTTATTGTCCAATGTTAGTGAGCCTGTCCAAATTGTAGCCTTAGTTTCCTTTTCTTCTGCTACTATAACTCATCTGTTTCAAGGTTCAACTTGTTGTGCATTTACAGATAGCATTTCAACTATCTAGGTTCTAGCAAGTGTTTTTTGAACTACCATTGCTTTTGTATCACCTTGAACCTTTCTGCCCAATCTCCTCTAACCTCTGACACTGGGCATTTTTGCTCATTTTTGGACCAGTCTGATGGTTGAGTGTGAAAATCCCGGTAGATCGACATTTTCTGAAATACTCAGACCAGCTGTCTGGCACCAACAACCATGACATGTACAAAGTGACGTAAATCCATTTTCTAATACATCAAACTTCAGGAAGTTGTCTTTCTAACAACTAGATGCCTGAACGCATTGGGTTGCTGCTATATGATTGGATGATTTGTTATTTGTTTTCACAAGGGAATGATTAGGTTTACCAGAAAAAAACATCTACTTAGTGTATGTGTCTAATCTGCTCATGTATATTTGAAGATGTGTCTCTGACTTTTGCATATGTGGCTGACATTACACATTACAACTATCTATACATATTTTATTTCAAGCTCTGTTTGTATTGTTTGGCATTCATTTTGGAAAGCAAATTAAGAACCTCATTATGCAGAAACACTGGTTTCCTTAATTAGCATATCGTTAGTCTCATAGCATAATTGCCTAAGTCATATTTAGGCTATGAGGCTAACACTATTACTATAAATTTGTTTTCACTAATGTATTATTTCAATCATTCATAAACTGTGTTTGAACTATGAAGGATAAATTGTTCTCTTTCACCCAGTTTAAGCAATTTAATTCAAAATTCTACCTTCTACAAATTGATTAATGTGTAGTAAAGTGGTGTGCCATTGCTCATCAGGTATTTAAAATGTCTTAATGTTTACTGGTTCACAGTTCAAATGAGCACATACAAGACAGGGATACATTAAACCAGTTAGAATGTATTGCATTAGATAAATCTGTCCGCAGGTTTTTTTATTCGTCTTTAGGAAGCAGTTAAGCTATCACTGAGGAAAGCCATTTTCTCACTGTATCAAGAAACAGGCACCAAACAAACTGCTCAAACAAACTTGCTGATAAATTAAGAACAATGATAGTGAGATAAACTGAATTTTAAAGTGCTCAGATGACACCAGTCTCTTGCAAACATCTCTACTGTGCCACTTTTGTTAAAGATAAAAACATCTGATTAGACCATCAATTGGACTTTATTGCATACACAATCATTCTCTACTTTTCAGGGCAACAAATACGTTTTGCAAATGTCTCCAGATGAAATTGTCATCTCTGAAGCGCAATAAATGTGTAATGTTTTGCTAACCAAACTCACCTCTGCTAAACTGAATTTAAGAAGTACATGAAGACTTCTAAATATAGATATCTAGTAATCCTGCCTTTGCATCAGATCTACTTAAAATTTATCAGCTTGTCTAACACTCAAAACAGCTAAAATCCTTGACGATACGATCATGAAAAAAATCAATCTAGTCAGTATTCAAAAAAATACTTGTGGTTTTGATAAAAATGTTTGATGTGGCTAAGATAAACAATATTCTTAAGGAAAAGCAAAACAACGCAAAGACCACAACCCAGTGTTTGTTGCATATTGCTTTGTTATGTTTCTAAAAACGGAAATAGAGACTTTTCTTAATGGATTGATGTCTTTAAAGCTTCGTCAGTGGACATTTTGGCTGGCAGCAGTTTAGTAGGCATTTTTCTAGTATTTGCTGGTTTGATCTTTGGCTTCTAGTGAAAAGATTAGTTGTTTTGCAATTGGAAAGGTCTGTTACATTTCAGCTTTCTCCTTTGCTGCCAGTTGATGTACTCTTGAGCACTGAAGTAAACCCCGACTTCTCTACCACTCTGCATATCAATAAGAATGTGCTATTTGTAAGAGGAACCGGTAGTATGGTTCTAGTGTAAAAAATCATTTGGAGTGTTCAGAATGACTAGAAAAGCTCTGTATGTCTTAGGAATATCAAAGCATAGATTGAAAAAAAAAGTTATTTTAATATATTGTTTGTATATGACCTTTACAGCAGATATAGGAACTTTGAGGCTTGGTTTAGGCTGCTTTTTAGACTTGAGACTCAATTTAGAGTTTTGCCCTAAAGACTTGCAACCTGACCTTGAATGAATTTGAGCTGTTTCTGAAGGAAAAATGCCTAATCTTTCCACCATCACCCTCTTATTGTTAAGCTATCTGCGTTATAACAAAGACACCTCTGGCTGTTCATTCACAAATTTGATATTCTTTCTCATTTAATCACTACACAGCACTTCATTCATTGTAGTGTAATTTTTAGCGTACTGGAAAAACATGTTTAAAACTACATTTTAGGCCTGACAATAAATGCTTTACATTCAGAACATGGTTTGGTTTGAAAATATATATATAAAACGTTTGAATTAGAGTGAGGAGAATGAACATTGGCAATAAGATTTTCACAATTTGTTACATTGCAACCACAAACCTTTAAGTTATTTTATTGTTATGTGACAGACCAGCACAAAGTAGCTGCATAATGCATTATTGTCAAGTGGATAGATAATAGTGGATGGTTTTAATTTTTTTATATTAAAATCTGAAATGTGTGACTTGCATTTGTATTGAGGTTCCCTGAGTTAGTGTAGAACCAGCTCTTGTTGTTTCACCCACTTTTCTTTGCAAAATAGCTGATGCACACCTACCACATTTGATCCAATTTAAACAGACCAGAGTTTGTTTTCCATTCACGACCCATATTCAGAAGCTTCAATCCTCGAGCTTCAGTTGTCGTGGGTTTGACTCCTGGCCCAGGAGACCTTTGGTGCATGTCTTCCCCCTCACTCCACCCCATTCCTGTCAGTTTCCAGTCAGATTTGAGGAAAAAGTCCATTTAGTCATTACAGAGGCTTGAGGCTCTGAAGTTGGGCAAAAGATTTAAGACTTGATTTTGACTTGAAACTGAACTTGCCTCTCAAAAAATTAAGACTTGACTTGGACTTGGAAAAATGACTTATAAACATCTCTGGATGTTTGTTCCCTAGTGTTCTCAAACAAACCTCTATGATCTTCACAGAACAGCTGCCTTTATACTGGGAGTAACTTACTTACAGGTGTTTATTAATAAAGTGACATTTTAGTACAATTGAGTGCACTACATTTTATTTAGAGGTTTTGGAGTAAAGAATGATGAATACAAATGCATGCCTCACCTTTTAGTTATTATTTGTAAAGATTTAGAAAACTGTGTATCATATTCCTTCTATTTTCACTTCATATTGGTATATGACATGAAGTCCAATGAATTTATGGTTGTGACAAGACGAAATGTCTCAAAACAATACTTTTGCAAAGGTACTGTAAGTACCAACTGAAAAAAAGCCTGAATTATATTGTAATTTTCTATACCTTTCGCAATTTTTTAACATAAAAGGGTACTGTTCCACATAAGTCACTAGGTTAAACAGTGACATTAAACACATCTACTTTGACTTTTTTTCCCTTTATCCTCTTATAAATGACAAAAGACTTTGAGGTATGTTTTATCTTATACTTAATTCACAAGCATGACTTTTGTACTAACAGATGTCTGGACAGGCACACATTACTACACCAGAAGGGTGAGACTTTTAAAAGCATTTCTTTTCTTCCTTTTTTCCCACGGCTCAGCTGTGGTCCAGACCACTGAGTGCATGCCAAATGCTCATGTTTCATTATTATTAACACATAGCTGAAGTGTTCCTGACAAGCCTTCAAATACATTGTCATGTAAAACCGTTCTCTCATACTTTAAAAATTCTCTGCAACACTCAATTATTACTAACCTCAACAGATTACCTCCTTAGGTTTGTTTTCTCCTACAACCATGTTTATAGGGGCTTAGCAAAAGTACTGTGTACTGCACTCAAATAGCTCCCCAAGGCCTGTCAGAGTCCAAACGATAGCTTTTTTCAATCATGTATTTTGACAACCTATGCTTGCAGCAGACTTAAATGAATGCGTGGAACACAAGAAACCCAACTAATGAGAGGAGATTTGTAGAACAATCAAAGTATACAAAGAAGATGGGACAGATTCTCTGCTGAACCTAGCTCCCTTTTTGTCTTATTTTTTGTTTCTTCTGCTTCATTAGCCAGTTGTTTCATCACACTTGTAAAATCTCGAAGTCCACACTGGATGACTAAAACCTTCTTGAAACGTGTGTTATGCTATCTTGATTCCCAGATTGAAACAAGGTCTCTCTTGCTCCTCTACCTTTTTCCTTTTGTCCCCCATTTCTATGCTTTCATGATTCATTGTAACCTGCAAGTAAACACTCATGGCTTGATGTGCACATTGTTGTTTGTTGCTAAGTTTCTGTACTCTAATTGGGAACCATTGTGCTTGGTGGTTCCAAGTACCAGCTTCCTTACTGATGAATTGTATTTCCAAATTATTTTCCATACATTGTACCTTTCTATGCACCAAGTATAATAACTTATTGGGAATTACCTCGAGAGCGACTCACTACTTTACAAAGTGCTTTGTGCAGCACTGCTGGGCTGAGATGTGTATTGTGCTTGTCATTAGAGTGGCTGATGGCTCTTCTCAAGAAGAATGTACCCAGGAGGAAAAGGACAGAGATCAAATGAGTGCCTAGTCTCTCAAGTCATATCTGATTAGTTGCTATGTCCAGACACCTCATGCTGCGAGGCACACTGGTTCTGACTTGTGTTTTAGCTGTGCAGGGCATTTTTGTTGTTGTTGCAACAAAAGACGTATTTTTAAGACAAAGGGTTGAAATGGGTAATTTCATGACTGATTCTGCAATATGCACAGAGGCATGAAGTTCTATTCAGCACATTTGTAAATGAATTCCCTTTGAACATTTTAATCGTGGTGTAATTATGTCATGATTTCTTCTCTGATCTGATCTTAAGCCATCAATAATAGTAGTCACTCCCATACTTTGAATAGAATAGAGAACAATAGTATCAAACAGAATAAAATAAATTATTCTTTATTGTGCCTCAGTGGGGAAATTCAGGTGTACCAGCAGCAAAGTGACAGGCAAATGGTGGCATACAGAATTACAAAGAGGTAACAAATATAAAAACAGAAATAAGCCACTGTGCAGTAAGGGCAAATCACAGCAAAAATACTGCACAGGTTTTAAAAGTAAATTAAAAATAGCATACTCAGATTTCAAGACATGCAACTCAGTAGGATGATTTAAAAAATAAACAAAATGGGCTTGTATATTTTTAAAGATTATTTATAAGAAATGGAAAAACTGCAAATAACAGCAGAGATGTAAATACTTATTGAATTGGTTGGGAACAGCTGCTGGGAGGACAGATCTGCAATAACATTCCTTTGTGCAACTAGTCTGTCACTGAAGGAGCTCTCTTGTCTGCAACAGCTTCATGCATTGGGTGGGAGACATTGTCAAACAATGATGTTAGTTTTGCTAGAATTCTTCTGTCTCCCATCACCTGCACCAGGTTGAAGGGGCATTCTAGGACAGAGATTCCCCTCCTGATGATCTTATTTAACTGCTTCCTCGCAGCTGTAGATAAGCTGCTGCTACAACAGACAGCATCATAGAAGACGGCTACAGAGTCAAAAACGGTCTTCAGTAGCACTCCAAAGATATCAGTCTCACTAGCAGTCTACTCTGACCCTTCCTGTAAACAGCATCAGTGTTTATTGTTTAGGTGTACACTCAGGTACTTATAAGAGTCTACTATCTCAATGTCGGTGTCATGATTTGTGAGGCAAGAGCTGGACCAACTTGCAGGCAGGTTTTTGGGAGCGGCATTTTGAGTCAAAATAGTTAATGACAAAAAGTAAAAACACAAAAACTTACAGACTAGCACAAGGAGGAGAGCTCAGAGCAAGGACTGAAGACTGGATTGGAATGAGGGGAAACAATAGGCATAGTAATAGAAGCATATAGCGGAGAGCAGACAGGTACTGGTAAGTATATATATATATATATATATATATATATGTATATATATATATATATATACATGCTAAGGCAGAGGTGGAGAAATGATAGGGAAACCGGAAGAGCTAATCAGAGGACTGAGTAACAGCTGAGACCAATAAGGCAGAGGAGCTAAAGGATTAGAGAAAATGAGCAGGAACAGAACAGAGACACAGCAAATAATTCTAACAGAAATAAAACAAAATGTACATAAACACTAACCCTAAAAAAAATAAACTAATAAGACAAGCACTTATAATGGACACGGAGAAACGAGAAAGAGAAACATGAAAGAATTAATAAAATCTAACACTAACAGATCATGACAGTCAGTACCCTGGATGTTCACTGGTGTGAGTGTGGTAGGTCTGTTTCTGTGGAAATCCATTCCACACCTTCTATGGTGCTGTCGGTGTCCTTCCCATGAGGAGCGCAGAGGTCCTCCCACACAGTGCAGCTGAAACTGTCCCTCAGAGATTCTTCAGTCTCCTCAAATCATCTCTTCACCATGCTTGTCACAACTGGGATCTTTACACAAGCTGGGGATGAACCAGGTTGTAATCTGAACTCCCCAGGGGAGGGAGAGGTGATGAACTGTATGCCTCTTTGGTGTTGGCATTTAATAAGTCCAGCTTTTTATTGTCTCTGGTGTGGCAGTTAACATACTGGCTGAAGGTGGGAAGAGTGGAGGATAGGGAGACTGACTAAAACCCCTGGAGATCAAAAAAATAGCCTGGGGATGTTGTGGTTGGAGTCTGTTGGTAACAGTGTCAATACAATCACATGGTGCTGAAGCATTAGCAGACAGAGGAATGAATATACACCATTATCACAATACGGTAGATAATACGTCCACATGCTAACAGGTAGCAGCTTAATGCCCTTACTGCAGAGCATCTCTTTGAGAGTTAAATGCCCAGAGTTGCACCATCTATCATTTATAAATACAGTCCGACCCCCTTCTCTATCCTTACCACTCACTGTGGTTCCGTCAGCCCAGAGGAAATTAAATCCATCCATGTTTATGCTTGTGTTTGGACAGTTAGCCACGTTACTGTCAGGATACCCAAGTTGTTCTCTTGATAAGCCTGCTGATGCCTGGTAAATGCAGCCAATTTGTCCTACATTTCCAATGATGATGAATGGTATGATGAGTTTGTACCTTCCCCTCCTGGTGCGACATTCGATGCTGGCGTGGGTCCCGCATCTCTCCCTTCTAAGCTTGTGGGAAACATCAGGCCTCTTGCTGGGATGCAGCACCAGAAAGCTACCGAGAGCTAACAACTGATCTCTGGTGTAAACAAGGAAGTGTGGCTGCTCATGTGGTCTCAAAACACAAGTGCTTTAAGTAAACAAATAAAAACAAAGTTTAAAAGAGAAATCCTCAGGACCATATGGGAAATGCTGACACAGACTATGCCAAGAACAAGACAACACCAAGAACCGAACGGATATAACAATAAAAGAAACAGCAAGCTCAAAATGTGAATTCACTGAACATAAAACTGAATCAAACAGACAAAATCAGATGTGCTTTATTGGATGTTGTTGACTCTGAAAATCTCAAAAAGAACAGAATTGCTAAATGTAAAAAGAATAGCTATAAAATAATCAGCTCTATCATTTCAGAATGGTTACATTATAATAGAACAGTGGAAAAAAAGAACAGATCACAAAAAGTCACCATCATGAGTAGTAGACATGCAGTTTAAAAGACAATGTGCATCTGTAAGAATATATACATTTGGTTTTGTGTGGTGGAATTAATCAAACATTTACCTAAACCTCTGCTTTGTTTGCTGCTTTTGGATGCTGTTTTATTGAAGCCAATAGGTACATTTTTGTGGGGCACCACATGGCTCAGTGGTAGAGCAAGATAACCATATATCAGAACCAGCTGTATTGGCCAAGTTTACGTGCACAAACAAGGAATTTGATTTTGGTTTCCACTGCTTACCAACATTAGCTTCAACTCTATAAACTTTAGAGGAAATAAAAAGATAAAAGAGTGGTAGGTATATATATATATATATATATATATATATATATATATATATATATATATATATATATATATATATATATATATATATATATATATATATAATGTGTGTATGTGTGTATGGACAGACAATTTTTATTTATTTTTTTATATACAGAGAAAACAGAAAGGCAGGTTGTGACAGGCTTATGCGTATGGTTATTTTGTTTGACAGCAGACTACTCTGACCATCAAGTGTTCATTGTGGAGGATACAGTCTCCAGTCTCTACTGTAGCCTGCCTGTATGGAGGTTCCTCGATGCAGCTGTCCTGTTTGCGATTCACTATGCTGTTTGTCCTGTCAAACTATGAATTAATTAAGGCCACTATTGTCACAAAATTCTTTGATGGTTATGCTTTGTTATTTTATTTTATTTTTTCTTTGCTGTATATAACTCTAAATTCCTTTATGTATGAATTGGGCAATATAAATGAACTTGTTTTGTCTTGCCTACAAAAAAGGCACAGGTTTGCCAACTATAATTGAGAAAATTCCATTTGAGTTTTTCCAAATTTTTATTTTTGAAAGCATTTTACAGTCTGTTTGTAGTATTTTAATTATTCTGTACTATATTGTTTGTAATGTTTTTTAACCTTTATTCATGGTTATTTATTATTTTTCCTATTATTTAATTATCCTTTCTAAAATTACCTTACTAGAGGTGCACCTTTAAACTCTCCTGCTGCTAAAACTATTTAATTTCCCCTTAGGGGAATATATATATTAATAATTGTATGATTATTATGGAAGTTTGTGTTCATTTCTTCGACTGTTTAGTGGCTGGATTCCTGCACGATCGAGGCGGTAGCGTTTTATTAATTCACTGTCATTGTTCGGAGAATATCTCCGAATATCTTCTTTTATAGGGGTGCAAAAATATTTATGAAACAAATTGTGAAGTATCTTCTCAGTAAGTTACTGTGAGAACAGACTTTGTTTATCTTTGTCCTCTGCAGCTGCCTGAAATCAGTCCTGGCAGATGACCTTCAGTGTACCAGATGCTGATGAGTCTAACCCAGAGTCTCATCAGCATAATATAATACAGATAAACATAACCATAAGTTCACAGTCATAAGGTTAGGAAAGTAAAGTTCAACCCAGTCGTGAAATTTTTTAGCAAGCTACAAAGATTTTTATCACACTGGCCAGTCAAGCACTGTGGTATCAAGGTCATTAAGCTGGTATTTGTACTTTTGATAGTGTGGGCAATCTAGGAGTCTAGTTCTGCTGGAAATTAAAATCAGCATGTCCATAAAGCTTGTCTGCAAGGAGCGCTCTAACATTTTCTATTAGACTGCTGCACTAATTTTGTCTTGTTAAAACACAGTGGACCAACACCAGCAAATGATATGGCTTCCCAAATCATCACTGACTGTGTAAACTTCACACTGGAGCTCAAGCAACTTGGGAATTTGTGCCTCTCCATTTGTTTTTCAAACTTCATGAGCTTGATGTACAAACAAAATGCAAAAAAAAATACATTAATCTGAAACAAGGACCACTTAGCAAGTCTCTAGTCATTCTTCTTAGCCCAGGTAAGACTTTTCTGACATTGTGTCAGGAAGGCTTAAAATAAGGAAAGCTGCAGTTGTTTTCCAAGTCCTGGATATGCCTGTGTGTGGTGGATGCTTTCAACTGCAGTGTCCATCTGGTGTATGTCCCCCAAACTCTTGATGTATTTGCTTAAAATCCTCCCAAGGGTGTGGTTATCCATGTTGCTTGTGTCATTTTTTTCAACCACACTTTTTTATTCGTTTTGCAACCCCCCCCCCCCATCTTTTGGTGGGTGTCACAATAACAGGACCATAAGATTATTTAAAAAAAAAATTTTTTTTTTCATTGTATCATTTATTCTTCTAATTTTCTAAGAAATTGTTGGGTTTTATTTGCTAGCAACCATCTTCATCTAAATAATCACACTGTATAATGAGTCTATATCATGAGTTATACTTTTTCAATGGATAACTAAAATTATTTTTTCAATTGTGATATAATTTATTAAGATGTGCATATCTCTCTCTTGCTTTTAACTATTTTCTTGTTTCTTTTTTAAATTGTGTAATTGTAAGGATATATATATATATATATATATATATATATATATATATATATATAATATAAATGGTATTGAGTAAAAAGGTACTGTAGATTTATTTGATTACATCACAACTTTGCACTATAGCATTTACCTGATTTATTGTTGCACTACAGTGAAACCTTGACTATCAAGCTGAATTGTCCAAACAGGCAACAAACCCGATGAGGGAGAATTTTTTTTTTCTAATTTTTCTTGTACCTCATTTTTTGAGGGTCACTTTTCTCATCCCAGAAATATTTCTGCTGTTTGACACCACACCAGGGAAATGCGGAACCAATGTGCTGCAGCGGAAAATTAACTCTCTCTGGAAACTGTTTCATGTCAACAGTGCTGGTGTCAACATTCCCACAGGACAGTCATTTTAAATTATAATTATTACTGCTAATATTACTTTTTATGAGCGATAATACTTTATTCAAATGGCTTGAGGCATATTTTTCTCAGGCTTGTGAGAATCTGTGTTTGCTGGTATTAATACTAGACTTTGTGTTGGGTTATATAGTGATGTAAAACATATTACTTAATGTAACTTAAGCAAACATTTTGCTTCTACTGTGACTGCATAATATCCCTGTTGATGGGCACATTATGTATTGTTTCCCATGTTTATCTCCCATTTGACTTTCTCAATGGGTTGGCATCAGATTGCCTCAACTCTACTCATGGTGTGATATATTTGGCTATAAGACATCCTTAACATAGCTGCATCTAAACCTGTGGCAGTGATATGAGGTAATAGGTGAATTTTGACAACATTAATAAAGTGATAACAATACTGACTTATTTATGTCACTATAATATAATTATCAAATTTTTTATGTGTTTTGATTATCCTCCACCCATTGTTAAAGTTAGGGCTTCACCTGGGTCAAATTTAGTAAAAAATATCTTGTTAAGCACCTATTGGTATCTGATTATGAATCAATTCATTGAATAAAAAATGGTCGACAGATTAATCGATCAGCAAAATAATCGTTAGTTGTAGCCCTACTAAAGGATCTAGCACCTGTTTTGAAACTTGTTGGGTCAAACTTTACTGTCAAAAGAAAAAAAATCATCTCTTTTTTTCTTTAGGGTCTTGGTGCCTTTCTCCCTGTTTTAGCAACAAGAACAAAGTGTAAACATTTAATATAGAAAAGGTACAGATTTTCTGTATTTGTGTGCATAAGTGTTATTGTTTTTGTGTTAGATTCAAGATTTATTAAAAAAAGGTATACCCTCAAATCCTTTTTTCCATGCCTCAAACATGTAAAGACAAGAAGATAAGCGAGTGGAACACAAGATTAGCACTGAATATGAAAAAAAAAAAACAGTGAGGTTTTAATACAGAATTAAATGCCTTGTTCTTTAGTGCTTAACCTGAAAGAAGAGAAAAGGTCACCCTGGAAATAAGCATTAGGAGTAAATAATATCAACCAGTGTCAGCTGTGGTTATTTAAATTCAAGCAATGACTTATTAAAAAAAAGGGTCCATGTCACATTAAGGATTAGAATTTTCTATTTAAGCATGAAATTAGTCCTATGCTATTTGCTGTAAAGACAAATAATGTTTCATTTCAAGTCAGATCCCTGCACTATGGATTCCCACAAAACGTAGGATCATTTGTTTCATATAAATGGTCAAATAACGTGTAACGTAATTATCCATAAAAAATCTAAATAAAATGTATTTAGTGTTGAACCCTATTGGGATGCAGTGATATTAGCTACATGAAATTTATTTGAGAAATAAACTCAGGCACCCCACATACACTGTAAAAACTTACACATACAAAATTCTTTTACCACTGTCTGTCATGTAATCAGATCTATCTATCTATCTATCTATCTATCTATCTATCTATCTATCTATCTATCTATCTATCTATCTATCTATCTATCTATCTATCTATCTATCTATCTATCTATCTATCTATCTATCTATCTATCTATCTATCTATCTATCTATCTATCTATCTA
The DNA here is from genome assembly GCF_021462225.1 of Girardinichthys multiradiatus. Lineage (NCBI taxonomy): Eukaryota > Metazoa > Chordata > Actinopteri > Cyprinodontiformes > Goodeidae > Girardinichthys > Girardinichthys multiradiatus. Next base: position 11,560,571 of record NC_061812.1, on the reverse strand, counting down.
TCTATCTATCTATCTATCTATCTATCTATCTATCTATCTATCTATCTATCTATCTATCTATCTATCTATCTATCTATTCTATTTTTCACCGTTGATATTCAGATGTTCATATACCCGTCCACATGCAGTTGCTGCAGGAATGCGGATAAGAGTTCAAATGTAGGAAAAGAAACTATGAACCTTCAATTCAATTCAGTTGAAACTTGCAAAACCTATGCAGACTGGATATGTCCAGTTTGGCCTTGATGTCTTTTAAGACCTGTTTTTTTTTTTTTTAACTCACGTGCCTATTGGAGTCATAACCCAATCTGTGATATTTGGCATTGAATTGCCAAAATATTAGTCGCCATTGGTCTTGTGGCTATAAACACCTATATTTTTTTCAATAACTGAGTTTTGTTTTATTATTCAATGCTAATTAAACAAATTTTTAAAATTCCTTTACCAATATGATGCAGGTAATTATTATTGTTCTGTGCTTTTTTTTAACATCACTTACCATACTGCAGCAATATTTTATGAATCATGTTGGCTGAAAAGTTACTGAGCTCAGAAAATAGCTTGGGAGAACATGGTTAGAGTTGCACACTATCACTAAAGCTACTAATGAGCAATGAGAAGTACGGTAATTATTATGTGATACGCAGTCAGTTTAAGTGAGTAAGACAGTGTTAGACAGAGTAACAAGCAGCACACATGCATAGATTCAACTCACATCTTCAGCTGTCAAATTATATGCTTCCATGCAGTCTACATTTCAAGCTTAAAAGATGGACTTTGACACTGTAGATTCAGTGTTAAGTGCAGTCATCCTTATTGGTTGAAATTATGTAATATGCATATTGTGCAACAACCATGTGCAGTAACAGACAAGGCTCGTTGGGGTAATTTGAGCCAGTAGTAGTCTTTAGAATATATAGAAATATATTTATTTTAGGCAGCTTTTCCTCTGGTTCCTTGATTACCAATGTAGCAAAATACAGCAACAACCATTTATTTTTTGTACATGTGACATTCTCACACAACTGCCAAAAGCTGATTTGGAAAACACTGGTGGTTTTTGTGCAGTTATTTTTTCACAACATACTATAAAGAGACATATTTGTCTGCATAGGGACCCATAAAGTGTCCCATGTTGGTACCAGATAACAAGATTTAATTTCACATTCAGCATATACTAAATGATGTAGACAAAAGCAGGAAATCTTTTTGGGGGGTTAGGGAGGTAATAGTACAGAGGCCATTTAAAAGTTGTTCCAAAGAGATTCTGGGTAAGTTTTACAATGTGTGACTTTTTTTGTCTTAGTCATTGAATAATATAGGTGCCATCCTATTAATAATCCAGGCTGGGTGGACAGACCCATAAAATGAAGACAGCTGCTAAACATTCTTCAGCTCAGTTTAGTTTTGACTCAGTTCTTTATGAACAGAAAGTCGAATTACACCAGACTTGATTATGGGCAAATACATTATAGAATTTCACACATTTTGTATATAGCAGGGCTGCACGGTGGTGCAGTTGGTAGCACTGTTGCCTTGCAGCAAGAAGGTCCTGGGTTCAATTCCTGGCTGGGGGTCTTTCTGCACGGAGTTTACATGTTCTCCCCATGCATGCGTGGGATCTCACTGGGTACTCTGGCTTCCTCCCACAGTCTAAAGACATGCCTGTTAGGTTAATTGGTCAATCTAAATTGCCCTTAGGTGTATGAATGAGTGTGTGCTTGGTTGTTTGTGTGTTGCCCTGTGATGAACTGGCAACCTGTCCAGGGTGTACCCTGCCTCTCGCCCATAGATTACTGGAGATAGGCACCAGCTTCACTGCGACCCACTATGGAATAAGCGGTAGAAAATGACTGACTGACTGTTCTCATTGGTGTTTTGCCGTTCATTCTACATCTCCTTACCTGTCTGTCCTTGATGGAACCCTTTGATATTTGATTGAAGTTGCCTTAATGTATGTATATTGTATTATGCTGCCCTCTTTTGTGCTTAAATTTGCAATATGTGTGGCCATTAGATGCTTACACAGTTATGTTTGACAGAAGATTCAGTTCTGGCTAATAGTGTACAGGTCCTTCTCAAAATATTAGCATATTGTGATAAAGTTCATTATTTTCCATAATGTCATGATGAAAATGTAACATTCATATATTTTAGATTCATTGCACACTAACTGAAATATTTCAGGTCTTTTATTGTCTTAATACGGATGATTTTGGCAAACAGCTCATGAAAACCCAAAATTCCTATCTCACAAAATTAGCATATTTCATCCGACCAATAAAAGAAAAGTGTTTTTAATACAAAAAACGTCAACCTTCAAATAATCATGTACAGTTATGCACTCAATACTTGGTCGGGAATCCTTTTGCAGAAATGACTGCTTCAGTGCGGCGTGGCATGGAGGCAATCAGCTTGTGGCACTGCTGAGGTCCTATGGAGGCCCAGGATGCTTCGATAGCGACCTTTAGCTCATCCAGAGTGTTGGGTCTTGAGTCTCTCAACGTTCTCTTCACAATATCCCACAGATTCTCTATGGGGTTCAGGTCAGGAGAGTTGGCAGGCCAATTGAGCACAGTGATACCATGGTCAGTAAACCATTTAGCAGGTGCCAGGTTGTGCTGAAAAATGAAATCTTCATCTCCATAAAGCTTTTCAGCAGATGGAAGCATGAAGTGCTCCAAAATCTCCTGATAGCTAGCTGCATTGACCCTGACCTTGATAAAACACAGTGGACCAACACCAGCAGCTGACACGGCACCCCAGACCATCACTGACTGTGGGTACTTGACACTGGACTTCTGGCATTTTGGCATTTCCTTCTCCCCAGTCTTCCTCCAGACTCTGGCACCTTGATTTCTGAATGACATGCAGAATTTGCTTTCATCCGAAAAAAGTACTTTGGACCACTGAGCAACAGTCCAGTGCTGCTTCTCTGTAACCCAGGTCAGGCGCTTCTGCCGCTGTTTCTGGTTCAAAAGTGGCTTGACCTGGGGAATGCGGCACCTGTAGCCCATTTCCTGCACACGCCTGTGCACGGTGGCTCTGGATGTTTCTACTCCAGACTCAGTCCACTGCTTCCGCAGGTCCCCCAAGGTCTGGAATCGGCCCTTCTCCACAATCTTCCTCAGGGTCCGGTCACCTCTTCTCGTTGTGCAGCGTTTTCTGCCACACTTTTTCCTTCCCACAGACTTCCCACTGAGGTGCCTTGATACAGCACTCTGGGAACAGCCTATTCGTTCAGAAATTTCTTTCTGTGTCTTACCCTCTTGCTTGAGGGTGTCAATAGGGGCCTTCTGGACAGCAGTCAGGTCGGCAGTCTTACCCATGATTGGGGTTTTAAGTGATGAACCAGGCTGGGAGTTTTAAAGGCCTCAGGAATCTTTTGCAGGTGTTTAGAGTTAACTCGTTGATTCAGATGATTAGGTTCATAGCTCGTTTAAAGACCCTTTTAATGATATGCTAATTTTGTGAGATAGGAATTTTGGGTTTTCATGAGCTGCATGCCAAAATCATCCGTATTAAGACAATAAAAGACCTGAAATATTTCAGTTAGTGTGCAATGAATCTAAAATATATGAATGTTAAATTTTCATCATGACATTTTGGAAAATAATGAACTTTATCACAATATGCTAATATTTTGAGAATGACCTGTATATTTGGGTATTATGTCATGATATAATTTCTTTATAAACAGGAAGCAACAAAAAACAAGCCAAAGGTCCTTTTTAACATGTAAACATATAGTAATTGTACGGTTGTTAAAAATAGAATGTGCCTTTTCATTAGGGATGCACGATATATCAGCATTGACATCGATATTGGCCGATATTAGTCGGTCTTTAACATATCGGTATCGGTCTGATAAGCAAAACTGGGCCGATATTAATAACCAAACTTTATTACCATCTTGTTTGTGTATGTGTTTCTGGAGCATGAGGGGAGGGGGTTGGCCATGTGGTATTTGGGCATGTGACAGTGATACAGTGCAGGACTGTGGAGTGTTTAACTAAAGCAGAGAACCAATGTCAGTGGTGTGGTCGTTTTTTCACAGTGTTGAAAGGGTAGTGAGATATACACTCACCGACCACTTTTTTAGGTACACCTGTCCAACTACTCGTTAATTCAAATTTCTAATCAGCCAATCACATGGCAGCAACTCAATGCATTTAGGCCTGTAAACATGGTCAAGACGATCTGCTGCAGTTCAAACCGAGCATCAGAATGGGGAAGAAGGGTGATTTAAGTGACTTTGAACATGGCATGGTTGTTGGTGCCAGACGGGCTGGTCTGAGTATTTCAGAAACGCACAACACGTCGAACCTTGAGGCAGATGGGCTACAGCAGCAGAAGACCACACCGGGTTCCACTCCTGTCAGCTAAGAACAGGAAACTGAGGCTACAGTTCGCACAGGCTCACCAGAATTGGACAATAGTAGATTGGAAAAAAGTTGCTTGGTCTGATGAGTCTCGATTTCTGCTGCAACATTTGGATGATAGGGTCAGAATTTGGCGTCAACAACATAAAAGCTTGGATCCATCCTGCCTTGTATCAACGGTTCAGGCAGGTGGTGGTGGTGTAATGGTGTGGGGGATATTTTCTTGGCACACTTTGGGCCCCGTAGTACAAATTGAGCATCGTGTCAACGCCACAGCCTATCTTAGTATTGTTGCAATCCATCCCTCTTTGACCACAGTGTACCCATCTTCTGATGGTTACTTCCAGCAGGATAATGTCATTATCACTCATAGGACCCAGCATTGAAAGCTTAGAATAGTAGCTGTTGGTTGCTAGCTCATCTGCAGCACTAATTTATATTTCCACCAAATCAGTTTCAATGTTAAAGTGGTGTTAATTCTTGCCGTACTGAATCCATTAACACAATTTCACAATAACACAATCTCTGTCTCTCAATATTACCATGCAGTAATGATTAATTTTCGGACATTTAACTGTTTTTGCAGCGCTGTTGGTAGCGAATCGGATCAGAGATTGGCTGCACTCCTTCACAAAACAAAGAGTATAAAACAGTATTTATCATTATGCAGTAATGTGGCTCCAAGCTGTTTTCTTAAGTGGTGGACGATTTATAGGACCAGTTAGGAATTGGATCTGGCACCAGGTCTGGGTAAACCCTGGTTGAGCTTTGGTGGTAAAACTCAGTATTTTGTTACAGATGATATTCTTTTTGGCAACTTTGTGCTAATTTTTATGTTGATACAAGATTAAAAAAATAATAATTAAACCTAGAATCTTTCCACCTTAAATTAAAATAGCAAAATTTTTGTCTTCCTTAAAGTGTTTTCAACAAACCTGTCAAGTTGCTGCATACATTAGCTTTATAAAAAGCAATATGGTTTAGAACCGCAGTCTCCTACAAGACTGAACTGGTGTCATCTCATTAGGTCATTGTAGGTCAGCCCACAGACAGCCTGTCTCCCATGAAATGACAGCCATAATGACTATTATTGTTAGGCTGCATGTTAGATGCTTTTAAATAACATGCTTGCATAACACTTAAGTTTCTGAATTTCAGCCTACCAGTCCATGTCCTCAACCTCCAATTTGCAACTGAGTTCAGCTGGTCTATTCCTGTCGGTGCCACAGTTTTCATGAAACTCAACTCTAATCCATGAATGTAATCTGTCAGGTCAGGCAACAGCCAATCACAAGCTGCTTGTGCTCTGAAATGTTGGAATCAAAATGCCTGACAGCAGAGTGATGCTGATAACACTGCAGAAAATATCTGCTATGATGGTGCTGACATTCTTCCCCCTATGTGGGCACACAAACAATAGTACTAATTGAAAACCACTCACATGCAAAACATCTGCTGTAGACATGTAAAACCTTCAGATTAAATAGACTGTCTATAGTACTACATGTACTGAACAATGATGAAAAATGTTAGTCCATTGCATTGATCTACATTGATCTACATGATGACATTGCTAGCTTCAGCATCAAAGGTATTGTACATGTTTGCATCATCAGTTATCACCCAGCCTGAATTAGCTGTGCCTTCCCACCAATAGTGGTGAGAGACAGAGAGAGGAAGGGAACCTGTCATTCGAAGCATGAAATCCCTTTAGCCGTGTCCACTGTCACTCAGCAGTCGGCAGGGAAGCACAACATGCAGAGCTGTAAACTCACAAGTTAAGAGCCAAGACCACCAATGTTGCATGTTGAATCTGCTTACTGGATACAGATCAACCGAAAAAACATATGCACAAATGTAGCAGTAGCATGTGGACCTTCTCAGTCAGTAGACATGCCATACACCTTAGCAACCCTCCTATTTACATTTGGCAGCTGCAATCCTGCAGACTAATAAACCTAACACACGGTGCAGTCTTATCCCATTGCATATTAAATAGGTTAATTTATTACACTTTGTTTAGGTACACTGCTTGGGCCCTAGTGGATTTTGGTTAGTACTCTATAAAAGCAATGGCAGCAAATTTCAGCTCTTACTTCACATGGGCATGGAACATTATTGCTATACTTTAGCACTCTTGTCTCTGACACACTAGATACTTCCTATAGTGCAGTACTATTGTCTTCCTTTTGTGGAAATAGCTTAAAAGTATAGAGATTCCTGAATAGGGAAAGGTGCTGTGCCTTTCACCAAATGCCCATTGTCATTTTTTGATTTGTTCTGATATTAGAATGTTGTTTTGGTTTTTTTTTTTTTGGTTTTTTTTCATTAATTGCTTGCGTTTTGTTACCATCTGAATGACAAGATCTATAAAAAAAAAAAAATTTCACCCACTCAATAACATTTGCAAATGCATTTGGTCACGAAATCAGACTAATAAGATACAATAGACTGTAAAAATATTTATGTTGCATTCTTCTGTCATTTTAGTTGGAGAAAAACTATATCTTTGCATTGGTAATTTGAAATTATGACCGTTCTAAGGAAATATTTTATATAAATATAATTATAATTGAAAAGAAAAGAATAAGTAAACCCCCAAGACATAAACTCAGAATTGTTCAATCCAAGTAAATGATTTTCCTAAATTCAGTCTAATTTGGATGTAGTACAGTACCCCTCAGTTCTAGGTCCAAAAACGGAACTTTGCAAGGTAATATTATACAAATCACCAACAATATGAAGGAACATGCTGGATCTGCTCTTGACAGTACTCTGGACATCTGTTATTGCTACATGGTTAAGTCTTGAAATGAACTAAATCGAAAGACATGTAATTAAGGCATTATTTAGTTGTAATGCTGAGGTAAAATACAAGTCTAAGATTGTGATGACAAAGTAAAGTGAATAAAATATCAATGTAAAGTTACTTATAAGGCATTATTTAAAGGACTTTTGGTTTTTACTTCCAAATTTTTTTGGGGAAAAACACTCAATAAACTGATGAAAGAAAAGTAGAATTGTATGGAGGTAATAGAAGATGGTAGTGATATAATGATTGTCTTGGCCTACTTTGCTGCTTCAGGACTTAGACAATTTGCCCTAACTGATGAAATCAATCAATCAATCAATCTCACTATCAATTTGTGGCTTTAAGCTCAAGCAATCTTGGGTTATGCAGCAATACAATGATCGAATACAATACATGTCCACCTCTCAATGGTTGTCAAAGGCTCAAAAAATATTTAGGGTGTTGGAGATACCTAGTCAAAGTAAGATTCTGTAGCATGACCTTAAACACGCCATTCAGGTTCAAAAGACATCATGTGTGAATGAATAAAGCCACTTCTCCAAAGAAGAGTTGGCCTACGTTTCTCCACAGTGATGTAAAAAGACCCATTGCCAGTTATCAAAGACACTTGATGGCAGTTGTTGTTTCGAAGGGTGCCACAACCGATAATTAGGTTTTGAGGGTAATTACTTATTTGCATTCATGGAAATGGTAAATAACAAAATTTCTATAGTGTTTTCGAGTCATACTGATTACTCAAAGCGCTTTACTCTAGAGGCACATTCACCCAATTGCACTCACTACCGTACACACACACACCAATAAGCAGATTGGTAGCAACCGGGGGTTAAGGACCTTGCCGAGGGGCACACTGGCTTGCGGTAGAAGTAGACTGGATATAGGGTCAGATTGGTTTTAATAGTAAATAAATGTATTTGTATTTCGAAAAATGCATTTTGTTTTTACTCAGGTTATCCTTGTCTAGTAGAATTTGTTTGATTATCTGAAACATGTAATTGTCACAATAAAGCAGTGGAAATTTGACACCATGTTTTGACAGCACTATGTCTAAAGAGACCAACATATTTTAATAATTACATAACGATTACATTTAGTGCCTTCTCCTGATTAATTTAAAAATCCTATGAAAAGCTGTTATTGTCTCGCCTTTGTTTAAACCATGGAGTAGGACTGTTCTAGCATGCTGTTTGTAAACTGTATTTCCTCCACTGGCTGCTGATGCAGCTGCAGCCTATAAATAGGCCTGGCCCAGACAAACTGAGGGGGGAGGGCTTCTGTTAACCCCTGAGACCCAGGCTTAATCTGACCCCAATAATAGGAGCCATCATTATAATAGCAGTTTTGCTGGATTGCCAGGAAGGATGCAAGTTACCCGCTGAGAGAACCTGGCATCTTTAAAGCTCTGGGGAAGCATGGCATCCTGCTTTGAGCACCTTTAAACCCACCCCATTGTCAGCTACCTGTCATGGTCTTTTCTTTTTCCTCACAACTATTACCTTTGCCAACATCCACTCTCTGCCACAAAGCTGACAGGGAAGGGGTGGCTAATTCTCTGCCATTCACGCATGCCTTTTCATATCTCCAGACGGCCACGCATTGGGGAGGTTTGGTGCTTCTATTCCTCATATGCATTAAATGGCCTGGCTTCAACAATGCAGTTGTAGCTAAGCTTTGCTTCCCTAACAGTGCTTTTCTGCAATCAAAGAGTATTCATCTCCCACTTGTACAGCCATTTTGGCACTGTTTGGTCCTCTTTTTATTTGCTCCCTCTCTTTCTCCTTTCCTCTGTTCTATTTCTCTTTGTCAGAGATTTATACTGCAACCAGTTCCACTTTGGGAGACATTCAGTGATGTACAGATACTTTTAGATTTATTAAACATAGGTTTATAGATCAGACTTCATTAAAATGTAAAACCATTGAAGGGGTATATATAAGGAAAATGTACTTTCAAGAAGAATTGTTTAAGGTAAAAAAAAAATAAAAATAGATCCCTCCTCTCCTTGGGGCTTCAGAAAACTAAAAAACAAATTGTTGCATTATTCGCAATGCTCCTCAAAGTTTTAGGGGCTGGTGAAGTAGAATCAGCTTATCTATGATAAAGGGGAAATGTTCAGAATGTGCAAAAGGTGAACAGGTGTTTATACAAATGTATGAAATCCTGTTACTTGCAGAGGGAAAGTAAGAATTGTTTTTTATTTTTATATGGTGTATTTGACCTTTTTTATAGTCATATGTCTCCAAATTAGAAAATCTATGCCGTTTATTTCTCTATTATTTGCTTAAGGCTAAACATTGTGCTAAATTATGATAGTATCAATTAATTAGAAGGATAAATATTTTTTAAACATGCAATCACCCACACAAAGCAGACTCAAATAAATAAATAATAATAAATATAAATAAACACTGAGTTTATGTAATGTGTGTGTGCCTCTTAACAAAATATTTTGCATAATGTTGTGTGAATGATAAATAATCCCTTGATAAGGTTTTTGAAAGGACCACTGCCATAACTGCTGTAGTGGCACAACTTTGGCTGATTATCAAAAATATTTTCAAACACATCTTTGCTTTACTTGTTACTTCTTCCTGTGTTTCCTTTTAAAATAAAAACACAATTTCTTCGATTTTAAATTGTTGCTAAACATCTAAACTATAGGGCGTACTCCAAAAAGTATTTATGGGAGATGACTGTGGACAAGTCTGAGTTTTTTGCATGCTTCAACTTATGAAAGTAGACAATTTATGAAAACAGAGCTGCTCCTAAAATAGCTTCAGCAAGCAAATGGCAGATCTCTGCAATGGTTAGGTTTGCCCACAATTAAATGAAGTATCATGCATGCATTTTGAGAAAGTCCACCCATGTTTATTTATATTTATGTTATTTAGAGCCAAACTCAATTGTTTACCATTCTTGAAGACTAGTGCTAGTTGTGTTATGCAGATTACATGGAAAAAATGACCACTGCGAACAACTGGTAGTAAATTTAGAAGAAGGAGAAGGAAAAAGGAGAAGAAACAAGAAAGAAAGTGAACTACTGTCTGGCTAGATTTACAAAAAAAGCATCAGAGATGTTGCAGAAAGAAGAATTCATTCTCTATTCTAGTGAGGTCTGCCTTTTGTTTTTGCAAATAGTTATTCTAATCCAATGAACAACATGAGAACAACCTTATGCTAAAATAGGTGTAAACTGCTTCGATCTGCTGGATGTCATGCGTGTGTTGTCTCCTCTATGTATTTAGTGCAATCTGCTTTGTGAATCCAGTGCAGAAATAGAGCAAATAGCAGGTATGAAACAGTTGAAGAAATGTAATAAAGACTGCTTTGTGAACCCTCTTGCACCATGTGAGGATTAACTTTGCTTTGACAAGAAGACAAACTTTTCTACACCCATGCGTGTTGCAGAAGTTTAGGATTTGTTTTTTGAAAACAACTTGTTGACTTGTAAACTGTAAAAGCTAACTGCTGAATGCAATTAATTTATACTATACCTACTTTCGGTCCTGCAATTTTAACTTTCAAGGCAGTTCCATGTACCATGTACTATGATAAGCCAAAGGCAGCAGTTTTATTTTCAGAGGGAGGAGATTATAATAGATACCTCACTTCTAAAGAGAACAATCACTCCTCACATAAATACAATTTTGCTTTGACGCCTCATGTGGCAATGTATGGAAAAGCTTATCCTGAAATGCTTTGACGATGTTTACCTGCTGGGGGATTTATTGGATCAGAATGACAGCATCAAATAAGGAATCCTTGGCCTACCAACAATTTTCATCTTCAAAGCAGTATTAGTGGCTCCATTAAAATCCTGTCACAAGTTTTACTTTATGGATGTCGTAGCTTCTGAAGAAAGGAGAAATCATATTCATTCAAATGCTAAGTGACTTTAGCACTCCTTTGAATATTAGAAAGGGGAAAAAAAACTTCACTGATCAGATACAATGCTTAAAAAAGAAAGAGATGAGACCAGTGTTTTGAACATCCACCTCTGTAGAATCTTGTTAGATGCCATTACATCTGTGGAAAGCAGACTTCTTCAAGGTTTGACTCAAACAGATCACTGTACTTTGTCCGTCCTCATTATATTTAGTCCATGTCTGTTGACACAGACCATGGGGGGATGAGATACCTTCTCTATGACATTCTCTATCAAGCCAGCAGGTTTTCAATCTCTTAGTTTAGGTATTATTATAATTAGTGATTTTAGTGTCAACCCATAATATACAAGAAAAAAAGCAGAGTATTGGCTAAACTCAAGACTAATGAATAAAAGGAGATATATGGTTTGTATGGTTATTTTCCATTCTGATAATGGGGTTTCTGTTTTTTACAGGTCACTGATGGAGGTACCATCAAGCAGAAAATCTTCACCTATGATGCCATGTTTAATACAAATTACTCTCATATGGAGGACTACCGCAGACGTGAAGATCTTGTATACCAATCAACTGTCCGGTGAGCCTAACTTTTAACTGTAATTCAAAGCAAAGAGTACTTCTTACTCAATTTCTGAAATATGTTTTATTCCATATTTACACATGTATGTGACACTGGGATTTTAAGTGCACAGTGTGTCCTCTCAGCATATGCAGTTTGCCTAAAGTGACATGGTGATGGGTTTAGTCCATTACTGTAGAAGATCAGAACCATTAATGAACACTATGCAGGATAAATAACATGGTGGTAAAGGTTTACTTAAAATCTAGTCACAATGGTGCCATTTTAAACCAAAGTAGAGAACCTATTCATCACTCATCATTGGCAAATTAAGATAAACACCTGCCACAGCAGTCTATCAAGTATTTCTGGTTTACTAGATAGATAGCATGAACAGATTACAATGAGAGCAAAAGAAGAGAAACAGAGAGACATAGGAGGAGTCACCTGTTGCTTCTTGGCTTGATTACATGTTCAGTGCATCCTAGAAACTGCCTTCTTTTACCCAAGGGCTCAAAAATATGGCTGGCAATCTATCCCCCCAAACACATAATTTTGGCTCTACTGTTGCTTTGGCTCTACTGTTGTGATCAGAATGTGCAGTAACAGAAAGGACAACTGGGCTTTTCATCTTAGCTACAACATTCAAAACTAGAATACTTTGTAGTTTGCATTCTTCTATAATGATTCCACTTTCATCATTTCATCTTTGTTCAACTTCTGTTTTTTTGCAGCTTGATTCATCTTGTGTTCCTTACTTATATATTTCACCTATCTTTTGTGTGGTTTGGCTGCCCATCTGAAGATGATTTATCTGGACAATCCTACTATCCCTTTGGGAGAATAAGCATCATTGAAATGGAATGGTGTACACACTTACAAACATGGAAACACATCTGCACACAAAAATAAATGACATGACCCCCACACAACAGCAAATGGATAACAAAGTGAGAGAAAAATCCCAACAAAATCAGGTGGATGGTACCTGCATCTGCATATTTATAGGGATGGAGAGTTTGAGTTTGATGCCAGCAGCCAGGATTTTTCTGAAAACAATAAAAACTACCATGGTCACCCATAACAGGGATATGTTGCATCAAAAAAGAATAAAAAAGGACTGGATTTATTTGTTCAGAGTTCAGGCGGGCGACCAGGAGGTCGTCCCCAGCAGGCACAGAGTTCAGGCGGGCGACCAGGGAGTCGTCCCCAACAGGCACAGTTCCGGTGGGGGTCCAAGGGGTCGTCCCCAGTGGCGGCCTGCGACGGGAACCTGCAGGTAGGTCAGGAGGCCGACAGAGGAGAGTAGAAGCCCCCCCAAAAACTCTGTGGAACCCCAGAGGCGTGGAGCCTGGCGAACCCTCAGAGGCTGAAGATGAGCCTGGCACTGGCGAACCCTCAGAGGCTGAAGCTGAGCCTGGCGAACCCTCACAGGCTGAAGCTGAACCTTGCAAACCCTCAGAGGCTGAAGCTGAGCCTGGTGAACCCCCAGAGGCTGAAGCTGAGCCTGGCGAACCCTCAGAGGCTGAAGCTGAGGCATCGCCGAGACCCTCAGTGGCGTGAGCAGAGGCTAAGGCGTCGCTGAGACCCTCAGTGGCGTGAGCAGAGGCTGAGGCGTCGCCGAGACCCTCAGTGACGTGAGCAGGAACTGAGGCGTCGGCCGGACCCTCAGTGACGTGAGCAGAGGCTGACTTAGGGTCAGGTGTCATGTCAGGCTGTGGTCTGTCAGGCTGTGGTGTGTCAGGCCTGGAGTCGGGCTGTGGTGTGTCAGGCCTGGAGGCAAGCTACTCTACAGCAGCGCTCTGGAGACCTGACATGGGCTGCTCTGCAGCAGCAGCAGCTCCCTGGAGTCCTGGCGTGGGCTGCTCTGCAGCAGCACTCATGTGGCTTGGTGTGGGTGAAGGAGGACGGCAGTAAAACAACCTTACTGCCGTTTCATAATCCATCTCAATCTGCCTTATCCTCTCCATCAGCTCAGGAGAGGAATACAGGAGACCAGTCATTCTGAGGCTCTTTATCTGGCATGCATAGAACCTCAAGCGCTGCTCCAGTCAGGCGTTGCCTCAGAACACCGGGCTGGAGCGAGCGCAGACGGCATGGGCGGAGGTGCAGCGAGCCGGGCAGACAGTGCTGTGGCAGACGAAGATGCGGGCTTACTTGCCGCAGCCCTCACGTAGGCTGGCTGGGAAACCACCTCCTCACCAGCCGAACTACAGGAAGGTGCTCCATGCCGGCGTTTCTTGCGGCAAGAGGAGGGCGAGGGCTTCACTGCCGGGCCAAAATGTGCAGCCAGGGGAGCTTGCGGCGACGAAGGGGACCTGTCCCCGGACATGGAATCGCCAACCTGGATCCACCATAAAAAACCGACTGCGGCTCTGACAGCCCTGCAGAGCGGCGCAATGACTTCTCCGCCTCCACTCATTCAGCAATGTGACGAGTCCCTCCGTGGTCGCCAGTGTTAACCTTTCCTGTTTCTGTCCCCTGATCATAGTCTGGTGACACACGGGAGACGCTTTCTCCAGAGCCGAAGTTAATAGTTTCTTCGGGGTTAACTCCCTCACTCATACGTTGCTGAGTTGAGCATGAAGAAACAGCATCAAAGCACTGAGTTGTTGACGAGATTCGGGGTTCTTTTTAATTACTTTGCAGCACGTAAAACACAGGGCTTACAGACTCGTACACCGCTGCTCCGGTCGCCATCTCTACCCCCCATGCACACAATAACACTGACCTCACTCCTTCACTCTTGATTCTTAGCTACGGCAGCACACAGCGCCACCTCTGTCCGGATTAGTAATGTCAACATCTTCCATACACACACAAGAAACATACACCCCACACACTGAGCTTCTAATCACATATAGTTCAGGCAATTCCTGCAACAATTGTATCCTGAAGGCGGTGCCGTGTATCAGGATGACAATGCACCAATACACACAGCAAGACTGGTGAAAGATTGGTTTGATGAACATGAAAGTGAAGTTGAACATCTCCCATGGCCTGCACAGTCACCAGATCTAAATATTATTGAGCCACTTTGGGGTGTTTTGGAGGAGCGAGTCAGGAAACGTTTTCCTCCACCAGTATCACGTAGTGACCTGGCCACTATCCTGCTAGAAGAATGGCTTAAAATCCCTCTGACCACTGTGCAGGACTTGTATATGTCATTCCCAAGATGAATTGACACTGTATTGGCCGCAAAAGGAGGCCCTACACCATACTAATAAATTATTGTGGTCCAAAACCAGGTGTTTCATTGTCCAACCCCTGTATATATATACACAATTATTTATAAAGCCCAACAACTGAGTACTGTACACTAAAAGAATAAGCAAAAATAGTAAAAACAAACAAGAAGATGTTTGATACAAAAACCTTTGCAAAAAAACGAATAACTCGTGCTATTGCCAGGGAAAAAGCTTTAGAAGATTCTTTAAAAAGGATTTCAAACAAAATAGTGAAGGAGCCTGTCTTATATGTAGAAGAAACCCTTTCCATAACTTAAGGGACACAACCGCAAAAGCCTGATCACATCTGAGCGTCGGCCTCATCTTACAGGTGAACCAAGTCTGAAAGATAAGGTGAAGGCCATTAAAACATACAACAAATGAAGGTATTTTAAATCAACTTTTGACAGCAACCGATCGTATTCTGCTGCCATCATCAGCGTGTCATTATCCCAGCTATCAGAATTTTCCATAATGATATGAAACACAGCACCCAGATCATTGTGGTGCATGCTTATTGTCTGCAGCAGCCTAGAATTAGAATTCCACCTTGTAGTCGCTGCTCTGGGTAAACGGCGCTTGACTATTATCCAATAAGTGAATGCGCTTTGTGGACTTGCTGAAAAACGTCCCTAGTCCCTCAGCTCTTTTAAAAAATGCGCGGCACACTGGCATGCACGAATGCAATAGCACCAGGTTCAGCTTGTGTGCGTAACAGTGAGTAAACATGGCCTGGGCCACCTTTTCTTTAATTTTAGCCTGCACCCCATTAAGCTCTGATGCCATTACAGCTGCCCCATCATAAGTCTGAGCTATAAGCTTATCAACACAGCCATATTTCTCCAAAACCCAAGGCCATACTTCGCTATGGCAGGAGCACGTCTGTCCGCACTCACATCATCGAAGCCCAAAAACGCCTCCTTTAACCTCAAAATCTACTTCAGTTTTGGTCACATATGACAGAGATCTGAGCTTTGCCTGTGACATCTGTGGTCTCATCTACTTCTACAGCAACAAATTGGGCTGCACAGATGTCCTTTTTAATATAATTTCTAATGACATCACTGACTGCTTCAATGAAATCATTCTGTATTCTGTTAGACAAGCCAGAAAATACAGTAGATGTCTTCAAATGTCAAGCTAGCCTGTCATCTTTCTCAGCAAAAACATGTAAAAGTTCAACATAGTTGCCACGATTAGCAGAGCCCATGCTCTCATCATTTCAACGAAATGCTAGCTGCTGTTTAGTTAGGAAGCAAGTTGTATTGATGAGATCTTTTAAAACCTCTCGGTTCTCCTTTGCCTTAGCATTATGGATACTGATGTTGAGTCTCCACTGTTCATCCAAAGCCAAGTCTATCCTCGACATCCCAGACATTGTCAGTGCGATCTGGCTTTGAATATGAGCGGTCGACCGCTCATGTTTGGTGAGGCTACTTTGTAAATTCTTCTAGTCACAAAATCCCGCCTGAGTCCACACAGTGCCACAAGTTGAAAAAAGAAGGCAAGGGAAGCAGAAAAGGCGATTTCTGGCAGAACATCCACAAAGCCAGTCTTTTCTTGAAAAGAGCGGGTGCCCTTCTGTTTCGTCCTTTGAAGCAAACCTTTCAGCTCCGGTGTTGTTCTTCCTTTACTTATTATTTCCTGCTTAGATTGAAAGTCCACTTTAGAAAACTGTTTAAGTTTAGTAATGTAGTCATCCATGTTGACGTGAGAAGAGGCGAGAAAACAATAAATCTATTGCTGCACTTGACTTATTCTGTATCGCTAGCTCGCCATCACTTACTCTGCAGTCCTGGAGTCACAAGACCAATGTCTGGGATCACGAGCGCCCCTGCCATGAGGCAAGAACACTGCCTGCCTCACCTCGAATCTGTTC
The DNA here is from genome assembly GCF_021462225.1 of Girardinichthys multiradiatus. Taxonomy (NCBI): domain Eukaryota; kingdom Metazoa; phylum Chordata; class Actinopteri; order Cyprinodontiformes; family Goodeidae; genus Girardinichthys; species Girardinichthys multiradiatus. The sequence goes on along the minus strand of NC_061812.1, from coordinate 11,543,825 downwards.
TCTGCCGTTTAGGATCACTCAGCACACAAAACACGTTACACACACACACACACACAGTTGGTGACAAAAAAAACACTGCACATTATATAAATAAGCTAAATTATGGAAAATCTGTTCATATGTTCAATGTTTTTTAAAACTTTTATTGGCGACGTACAGACAGGAGGAACATGCTCCCATAGAATGGCAACCAGCACAGTTAGCGAGAGGTTGCGCAATCGAAGGTGAGGCTCAGCTCGCTGCTGCCTCTCCAGCTTCGCTTCCGAGCATTTAAATGGGGAATTGGGAAATTCAGCGATTTTGAAGAAAAAACAATTCAAATTGGTTAAGCTAAATTAAAAATAAATACCGGGTGAAGATAGCAATGTAAATTTATTTTATCATTATATATTATTTTTCAATTTTGGCTGGTGAGGCTGTGCATCACCTGCACAGCCTCACCAGCCAAAATTGAAAAATAATATATAATGATAAAATAAATTTACATTGCTATCTTCACCCGGTATTTATTTTTAATTTAGCTTAACCAATATATATATATATATGTGTATATATATATATATATATATATATACACACACAGAGTCAATGAAGCCGGGAATTATTCATACCCCTGGCAAGCTTTTGAATAAAGTTACTTATATTAAACCAGCAACTTTTTTCTTGATCTAATATGGCACACGTGTCATTGTGGAAAAAAAAACCTGTGTCATTTTTAATCAAGAAGAAACTTGCTAGTTGAGTAAAATAAACTTCAAGTCAAATTATATTTAGTGTAGTGTCTTTTGTCACCCCATGTTGGCTTCCACTTTAACATTAATCTGTCTTCCTTTCAGTATTTTCCGTCATTATATTTTAAAAAATGGAAGCAGCTGTGACTTCCTCTGCATTCAAGTGTGAATAAATACAGGGGTTGGACAATGAAACTGAAACACCTGTCATTTTAGTGTGGGAGGTTTCATGGCTAAATTGGACCAGCCTGGTAGCCAGTCTTCATTGATTGCACATTGCACCAGTAAGAGCAGAGTGTGAAGGTTCAATTAGCAGGGTAAGAGCACAGTTTTGCTCAAAATATTGAAATGCACACAACATTATGGGTGACATATCAGAGTTCAAAAGAGGACAAATTGTTGGTGCACGTCTTGCTGGCGCATCTGTGACCAAGACTGCAAGTCTTTGTGATGTATTAAGAGCCACGGTATCCGGGGTAATGTCAGCATACCACCAAGAAGGACGAACCACATCCAACAGGATTAACTGTGGACGCAAGAGGAAGCTGTCTGAAAGGGATGTTCGGGTGCTAACCCGGATTGTATCCAAAAAACATAAAACCTGCCCAAATCACGGCAGAATTAAATGTGCACCTCAACTCTCCTGGTTCCACCAGAACTGTCCGTCGGGAGCTCCACAGGGTCAATATACACGGCCGGGCTGCTATACCCAAACCTTTGGTCACTCATGCCAATGCCAAACGTCGGTTTCAATGGTGCAAGGAGCGCACATCTTGGGCTGTGGACAATGTGAAACATGTATTGTTCTCTGATGAGTCCACCTTTACCTTTTTCCCCACATCCGGGAGAGTTACGGTGTGAAGAAGCCCCAAAGAAGCGTACCACCCAGACTGTTGCATGCCCAGAGTGAAGCATGGGGGTGGATCAGTGATGGTTTGGGCTGCCATATCATGGCATTCCCTTGGCCCAATACTTGTGCTAGATGGGCACGTCACTGCCAAGGACTACCGAACCATTCTTGAGGACCATGTGCATCCAATGGTTCAAACATTGTATCCTGAAAGCGGTGCCGTTTATCAGGATGACAATGCACCAATACACACAGCAAGACTGGTGAAAGATTGGTTTGATGAACATGAAAGTGAAGTTGAACATCTCCCATGGCCTGCACAGTCACCAGATCTAAATATTATTGAGCCACTTTGGGGTGTTTTGGAGGAACGAGTCAGGAAACGTTTTCCTCCACCAGCTTATTTCGCAATAGAAGGTGTTGTTTTTGAAGACATAGACAAGTAATACCTTTTCTTGTTGACTGGAACAAATGTAATAAAAATGGTAATATTGCTAAATGTAAATTATATGCTGACTTTACTGATTTATCCAAAAAAAGGATAACCTCATTTGTTGACAGACATTACAGCCATAGTTACAGGGGATGCTTGTGCTTGATGAAGGGTAAAAATTTGTTCAAATGGACAAAATGTATATAATGACACCTTAAGGTTAAATGTTAACAAAATTACAACACCTGCTGGTTGAGCATTCAGTTTACATTTTATTAGCTAAAGTAGGCTTTTCTTAGTTGTTCATTAGTAGAAAAACTAAAAACTACCATGGTCACCCATAACAGGGATATGTTGCATCAAAAAAGAATAAAAAAGGACTGGATTTATTTGTTCAGAGTTCAGGCGGGCGACCAGGAGGTCGTCCCCAGCAGGCACAGAGTTCAGGCGGGCGACCAGGGAGTCGTCCCCAACAGGCACAGTTCCGGTGGGGGTCCAAGGGGTCGTCCCCAGTGGCGGCCTGCGACGGGAACCTGCAGGTAGGTCAGGAGGCCGACAGAGGAGAGTAGAAGCCCCCCCAAAAACTCTGTGGAACCCCAGAGGCGTGGAGCCTGGCGAACCCTCAGAGGCTGAAGATGAGCCTGGCACTGGCGAACCCTCAGAGGCTGAAGCTGAGCCTGGCGAACCCTCACAGGCTGAAGCTGAACCTTGCAAACCCTCAGAGGCTGAAGCTGAGCCTGGTGAACCCCCAGAGGCTGAAGCTGAGCCTGGCGAACCCTCAGAGGCTGAAGCTGAGGCATCGCCGAGACCCTCAGTGGCGTGAGCAGAGGCTAAGGCGTCGCCGAGACCCTCAGTGGCGTGAGCAGAGGCTGAGGCGTCGCCGAGACCCTCAGTGGCATGAGCAGGAGCTGAAGCGTCCGCTGGACCCTCAGTGATGTGAGCAGGAGCTGAGGCGTTGGCCGGACCCTCAGTGACGTGAGCAGGAACTGAGGCGTCGGCCAGACCCTCAGTGACGTGAGCAGAGGCTGACTTAGGGTCAGGTGTCATGTCAGGCTGTGGTCTGTCAGGCTGTGGTGTGTCAGGCCTGGAGTCGGGCTGTGGTGTGTCAGGCCTGGAGGCAAGCTACCCAAACCTTTGGTCACTCATGCCAATGCCAAACGTCGGTTTCAATGGTGCAAGGAGCGCACATCTTGGGCTGTGAACAATGTGAAACATGTATTGTTCTCTGATGAGTCCACCTTTACCTTTTTCCCCACATCCGGGAGAGTTACGGTGTGAAGAAGCCCCAAAGAAGCGTACCACCCAGACTGTTGCATGCCCAGAGTGAAGCATGGGGGTGGATCAGTGATGGTTTGGGCTGCCATATCATGGCATTCCCTTGGCCCAATACTTGTGCTAGATGGGCGCGTCACTGCCAAGGACTACCGAACCATTCTTGAGGACCATGTGCATCCAATGGTTCAAACATTGTATCCTGAAAGTGGTGCCGTTTATCAGGATGACAATGCACCAATACACACAGCAAGACTGGTGAAAGATTGGTTTGATGAACATGAAAGTGAAGTTGAACATCTCCCATGGCCTGCACAGTCACCAGATCTAAATATTATTGAGCCACTTTGGGGTGTTTTGGAGGAACGAGTCAGGAAACGTTTTCCTCCACCAGCTTATTTCGCAATAGAAGGTGTTGTTTTTGAAGACATAGACAAGTAATACCTTTTCTTGTTGACTGGAACAAATGTAATAAAAATGGTAATATTGCTAAATGTAAATTATATGCTGACTTTACTGATTTATCCAAAAAAAGGATAACCTCATTTGTTGACAGACATTACAGCCATAGTTACAGTGGATGCTTGTGCTTGATGAAGGGTAAAAATTTGTTCAAATGGACAAAATGTATATAATGACACCTTAAGGTTAAATGTTAACAAAATTACAACACCTGCTGGTTGAGCATTCAGTTTACATTTTATTAGCTAAAGTAGGCTTTTCTTAGTTGTTCATTAGTAGAAAAACTAAAACACTAAAATGCTTTGCTTTTAGCATTTCTGTTTTAAATGTAAAAACAAATAGCTGTAGTTTTAACATGGATAAACAAGTTGGATGCATTGGTCTTGGAACCTGATTTTTATAATTGCTAAATTAATTTTATTTATCCAATTCCGATGTTGACTATTAATATTTTAAATTAAATAATTAGATGGCCAAAAGGACAGGCATTTTAAGAAAGTTTTCAAAGTTTATTAAAGCAATTCTTATGTAAGGAAGTAAATTGACAGAAGGAGCTCTTGACACTGGAGACAAGACTGAAGGAGTAAATTGTGGTCAGGGTGGTCAGGCTGGGAGGCTGGGTAGGGTTTCTCTGGAGATCTGGAGATTAAAGTGACGATGAAGAGGTGGCACTTGAGTTGAGCAAAGTGTTTGGCTGCAAAAATGAACCCTGAGCACCTAAGAAGCAATGAAAGACAGGGGAAAAATGGAAGCAGTAAGAACAGGTTGCCCTGACAACTCTACTGCTTGCGTGTGCCAGATGCTCTGGCAGAGTGTGGTATGAATGCCAGGGCTGATAAGCTGCTGTCATTGATAAGTTAATGCGGAACAAGTTTTACAGCCACAGGAATCCCACAGTCCCTCACTTTCAACCAAGCATGTGATTAAGTTAGACTTTATAAGCACAAATGGACAAAGACAACTTTGATCCACTCGGAACTACAGTATTTGAGTGATAGCAATTGAACATGATGAAAATAAGAAGGGCTGTTCTTAATTAGTGAACTAAATTCCACAACATACACCAGTAACAATGATTTCCAGTTAGTTAAGGTTTCTTGATTTAATTTTAAACCTGTTATTTTTGGGTTGTAAAGGTACCCTACATACTCAATTGAGTATGTAGTATAATCCATGTGCTCTGATTAGTCAAGTCTATGAGCCTAAAATTTCTGCTGTATACATAACATACTTAATGGGAACAGAATGAGCCCTCAGAGGTACTGTAATCAGTGAAAAGCTTCCTTTTGTGTGTGATTTCTTTGTTAGCTTTACTTATTTCTGTAATTCCTCCATCTTTTATGCTGTTATCAATAAGCTATGCCATTTTTTGGATTTGAATTCATGAATGTAAAAATATAACCAATGATTTGTTAGGGGAAAAAAGATGAGCTTCATCAGCACATTATAAGCAGTCAGTACTATGCCAATCACACTTCTTTTGGCACACACTGAATCACAGCATTATCCTCGTCTTGCTGTTTCATACTCATTCCTTGAGGAAACATGGCTGATTACATCCATCCCTCTGCATCTGGTCCACTAGGTTATTTGTCTCTGGTTTTCATTGAGTGCAGTGACTTGTCACTGCCAGTCCTCGCCCATTCACTCAAAATGTTTAAGGCCAGAAAAAGTATCCGACAATGTGCTAGTTAATTTGATGCAAAGTTTGGCTGGATGAGGTATCAGAAGCTTCTTTGTCAAAACAACTTTTTTCGACTCTCCATCTAAACTGTGACATTTGTTTGCATTTGTAGGCAAGATGGGTTTTTGAGGAAAGCCTTCACAAGAGAAAAGGGCTTTAGATGCATCTCCTCGGCAGCAATCAATCTCTTTTTGCTGTGTCTTTTTTTTTACTTACACCTTCTTGGGAGCCCATTACAATTGATTAGTGAAGACCTGATGTTTTGTTGTGTGGTCAGTCATGTTTGCAGAACATCATTTTTGTACAAATTTTATTAAATTTGTGCTCACATGAGATTTTGTTCATAAGACTCTCAACCAATAATGTTCTTTAATATTTTTATGCTTATATTCAAACATCTGTCGTGTAAATTCATGCTAATATGTGGCAAGATCCATTGTTTCAGCACAAAATTAAAAACACAAAACAATAGAATAATTTTGTAACATTGTATATAAAATATAAAAAAAGAATAAAAGGAAGGCACAAGGTAAAGTTGGGCATAAAAGATCAGAAGGAATTGGTTGATTTCCAGCAAATCAACAGGTAGAATATATACATTCTCTTGGTAGAATATAAAGCCCATGTCTGCATTGTACAGTTGATGCTTCTAGGGAGAAATAAATGGCATGATAAAAGGCACTATTTTAAATAAAATTATGTAGCCATTCCAAGTAAGATTTCAAACATTAGCTGGCCCATTAAAAGTGACTAACACCTGCAACAGAGTTTTAATACACTCAAAGTCCTGTGCTTCATTTCTCTGAACAAATTCTCAGTGGACTGGCACCTCTGAAAAGCTTGACATCAAAGATTAGAGCAGTGCTGAAAAATTAATTCCTCCAGTTTTAATATTTAACCAAAGTCTTAGTGTTAGGAGTGCAACCTCTCCTCTTTTCCCACTCCTAATTTTGGTGGACATGACTTGCTGTCAAACAGGAAGGGACTACGCAAGCAGGCAGCAACTAAGAAACACTGCTTCTGGTTTTCTTGCTAAAGTCATACATATTCTAGCTTTTCTTCCACACCTAAAATGATCTTGTCTCTGCTCTCCCTTCTTTGAGCTTGGTTTGTTGCTTTTTTTTTTCTTTGTCTTGATTTGAATCCACGAATGCGGCAGTCATTGTGGATCACTAAACCACGGCTTTGTTTGTAAAAACAAAGCATCGGGCTACATCAGCATTTCCCAAGACAAAACCAATTACGCTACCCCTAGCCACCAGCCCAGAGTCAGATTTACAGTGCTATTCTCATCACTTTCACTTTGTGGTTAATAAAAAAAATGCTTATTTCATCTTACCCTTATCCCCGAAGAAAGCACCAGCAGGGAAAAGCATTTTTTTTATCTTGAGATGTTTACCCTTTTTGTCTTCTATATTTAGCTTATTCAAACATTTACTTGTAATTGCAATATTTATCAATTCACAGCTTTGTGCTTTGGAGCTAGATTGTATTTTTCATGTTTTTTTATAATATATTTCCTTCTTAGTCAGATATAATATTTAACTTTTTAGCTGTAAGTTTCATTGAATATTAACAGACTAAAACAAACTGACCATGTGCTTATATGCTCTTTGAAAAATATGCTACTTTTGAACTAAAAAGTCCCAGCAAAGATCCATGTCAGCTAAAAAATTACAGATGGTTATCCAAATAACAATTTATCTCTTAAATTTTGGAAATAATAAACTACAATTGTCTGAGTGAATCTTTATCCTAGCATGATTTAAGCTATACTTAGGATCTTCTTTTAAATTTTATTGTTGCTAATGTTGATATTATTACAACTTGCTGACCAGAGGTATACATCACTGGGTTTTTGACAGGAATCACAAATCAGTGGAAATGTAAATTTCTAAAAAAATAAATAAATAAAAATAAATATAATACAGAAAGAAATTACATTTAGCTGTCCCACGGTGGCACAGTTGGTAGCACTGTTGTCTTGCAGCAAGAAGGTCCTTGGTTTGACTCCTGGCCAGGGGTCTTTCTGCATGGAGTTTCCATGTTCTCCCCATGCATGTGTGGGTTCTCTCCGGGGGTACTCCAGCTTCCTCCCACAATCCAAAAACATGACAGGTAAATTGGTCTCTCTAAATTGCCCTTAGGTTTGTGATTGGTTGTTTTTGTGTTGCCCTGCGATGTACTGGCGACCTGTGCAGGGTGTACTCCACCTCCCACCCATAGAATTATACAATCATAATTGATGCTTTCATCAAATTTGATGACTGTAATTAACATTTTTACCCCTCTTAGCAAAAATGACCTGAAACATCTCTAGAAATTAATAAACTCTGCAGCAAGATTCCTAACTGGAACCACTAGGAAGACACAAATATGACTCCTTTATTAAGTTTTTCATCTCCTGTGACCAGTTACTTTCAGAATTAGCTTTAAAATCATGGTGTTGACCTTAAGGGCTTTGCATGATCAAGCTCGTGAATAAATCTCTGACCCGTTAAAGCCTTACACATAAACTAGAACCCTCAGGTCAGCTGTCTAGAGACAACATATGAATCCTCAGCACCATTTTAAAACCAATGGAGATCACCATTTTCAAAAGTTACACATCAACTGTGGAATACATCTCCCTTGTCTTTTTGCAGCTGAAGACTTTTATCAGGCAAGCTTGTAGTTGCTGCATGTACCTTTTAATTTTTATGTTTATTTTACTTATCTTTTTATGACACTTTTTGCTCTTGTATTGTATCATTCAGATTTTATTATAAAGCACTTTGTTGTTTTTCATGGGTATATGTGCTAAATAGGGTTCTTGCTTACTTAGAATGGGAGCCTCAGGAATACAGTGAGGGTTTTATTATATCCAGGAAAACAGTCTTGTTAGACAATAATTTCCTCTGTTTATCTGCCTGATATGGAGAAATTTCTACACCTGCAACTTCACAGGCTGACAGCAGTTGTGAGAATGCTACCACACTACCTGCAGACACTCAATGGTGATTGAGATTGTACAGTCATAAATGTTTGTTAAAGGAAGTAAATGATTAAGATAATAATTCACAATAGTGGCTTTAACATTCAGATGTAGAATCTGGTAATTAATTTGAAAAATTTGATTGGTAACAAAAGTAGAAGTACTGCATGTGCTGCATTATAGTGTAACATTTATTGTTAAACTATGACGTCATCACTGCCCTCGCCTTCAGAATGCTTGCCGTCAAATTGACGGGTTTGTGAGTTCTAGTAATGTTAGAATTCTGAGAGTCCTAGTGTTGAATCTTGGATTTGGACCTCAGCCAGAAGGCTGAAGATTGGTGATGTATTAGTTTTCCAGTGTGAAAATGACAAAATTAAGGAGCAAATGACTGTCTAAAGAAGAAGGATAGTGAGGTGACAGAGTGGCCTTGCCTGACTTAAAACTTAAAAATCAGAAAATCTGTGGTCAGAGTTTTGATTTAGCAAAAAGTACCTAAGAAAGATTTAGAGCATTTATGGGAAAAGGTGCTTGCATAAAACCTGGTTTTGAACAACATAAAATGAATGCTATGGTTGCTAGTAAAGGTTTCTCCACAAGCGCAAAGTTTTACTTATTGATCCTAATAATATGTAATAATTTTCTTTGACCTCTCTTTGTGACACCCTTTCATTGTTGCATCTGCAATGATGCAAGTTGGTATACTGAGCAGGGGAGCTTGTAGAATACAGCTGGGGCACAGATTTGATTCTCCTCCAAATAAGCTGAAGTAGTGTGCAACCACTCCTTAAGATACTGACTAACACAAAAGGCTGAAATCATAAAAGCCCAACTGCAGTTAGAACAACAATAATGTTTCAACAGTGGTCCTCATCTGAAACACCCATGCTGCAAAGACAACTGTTTCTTTGTGCAAGTAAATCACAAGAGCTAAACGTGACTTGTGGTGTCTAACTTTGACCATTAATGGATCTTGACAAAGAAGTCAGAAAATGAATACAGATTGCAATCCCAGTAAGCTGTTGTTCTAGACTTGTGCTGAAAATGGCAGCATGTTGGAGTAGCTCTCTTACCTTCATTTGCATGTATTCCTTTTAAAAACAACAGACTGGACTGGAGACGCAGCAGTGAAGCTGTGTGCAGGAAGGGACAGAGCAGACTGTACTTTAAAAGAAAAATTAAGTCCTTCCATGCTTGCAGCAAGATGCTGCACATCTTCAATGAGTCAGTGGTGGAGATTGCAATCTTATCTGCCATCACTTGTTGTAGTAGACACATCAGAGTACATACTGCTCTGGAACCTCTGGAGATGATTTTGCAAAGAAGGATTCTTTATAGAATGAAGAACTTTACAAATAACCCTCAGCAACCTCTACATGAGCTACAACAACCAATTGTCTTCAGAGGCTTTATCAGGTCCACTGTAATACTGACTGCTTCAGGAGATCCTTCTTGCCCACAACCATCACCATCTACAACTACTTTTTGAAGAAATGTGGACAATATAGGTTACAAAATTTTCTTTTCTTTTGGTATTAATGAAGTCTTTTCAATTTACAATATACTCTTAATATTTTCAGAGATCCATCTTAGTATCATAGTATTTTTGTTAAATTAAAACTGTGTTGTTTTTATGAAATTGTTTTCTGTTGTTTCTAAGTCAATTACAACAACAAAAAATATTTTCACTAAACACTAAAATGCTTTTTTTTGTGTGTGTGTGTGTACTTCACAGGCTCCCAGAGGTACGGATCTCAGACAATGGGCCTTATGAATGCCATGTGGGCATATATGACCGGGCAACAAGGGAGAAGGTTGTCCTGGCTTCAGGAAATGTTTTTCTTACAGTTATGTGTAAGTACCATCACTAAATTGACTTTATACACACGTGGACAAAATTGTTGGTAGCCCTCGGTTAATGAAAGAAAAACCCACAATGGTCACAGAAATAACTTGAATCTGACAAAAGGTAATAATGAATAAAAATGTATGAAAATGAACAAATGAAAGTTTGCTTTTCAAACATGCTTCAACAGAATTATGTTAGAAAATAAACTAATGAAACAAGCCTGGACAAAAATGATTGTACCCTTAACTTAATATTTTGTTGCACAACCTTTTGAGGCAATCACCGCAATCAAACGATTCCTATAACTGTCAATGACTTCTACACCTCTCAGCAGGTATTTTGGCCCAATCCTCATTAGCAAACTGCTCCAGTTGTCTCGGGTTTGAAGGGTGCCTTTTTCAGCTCCTTCCAAAGATGCTCAATAGGATTTAGGTCAGGGCTCATAGAAGGCGACTTCAGAATAGTCCAATGTTTTCCTCTTTGCCATTCTTGGGTGTTTTTAGCTGTGTGTTTTGGGTCATGATCCTGTTGCAAGACCCATGACCTGCGACTGAGACCAAGGTTTCTGACACTGGGCAGCACATTTATCTCTAGAATCCCTTGATAGTCATGAGATTTCATTATACCCTGCACAGATTCAAGACACCCTGTGCCAGATGCAGCACAGCAGCCCCAGAACATAACAGAGCCTCCTCCATGTTTCACATTAGGGACAGCATTCTTTTTTTCTATGCTTCATTTTTCCGTCTGCAAACATAGATCTGATGTGCCTTGCCAAAAAGTAAAATTTTGGTCTTATCTGTCCATAGGACATTCTCACAGAAACTTTGTGGCTTGTCAACATGTAGTTTGGCAAATTCCAGTCTGGTTTTTTAATGAATTGTTTTCAACAATGGTCTCCTTGGTCATCTCCCATTAAGTCCACTTTTCCTCAAACAATGTCAGATGGTGCGATCTGAAACTGATGTTCCTTGAGCTTGAAGTTCACCTTTAATCCCTTCAGACGTTTTTCTTAGCTCTTTTGTTACCGTTCGTATTATCCGTCTCTTTGTTTTGTCATCGATTTTCCTCCTGCGGCCACATCCAGGGAGGTTGGCTGCAGTCCCATGGATCTTAAATTTCTGAATAATATGTGCAACTGTAGTTGCAGGAACATGAAGCTGCTTGGATATGGTCTTATAACCTTTACCTTTAACATGCTTGTCTATAATTTTCTTTCTAATCTCCTGAGACAACTCTTTCCTTCGCTTCCTCTGGTCCATGTTGAGTGTGGTACACACCATTTCACCAAACAGCACAGTGACTACCTGTAGCCCTGTATATAGGCCCACTGATTGATTACAAGAATGTAGACACCTGTGATGCTAATTAATGGACATACCTTGATTTAACATGTCCCTTTGGTCACATTATTTTCAGGGGTACCATCATTTTTGTCCAGGCCTGTTCCATGAGTTTCTTTTTTAAAATAATTCTGTTGAAGCATGTTTGAAAAGCAATGCCTGACTGTCATTTGTTCATTTCATTGAATTTTTATTCATTATTACCTTTGTCAGATTCAAGTTATTTCTGTGACCATTGTTGGTTTTTCTTTCATTAACCAAGGGGTACCAACATTTTTGTCCACGTGTGAGCTGCTTCTTTCTCAAAGGAGTAAATGTATATTTTAAAACAGAATAGTTGGGTGGAACATTGAATTTACGTAAAGGGACTATTTAAAGTCAGCAGGCCGAAGAGAAGGTGAGAACCCAAAAGCAGGAGAAAAATCTCAAAACATGTAAGGCTGTAAATGTTTACGTAAGGTGCCCGAGGGGTAAAAACCTATACTGTTGGGTGGTAAAGGTGGATCTGAGCTCGAGTGTATGGATTTTGATTTAAAAAAACAAGATTAAAATGTTTTGTCTTGATTTTCATGAATGGCTAGCTTAAACTGGTCTCTTTAGAATACAGCTCGCTCTCTGGTGCTTTTTTTTTGTGTATTAGAAAGAAAAGATGTTCCAAATAAATTGATGTTTTCTCAGAAAGGGAACCAATGTTACTACAGAGGGCAAGTGAACAATAGAAATAATTTTTGTCAAATATATTTTACCCAGAGGTAATTTTTAAGAATAATGTATTATTCTTCCTGGCTTCCTTTATGTATTTCATCTCTGTGATTTGGCTTATATTTGTTTTGGCAATATTCCCTACATGACATAAAAATTATGAAGAGATTTTGTTTATATTTTGATATTTGCAAACTGATAAAAAAAACTGTTGTAACTGATGGTGATTTTAATGTGAAGGGTCAGCCTTTTGATAGTTATGATGTTTTTAATCAGCTCAACAGGAAAAAAAAAGAAGCTGGAATAAAGAAATCAATCCCACTAAGGCATTTTACAGCTATATATGTTTTATTGCTGTTTGTAATTTCTGGATCCACATTTTCAGGCAATACATACATACATTATTTTTGTTGCTTCGCATATTCCTATTGCTTGAGCGTCACACATTTTCTTTTCCATGTCACTATTGTTTTGCTGTTAACATTATTAATTAGTGATAATTCTGTAATTAATTACACTCAGAAGAGGAGGGCTTTGCGTGTTGTGAAATGTTTGTATTTTAGTCTCCCTCGTGACAGCTTTTTAGCTTGCCTGATGTATCAATTCCAGCTACAAAAAAAATGCTGATCTCCATGCGTTCTTTTGGCTAATTAGCATTTATTTCAGCTGGAACACTGGAGAGAAACAGCATGTCATAATATCACCTCATTATCACATTTTGTGACCCTGAAAACTGGCTAATGCTTCATGGTTTCCTTTTAAATTATGCATACATTTCTCTTTAAATAACTCTTTGCCTTTATACTGTTCATTTTTTATCACCATTCCATAGTCTTTGTTTTACTCTCCCCTATTATCAATGAAAGGGGATTTACTCAGTCAGTTGTTTCTTGTTTCAGTTCTGGGTGGGAAGAAGTGAATGATGTGGTCCTGGGATAGCTGCAGAGCCCTATCTCAGCTGGGTCCTAAATCACCACAGAGAGAAAGAAGAATGACTTCTGGCATTGTGGCTAATTGCAGTCTAAACTGAAACAGAATTATTCATAACCTATTAGTGTGTCAAGTTCAGTGGGAAGTAAAGAGAAAAGTTGAGCAGAAAAAGAGAGAATATTAGAGGAACAAAGTTAATTAATAGGAAACAGTACACAGAGAGTATTTTAATTTTTAAAGGGTTTCACAAATAAGAATTATCATTTTAATGAATCCCCTGCCAAGAACTCCAATCCGTTTTAAAACAAAAACATGAACTCTGGTAAATCAGTTGCTGTCCTTCACCCTGAAAAGTTTTAAAAGTCCTTTCTTTTTTCCTAAACTAAATTGGCAAATGTTGATTTTATTAGGCCTGCTCGAACAAAGGAAACAACTTCTGAAGTCATACTGGAATCTGACTCAGGTTATGCTGTCGGATTATTTAAACATTTCACTTTTATTCACCAATTTCTGGATTTTGCATAATTTTAATTTTCAATTACAACTACACAAAAAAAATGTGTTATGGTAACACAACGTTTTTAACCTGATGAGTGGTCAGGCATTTGATTACATTTGAAGTAAGCACAATTTTATCTCATACCCTGTATAAACTGTTATGTCTTTCTGTTTTGGTGTCCTGTTTTGTAGTTCATGGTGAGGCATCCTGCTGTTTTCAAAGTTCAGAAACAAGACTTTAACTGAAAGATTAGGGATGCAAAGTTCAGTTATGAGAAAACACTGATATAAAGTGACAGACAGAATCATAGACTATTGAATTTTGTGTCAAATCACAACCAGTTACAGTCTGCTGGGCATCTATTCAATAAGATGTAACCCTTGGGGGTAGAGACAGTACAATGCATTGCACTTTGGCCATGCATTTGTGCAGCTGAATGAGGACCAATTTTGTACTTCACCAGCAAATTGAAGGCCATTTGTTATAAAGTGAACCCATTTCAGAGGTTTCAGGATTAGGTTTAGGACTAAGGTGTGAATTGAGTTAAGGTTAGGGTTAGGAATGTACTGGTAATGGTTTGGTTTGCTGTGTGGACAGTCAGCATTGTGAGGAGTTTTTGCCAGATACTCAAAATGACAATTGAGTTATTGCTTAGGTTTAGGGCTAAAGTGTGAATTGAGCTTAGGTTAGGTTTAGGGTTAGGGCATGGAAATCAATGGAAAATTAATAGAAGTCAATGCAAATTTCTCAGAATGATAGGTAGACATGAGTGTAAGGGGAAGGTGTGGGTGTGTGTGTGTTTCAGTGTGTCTAATCTCAAGTGATTTCAAATTGTTTTAACCTTATCAGTGGGAGTTTCAAGTGACATAATTATAACTTAAAATGTAAACTCCTTCCTTCAGCAAGAAAAAAAGTTGTATAAGTGCTCTATTGTTGTTTTTGTTTTTTTATAAAAATAAAGATTGTAAAAACAAAAAAATTATTAATTAAATTTTAAATAAAAATAAATCTGCCATTTAGCTGAAAAATGTTTCTAACAAACACAATGTTTGCTTACAGTTATAACACAGAAAAAAACTGTTGTTTTCAATCGCTATGAAGCCAAGATCATACTTTTAGCCTTTAGCAGCGGGACAAAAAAAATCTATTCCTCTTTGGAGTGGTAAACATCTGGTCGTTATTTGTCATTACCTGATGTGATTCTTTTATGATGCTGCAAAGATTAAGAAGAAAGGTTGTTTATGCCCCTAGAACAGGAAATGACCTTGGGAAGCCAGTACATGCTTGAATTGTGTACTGTCTGAGGCACCTTACCCTGTTATTGTCTGTATTAAATGGCTGTTTGACTGTGACTTGTCAGCATGATAAAGGACATCTTAATAGCCATGTTTTTAAACATCTTGTCACGTAAGTGGAGAAATTCTTTCATCTAACCTTTGAGAAGTGTGAGGAGTTAATTTAAAGAATGCCCTTCAGTAAGCAGCAAAGTTGTTGCTTACATCCTCCAGATACAGAGATGAGCACTAAGGTGTAGAGAGACTCAATTGCCCTCTTATCCTATGCAACTTAGATTTACCACCATAATAGATGTACAACTTTAATAAAGCACTATGTAAATTTAGGTGCATGTTTAGAAATGGATGGGATTATTGACAAATGATGAAGACAGATTAGACAACAGTATTTGCAAACAGCGTTTTTGTTGACAAAAAGGAAGAATTGATGGCACGCTAATAATGTACATGTCAGGTGTGTACCGAGTTGTTTAGATTTGATTTCAGTTGACATGCATTTTGCATTATATTATTTAGGAAGCTTTAACTTTAACTTCACACAACAATGGCAGTTTGACAAGCTCAGAGTGATTGCTATCTGTATTTTTACCTAGTTACATGTCATTTTTTGTTGTTTTGTTTTTGTTTAAACTACCTACTTAGTGATGTAAAACATCTATGCTTTTTGTAAATTATAGGTGCAACTTCAGATCATTAAACTGGGATACTTTTTATTTTACATGTAAAACAACTGTAGCTATCTGCAGAGCATATAATAAATAAGTAAATAAATATGGAAACATTATTTTCTACTCCTTAAAGGAGATAGAACAAGCTCAACAAGCTGATAAAGAAGGCTGGCTCTGTTCTGGGGACTCCTCTGGAACCTCTGGAGATCATTGTGGAAAGAAGGATTCTTCATAAAATGAAGAACATTATGGAGAACCCTGAGCATCCTCTTCATGAGACTGTCCTACAACAACAGAGTGTCTTCAGTCAGAGGCTTCTTCAGATCTGCTGTAAGACGGAGCGCTACAGGAGATCCTTCCTGCCCACAGCCATCAGCATCTACAACGGCTCTTTGAGGAAACCTTCATAATATGAGCTATAACAACATTTAATTTCCCTTTGGGATTAATAAAGTATTTTTTAATTGAATTTAATTGAATAGTGTAATTCCAGGCACTTCATCATTCAAAGATTTGAAGGAGATTCTGAAGAAATGGGCTTCAATTACATGTGTGGGATATTCATCTACTTCATCAGCTCCATTGCTGTGGATGGATAAGCCATGAACAATCTAAAAAAAATGTTTTGATAGTAATACAACATTTTTTATGCTTTTAAATCAGCCAGTTGAAAATGCTGTGATCAAGACACTGGGAAACTGGAACTTGGACATCGTTTTGGGAGACACAAGGGCACCGGGGGCCAAAACGACCTTGGATGTGTACTGATAAGCAAATGGAATGTAGGACATGGAATAATGTAGAAAAAAATGATTGAAATTTCCTAATAGGTTTAAATGCTTCTCCATAATTTATTCAGTAAAAAAACAAATAAAAAAAAACTCCACGTCAACTGCATAAAATGTAGAGATGCCAGATAACCATCATAAAATGACATAACTTTATTTCCTAAATGTAAAATCAAACCTGATGTTCTCTTAGCAGTGCTGATAATGCATGTCAAAAGTCAGTGTTTCTTTTTTGGTGGTCGGTCGCAGCAAAACCACAATGTAGGGTAAGAATTTTACTCAGTAGGCTTTTTCTTGACAAGCAAGAGGGGCAAACATACAATGTTTTCTGTGGTCCCTTAAAATTTACATTATTTGGCCACGTTTGTCTTGGTTGCTAACTTGTAGGTAACCAGTGGAAACTAAATCACTGATTGGAGGAACAATCTTTTTCTTTGGGTGCATGTTCAACACACATTTGTGGAGGTCAATGGTTTCATCTTATTATCAGGCAACTAGAAACAGTGTAAGAAGGATTGGAGCTTCACAGGGCCATATCTGTAAGTTTGGGACTATGGTAAAAGAAAAAAAATAAGAAACCTAAGTAAACTGCAAACCATTTACTTAAAAAATATAGCTCCCTACATTTTAATAGCTACCAAGGCTAACCAGTTTACTGCAACTACAGAACCGATGCCAGGATTAAGGTGAATAGAACATTACAATGCCACAAGTGTCACATGTGGACATTTTTAAAAGGATAGCAATTGTTTATGAAAATGATCAGATGGAGCAACTTCTTTTATTAGAAAACACACATGCCTATAAATTGTATAATCTTTGTTGCTTCTTACCCTAGTATTAGGTATTACTAATAAAGAGCAATTCAGAATTCACCAAAATTATCTTGTCTCTGGTCTCTTCCAGTAAAAAGAAGAGAATTGAATTAATTCAAAGAACAGATGAATTATTAAATGTCTGTCTTGAACTAAACTCTGGGGTAATACTTGAAGCAAAAATAAATAACCCATTGTCTCCCTCAAGGATATCCAACATCGACCTGTTAAGAAGTGCATCTTTTATTTTTTGCAAACAACATTTCTTAACCACCATGTCATGTTATTATTTTGTCAGTATATTTTTCTTTCCTGTTTAGTTTATTTAATTTTTTCTCAAAAGCCACTGAAGCACAAGATCTTCCATCATTGTAGCAGCCACATTTTAAATCTTCATTTGACAAACTGTGAAATCTGTTGGTGCTATCTTACTTCTAATTACCTTCAACTGGCTTGTGGCACAAACTCGAAAATCATATTTGGAGTCATACTGCATCTCCTTTGAGGCCACATTAATGACAAGCCATTTTTACCCTGTAGCTCATTCGGTGCCTCATTCAGTTGACATTCACCAGGCGCTTATCAGCAGGGTAGCCGGTGCATGCCAAGAATGTAGCCTCATGAGTAAGCCTGTTTTCATACCCAGAGATTTAACGTTGCAAACAAAAACCCAAGCATCAGATGGCTGCTGCTCAGATTCTGGCTGCTGAAAAAACCTTGAAGTAAAGAAGTTGGCCTGATATAGAACTTTTAAGCTGAATTTATTTTGCTTGAAATCAAATGTAAAAAAGTCTAATATCTATTTAGCAGTTTTGCCTAATGTATTACATTAAGCAACAAATATTAAACATTTTCATCTACCTTGTACATCACCTTAATTGCATATGGTTGGTTTCTCTTAGTGGACAAGCCATGTCCAAGGCAGACCTTTCTGCTACCACTACCATGTGGGTACATGAGCAATAGAGCTTTGCAATGACAAACACAACAATGCATACTGTTTTTTTGTTTTTGTTTTTCTGTGGCATCAAGGGATTTTGATAAAAAAAAAAAAAATTTGACTGGCCCGCATTGTATTTAGCATTTATGAATACCCTTTTACGGAAGCATAATTCCAGTAAGGATATTCTGCTACCATTCTGTATTGAGCAGTTCTATACGTATTAACACAGAGAAACAAGGAAGATAGTGTTTTGATTGAAAAGAAAAAAGGCAAACATACTGCATACATCAAAATGTTGCCACAAAAAAACGAGATTCCACATCTTGAAATGGTTCCAAAAGTTTTAATTCCATCGCTTGAGAACCACCCTGATGTCTTTCAGTATACAGCCATTTTTTCATTTCTTCAGTTTTGCTTCTACACCAACATATATACAGGGGTTGGACAATGAAACTGAAACACCTGGTTTTAGACCACAATAATTTATTAGTATGGTGTAGGGCCTCCTTTTGCAGCCAATACAGCGTCAATTCGTCTTGGGAATGACATATACAAGTCCTGCACAGTGGTCAGAGGGATTTTAAGTCATTCTTCTTGCAGGATAGTGGCCAGGTCACTACGTGATACTGGTGGAGGAAAATGTTTCCTGACTCACTCCTCCAAAACACCCCAAAGTGGCTCAATAATATTTAGATCTGGTGACTGTGCAGGCCATGGGAGATGTTCAACTTCACTTTCATGTTCATCAAACCAATCTTTCACCAGTCTTGCTGTGTGTATTGGTGCATTGTCATCCTGATAAACGGCACCGCCTTCAGGATACAATGTTTGAACCATTGGATGCACATGGTCCTCAAGAATGGTTGGGTAGTCCTTGGCAGTGACGCGCCCATCTAGCACAAGTTTTGGGCCAAGGGAATGCCATGATATGGCAGCACAAACCATCACTGATTCACCCCCATGCTTCACTCTGGGCATGCAACAGTCTGGGTAGTACTCTTCTTTGGGGCTTCTCCACACCGTAACTCTCCCGGATGTGGGGAAAACAGTAATGGTGGACTCATCAGAGAACAATACATGTTTCACATTGTCCACAGCCCAAGATTTGCGCTCCTTGCACCATTGAAAGCGATGTTTGGCATTGGCATGAGTGACCAAAGGTTTGGCTATAGCAGCCCGGCCGTGTATATTGACCCTGTGGAGCTCCCGACGGACAGTTCTGGTGGAAACAGGAGAGTTGAGGTGCACATTTAATTCTGCCGTGATTTGGGCGGCCGTGGTTTTATGTTTTTTGGATACAATCCGGGTTAGCACCCGAACATCCCTTTCAGACAGCTTCCTCTTGCGTCCACAGTTAATCCTGTTGGATGTGATTCGTCCTTCTTGGTGGTATGCTGACATTACCCTGGATACCGTGGCTCTTGATACATCACAAAGACTTGCTGTCTTGGTCACAGATGCACCAGCAAGACGTGCACCAACAATTTGTCCTCTTTTGAACTCTGGTATGTCACCCATAATGTTGTGTGCATTTCAATATTTTGAGCAAAACTGTGCTCTTACCTGCTAATTGAACCTTCACACTCTGCTCTTACTGGTGCAATGTGCAATCCATGAAGACTGGCTACCAGGCTGGTCCAATTTAGCCATGAAACCTCCAACACTAAAAACAGGTGTATGGGGTAAGAACGCTGTCAAAAACAACGTGTATGTAAAGACGGAAATGTGTGCATATTAGTCAATAGTTGTGCATAAGTAAAATCCAAAAGAGGTATTGTATATTTTCTCTATAAGAATACAAAATAAAATGTTACAGCTTCAAGAAATTACAAACACAAAGTTCAAGTTTACAGTTGTGTTTTATTCTTTATGAATACAATATGCTATAACAGTTTGTGAATACGATTTCTTTTCTATGAGAATACGAATTTACATCAGCGACTTGGTGTCACGTGATTTCAGGCTCAGAATATAGTGGGTGGAGTTATACAATGATGTACAGTAGGTGACAGTATGCACCTCTGAATTTGTTGCGAACCGCCAGCAGAAGAAGAGAAGAAGAAGAAGCACTAGCGCCAAATAAACGGACCAAGAGCATATATTAACAACATTAAGACATATATAAACTTTTTAACATTACCTGGCTTTGTTTCGTAATTTCTTGGTCCGTTTATTTGGCGCTAGTGCTTCTTCTTCTTCTTCTCTTCTTCTGCTGGCGGTTCGCAACAAATTCAGAGGTGCATACCGCCACCTACTGTACATCATTGTATAACTCCACCCACTATATTCTGAGCCTGAGATCACGAGACACCAAGTTGCTGATGTAAATTTGTATTCTGATAGAAAAGAAATCGTATTCACAAACTGTTATAGCATATTGTTTTCATAAAGAATAAACCACAACTGTAAACTTGAACTTTGTGTTTGTAATTTCTTGAAGCTGTAACATTTTATTTTGTATTCTTATAGAGAAAATATACAATACCTCTTTTGGAATTTACTTATGCACAACTATTGACTAATATGCACACATTTCCGTCTTTACATACACATTGTTTTTGACAGCCTTCTTACCCCATACAGGTGTTTCAGTTTCATTGTCCAACCCCTGTATATATATATTTGATGCTGAACATGATTGCTCCCAATAGTCTTCATGTGGATTTTCTGTGAGCTGTGAAGTGTGAACTTCCTTTCCCTCACATCTCTGCACTAACAATGTCGTCATCACTTGCTGCGCTCTGCTTGCCACCAAGGTCCCTCCTTTTGTGTAGATGACAGAAGAGGTGACAGAGAAGAAACAGCTTTGACTTCCTAGAAACAATCTTCTGTTTGTACTGCAGAAGGAGAAAAAGTATTTCTTTCTTTTACCTCACCTCATATACCTTATATGATAACTGTAGTTTCCATACCCATTAATTTATTTTCAGGCTAGAAAAAATATTTTTTACAACTTTGTCAGAAGGTACCTGTCATATTAGTTTCTTTAGAAGTTTTTCGATTTTTTTTAAAACACAAACATGGTAAGATGAAAATGTGAATTTATGTAAAGAAACAAAAGAGGGTGAAATTAATTTTATTGTAAACTATGATATTATTTCTAATCAATATAATGAGTATAATTTAGTTTTTATTTCATCCAAAAATGACAGCTAGTTTTTAGTAAGATCAGGGCATTTAGTTTTGAGAATGTTTCAATTAAAAGCACCAACAGGCATGTGATATCTCAGTTTTATTTTGTAGCATAACAATGAAATACACATTTTTTATTTGTATACATATGCATAAGAGACAATGCCCATGTTTAGCTGTTGACATGTTTTGTACAAAGTAAACTGTGTAAATATTTAAAAAAAAAGTTGTTTCTCTTCAATCCCACTACTTTTAAATCAAGATGTCAGTTAGTTAAGCTGGCATGTCTAGCTTTCAATATTTAAACATTTATGTTGGTAATGGTAATATTTTCTGCTATGTTATATTGTTAAAGAGCTCATGTGCATCATTTAAATATTTTAGACCTGGAGAAAAACCCTGTTAATGTAATTTAGTTTGATTATTCTTTTTAGGATACTGTGACCCTTCAGTATAGTTTGTTTGAAATTTGACCGTCATCTGTGCTCTTGCACAAAGTACCATGAGACAGGCGATAAATTTAAGGGAAAAGAAAAATGCAGGTTTAGGAGCCCCTGAAAGCAGCCTCTGGGTATGGAACGAAAGGATTTCTTCTTTGTGTACCCGTTTTTTGAAACTTGAATTTGAATATGAGCAGGAGGGACTGAAGGGAAACTGGAGAAATATTTTATTTTGAGGCTCTCATATATGCTGTATTCATATTTCCTTTTCCTCCAAAAATTATATTATATTCAGATAAGGATTATACACTATAGCCACATTCACCCAACCACATGAAGAGAATACAAGATAATACCCTGCTTGCTTCTACACCTGCAGAAACATTCATATTAGCTTTTTTACCAAAAGGTGCATTGTACTAATGAATGCAAGATGTACTTTGTGGTAAATGTGGCTCAATATATAACATTTGTGCATCTGTTAACACCTGAATCTAAACAGCTGTGGGTCTGAGATCCGAGTCATAGACATCCAAAGGTACCACAGAGCACAGGAACTCCAGAAGAAAGGTTCCCTGGGGCTGCAGTTTGGCGGGGAGGAAATAGACCACAGTCCCCAACGACCCCCATCTTCATCCAGAGAAGGGGCCATGTACAAAAGAGGGATTCATCATGGTCCAAACTAGCCCGCCAACCAGAGCCACCACAGGATGAAACAGTCCCAACCCCCCAATAAATTCCAATCCTAACTCTGTGAGCCCCGCTCCAAGCACCCCCGCTGCATCCTGCCCCCACCACACAGCGCACCGCAATGGCTTGCAATGCAAGGGTCCTGTGCAATGCTACTCCAGCCCCCACCCACAGGCGCAACAGGGCAGACACCACCGAGCACCGCACCCACAATAGAACCCCCGACCCCACACCAAAATGGGACAATCTCACCCTGCAAGAAGTACCCCGCCAGCGGCAACCACATGGGTCTGGCATCCCCACCACGTCCCTGCAACCACACAAACACACCACATCACTGCCACTGCAAAGATAGCCCAGGGAGAAACATTATCCAGCTCAGGTCTACCATCGCTGCTCAGTCAATCCAAATGCCGGTGACCCCACATCCACGAAGAGGACACAACACCCCTATCCCACACGCTGCAGCCAGCAGAGCAGTACACCGCCAAGCCTGTCCCACCATCCGGCCAGCGCCGGCAACTCCAGCCTGTCAGTTCATTAGAAGGAAACATGCACCAGCCAAGTAACCGGGCCAGGCCAAGCCAAGCCAAGAATTTGTAAATATAAACTAAAAATTATTTAGTCACGTAATGTTGCATTGCCAGTTATTTTTAATGGCAGATAACAGCACTAACACTGAAAAATAAAGACATGAAAGTGAAGGAAAATAAGTTGTGACAGTTAAAGAAACATCTTAGGAGAATATTTGGTTTTATTTTAGTATTTACTAATTAATTGGCAGACTCTATTTCTCATTTATTCTCTCTGACTTACTATTTTTGTTGGAATAATTGTACCACTGGGACATATTTTACAAACATTGGTGTTCTGAAAGTAAAAGGAAAAGAAACTATTCCGAAGACTCTATACAAAGACAGGTAACATTGCTCCAAGCTTTTGAAAAAATCTTGCCACTGTCTGGCACGTATTTAGAAGAGGGCCTACGTACTAGATTTTAAAGGCAAGAGGTTAGCAGATAATTAAACTTCAGCATTATTTACAAAACAAAAACACTGCAGCAGTGGAATTTCAAATAAAGGCAAAGCTGAGCAAGGAAAGATACATTTAAACAGAAAACAGAGGAAAGACAAAACAATATGTTGCAACATGGGTACAGCTGTTTAATTGTAGAAGAAAAAAAGAAAGAACAAATTGTGGTACAGCAATTGAGGGGGATTAGAAAGGCAAAGGATACCTAAATATGATAAAGAACATGAAATCAAACTTAGACAGATGTATTTACCAAGAATAAGAAATAACAATGATCTAAACTATTCTGGCACAGTCTTTATAGGCCGGTGGGGCACAATGGCTGTCACCATAAAGGCGTATATTAGACACTGTTTTGGTGTAAGGTGCTGTTCATTCCCAAAATAGTTTTATCATGTTATACTTTTCAAAACATGTTGTAATGCAATAAGTACAAGAAAAAAATATTTAGTGTTGCAATCCTTTCAGTGTTAGAATGTTTGTAGTCTCGGTTTCTCTTGTCTGTATGATGTCCCAGCATGACTTGATTATCTTGAAGGCTATTTAGAGGCCACTCTATCTCCTGCAAGTCTCAGTGTTTCCCATTTTTTGTCAGTCCCTGTCACTGTAAAAGTACATTTGGAGTAGCATGCTGTGCAGTGAATCTAGGACTGATCAAATTCCTTGCTGATAGGGCTAAAATCTTTTTTACTCCACTAGTGTGGTACTAAGGTTTCACTAAAGTAGTTTCAAAATCCAGGACAGCCATCCAAGGTCGATATACTCATAGTTGCTTTGCTTTAAAGAAGACAGTGACATGACACACAATACCTATCTTTTATTACTCTTGCACAGTCGGCATTACCACACTAAAGCTGCAGTTCTTCTACTTCAATAATACATTCACACAGCAAGAAACAGTTTGAGGTAAGTCTGTGGTTAATTATGAAAATAAGCTTGCAGATGCAGTTTGTGTGTTCAAACACACACACACACACACACACACACTGATACATAATGTTCTTGCTATAGAGAAGCTTTGTGTGAATAGACAATAAAAATTACAAAAGCTCATGTGCCAGTGTGGCTGATGGAGCTGATGCAACACCTGCCAGTTCTGAGCCCACATTTAGCAGCTTGGTCGGTGTTCATTACAGACCCTGCTGGCAAAACATTTGCTCTGGCATAGGTAAGGGTGAGCAGGTGTTGCCTAGATGGGACATAAAAATATTTTCCCCTGTTCCAAAAGTTAGGTCTCTGCCCACTAAATATTGTTAGAGCTGACATAATTAACATGATGAATTACACAGCTAGTATATGTTTGACCTCTGAAAACATACAAAGACCATTTTTTGAGGGACTCTGTGGGAAAATACGCTGTATTAAAAAGATGCACAGACAAAAGATGTTACGATTGTCAGATGTAGACACCAGATCTGGCTATGGACTAACGGATACAGATATAGATAACTCCACATAATATAAGGTGGACAAGGACACAAGATGTCAAAACTGTCTATCTTTTTTGTTTTTTCACCAGAAACTTCTAAAGAACATGAACCAAGAGGTCACTTCTCTGTTTCAAAGCAAACTCTTGGCTTGTATTTTGGAATCTTGTTCTTTGCCTAATTCCATAACTAAAACAATTTTACAGTTTTGAGAAAATTGTAATCACAACCAGCCAGCCAGCATATGACTCCACAATAGTGTTTCACATTTTTTACTTGTAGGACACAAATGAAACATGCACGTAGTGCAATAAAACAACACTATGTAGTGACTTGATATAACTGAATGTGAATTACACTCTTTACTTTTTGTTCTCTGAGAATCAGTTTAAAACCCTGGAATAAATGGACATAAGGACGACGGAATATATGCTTCATGCATTAGCATTTTACTGTATGCATAATGCTTGGTAGAAGGCAAGATGGGAGGTGGTGAATACAATTAAAAAATCTTTTGTGATTCAAATCCCAAACACATGCTTTTTAAGTATGCAAGATGTAATGTCTGAAATGGTACAGAAAATCTTAAAATCTGCTTCAGGCATGATCTTTCCCTGACAATACAGTAGTCACTGCAGGTTTTAAAGGCCTAAAGCCATATTAAGCAACACTTTATATATTTTCATTTGTTTTTTTTTCAAAATGTATTTATTTATTGAATAATTTGTTGGTTTATTTATGTCTGAGTGCAAATTATATTATTGATTAGATATGATTAGACATTTGGTATACACTGAGCAGGAAATTATGTGATCTGACGTAACTCCAAACCATTTTATTTTTGTATCCAAAGGCATTTAATTATCAACAGAATAATTAATGACATTCTTTAACTAGGAGCCTGTATGTGGACAACCAGGGACAATTAGCAAGCTAAGAAACAATACTGTAGGGTTTCTGGGAAGTGACTGTCTCCTCAGTGTTAGTCTGTGTAAAAATGGCACCTTCAGTTAAGAAATCTGAGTGTAAATACACAAGGGACATGATGATGAACTAATTGCTTATGTGTTTACTAGGAATCCACAGATATGTACTGCATTTGCATGTGTCCATGAGTATTTTATAAGTATTTTAGCACCCACTGCAAAACAGAACAATGACATACGAGCAGATGAAGATGTTTAAATTTCACTTGGTGTCTATTGACAGTTACTGATGACAATAAAGTACAATGCTTGTACTCCTCTGAAAAGGCAAGACAGGTTGCTTGAAAATTGTCACCAAGTTAGGGCAAACTTTGTCTTCCAGAGTTGTGTTTCAGTCTACATGAGGAGAAGATGGTAGGTGTTTGCTTTCCAAAAGCTCTCCCACAGTCTGAAAGAGATCGACCCTTCCACTGAAGAGGTTTTGCTTGTATATGTTTGCGGTGCTACCTGTATAGGTATCAAATTCTGTAAATTCTCCAGAATTACAGCTCTCACACACAGTGTCTATCTGCACCGCAAATATTTAAAATTATAACAAATACCTGCTTAAAGTCAAAGGTGACCAAGTTACATACAAAACAAAGGCAGAAAAATGTAATGCTTAAAATTAAAACATGCAACATCGTTTGCACTGAATTGTGGAATTAGGTATACAAGTCAAAATGTTTTTTAGTTCTGAATTTTGTGACATCTGAAATGTGACTGTAATGTCACAAACTGGTTCAGCTTCTTCATAGGAAAGCCCATTTCCCAAATAAAATAATTTTTAGAACATGGACAATGTACTTAAATTGCAGGGATGTTTATAATTTAATGAAGTAGAACAGGGATGAGTGACATTTAAATGTGGCACTGCAGATGTCAGAGGTTCCAAACACGAGCTCAGGGAGTCACGTTTATGCCTAATTAATTAGAGTGCCAAGTTAACAAGTTCGTTCCACAGTTTCATACGCACATACTTTCTGGAGACACACACTGTTTAAAAACTCTGAAGGGCCAATGTGGCACATTGAAGTTAAGAAAATATGTCCACTAACAAAATTGGAGGAACAACTGAAGTTTCAGTTGCCATGCATGATTTTGTGCAGTGCAGTGATACCGTTGAGGACCTCATCCACACACTCATCCAGTTTCACCAGTGTTACAGTAACTTTTACTTAGACGGCTCTAAATAATGGATTTGCTGCTGTTTACCATTGTCAGATTTACAATTTTTAACATACTGAAAACATGTTTGTATTGTAGGGTGGGCATGCTGGTCATGCAAGTTTAGGCTAGGAAATATTACATGTCTCATTGTGCAGCTAAAACGTTGACCAAGATATTTACACTTCACACTGCTCATTTATTGATTTTACATCCAAGCACTGTTTTAAGTACTGTTGATGTTTTTCAGCTTAACACAACTCTGGTCTGTCAGTCTGGGTTTTCAGCAGACAAACTGTGTACCCATTTGGAAAACCTTGTTTTAGACAGTGACTCTGTGGGAGGTGTAGAGGTTATGCAACTGAAAGGTTGTGGGTTTGGCTCCTCTTTTTGCCCCTTCCCCTGCCACATGTTGATGTGCCCTTGACAAAAGATGTTGGTTTGAATGGTGTAAAATCTTTATGTTGTTTTTTCTGAAGGAGAAAGAGCACAGTTCAAATTAAAACATAAAAAATAGAATCTGGGACTGCTCAGGTTATTATGTACACCTTTCAAGACTTTCAACATGCCTGCTTAAGAAGAATGCATTCTCCCACAATAACAGTTTATGATGTTAAATCAGAAAACAGTTTAAATTGGGCAAGTTGTAAAGTTGTAAACAGACAGCTTACAATATCTTTCAATTTTCAAGCTAAAAAACTGGAGCTACTGCTCTGTTATGCTACAATGGAAAGTAGCAACAAATATATTGCAACTTTATGTGTGCCATATTCAATATGTTCGTCTGATTGCCACTGAACTGTGAAAGAGAGCACCATAAATGAGTTCTTGTTCAATATAATGAAGACTCATTCAGCTTCCTCTTGCTGTTGGCTTTGGTTTTGCCCATGAGCGTATTCTCGCTTGTTCTTTGTTATTGCGACTGAATGGTTGTGGAAGAAAAACAGGCTCACAACCTGACTCACAATTATAGTTTGGCTATTTCTGTCAAACCACAAGGGTCGCTCTCTCTGCCTCTGTGTTTCTGCTCTGCTCATATGAAGACCAACACTGGCAGATTTCTTAAATTTGTTAAACTGGTAATTTTGCTGTGCAGAATTATGTGGTGTTGTCTTTAAAAGTATGCATCCATTAACTCTGTTTATGTCCCAACCGCATTTTCATGTTATACCTCTGTAAAACCTTGATTAGAGAGTATATATCAATACCATTTTTTAACAGAGTGAGATAGTTCACTCAGGCAGAAATATTAAGCATTAAAATTATTAAATTCTAAATAGTGGGTAAAAATGGCCATTTAATAGATGTGTGTGTGAACTATTTAGTGGATTTTCTTTTTATTTTCCCTTTAATCACATTGCCAGTGGCATTTTCAACAGGTAATATAGTGAGTGTCCTGGGGTTCTGTTTACTAAGGGACACTGCATAAGCAAGCAAAATTTTTCTTTGGATATGTAATGCAGGTTTCCTCCATTTCTGCTACCTGTGCGAGCCCCTTCTCTTTTTCCAATGGTTATAATCAGTCTGACAGAGAGAGGTACCCCCAATCCTTGTGGTTTTTAGTATAACAATGACCATCAGTGGGCTCTACATGGACACACTTTATCAGTGTGGTATTTAACTTAGTACCCCTACACAAAGCCCATTCTAACATGGCCAGACTCTAACACTCAGTAGGTTAATCTAACCTCCCCAACAA
This sequence comes from Girardinichthys multiradiatus, assembly GCF_021462225.1. Taxonomy (NCBI): domain Eukaryota; kingdom Metazoa; phylum Chordata; class Actinopteri; order Cyprinodontiformes; family Goodeidae; genus Girardinichthys; species Girardinichthys multiradiatus. Next base: position 11,515,035 of record NC_061812.1, on the reverse strand, counting down.
TCCTATACCATTTCAACCCTTTGTGAAGTGCCTTCAGACAACATGTGTTGTGAATTGGTGCTAATAAAATGTCAGAGCATGCTCCTGTAAAAGCCACCAGAGATTAAAGTGATTTCTAAACTAGAATGAATGCAGTGTTTTATTTAATGTATGAAAAAGTACATGCTAGGATTACCTTCAGATATTTGACCTATGGTACCTGATCTACTGGACCATACAACATGGGGCAGCCTTTGTTCCACAGGTGCATCAATTACTCTTGGCTGCGCATGACCCTGTCGCAGGTTGACCGCTGTTATTTTCATGGACCACTATTGACAGATCCTAGCCACTGCAGACCAGAAACCCCACAAGAGCTTCACTTTTGGGGATGCTCTGATCCTGTCATATAGCCATCACAGTTTGGCCCCTGCCAAACTTGCTTAAATTCTTATACTTCCTCATATGTCCTGCTTTTAACACATCAACTATATCAGTATACAATTTTCACCTCCTGTCTTAGGTGAAAACAAGCTTTTACTCTTTAGTAAAGGACACCTGCAATTGCAGAGATTTGTACACTGCTGTTTGCTTACAATGCACTTGTTATATCCAGCCAGTGCCTGTGTTTTGATTTTATGTTTTTGTTTATTTCTCGTGGTCTGGTCCTTAGTTTATCCTTAGTTCTGTGTTTTTGACTTGTTAATTGGTTTCACTCCCTATGTCTTCCTGCAGTCTGTTACACACCTGTCCTGAGTTTCCCCTAATTATCTGGTCTTGTTCTTGATTGGTTCTCCCTGTACTCTCATTTGTATTTAACCTCTTTAGTTTTCAGTGTTCCTCGCTGGTTCCTTGTTGTGTGTTGTTTCCCATGTTGTCCTACCACACACCTGAATCATGACAGCACTCTATCATTGGAATGTGCATAAATTTAACAGTGGCAAGATAATTTTTCACAAAAAAAATATTTTTGGAAAGATTATACAAGCAAGCCTGTCCAGGGTCTTTCCCGCCTCCCGCCCATAGAATGCTGGAGATAGGCATCAGCTTCCCTGCGACCCACTATGGAAGAAGCGGTATAGAAACTGACTGACTGACTCTACAGGCAAGCAGGAGTATAGAATCTTACAATTTTAAAAAGAGATGACAATGCAAATAGCAGTATAGTAAGGCACAGATTTAGTGAATACTAGAATAGCAGAAACTTGGAGATGGCCTAAAAGAAAAAATTATTAAATTACAGAAGCAATACAAATAAAAAACAGAAATTTTTATGCATGTCTGTTTACGTAAATATTTAGCTAAAGTGTTCTGGGTGATGAATTTAAATATTCATAATCACCATGCAGTTGAATTAGGACTGCTGTCAATAAATGGCTAATTCACAGCATTATTTTAAATCAGCCAGCAGAGTTGAACTGAGACAACACTGGGGGCTGTTATTTCTGTTTTCAAGCTGAGACCTCATACTTCAATGCCCTGCTAAATATATAAGGCTTTATTTAAAGTGTTGCACCCTGACTAACTAGACCAGAACTGTTTCTCTGACCTTTTTTGCCATTTCTGAAACACATTTAACAAAGCCTTAGCCCAGTTAGACACCGCCTTCAAGTTAGATTTGTTAGCAAAATGAAGCTGGAGTCTTCCATTACATCAGTCACATAGTTAAAAGGCAATGACACTGGATTTGCTCAATATTCCTGAAACCACGTGAGATTTATTGTATTTCACCCACTGTATTGGAAAATGTTATCCATATTTTGCTACCAGGAGTCCCACTGAAGTGTGCTTATCCATTTGCATGTTTTGCCTCATGTTTTCTTCGTTTGCAAAAAATAAACTCCTTTGTTGTCTCTTACTAAGGTAAACCTTAAATGCATTTTACATTTTGTGGCTTAAAGGATAATGTAATTTTCTATTGTGTGATTAACAGAGTATAATGAGAATTAGTAGTAAAAATTACTGATGTAGGGGAATTAAAAGTAGCTTGTTAATATGCAAAAATGCACAGGATGAAGCTTCAGTTTGGAATCGTGATTTCACACAAGGAAGAAGTGCGTGACCTTTAAAAATTTGTGTTTTTTTACATATACAATTATCCATGAATATGATATGATGATATAGGTATATTGCTAAATAATTTTTTCATAAATCGTAAATCCTTGTAGAAAGGTACTGGCTGGGATTTAAAGCCAAGACAATGCTACTGTAAGGTAGCAGTTCTAGCTACTGCCCAACATGCATAAATGCTCATTATAATAAACATGGAACATGATGAAGTAGTGACTCGGAATTAATATCAGGAACTGTTTAAATACTCATTCCAAATGCATAAAAATAAAACAAGCCAGTGGGTGTTAATTTAGTTTCAGGTTGCTTAAAGTTTAAAGTAAAATCTAAAGCATATTGCTCTACCTAAAAGAGATCTAAGTGATTCTAAAGAAATTTAAGGTTAGACACAACCATCCCAGCCTCAAACAGATTTGACCTCAGATGGATATTTGTTGAATATCATAGGAATTGCTCAATTGTAATATGTTTGCTGGACTTCGCCCTCAAGTCCTTGGAACCTCCAGGTGAAATTTTCCGTTTGCTCCAGAGCCTTTTCTTGGTTGCTGTTTGATAAGTAGAGTTTGCTGGTCACTGTGGAAGCCCTGCTTGTGGAACAGATCAGCTCTCTGTCTGCTGGGCCAGTTTTAAATAGCTGCATCAGTGTTAAATGTTTAGTGTCCAAGATTCCTGTTCTCTTAAAGTTAGAAGTAAATGCTGCATGTCTGACAAACTGAAGTCAAGGAGATGTGGTAAAATTAAAATGTTCCTTTGTGGTTTTGGTGGAAAAGACCTGGCAACCTAAGATTTGTTAACCTTTTTGAGCTCATCTGTCAAAATTCAAATGTTCAAAAGGGAGTGGAGCATATCCTATCTAATTCAGTTTAAAAGAGTTGAAATCGCTGTATGGATTGATAATTCAATTAATAATTACCGCACTTTGGGTTGCACAGTGGTGCAGTTGTTCACAAAGCTGCCTAGCAGCAAAAAGGTCATGGGTTCAAATTATTTTTCAAGTTTGCATGTCCTCCCCGTGTATGTCCAGGTTCTATTCTGGCACTTTGGCTTCCTCCCACAGTCTGAAAGCATGCATGATAGGTTAATTGGTCTCTCTCTGAGTGTGTGCAGGGTTGTGTGCCTCTGTAATATACCGGTGATCTACCCAGGGTGTACCAATATCTCACCCGATGAATGCTGATAATAGACAGTTGCAACCCTATGGGTATAGAAAATAAATAAATCAATTTCTCGTACTGTGAGTTGTTATTGAGAAAAGTAGCAGTTGTACAGAGGAACTTTGATTTTTGAGCAAAGATACAGTATGCCTGCTCAATTATGAAAAAAATGTCCGAATATTTTAGTCAAAGCTGAAATTACACTTATCATGGGGCATTGTGTGGAGTTGTAGTAGGGCAAGTGCCCCATATTCAGAGGCTATTAGTCCTCAACGCAACCATTCTGGGTTTGATTTCCAACCTTAGCTGCATGTCTCCCCCCCCCCCCCCCCCCCCCCCCTTATTTCTCTCTCTGCCCATTTACACTGAATAAAGGCCACTAGTGCCACAGAATCTTTAACAAAGAAATAAATTATTTAAAATGCTTACTCATTAAGTATTTTTCCAGTATTGCATTACAGGTAAAATCGAAAATACCCAATTAACCATCAGTTGGTTATACATAATATGGTCCATCAAGCAACAATTGTAGTAGCTATTTCGGCCTGTCAGCTTTTAGGTGTTTGAGACATAAATGTGCATCAGTTTTGGAGGTTAATGACTAGGAAAAATATGTACCTCCTCAATACTGAGAATTTTTTTAAATATGAAAGAATTCAGCCTTGCATTACTTGCTGCAAATCCAGTAAAATTATAACTGTCAAGATTATGGACTTGCTCCAACACTTTCATTCTCAGTACCTATTGCTACATTATTTACTGCCGGAGAAAAATGTGTGAAATTTTGTGCATGAAATTGTGGCTCTAGAGAAAGTGAAAGATTGTTACATATCTCAGAGGGCAGAAAATATGTTATAGAAATAGCTTTCCCATCACTGTGAGACAAAATGATTAATAAAACTTTCATTCTAGGTTTTTTTATGTACTAAATGAAATCTGAAATGACCAGGACGCCAAAGAGATACATGCAATTGATTAGGCACAGAAATACTCAATTGCTTTTCATGCCTTTGCTCTTTGCTGTTTCATGTTTGTTTGATCAATATTATTTATCTAACACACCATGTTGAGGTGTTTCTGGTATAATTTGTACCAGAGTTGTAGTGGAGATAAATTTCATGAAATTTCATCAAATGGCCAGAATGCTTATATAATAAAGTTAACTTATTGACACAACGTCTGGTGCCAATGCTGTTTATCCCAAAGCGCACAAAAGCAGACAAAAGACAAAAGCTATACTCTAGGCAACAATAAGAACATTAATCAAAGTTGGCCAAACCAATATCATTTATAACATGAATGAATCAATATATGGGCACGGTGGTGCAGTTGGTAGCACTGTTCCCTTGCAGCAAGAAGGTCCTGGGTGCGATTCCTGGCCGGGGGTCTTTCTGCATGGAGTTTGCATGTTCTCCCCGTGCATGTGTGGGTTCTCGCCTGGCACTCTGGCTTCCTCCCACAATCCAAAGACATGCCTGTTAGGTTAATTGGTCTCTCTAAATTGCACCTAGGTGTGGGAATGAGTATGTGCATGGTTGTTTGTGTGTTGCCCTGCGATGGATTGGCGACCTGTCCAGGGTGTACCCCACCTCCTACCCGTAGACTGCTGGGGAGATAGGCACCAGCTTCCCCGCGACCCACTATGGAAGATGCCTGACTGACTGACTGAATCAATATATCTTAAGAGCCTTTACAGATTCAATTTAAATTCAATTTAGAATCCCAAAGGGAAATTAAATATTGTTGTAGGTCATATTATAAAGGTTTCTTCAAAGATGCTGATGGGTGTGGGCAGGAAGGATCTCCTGTAGCGGTCTGTCTTGCAGCTGATCTGAAGAAGCCTCTGACTGTAGACACTGTTGTTGAACAACAGTCTCATGAAGAAGATGGTCAGGGTTCTCCATAATGTTCTTCATTTTATGAAGAATCCTTCTTTGCCCAATGATCTCCAGAGGTTCCAAAGGAGTCCCAAGAACGGAGCCAGACTTCTTTATAAGCTTGTTGAGTTTTTTTAGGTCCCTGGCTCTGATGCTGCTACCCCAGCAGATGATGGCAGAAGAGATCACGCTCTCCACATCAGACTTATAGAAAATATGCAGCATCTTGCTGCAAACACCAAAGGACCTAAGCTTCCTCAAGACGCACAGTCTGCTCTGTCCCTTCTTGTAAATTGCTCCACAGTTGCATCTCCACTCTAGTCTGTTGTCCAGTTGAACACTGGGGTATATATACTCCTCCCCCACTTCCACCTATTCTTCCATGTTGGAAATAGTGTTTGACCTATACCTGGTTCTCTTAAAATCTACAACCATCTATGTTGTTTTATTCACGTTTAAGATGAGATGATTGTTTCCACACCATGCCAGAAAGTGGTCCACCAGCTCCCTGTACTCAGCTTCTTGTCCATCTCTGATCCACCACATGATTGCAGAATCCGAGTATTTCTGCAGATGACAAGAGTTTGTCGTCTACTGGAAATCTGAGATGTACACAGTGAAAAGTAATGGTAAGAGCACAATCCCCTGTGGCACTCCTGTGCTGCTGACTACCTGGTTAGACACGCAGTCTCACAAACTGTGGTCTGTTTGTCAAGTAGTCTTTGATCCGAGAGATTGTTGAGTCCTCCACCTGAGTCTTCTAGACTTTCTGACAAAGCAATGTTAAATGTACTGGATAAATCAAAGAACATGATCCTTATAGCGCTGCCTGCTTTGTCCAGATGACAGTGGATTTGTTGAAGCAGGTGTATGATAGCATCTTTAACTCCAACTCCACAGCGAAAAGCAAACCAAAGGAGGTCCTGATAGCTATTGTTTGATTACTTAGGTGGGCCAAAAGGAGTCTCTCTAGGACCGTCATGATGTTGGATGTCAGGGCAACATGTCTATAGTCATTGAGGACGGAGGAGTGAGTTTTCTTTGGTACTGGAACAAGACAGGTCTTCCACAACACTTGAACCTTCTTCTGGGCCAGGCTAAGGTTGAAGAGGTGTTTCCTACAGATAATCCCACAGAGCTGCTCTGCACAGGCCTTCAGGACTCTAGAGCTGACACCATCTGGACCTGCAGTGTTATTCTGGTTTGAGGTGTGACAGGAAAGCTGTGGGTCAAAGAAGGAGGGTGGGATGTCTGTTTGGCTGTGAACAGGAGATAAAATGTTGAGCTTGTTTCTGAACTGAACCTACTAAAGAATGTGTTTAGTTCATTGGCTCTGTCCAGACATCCATCTGTCCGATCGTCCTTCTGCTTAAAGAATCGAAACAATTTCAAGGGTGAATCAAAGCAATGGTCATCCTAATTATGACAAGCTGTATGGGAAACTGGTGAGGCTCTTGAGGAAAACTGTAATCAAGACCTTGGGAAGCAGGGTGCAGTGATGAAGAGGCTCTCTACATCTGCAGTTAATATGAAGGCATGAAATTGCAAATTCATGACCCTCAAATGTAGTTTGCTGCAGCCGTGAGCTCAGTCTTAGTCTTTTTCTGTCTCCAAGCACTCCTGTTGAGAGGAACCATGAGCAACTTTCTCCCATAAGAATATTGAAACTAAATCATCTGATTTGAAGAATCCGGCAGTTGTATTACTGCTTGCCACCATTGTTTAACCTGCCTCTAAGAAGGGCCACAATATGTAAATCAAATACGAGTCTGTGGCTTTATACGCTTATCCTTTTGCCCATATTTCTCTCTATTTACATAATGTGTTACTGCATAGACCATGCAGGCATAAAATAAAGCACACACAGAGACTTCCAACAAGTATTTTTTATTTTTATTTTGTCATTGCCATTGTTTCCGAACCTCTTAATTCAGGTCAATTAAAAAACGCCTATCATTCTTGTTAGTATGACAATTGAAACAAAACATACCATATCTTGAGGCAAAAGCTTGCAATTTAATTGAGATGGTATGCTCTTCTATTGAGTGTGAAATAACTCAAGTAGAAAATTGAACCAGTGGTTGCTGCTATGTGTCAGCATGTGCTTGTAGTGGGATGTGATGACAAATTCAATGAACTGAAGATTATTTTCAAAGATTCAATTCTCAGAAACAGTTGTTTCATACACTATAAAAATATACATAATATTCTTTTTCTCACTGTCTGATATTAAAAGAGACTAAATGTTTCCTGATTTAGGTCAGTTAAGATTCAGTATACATACACTAAAATTACTATGCCTTTAAATACTGGGAAAGCCCAGATGATGCTGATGCCTTTCAAAGCTTATGATGAGTTAATTGACTACTTTGGGTGAATTGGATACACACCTGTGGTGTGTTTTAAGGCACTTTAACACATTGCTTCCTAGTGTGACATCATGGGAAAGAAAAATCAACCAAGACACCAGGAAGAGATCTGTGGACCTCAACAATTCAGGTTTATCACTGCATGCATTTTCAGAAGCCTAATTGTGCCACATTCATCAGTTTAAACAGTTATGAACAAGTATAAACACGATACAAATGTCAAATACTGTTCAGAGAGATTACAGTTTCTGTGATCCAGCAATGAATGTGTTTTGGTTTGAAATGTGCAATTCAAGCACAAAAAGAGGAAAAAACTAATAAGAAAGTGTTAAAATGCACATAAATACTAGTACTGCACTAACATGGGCAGAAAGGCCACTTAGTAAGGAAGAAGTAGTTAGCAAAACTAAAAGTCACAATGCAGTTTCTAAATGTACTTGGGTACAAAGAGCTTATTTTTTTAAATGTGTTGTGGTCTGATTAAACAACAATTTAAGTGTTTGGCCATAATGGCCATTATGTTTGGAGAAAAGGGGAAAGCTTGGAGGTCTGAGAACATTATACCTACCGTGAAGTACAGTAATGACAGCCTCATGATGGTGGGGGATGGTATTTTGCTTGCTACAGGAAAGAGTGGTAAACTTCACAAAATAGATTGCAAAACGAGGAAAGGACATTATGTAAAAATATTGAAGCCACATCTCACAACAAGCAGTGAAGTTAAAGCTTGGGCACAAATGGGGACCCTGAGAATACTGCTAGTACTGCTAGAAGGCTTAAGGATAACGAAGTCAGTGTTTTGGACTAGGCATCATAAAACCCTGATCTGATCTTTGTGGGCAGAAAAAGGTGTGTGTGTGTGCAACGAAGCCTACAAATCTGATCTGTTACACCAGTTTTCCTAAGAGGAATGGGCCAAAATTCCACAGCTTGTAGAATGATACCCAAAATGTTTGACCCAATTTACATAGCATAAAAGCCAATTTCAATAAATTTCTGAAATATGTATGTGAACTTCACAAATAATTAATTTTGGTAATAATGACTGACCTACAACAGAAAGAAAATGTCGGATTTATCGTGAGATAGTGAGAAAAGAAAAGGTTAGGTGTATTGTTATATGTGAGATGATCTTGTTTCAACTGCAGATTTAAATTACAAGACATATAGTAGCAACTTTACCAGATTCAAAATAGATGCTAGAAGACAATCGGTGGAACAGCTTTTGGAACGATTACAGTACACTGCTTTTGCGATCAAAAGTTTCCAAGTGATGAGGGAAAAACAGGATTTTTGTTATGGGTCAGTGGGAGGTCAGCATCACAGGGATAGTAGTCATCACATCTAGTTTGAAAAAGCTGCCTTCACCATCAGAGTTCAAACTATTTAGTCTATTACTTTCTATGATGAGAATCAGGACTAATGCATCCATGAATAATGTAAGATTGTATTTAAAATATTCCAACATGTAGCCTTCAAATGCCTTTTGATGCTAATTATAAATCCAAACTTGTATCACATTAAAAATAGTTGCACCTCATGAGGTTCTGGATTAATTTTTATCCTTCTTTTAAAATAATTATTTTAACACATTTATTTTGATTCTTCTTGTGATAGTCTAATATAATAAAGCATATGTTGTTTGTTTTTACTAATGGGAAAAAGCAAGATCCACGCAAGTTATACAGACTGATTATTCAACAATTGTTTCAAGTCAAGTCAAGTTTATTTGTATAGTGCTTTTCAGCAACAAGGCACTCAAAGCGCTGTACATGAGGAAAAACATTACAATGATACAGAAAATCAAACACAGAAAAACAAATCAAATGACATTAATAATCCTTGGGAGTTTACTGGTAAGAGCTGGTTCTAATCCAATCTTTCTAATAGAGGTAATTAGCTCATTAAGTCCTCTGTGGTAAGGAATTCATCCTGTGCTAGAAGAAAAATGATAATATTAATCCTTGAGGTCGCTGGTATGAGGCAGTTGTGGTCCCATCATTCAAATAAGCTGGGTCACTGGTATAAAATAGTTTTAGTCCAAACTTTTTAAATACTAATAATGTTTGGCTGTCACTGGTATGATATAGTTGTAATACAATCCTTTTAAGAAATCTAAAATCCTCTGGTCATTGGTGTAAAAACAGCTTTAGTCCAAATTTTCAAATACTAATAATATTTGGCTTTTGCTGGTAATCCTTATGAGAAATCTGATAATCTATGAAAAGTAATGAAATCACACATTTAGGTAGATGAGAAAAGAGACCACATTAGGTAAGAAGAGGGAAAAAAAATCATATTTCACACTTTATCCTTTGCAGGATACAGCTTGAAATAGCAACAAAAAAAAAAAACTCAGCACAAAGAAGCAACATACTGTATATACGAAACAACATTATGCAGGGGATCCGGTCAAGGGGTGCATATATTTATCTTGAGCATGTGTGTGTGTGTGTGCATGTGAGTGTGTGCAATTACAGTAAATCTGTGAAGCACTGTCACAAAGGCCATTGTCCTTGATGATACGATGGAATGTTCATCAACCGACCACACAGTTCTGAGCAGGTCCACAGATGTCCTCAGGGAAGGAAGGGGGCATAGGGAGCATGTTTACATGTTTACATAACTTCCAGGAGAAGTTGAAGATAGCCAGCCATCAAGGCCGTGCAGGGGAGCCAGATTCAGAAAAAACAACAATTATTTGGGTTAGGCTGACTCTTAATTTTAGCCTTGAGAGTCTCGCTGGTGCTTCTCAATGGTGAATCCAAACAGCCAAATTCCAGGTCCTTTCCGCCAGATCCAAAGCGATCCAGAGCGAACAACTTTCTCCCAAGATTTATCCTATTTCACCCCTGAGGCCAGGAGCCACAACATGCCTGCGATCCTATGTAAGGATCACATCCAGTCTGCAATTCAGCTCACGTAACATCTCAGTCTGAGTGTTGATCGCTCTGCAGATCCCATCATACATGCCAGGCAGCCTTACAATGGCCAGAACAGTTGCCGATGTTTTTCAGATTTCTCGATATGCCAGTTAACCGCACACTCCAAAAAGCAGAAATCCTGTTATCAAACATCCAATTGTGTACACATCTTCGACATCCTTGATGGACAATATCGACAGGCACACAATCCTCCACTTCTGCCAGGAGTCCATTGTGTATCTGTAGAAAAATGTCCCATCTGGACAAGAGGGTTCCCCTTCACCCTGTGTTCTCGTCGATAATTTTTTATCAATTGCATTGAGAGACCAGCTGACCAAATCCATAACTCAGAATTTTGGAAGATATGCAAAAGGAGGCTCCAAAAAGGATGACAGATATGGGAGGATGCGGGAGAAAGAGAAAAGCGTCCTCCTCCACCGAGTGCAGAAAGAAGAGCCTCAAAGAAGAGTTTCAAGCTTGTGTATGAAAATCCATTATCTTCTACAGTACAACATACTGTAAATAGCATTTATTTATCTCAGCTTTCTGATTTGAACCACCTTTGCACAATGTAATAACAGCAGAAAGGCAAAAAAGCAATATGTTAAGATTAGCAAAACACATGTACAACAAGATATCAAGATATAGCTAAGGGAAGTGCTGCTATCAGCGGGGTTGTCTCAACCCTTGGAGAAATCAAGTCTGTTCTGTGGATTTTAGATTGTTGTAAGAAAGAGTGTCAATGTCACTCATGATATTTCTTGTACCCAGAAAATATTAGCTGTTGCGCCATAGTTATAATGTTTCAAAGATTGTGTGTAGTGATACAGCCTCTTTCAGTGGGTGTACGCATCCTTGCTCTCCCAAAACAGCTCCTGCTGATCTGGTTTTAAAAATCATATTGTCCAAAAAATGGGAAAAAAGTAATAGAATTTTTTTTTTTTTTTATTTCAGCCAATATTTCTGATTCTAACAACTATGACTTGTCATATTCTTTGTGTACAGTGATTTAGAAGAAAATTATCATAAACATAAACTCTAGGTCTTTAACATATAAATTACCTGGTACACATAAGGTTCTGAAGTATATCCATGTAAGCTCAAGTAAACAACCCCCCATCACATACTGTATACCTTCATAGACATACATCAATCTGCAGCTAAAGGAAAAAAGTTCAAAATAAAAATAAAAGTTCCAAAATAATCAGTACTAGTGTCAATGCAATCAAGATACAGTAAAATATCAGTATGATTAAATAAATAGGGCCAGTCATGTACAGCAGCAGTTATAAACAAGGTAAGTCAAATAGCTTCATGGGATAATAAAGGAGCTTAAAACAAGACATACATAAAAAGAAAAACAGATACATGTCAGTCATTTTCTATGCGTCTGCCATTGTGAGTCGCGGGGAAGCTATCTCCAGTTGTCTATGGGCAGGAGGCGGGGTTCACCCTGGACAGGTCGCCAGTCCATCGCAGGGCAGGGCAACACACAAACAACCATGCACACACTCATTCACACACATAAGGGCAATTTAGAGAGACCAATTAACTTAACAGACATGTCTTTGAAATGTGGGAGGAAGCCGGAGTACCCGTTGAGGACCCACTAGAAGCCCGACTAGAAGCTGTCTGAAAGCCTTAACCGTAAACTTAGATCTAGTTTATTACCTGCTCTCTCTCTCTCTTGTGCAGTGTGTGAGCCTTCAGTCCCGGGGCCACTTGAACTCCTGCCGTAGTCACTGGAAACGGTCCATGTTTGCCTTGTCCAAGGTTGTGTGATTCCACGGTTGCAACTAATAAATCAGACTATACCATTCCCTGCCTTCTGGTTTCTCTGCATGTGGGTCAAGTTGGCTGTAAAGATTATGACAGAAGTAGGCTAAAAGGTTTTCAAAAGAAACATCAGGCCATTACAGAAATTCAAGAGATTTGGAAATCCAATGAAGCTCAGTGAGAGCTCTTATCTACAGATAGAAAAAAACATGGAGATGTTGGTAAAGCTTCCCAGGAGTGTCTGGAATATCAAAAAGACTGGATCGATGACACTTCCAGTGGTCACAAAATAATTTTAAAACCACATCTAAATTGCTGCTTGCTTTGCATGGCTCAGTTAAGGTCAGTATACATTATTCAGGAATAAGAAAAGCACTGAACAATAATTTCACATTTGCCAAAAACATTTTGATAACCTTCAAGACTTGAAGACTTGGAAGGTATTCTGTGGGCTGATGAGACAGAAGTGGAACTTTTTAGAAGGTGTGTTCCCCGTAACACCTGACATAAGAAAAAAATCATACAGACCGTGGAACATGATGGTAATATTGTGATATTCTGGGACTGTTTTGTGGCTTCAGAACCTGGATGACTTGGTCATTCCTATTTGATCGAAGCTTGATCGAACACCGTTTGATCTTGCCTTCGTTTATACAGTATGTTTCCATTAATCTCAGAATGGATTACTTAAACAAAGCATCAGTAAAGGGCAACAAAAGAGGCCTTACCTACATTTGATGAACACATTGAGATTATTCAAACATTTCTTACTTCCCTAGTCTCTGAACAGTTAGTAGATAGTATGCACTCTATTGATAAAATGCATAGTTATATCAGATTTGTTTCAGATGCATTAAGAACCAGCTGGTTAAGGAAATTATACAGCTGTGTGTAATATGCAGTATGTCAATGCAGCATAAAAACTGATATCAGTGACAAAAGATCAGAAAAGTTGCAAAACATACTGCAAATCTAGAATGATGATTTATTTTCTTTTTTAAGTAACAAACTATAATACATACATGTATAGAGACATCACAATTCTGTCATTAAAGAACTCCATTCACCATATTCTATCACATAAACCTCGAAAATGGTACATTATTACATTCCATGCCAAAATATTTGTACTTTTTCCAATGAACTCTTAAATATCCAGATAATAAAATGAGTATCATTATTTTTGAAAAAAAAAGGCCTGTCAGAAGAAGCCCATTTTGAAAATCAGTATTATTTTCTAATACCTCTGTAAAAGCATTTGAAATAGACTATTTTTAATCTAGTTTCTAAAAATAAAGTTTAAACATGTCAAGGTAAGATAGTTATTCTCTACTATTTCTTTTGGAGTTTCACAAATGGAAACGGTTATCCATGGACACCCATTTATCTTGATCATAAATGCCCCATCAACAGGCCCTTCATGTCAGCTTGAAATATGAATTCTACTCCCTGTCCCTGAGTGCTGCATGCAGTATATTGACATTTGTGGTGCTTGTGGCCATCTGGCTGAAGGCTCTTGATGTAGATTTTTTTAAAGGCTTCTTTGGGGATTGTTCATGTGGTCAGGGGATGAGAAGCATATGATGGATATTTTATCACAACAAGGGCCTATCTTTGGCCTCAAATAACTTTTCTGTTTATTTTACCTAGAGGAATGTTGTGTGATTTTTTTTTCATATCTGTATCAACAAGCTTAACAGAAATACTGATCACAAATTCATCGGGTGTTGGGAAATCTTAAAGGTGACTCCATGTCAATATCTGGTGGATTACCAGGCTGCTACATGGGGCCTGGATAAAGCGGGAAAGGGCTAAAGAGGCCAAATTGTAACAGATTACCAACTTAAACCCCTGCCCTTAAGCAGAAAAAAAGATTTTAGGAATGATGGTGCCAGTCACAGTATAGGGTGTCCCATCTGCCTCAGTTTGCTATTTTGGAGAAACAAAGAGAAGCTTTCTTATTTGTCCCATCTCAACCAAGCCTTCAAACTGTGCTGGCAAAATGCTCTTCCCACTCCCTCTTGTCCTCATTATAAGCACAAAGCTGTATGTCCAAATTTTGTTTGTACCCTTAGAGAATGTCAGCCTGGGAGAATCACATAAGCCACAGGCAGCAGTGACATATCAGATTTCCAATCATAATGGAACATAAGTAAAAAAAAAAAAAGAAAAGCACAATTGTGTCCATACACTAGAGTATTCAAAATGGACACATTCCTAACTAACAACCTTGTGAAGCTCAGATATGTATTTTGTTATGTGGATGGTTCTAGCCGGCATTGTGATATTGATTGCCCACCTATATTGATACTGCACTATTACGCATAAGTTAAAGCCCAGATGTGCTGACAAGAATGCAGTCTTATTTTTCACTCTCCAAAATCTAATGACCAGTCTAAGCACATAGAAATGTTGCTGCATTTTCAGCAACAGTGGTATGATTAATAGGATTTAGGACTGGGGAACTTGTTCTGTATGACACAAGCTTTTGTCTCTGTGTGTCATCCTTTTTCTCTTCCTGACATCCACCAGAGTCTCCCTCTCGTTGCAGCCATCTACACCACTAGCTGGTTGGCTGGGCGGGAGGATCTGATATGAGCTGACAGCACAGTAATAACCCATGCAAATTAACTGGGTGGGGTGTAAACACAAATGCTAAAAGCACAAACGAAATGTGATTTAAAAGCTTCTTTAAGCCTCTATCCTCTCCTGTTGTTTTTGTTGGGGAATGGATGTTTTGAAAGTAGCAGACTCAGGTATAGTGAACCATACAATGCATTTCAGCTTGACTCTTTCCCCCCTTGAGAGTGGTAAACTTTGATTGTTTTTCCAGCCTGCTGTCTCTCTCTACCAATGCCATAGCCATAGCCTATAGAACTGTGTGGCTTGTCAAAATAAGGAATGAGAAGTTTGCAGTTCCTTTATGATTCACTAAGCTTTAGAGATTCTGTACTGAATGTGCTTTTCCCCACCTTCACACCTGCATGTACATGAATTTCAAAAGCACTGCTTATAATGCATGTACATCTCCACTAGAAGAGCGAATAAAGCAGAATGTGGTCATGTTGTATTGTATGTCTGTGTTTTTTCCGAAGAATTTGCTGTGTAAGAATTTTTACATTGCCAAATCCTTGGCTAGGAGCCTGTAACTGTGGTGCATTTAAAAAAAATAAATGTTGTCTTAAGACTCTACACACATGCACATACTTGATATCTACTTACAACTTTTGCCTCAAATGAATGTTGACAGCCCTATAATTAATAATTTGCATATAAAATGTGTTGCAGCACAAGTTACTGGGAATGGCAATGGTAGCAAAACAATTACAATGCTGCTCTGCAGTCAAAACGAGAACATTTTAGTAAATTGAAAGAGTGATGCGGGATCTTAACATCCATCCATCCATTGTATATACCCACTTCTGTATGCAGGGTTGCAGGGGGGCTGGTGCATATCTCCAGTAGTCATTGAACAAGACACCAAATTTAACACACCAGCTCACCATTCACACCTGAGAACCTGTAACACTAATGTGTCACGTGACACCAGGGAGGAAAAATGGCTAATTGGGCACAATTTGGCCATTTTCACTTGGGGGTGTTCTCACTTTTGTTGCCAGCAGTTTAGACATTAAGGAATGTCTGTTGAGTTATTTTGAGGGGACTATAAATCTACACTGTTATATAAACTGTACACTAACCACTTTGCATTGTATCAAAGTATCATATCTTCAATGAAGTCCCATGAAAAGATATAATAAACAAGAACTGCAAGCAGTTATGATCGGGTTCCAAGCCCTTCCCAGCAACCCCGCCGCTGCCCCGCCCCTTCCAGACTACCACGTCACACGCCCACATGACCACATTTTCCAAAGGTCAGGTCAGATGAAATGAATGCACAAGGTTATTCTGGTTTAGTTTAGGGTTAGGGGCGCTGTTTCTTCCACGAGTGGCAGACAGCGAGTTTTCCGGAGAATCCATATTTCATCAAAAATGTAATAGGGCTGCTTCATTAAAAATGTCCCAAATATTCTTAGTTAACTCTGTCTATATTTGCAATAATATGCATAGTTTATAATGTCCCTAGATGTAGTGGGTTTAATAAAAAAAATGTGTTTGATTAACAGGCAGCATTGCATCTGATAACTGTGTGAGAAAAAAACCCATCAAAAACAAGGGTGGATACACCTGGGATCAAAACCTGAATCTGAAGGTTGGGAGGCAGACTGCTAATCCACTACACTAATCACAGCCTGTTACAAAGGGCGAAATGTTGACACATGTACTGAGTTCACGATTCCCTTTGACAGTCCTTTGACGGTACAGAAATTCCTTAAAAATACATAGTTTGTCATAAAAATTACCAAGATATTCTCATTTAAACCTGTGTATATCTACAATAATATATATTGTTTATAACAACCCTAAATGTAATAGTCCCAGTTTTTCATAATCTTCTCTGATTGTTTGGCATTGTTTTGCATTATTTTTTTATTTTTTTTTTATTGAATGACCTCTTTTAAAGAAGCCTAATCCGGATGCCTCATAATAGGTTAGATATGGGCCATAATTAATTAACATTTTTGACAAAGATCATAGAAAAGTTTTTTTTATAAACACATTTTAACAAATGACTTCACCTCAGCAAATCTGTCTTCGAAACTCCTGAAGAGGGGCTCTAGTTCTGTTATCTGCACTTATGCAATGAACAGCAGTGCAGATTGCCCAACCCACATGGAGTGTTTTTATGGTGTCCTGGAAGGAGTGCCATCTAAGGTTTCTGTAGTGCTCCTGTGAGAGTTCAATAACCCATGTGGGTATCAATGGTAGTACCTGGAGAAGTGTAATTTTAGGTGGGGTTAGATTAGATCCCGCCGAAGATGCTGAAGGTTCTTGATGTTGTAGGGCTCTAATGGTTGAAACATCTTTTTAATGTTGCTTGGAGAACTGGGATAACACACGTGCAGAGGCCAAATGGGGTGGTGGTCTCAATTTTTAAGAAAGCATATCTGAAAGATTGTTTCAACTATCAAGGGATAGCATTTCTTAGCCTTCCTGGGCAAACACAACAATGTCCATGTATTTTGTGTGCGGGGCTGCAAGAATATGGGGTATATGAGTGACGCTTCAGGCATATCTGCTCGTTTTATTGCCAAAGACGGGATGTGTCCATATTACCCGCACAAACTCAAGCATATTCCCAGTGCGGCTTAGACTCAGACAGGGCTGTACCCTGGCCAATGATGAGGAGGATGTCTGATTTACAACCATTGGGGTCTCATCTTTGCATTTTGCAGATGATGCAGTTCTGTTGGTTTCATCAGGTCATAAACTTCAGTGTGCACTAAAATAGTTCACAGAGGACATGAAACAGCTTGGATGAGAGTCTGCTCTTCTAAGTCTGAGGAAATGGTTCTTGACCAGAAAAAGGTGGACTGATCCCCCTGGGTTGGAGGTCATTCTCGGCCTTAAGTGAAGGAATTTAGGTATCAAGGTGTTCTGTTCACAAGTGATTGTAAGGTGGAGTGGCGAGATATATATATATACGGAGGGGGCTGTGCCATCAGGGGAGAGGCTCTGGTCTATAGCAGTGAACAAAGAGCTAAGTCGAAAAGCTAAGCTCTCGATTTACCAGTCTGTTTATCTTCAGACCCCCCTCCTTCGTTCAGGAGATATGGATCATGACCACAAGAAAGAGATCCCAGATACGAGTGGCCAAAAAGAACTTCCTCAGTAGGATGGCTGGCCTTAGCCATAAAACCAGGACAAGGAGCTAAGTCATATGGGGAAGCAGAGCTACTGTGATTGTTAAAACTAACATTGAAATCACTACCTTTTTAAGTCAATGTAACATAATAACTTCTCTGTTGCATTAGTTATTGTAAATGCGTATCCTGTCTCTGCAGTCAGACAAGGTGTTCGTCCTTTTTTAAAAGATGTATTTGCACACCAAAGAGTTGAAAGCAGCAGTTATTTTCTTTAGTCCTAGTAACAACACTGATATTCATTTCAATGTTTTCGTGGTCCATCTCTTGTTTGCCAACACATGTTTTTGTTCTAAATCTCTAAGCACCATTATGCTGGTAGCTTTCAAGGGGAATGTGAGAATGAAAAGATAAAACCTGCTAATGGATAAGTGAGGATACTGTGAGCCTGCTCAATGCCTCAAAGAAACTGCTATCCTTTTACAGGACATTATTTTAAGGGATATAAAATTTGAACTTCTTTCACAAAAAGAACATCCCTTTGTGCTAAGCAACCTAAGCTTGCATTAACATCTTTGTTACTATTGGGTAAATTTGTTGTGTTTTCGATGTGTTGATAACTGAAACGGACCAAAAATTAATCACTTTTGCCAACAATCTATGTGTTAGAAACCTGAGAGATGTTCTAGAGCTTTACTGCAAAGTTTTAAGTCGGTATTTTTAATTTCAATACGCTCAGAGTACAGACATATTCAATAAATTAAAATATGTGTTCCGATGAGGCTCATATGTCAGATTAAAAATTCCTTTTGCTAATCCTTTAAGCAGGTATGAAACATTCGTTTTAAGAGCGCATTTCTCTATTACAAATGTTTTTTTATTGACCTGATGTAACTTTCTAATTTTAAATGCCTTGTTTTCAGCTGTAAGTTGAAAATCATCATAAATAGCACAAGTAAAGGCTTGAAAACATCTGTTTGTGTGTCTGTGTGTAATTACGTTATATAATGTGTTTCACTTAGTGAATTGAGTTACTGAAATAAATAAACTTTTCAATAATATTCTGATTTACTGAATGGTTCTGTAAGAATGTAACTGCTTAAACATTCATTGCATATTGGCTTTTTTGTGTGTGACTTACCTGAATTCACAAAATATTGTTCCTGAAAACAAAAGAGTAAAAATGCAAATATAAATATCAAACTAAACATGAATGGCCCCCAAAGACAATCTAAATGGCACTGCAGTTTTAACAGTTTTAAAACCAAGCTGCTATGGCTAAAAAGGAACATATGCAAAATTGTTGTAGCCTGTTGATACATTTTGTCATGTACTTGAAGTCTGTAGGAGTGCAGAAAAGTTTAATTTAGTCTCTCCAGGTGCTGTGTAGATGTCTTCATATGTTGTTTTGGTCATATTGGTTTTGGTCATACTGTTTAATTTGTATTGTAATGCACTGACTACGCCAAAACAAATTTCTTGTATGTCCAAAAACGTACTTGGCAATAAAGCTTTTCTGATTCTGATTCTGATTCTGATATTGTTCAATTCCTTTAGTTTTCTCTATCCTCAATTACGTTTTTTGAACTATTACGTCACAGTATTTGCTTCAAAACAGCTAAATAGGGTCATGGACTTCTGGCTAACCAATTTTGCGAATCCGCCATTTTTATTTTTCGCTGCAATTTTGTAGACCAAGCTTAAGTATGTCGAAGGTGCAAGTGGATACGTCTAAATGTTTGGTTGTTGGGTGTATTAACACACACAATTCATTACACCATCCCTTCAGATAGGAGCCTCTTTGAAATGTAAATTAGATGAGATGGATGAAGAGGGTGTAAAAATACAGCAATAAGATCACCATTGTGATGCATTAATTTGGAGGCACGGTTCTGCAGGTTCGTTATCTTCATTCTCATCTCCCTCTGGGTCAGATTCTGGCTTGAACATGTGAGGCTGCATGGACAAGTCTTCCGTTAACATCTTGTAATCGTTTTGGGAATAAATAGTTTCTGTGGCGCTAGATAAATGTATCTCTGTTATCAAACTACAAAACTGGCCGAAAGAGGTGGAGTGCAATGCTCTGCGACCTGGAGTGGGGGTGGAGTGTGAAGTGACTCAGTAGCATTTAAAGAGACCACATGAAAACAAATTGCTTTCTGATGCACCTCAGAACAGGGGTAAAAGAGGGGCCTTGGGAGCTACAGTAACAAGGAATTCAGACCAAACCAAATATCTGCATAAAGGTTGCTTAACTGTTGTTTGAAACAGTACTTTTATTCTAACAAACAAGCCATGAAATATATAATAAGATATCATAAAAAATGTACAGGGCTGCACGGTGGCGCAGTTGGTAGCACTGTTGCCTGGTCCTGGGTTTGACTCCCAGCCGGGGGTCTTTCTGCATGGAGTTTGCATGTTCTCCCCGTGCATGTGTGGGTTCTCACCGGGGGTACTCCAACTTCCTCCCACAGTCCAAAACCCTGACTGTTAGGTAAATAGGTATCTCTTAATTGCCCTTAGGTGTGGATGAGTGTGTGAATGGTTGATTGTCCTGTATGTCCTGTCCAAGGTCTACCCTGCTTCCACTATGGAATAAGTGCTATAGAAGATGAATAAAATATTTACATAAATGTGAGGGGTGTATTCACTTTTGTGAAATACTGTAGCTATGACCACAAATCCAGATTTGTGGAAGGAGAACCTGAAAGAAGAACTAACTGAAGAAAATAAACATATACACTCCGAGAAGTAAATTAGTAGAGTGGCCCTCCCTTTTTTTGCCCCCCCCCCACAGCTACAAAAAGATACAGTTTTTATCCTCCAGTCTGTATGAAGCTTGAATCAGCATAAGCCTTTGTATCAAACTGTACCATTCTCTTGAAAAACTGCAATATTTATGTGTTATTTTCACATTAGCCTTACATTTTGACAATCTCCGTAAATCCAAGAACCCTATCACTGAAAACGGTGCTGAACCTCTAACAAGCAGAGAAGAGATCTGTCGTCTAATGAAGTATGAAAAGCTTAGACTCATCACAGACAAACATCTTAATCCTGTGCAGGCCTGTTGTGTTTGCAAATAGTCTGCTGCACACAGTAGGTCTCGGTATTAATCATGTCAAATGTTATTCCAGGGCTTATTGCTGTCTCAGGCTTAGTGTCCCATTAGGTGGCCCCTTTCCATGGACAGAATACAACACAACATCATGATCAATGCGCACCTTTCCTCACCTAGCTTGACAAGAGAGTGTAATTATTTATCTCAGCATCAATACTTATCATTCATCTAGAAACCAGCAATTTAACAGTATTCAAATAAAATTGGTTTTAATTAAAGCTTAAAATGTATTGTTTTAGTGTATAAAATGCAATAGGTTTTTACAAAATCCTGTTTCCTATTTATATATGTTAGTACTGTGTAAATGACTGCCTTTATTGATTGCCAAGAAACAGGGTGTATACATTTGCTGGAGTGTATAAAAAAGAAAACATCTCTTAATAGAATAGAGAAATCAATATTCTTTTAAATTATTTATCTCTCGATAATGTATTTTGTGTATTGGCCTAACTTGACTCTGCCAGATGAACTGCAATATGCATAGGATTCAAGTGTTGAATGCTTGTGCATGACTACTCAGAAGCAGACCTCTGACAGCTAATCATATGCCAGGATGAAACAGGCCTGTCAGTAAGCTAATGGAGTGTTCTAAGGTTAATTTACAACCTTATGAATTCTATCAATAAGCAATTAAGAGATATGGAAACACAGAGGCACCCAGGCCAGTAGCTAAATCCCCTTTCATACCCCACCTTCTTTAAATCAATTAATTGCTGTGTCGTGTCTGTTTAAAAGTGTCTGATAAATTTACTCATAAAACTGACACATTAAAAAGGCACCACTCCCAGCTTGACCTTCTTCTGTCAGCATCTATGCCCTAGAGTGACACTTGTGTTTATAAATGGTAACGTAAAAAAGGTCTTCTCCCATTCCATGACTTCCTTAATATACAGTAGGTTGCATGAGTTCCAATTGTGATTAGTTTGGACCTTTTGAAAATCTCACAAGTACCTGGTCATTAACTGCTACAATGTCACCAGTTAAAACCTAATATTTTGGCCTCAGTCCTTGGTGTAACCGACTCCGAAGACCTATGCAGCATGTATTCCTCCTCTCTCCACCACACATCCTGTCTACCTACTTTGAAAAAATGCCAAAAATAAAAGAAACTAAAGTCACAAAATAAACAAAACAATATGTTTCATTTACTCTGAAAGCTGGGAGATTTATGTTCAGTAAATTTTTTCTTCCCTGTGGTTTCTTGTATAATATTATGGAGAAGTTTTGTTCATATTATTCCTTTTTATCACACTGACATATTGTATAAACTAGTTGTTTTATAAAGATTTTCCTTGTGTCCACAGCACCTCCAAACAACATATCGGTGCTGGTAGAGAACACTCCAGCCCCCTTCAGTCGATACCAAGCCCAGAATTTTACTCTTGTATGCACTGCAAAAGGAGGGAAACCAGCTCCATCGGTGAGTTAAAGATGACTTGCTTTTTTACTGAAAAAAAGTTTTAATTTATCTGTTATATTCAGTTGGAAATATTTTTTTTCCTATCATAGGAAAAGTTAGGCTTGAACATTACATGCTAACAGCTCAGCTTGTTTATGGTGTGTTAAAAAAAGGATCACAAGGCAAGGCAAAATCTAATGGTTGCACTCAACTCAAAGCTTAGAAGTCTTATTAATTATAAACATACAAAATTAAAAGAACTGAAGAGCATGTAATCCTTAAAGGTAAGGACCAAACAGATAAACACACAATGGTAGTGCAGAGAGCAAAGGATTCAATACAGAATACATCCTGAAGAGCTGATGACAAATGTGCATCAGGTGACCGGCAATCAGTAACAGATGGGTGGGAGGGGAGAACAAAAAACAGGGCAAACTAAAGGGAGAGACAAAAGAATAATGACACAATGCCAAATAATAGAACAGAAATCTAAAGCCTCAATTAATCCATCCTATAGAAAATGCTTTGACCATGACAAGCTTTTGATCTCAGTACCGCCCAGAGTTGTTCAAATTTTGTTTCTTAACAAAGCTAGTAGTGTTGGTAATGGTCACATTCAGGACAGTTGATTTAATGAAAATGACATGCTAGTGACTATGTGTAAAATCACCACAAATCATCTTCGTGCACTTACATTTCAAGAAGCAGATTGCATACTCTTGCAGTGAAGTACATGGCACACACATGGTCACATATGCCAGGCATTTCTCTGAACATTCTGAACGACAAGAGAAGCTGTTACAAACATGCTCAGATATTTACTGGCGTACATAAGCTTATGGACGCTGCATGAGAGCATCCACTCACTGTTTGTCCTCAAAAGATCATTAATCATTGTCCACGGGTGTATGGTAATGGACCACAGACTCTGAGTACACCTATCTGCTGCAATTATGAGCCCAGTAAGAGGTGAATACAAGGTGAAAATGATTTCCGGAACTTCCTGTTTAATGCTGTGATGAGTGAGGTTCTCCCCTGTTGTGATTCATGCAGTCTTAAGTCATTTAAGCTTAGAACTGCTGGTTCTTTTTTGTTGCTTTTTCAAAAAGATAATGGAGACAAAGACATCTGACAGCTTACAGCTGGTCAGCAAGCATAAACTGTCACTGTGACATTAGATAAGTTACACTGCTATTAATTAGCTTTGTCATTGACACAGCAAGCAGATTAATGGGTTGAGAATTTCTGAAAAGAATCTTTGATTGCTCATTCCAAACTTTTCATATCAGATTACAAATAATACATTAATACATGACACTTTAAAATATTTGGGTCCAGCACCCCCAGAATTTGACTCCAATGTTTGATAACTAGGATCATTTGGAATGTTTGGACTTAGAATCTGTATGATTCTATTGAATTTATGTATTGTTTTGAAAAAGTTCCTTGAGACGATATATGTTGTGAATTGTTGCTATATAAATAAATTGAACTAAACTGTGACTTGAGCAATGGGGCAATATTATTTTCCTTTAATCTAACTATCATAGGTCAGAATGTAATAATTATATAATAAACCCTAAATAGATAAAATGCAACAATTTCATTTGCCAACTGTCATTGGATTTAGAATTGTAACAAGTGTATGGATTATGCAAGAAAGCCTCTGAGTCTAAAATGATAAACTATTGCTGAAGTACTTTAAAGTGCATTAACATACCAACTGTCGACTCAGAAAAGCCCCCAGCTCCAATGGACTCTGATTCAAAAAGTGAATCCCTATTTTTTCTAATGATATAGTAAATAAATATAACATGAACATACTATACATAATTTCATCATAGGCAAGGGTCATTATGCTGGTTGAAATTTTGAAAGTGACACAATTGTTAATTAGGTATTGAACTTCAAATCCTACAAGAACTTCGAAACACCCTCCAGCGCTACCCTTTTTTTTTAAATCCCAGATGACAACAGACAAATGTCACACTCAAGCCCCAAACCCAGTGAGTGATGTGAGCTACATCAGCTTTTGATATGTGTATGGAGAAACAAGGGGCACCACCAGTAGACTGTTTAAAATGCAGGTCATATTTAGTCACATATGGTAAAGAATGTTGATAATCACTGGAAATGCACATAGAATGGAAATGCACACAAAGTAAATAAAATAGACTTTCATTAAAGAAAAGGACGGATATAAATTAAAAACTTTAACCATGTGGGATTTTGTAACATAAATATTTTTGGGCTGATTTGGTGAATTTTGTCGTAAAGATCCAACAGCATTAAAGTTGAATTTAAAATAATTTCAAAGAAAAACTTCCTCACTGCAGATCAGTGGTAATCATAGAATGAACATTAAACTAGAACCTCTAAAGATGTGTTCTATGTTCTCAGAGTAGACCATTTTATTTACAACAGGGCTTATTTAATTCTATTTTTGTCACTGTAATGTTTACACCTTGTAAGTAAAAAAAAAAAAATTAGGAAAGAAAACCCTGACAGACTTCACACACTGTTCACACCAGTACAATTTTTATTTTAAAGATATTTTATATGTGCATTTTTTCAGAATACAAAATTAAAGAGATTTTATATACTGTAGGTAGAAGTTTATTTAAAAATAAATACATCACACAAATACATTATTTATTTATACAAAGAAATAAATAAGTAAATCAAGGGAAGACCCAGATGCAACAGCAGTCTTTCCTCTCTCAAGTGTCTTAAAAAGGGTTTAATTAGCAGGGGCAAGTGAAAACACCTATGAGCAAGTACCAGACGATGAAAACTCCTTGAAGGTTTCTAGTGCTCTTTCAACATAGAATAAAACAGGCAAAAATGTATTTGTGCATTATTGTGAACAGAACATAAACATATGGGAGAAAAAAAATATTTTACATCTTGATAAAAAAAACATTATTCTGCTTTAAATTATTGGTCTTAAGTCACATTATCAGATTTATGTTGGCTTTGGAGAAGTGCAACATACAGAGTCTAGTTAAGAACATAAAAAAACAAAAAAACACATCTGAGTTGAGAAAATAGTTTTGTTTTTTTTCTGCATATAGTCTGTCAAGATAACCTTGCAATAAACTGACACCAATCCTTAATACTTGATCTGAAAATAGAATTTGAAGCACAGGCTTAAAATCTATGATCACTTTTCTATTGGAAAGGAAAGAAAAATCCAAATTAACTGTTACTTTTGAAGCAAGGTGGGTTTAGCATTACCAAATGATATGATAAATAGTATACACTGGTTCTGATTTATCACATACTTTAATCACATAAATTTCCCTGAAAGCCTGGGTTTCTCTGTTCTACTGAAAGGCTGTCCTTTACTTGCAACCAGTGTTTTTCAGCACCTGACTGGAGTCTGGGAATTGCTACAAAATGCCATGAAAACGTGGTAGGATGTAACAGTGTAGGAGATGCTCAACAGAATGCGCAGAACGTTTCTGTCTGTACTTTTTCTCAATTGCGGCTCACAGATTTACTTAATAGCAGGGCATTTTTTGTTGCAGCTGCACAATAACAGGTTGAAATGTAACCGAAAGGTTGTGGCGGACTCTTTGTCTAGGGAAGACAGAAAGCAGGACTTAGTGCAAAAACAATTCTAGGGAAATTGCTGGATTTTCTTTCTTTGTGTTTATTTTAATACTATGTGTATCTATAACATTGGGGAGTGAGTGGAAAGCCAGGTCAGCAGAAATCACAAAGTACCAGCGAGTCATACCACAATTTATAGTGAATGCTTCAGAACACTAGCTGCTATTTTCAAACGTTGTCTTAATGTATATCTTCAGGACATTTTACTTGACATTTGGGTTGGAAAATCTATGCAAGATGGACTAGAGTAAACGGTGCAGACAAACCACCTGCCAGGAACCTTCTCCTAAGTGTTTCTGGACTGCAGTAAAATTACTTTTTACTATGAAGATGCATCTCAGTAAATTAGAATATCACTGAGTTATTTTTTCAGTAATTCAGTTTACAAAGGGAAAGTGATAGATTCATTACACACTGCAAATATTTTGAGTAATACATTTGAATGTTGCATAAGAACAAATGAAACAAATGAAACACAGAGATGTTAGGTTATGGCCCACACAGTTATAAGGAAGACCTTTGACTGGACAGTTGTCCAGCAGACAGTTTAAAACCCTAAACAAGGAGAGTAAGCCACAAAAAATGTCATAACTAAAGACGTTGGCTGTTCTCAGAGTGTTGTGTGTAAGTATATTAATCGAAATTTGAGTGGAGTGTGGTAAAAAAGAAGAAGGCATAGCCAGATCTCCAACAGAACCTGGCCCAATGTCAGCAGCCATTTCTCAACTGCGGATTTGACAAGACCGAGCATACACAAAAAACAAAACAAAACGCAGAAGCACTGATCCTGGAATAGTTCCTATGATAAAGACAAATTTCAGGTATGGCAGTAGTAACTCCTTTAGTTGCTACATCTAGGAACGAAACACAGCTAAACAGAGAAGCTCTGAGCAAGTTTTAAAGTCTATATGATCAAAGAGAGCAAATACAGTTAGTCGTAGCAAAAGTTCAGTCAGTTGCTTTGTTTAGGAGAGAGAAAGGATTTAACCACCAGACTAACCTAAACCCAAAGAGAATGCATTGAGCAGACCTAGTGTTGAAGAGCGGGCCGGGGGGGAGGTGGCGGTCCCGCCCATTCTGTTATGTGGGCCTGCCCAAGACATATTACAAACACGCTGTAAATTAAAGTGCAACTATGCAATGTTTTCACCCAAGACAACCAGCAGAGGGAGGTGTAGGCTATGAAATGGGACTTTGGAGGCAGTAAGGAAGACACTTTGATAGGATAGTATGCCAACATGGGCTTTGGCTGTGTCCTTTGAAGGCTGCATTTTAGGACGATTATGTCATAGCGAGCTGACAAAGGCTGTCCAAATTGGAAGGCTCCTCGAAAAACGGCCGATTTTAATGATGGGTCCAGTGTATCCTTTGTGGCCCACCCTATCCCATGATTCATTGTGGTCATAGTTCAAATGGAAGTAGTAATGGCAGAGGAGAGAGAGAAGCTGTGAATAAAGTTGGATATATTACGTTTTCTGTGAAACAAAATTAACTTTTGTTAATGTTTTTAGGCGACAATGTAGCTGTGTAAAACTGGATTACCTATTCAGTTTACCAAGATCCAACTGCACTAACAGCCGGCTTGCCTCGCCAGCTGTCAGCTGAGCGGGCATTTGAGGCGCACTGTACCGGAGGAGGACGCCTGTCTCCCCGTTTTCATACTCCCGCCGGTTTTCACCAATGAGTGGAAGTTAAACACAGATATATCTCAGTCAGAATATATCTGATGTTAATGTTTGATTTATTTGTTATTATGCTCTACAAATACATTTATTTAAACTTCATTCAGAAAGTTATGTTAGTGTTTACGTTTTTATATGTTTTACCAGTAAATTAAGTGGTACTATTAAATAATATACTTTATTTAGCATTATTTATCTATAATTATCTATAACCATAAAAGGTATTTTAAACATTTCAAATGGCTGATTATTGAGCGAGAATAAAATTAAAAGATAAAAAGAACAAAAATATTTTGAAGAAAACAAGCTTATAAACCATCAGGAATATAAAAAAGGGTCCATGAAAGCACTTATATACAGTGGCGACAGTGGGGTTAACCTTCGGACTCCATTTTTATGGCTTCAAAGCTCTGTGCGTCATGCTGTCACGGTTGCTAGGCGACATAAGTTACACTGCGGTTAGTGCGGGAACAGCTGGACGGTGAAAGCTAGACCGTCCAAATTCACAGCCGATCACTTCTGGCCAGCGGCCTATGAGACCAGTCCTTCGAACGATGCAGCTGCTGAATTTGGACACAGGACTCAGGCCAATAGATGGCATTTAAGATTTGTGCAATAAATAAAAAAATTAGTGGAAATGTTTAAAATGTTGATTAGCCTATTCTTTCTAAAACATTTCAACGTCTCCTCAGGAGAGGTTCTTGTACAGTTGCCTTCAGGTTTCTGGAGTTAATGTGTTTTAAACACAATGATATACAATATAATGCAGTGCTGATTAGTTTCTAAGATTTCTGCAACGCATGAGCCAAAGTTTATGCAAACCTGAGAATAATTACTCAGCATTTTCTGGTAACAGACACTCACTTACATGTCGCTGTTTAAGTCATCATTCTTTATTTTGTTGTAATAAACAACATGGTTATTTTATTTAAATGGCGACATAAATGCTTATTTACATATTTATATCAAATAAAAATACTGTTTACTGGGCCCCCCCAAAATTAGCCACAGCCTCCCCAGATAAATTCCTCTGGAGCCAGGTCTTTCATTGAGTACTGTCAAAATGAAGATGAGGGACACCTGACCCAACAAGGCATATGAGCCAAAGGCTGCTATTAAAGCAACACTTCAGAGTCACAGACCGATTGACTCCATGTCAAACTGCACCGATGCACAATGTTTTGAGCAGAAGCAGCCCTGTCACATTATTTAATGCATACATAGACTGCATAGTACACAGATATATATTTCAGTAGGCTGACATATCAGTGTTAAAATCCTTTTTTTGTTGTTCCCAATCACATTCTCTGAAAATACACATTTTTATAAACTATAACTGTCTAAACTAACAGATGTACATACTTTAAATACTGCGTAAAATGCAATTATATTTGTTTCAGTTTTTCAATTGAATTACTGAAATAGATCAACTGTTTAATGATATTCAAATTTGTTTTGAAGCATCTATGATGTAACTGAAGCTGGGATGTTTAACATCAGGGTAACAGTCTTTAATGTGATGACTGTTCTACATATGACTTTGTTCTGGTTAGGCCATCATAAACTGCTGCCTATGTGTGTGTGTCCTTTTTTTCAGAGCGTATTGATAGTAGTATACATAGAGCCACTATATGTGTATTTTTGCCTGACAACACTGGACGGTGTGTTAGTATACTGTAGGTTTTCTTTTACAGTAAATTCAAAAAGCCACAATTTTCCTACTTTTTAGCTTTGATGTGATGTGTGTAGCTGTATTATTGCTTTGATCTGCACCTTGAAATACACATGACCTTGCAGCAGTTTATTTCCTTATGTAAATCTTCCTTCTTCAAGGATACATTTCTCCTTCTAATGTTATTGCTTCTCTGCACTTCTTGCCAAATTCCAATGCTATATTTTTGAAAGAGCTGAGACTAAGACGGTATTTATGAAAACTATCTGGCATTATGTTTCAAGATCTGTCAGCATCTGATGTCACTGAGCAAGCTGGTGACATATCAATAATAGCTCCCCAGTGCCACTATTAGAACATCCTTAGAGCACAAGCAAGCACTGATTGAAAAGAGGAAAGATAATAACAGTTAATAATAAGTGGGAAAACTGATTAACTCATGGCCAGGATCTCTCTTGGTGCTTCTCTGCTGTTTTTTTTTTTTTTTTTCTGTTCCTCTACTCTTGTTGAAAAATCCTGTCACTATGAAAATTACTGCCTTGTCCCTTTGACACCACCACAATTAATTCCAGCAACATAAAGGTGTATATCTACCAAAGTATGATTGTTACATTTTGAAAACAGTTAGAGTTTGTAATATTTCTGAGGTGGGAGCAGCTTGGCAGTGTTTAGAGTGCAGGTGCTTTCATCACTGTCTATTCAGAGAGAAATGTGAAACCCTTTTCATACCATCCCAGCCTAATTTCACCACTGTCTTGGCATTATGTATGGGCTACAGCTTAGAATTACATCTTTTTTTTTTCAGCTCTAATTCATTTCAGCATGAAATAAATGGTTTTGTCTGGTTTCCTTGTGCTCAGATATTGGACTATGAAGTATTTGGGGATTTATAACAGAGGCATGATTGATAATCACTTTATTCCATGCAGTAACACTGCTTGTAAGAGAACAATAGAGCTGCAATGCCAAAAACACTACAAAATCCTCTTTTACATGGGAGCGAGCACTACTTTTCACATCCCATGACAGCTAAATGTACCACCTAACAAGCTTGTTTTTAATTTTTTTTCTCTTTTCTACATAGAAAAATGATACATAGTTTAAGACATATTCATTAGTATGCCTTATAAAGATCTGTTAAAAGCATTGAAATATATTAATCTTTTATTCCAGGAGACGCTCTTCACAATGAAATATTTAGGTACTGTATTTTAAGTAGTTGGATTAAAAAAATCCATCTTAAGAAATAACTGTTTTTAACAGAAACAACAATTATACTATTGGTGGGACCCCTAACAATCCATATGAAATAAATTTAATTTACAGGTTTTTCCAAATGTGTTGGAGTTTCTTGCAAGTTTTCATTAGTAATCCATACCTTTTTTGTTTCTCTGGGTTTGTAAATATGAATTGAAACAGAGGCCTAATTCTTATAGCCACTGGCCACTAGCCTGGACGAGGACCCGTTTTTATATTGCCACCACACAGTGCACAGGATGGTTTGGGAGGTAAAACAAATTCAAAGCCCACTGTTAGTGAACTGCAGCAAAGACTGGCCTTTTGAGGTCACCAAGTCTACATAACTATTAGATTAGATATATTAGATGTATTCTCTATATACCATCTATATGTTGTTTGCAAGTGTTTACAAAAAAAAAGGAAAAGGTTTATTTTCTACCATTAGAAAAATGTGGCATTTGCTATGCTGGATGTTTAACTGCAGCCAATTGCTGTGGTCAGATGGGACTAAGATTGAGCTTTTTGGCATCAAATACTCCAAATGTGTCCGGCATAAAACAGTGACAATGTTGTTGCCTAATGCTTATTGTTAAACATGGTGGACCGTGTTGCTTTCGTCCTGTTTCTCTTCCAAAGGCCTTGGGATCTTTAGGCCTTCAGACCTTTTTAGAAAGTAAAGCAATATGAATTATTGGAAGTGTCAAGATATTTTAATTAAGGATCTTCTGTATTCTAACAGAAAACTGAAAACAGGTTGTCATTCGGTCTCCAGTAGAACAGTGATCCAAAACATGTAGCCAAATCTACACAGAAATGGTTTACTGGACACAAAAGAAACTTATTTCATGACTCTTGACATGTTCTACAGACATCTTATAGAAAACATGTGGAGTGAGCTAAATAGAAGATAATTTATCCTGGACTGTTGGTAATTAAGAGAGATTATGCAAAGTGAATTGCAGGAGGTATGCTCCAACCCCTGCAAAATGCAAAATTATAGAGGAAGACTGAGATTTGTCCAGTTGGCAAAATGAGGTTTAAGGATATATTTAAGCTAGGGCTGCATAATGAGCAAAAAAATACAAAAGTATGTATCTTTTTTTGTCAAAATGACTTGGCTTTACCACTCTCCTGGAGCTTTAGCATCTTGTTCGATTTGATCTACCTCAGGTGTCAATGGAGATTTTGTTCAAGACAATTATTTTTTACTTTGATATTTTTTTTGTCCATTAAGAAAATGTACTGAAATTAAGGGTTTGATTTTTCTTTTTTTCAGTGTGAGATGATCCTACTGCCATAAATTATAAATTAATTTTAAGGCCTTTTAAATGTTTAGCAGGGGTGCCAATAAATGTGACCTGCACTCCATTCAGCAAGTTATTCAATTCTTTTTTCAAGTCATCTCAATGGACAAATTCACCTTGAAGCACAATAATTGTTAATACATTTTTAAACATATATACATCGTGAAGATTGTACCAAGAATGCAAATGAGATGCAATAAATTGAGTGAGAAGCTCCCAGCGTTACCCAACAAAAGGGGCCATGCCACTTTGTCGAAAGCAATAATTTACTGGAGACATGTAGTACAGTGAAAAACAGATTAAGATTTGCTTTGACGTATTTATAATCAAATGTGGAAAATTAATCAGTGTTTGCAGTCTTGCTTAAAAGAATACAAGAATGGATATCCTTTCACTTTTCTCTGTCAGAGAAACAGGATTTTTAGCAAATTAGTTAGAAGCTCAAAGAAAAACAAATCAATTCAATATGGGAAGGTGACATAAATTTAGTAAAGGAAATTTATAAATAAGTAATCGATTTATAAAGAAAAATTATGACCATAATGGTTGAATATTTTGTATAAATGTTTCTCTAATGTAACATTTTCTCTAGATGACATTTCATGTTATTTAGAAACTAAACAGAAACCCTATCTTTTTAGTCTCTGGATGCTATGAAATGCTAGTACATTTAAAAGGACTATAAAAATCATTTAAAAACATAATTTAGTACATTTTAAATTTTGGTCTAGCAGAGCTGCATGCTTGCCAGCATTTCATTACTTGGTGGCTTACAAACAAGTAGTTGCAATGAATGTTTAGTATTTCCAAGAAAGTACAAGAAATTCAAAAACCTTGTATTAATTAGGTTTAAGCTGACATAATCAACTGTTAGGATTGTTGCCACATCAGTTGCAAACGCCAAACCACAGTATAGCCTATATCAAAAAGGCTAAAAGCATATCTAATTTTGAGGGTTTTTTACTACATCTCCTACTGACAAAGAGAGGTCAAGAGATGATCTCAAATCATGACACACACAAGTATTTACTTTGTATCATTACAAATGTGACATAAATCTCAACCCTTCTAACAGTCTTATTTTTACATATGTCAGTTCATATCCATATCTTCTCTTTTCATATACATATTGTAGATTTGATCTGCCAGTGATGGAAGAGGAAATGAAAGAAGCAGGATAATGACACTGCAATAACATTTCACACTTTCCCTGCAGCAAGATGTTGTTTATCTCAGTCAGGGATTTTACGACACATTAATTTAATACTTTTTTCCCTTCTTCTACCTTAAGCAGTCCTCGATATTTAGCCGAAAGTAATACATTTGCTATAGTTTTGTCTTTGACTTTAAAGAGCAGAGGACATAGCTTTTGCATTGTAGTACCCAGGTGATGTTAACACAATATTTTATCAATAAATTAAGTTTTATATTATGGAAACCAATCGGTCATGCAGATTTACTGACTTAATTCCACATTATACCATTCTATAGCTGAACCAGGTGTTATTGCATACCAACATCATTTTGTTTAACAAAAGCTATGGAACAGGTGCTCAGATCTCACTAATCTCCACTGTTCTCCTTCCACCTGCTGTGATAATTAATGAGGTGCTTGGGTACACAGGGAAGAGTCAGACTTGCTAGCAGATGCAATGGGGTCAATGTGGATAAAGCTAATGTTTATGCTTCCTTTTGTGCTATTTGAATTTTAAGATGTGGTTCAGAGCACAAGGTAAATGCAGATAATAGGAGATGGATGTTTGGAATTATTTGTCAGAAGTTGTTAATTAGTAAAAGCTCAGTAGCAAATTAATTAATTAATTAATTAATTAATCTTTCTTTCTTTCTTTCTTTCTTTCCGCCTCCCTTCTCCACAGTCATACAGACAAATGTCTATGCCAGAATAAATTCAATACAGGTGATGTTGGGGACCCATTGAGGCTGACAGTTCTGGTCAGAATGTTTATATTTGGACACATTTATGTGTTTCAACAAAAGATTGATATCCAAAATTCGATAAACCTGAACAAGTCAACAAGCTTGTAGAAATGCCCTCCTCTTTAGAAAGGCCTTGCCAAAGCCCCTTGATCTCTGCCCTCTTCAATTTTACTATGTTGAAAAACTGTCTGTATTTGACAAAATCAACCAATTTAAATTAATCTTACCAGTTCTGATGGCAAGATAGATCAGAAATTCAACTAGAATTATGCCAATGCTTGCTCTATGCTGAATAAAGTGTTTGGATTCTCTGCAACTTGCTATGCCCAAATATTAACTGGGGTTTATGCAATTATTTAAGCCTGTATGCATGATTTTGACTCTCTATTATAGAAACAATCCACAATAGATTCAAGCTCCTGCACTCTGTTTTTATTTAATTGCAAATATATATAAAACAAAAAAATCTTTGAAGTTTTCATATTTTAGTACTAGCTCCACCACAGAGAGAGAAATAAGAGTTAAAGAAAATATTCCAAAATGTACCAAACAGACCAACAAACTGTTGAGAAATACTCAACAAAAATAAGAGAAATACCTGTATTAAACTTGAACTGGGAGGTTTGTATGAAATCTGTGCTTAATGTAAGGTGCAAGTGGGCTACGGCTCCTTTTAAAGGCATTTAATCAAAGCAAAGATTCAGGGGTGTAATGTTTTATTTTTATTATTATTATTTATCATAATTTCTAACAAGTAACAGTGTTGTGGAATCAATGCCAGCAATTTGTTAATTTGTTAATCGTGTATGTGCTCCTGCCTCAAGATGGCTGGTATCATTTGTTAGCCATAAACTCTATAACCCTACAAGCAAATGTAGCTTACAATGTTGCGTTAGTTATAGAAAATGTTCACTCAGCATCATCGGGACCATTTGTCATCATTAATTTGAAATTGCTAAAATGAAAGTTGAAACAAATGAGACCTTGCAGGTCATGCCAATTTAAAAGTAAATATTTCTATTCAGGAATGAAATCTGAGTTGGCCATTTTAAAACTAATACAAAAAAAACCTGTGTTAATACAGATTATACTGTCACTTGAAAGGTTAATGTATTTTCACAGAGAAGGACACAGAATGTGATGCTTAAATGCTGTCCAGGTAGTGTATCTATTGCAAATGTTGGCTTGAGGCATCACAGCTTGACAAGGTACATTAGAGCTATGCTTTAACAATCTGCATACCCAAAGCCTGCCTGCAAAGCTGGGAAATGCTCAGCTTATAATAGTGATTCTTTGATCTTTAGAAATTTGAATTTAGATGACCACATGTCCCCCAAAAGAGCTATGGATTGAATGGTCCTTTTATTGAAGAACACAGAAAAAGGCACATTGTTTCATAAATAGCATAACCACAGGCAAAGACTATACAACCTTGTTTCAATGCCAATATCTTCTGGCTATGTACTGGACTGGGATATGAATTCCCTGTCAAGAGATTAGGTAGTGAGAGATTTTAATAAACTCATAGGCCAATGCTAATATTCTGTAGACTCCTTTTGTGTTGAAGGCTGAGACTATATATATATATATATATATATATATATAACAGTTGGCTGTATGCTGTCAACTGTGAGAGCTTTTCTTAAGCAGGTGTATGTTGTCATAATTATATCTAATGGATTCAATTAGGTGAAAACAGACTACTGACTAGTTGTGGAAACATGTTTTGGATGTCAGAATAAAGAAGGATGCATCAGCTCTCGACTGTTGGGTCTGAAAAAAACAGGATGCTTCGGGCATCTTAGGAAATAATGAAAAGAAAATCTCTGATAAACTATTTACCCTGAAGCTAAACATATTTTGGCTTTGGTAGAGGTATAAAAAAACTTTTTGAAAAGAGTTTGGAATGTGGGAACCATATGAAGTTTTTTTATTATTATTAAATATACTTGCCATGACAACACATTTTAAGCAAATGTGTAAGGTGTGCATTGTTTCTTTTTCATAGATAATGTATAATCCTAAAACAAATACAACCTATTTTGTTTCTTTTTCTTGCCATCCCCTCAATATCCCCCATTTCAATACTCTCATCAGGTGTACTTTAAGCGTGATGGTGAGCTGATAGAGGTAATATCCTACACTGAGCCCTCCACCAGTGAGCGATCAGCCGGCTCAGCAGGATGGAGAGGAGCCAGGCCACTCATCAGCAGGGACCTTGATGAGACCAAACTGCAACGTTCCCTCTCCCTTCTTGATCCGGAAGGCCGGTCGGCCCGTCTGTACACAGAGAGCCCTCAGCGTGTCCATTCTCAGGGCCAGCAGGCCTATGAGCCGAGCCCTGCAACAGAGGTCATTCCAGAGACAGTGGTGAGCCGGGAGTTTCCCCGCTGGGTACACAGCACAGACCCTCTATACTACTTTAGCCACACTCAGATCCCTCAGAGCGATGGCTCTGTTGTGGTACAAGCTCGACTCACCTGGACCCTCAACCCTCAGCTGGATAACGATGCCCTATTCAGCTGTGAAGTTAAGCACCCAGCATTGTCCATGCCCATGCAGACAGAGGTCACTCTGGGTGAGTTAAATGTTGATCTTCTTTGCATGCTGGTTTTATTTTTCTTTCATGCTTTGCTTGCCTGTCCTCTATTCCTTTTCCAACTCACAAACCCTTTTCTCATTTCTCTGTTCTTAATCTTGTGCTGTCTTCATGCCACAGTCAGAAGCAGACTGGACCTACTTGTGTTACCTTTCAAATGTGGGCAGAACAACACTGATTTTCATTTGATGCTGTTTAATTGTGTTCCAGCTGGGCAGATCGTGGGTTTAGCAGCAAATGCACAACTCCAAGTGAGTGACAGGGCAATTCATCGAGCTGTCTGTTGCTAGATTGAGTTAACCTAGCACTGTTATTGAAAAAGTCACCCTGAATTAGAAAAGTTGAATTAGAATTTATGCACCAATGTCATATAATTGGAAAGAGTGTTTCAGAGATGTTGCACTTCATCAAACTCCAAGCTTACAGGAGGCAAACACCTCTTGTAAGCTCCTTAGTCTGTCGACATGCCATTAAATTTGATACTTTTAGTTAAGGGAGAAAAAAGGTGGGGAGTTGCAAAGTACTGCAACCAAATAATTTGTGGCTCGTACTTTCACAAGACAGGAATCATGCTATGAGAGAACTTCAAGTAAAGTTTTACGCGCGTGTGTGTAGGTGTATGTGTGTGTGTGTATATGTGTGTATGTGTGTATTTGTTAGATATACAGTCTATGTAGTGATCCATGAGAGATGCATGCACCCTGTCTTATTTTATCTAAACACAAAGATGACGTCCAGCATATCCAATTAAGACTTCAAAGGCTATACTTTGGCATAGTCTTTCTGGAAGGAAGCCATGCCATCCTCACACTATGCAAAGAATGGTTGAAGGAAGGTAAAAACTAAATGTCTGAATCTTCTCTCGCCAGATTTCATCTATTAATTAAAAGTTGTTTCTACAGAGGAACTATGGTCACTTTGCATAAATCTATAGAAACTCATTATTTTCTTTATAATTATTAATAACATAATAAAATAACGAAAGTTAAAAAGTTCACATAACATATTTGTTTGTGTACATCCAAATCTGTAAAAAAGTTATACATCATTTATTCTACATGTATACAACTTTGTAATAGATATCCAGCAAGTAATCTCACTTGCTACTCCCCCAGGGGTTAGGACAGTGTGGGGTCTTTTCCATCAAACTGGCACCAATGCCCAACAGCTGCTGGAGCCTATTAAGCACCAGTTCTTTGTCTTTTCACTGAAACAAACTCTAGCCCTACCACTAAAAACCTGCTCTATCCCAGCACACTTTCGTCAGGAGCTAGGGGTGGGATCATGGGAAACAACAGCCAACGCTGTGAGCGCCATGTTTAAATCTCCGGACTTTATTTGATTTTTGACCAGTCAAATTTAATAGCACAGCACTTCAACAATACTAAATTGTTCCAAAATTGTTCCAAACTTATAGAAAACACAAGACCACAACAAAAACCAAAGATGTCGCTTCACGACAAAAACAGAAAGGAAGAGAGGTAGAGCAGATGAGAATCCTTTTTCTAAAGAAGACCTTAAGAAAGCGCACATCAATAACATAGAATTAATATGTATCTCTACTGATTTTAAGACGTGTCATTTTTCTAAAACAGTTTTTTTAACTAATCACATAAATCATAATCTATATAAGTCAAAATTAAATTCTACAAAGTTCAACAATTTACTTCAGTATAATAAAATTAAATTATGATTTATTTTGGTTGCATGCCACTTGTGGGCTCTGCTTACCATTTCAAGTTGTTCAAACAGCAAAAGTGTCAATAATTGTGGCTAGTTATATTAATAAACAATTTATTTCTAATTTTCCTTTTTTTGACACTTACAGTTAGGAAGGGTGCCAGCTGACTCAACCAGTTGCTGAGTGAGCAGATTGGACGGAGACACAAACAACTATGAAGACATCCAGGGCTGTTAGAAGAAAGAAAATCTAAAATTAGCAATCAAAAAAAGATGATGACATAAAAAAGTGGTGTGTCATGTACAAATTATATCAAGAGCAGAATGAGGTGTTTTTTTAGTCGTTGGCCTGCAGCTGAAGCCTCTACTTGTATAACTAAAATGAATTATAAATGTTAAGTTTTTTTTATTAAAAAGGAGATAAAATAAATAAGAGTAACAAAAAGATTTTTTTGTCATTGATGCAGAGATGTCTGACGTACATGAACATGTTGAGAGCTGGTTGTACCAAAGAGAAGCATGATTGCTAAAGTCAGTGCACTCAGTGCTCTTGGAAATATCTCAAATACCTCAAAAACGTGTTGAAATCATTTCATAAATACATTGCTATTGTCACTCACTCAATTTGGAATATCACGCCATAAAAATTATCTTAAAATGTAACAGGTACCGTCTGCATATACAGGATCAAGTGAAAAGGAGTATTGCAAGAGGGAGACCTGCATTATTTGAAGGTACAGTGAAATCATTTATCAACTCAAGATGAAATATGTGAGCGTGGATTATAACTTTAACTTTTTGTCTGTTTTAAAATGCTTTTGATATAAAAGGAGGACACAATAAATAAGTGGTCTGAAATTACTGCCAAATGCCAAAGGTGCTAATATTTTGAAAAGCTTCTCTTCATCCTGAGGTAATTAATGTGTTACTACCTTTGGTCTTTTGAAGAGCTAGAAGCAGAATCACTTGCCATTCCTTTGTAATCCTAACATCTAAAGAAGAGAAAACACAAAAAAGTGCATTTGTTGATTCTAATTAGAGCTTGCTTGAAATTCAAAGCATTCGCCAACTTGCTTTGGAGTTGATCCATCTTAAAAGTAAGTTGTTTTTCTTTATTTTTTTCAAAGACAGTAAACCTTTTAATCAAGTTCAATGTGAGGTTGATTTGGAATAAAGACAGACTGGATAAGTTTTAGAGTATTTCAGCACTGTGTTATTATATCTATAAGTAAAACGAGACACATTAAAATTGCTTTTGTTACCATATCCCATTCATTTATATTTGAGTGCTCAAAAAAGGCACTCAAACACACACCCACTTGTTTCTCTCAGGTGTATGTGTGGTCAGGAAATGAATGTGAGATCTTTGCAGCTCTCATAAGTAATAACTATTTCAGAGATTTAATATTGCCTTAGGAGACAGAGTGACAGCCTGACACTTGACCAGTGTTGTGTCATGTCCCATGCATATTCATGATTCACTCTGTGCTCTCCATGCAAATGTTACTGGAGCAGGTGGTGGGTTTTGGTAAGCTGTAAAAAAACTCTGTATAAGATCAGCATCATTATATGCATAAACATACAATTATTCATGAACAGAGAATCTTAATAATTAAAAGATGTCATTTGTTTTGGATTGAAGTGAGTGAAAGTGTTTATTATTCAGCATCGACAGACATGTGAATAAATTCAGCATTCATACACTGGGCAGTGGTAGAAGATCAGCCACCTTTACACTTCAGTCTAAGCTTTGCCAAAACGTCAAACAACAGATGTTCAGTTTGTGTGAATTGGTGTGTGTCTGGTAGAAAGTGCACTTCTCAGTTGAATTTAAATGTCTACAAGAATCACTTTGAACATTTAAACTTATGTTGTTCTATGCTACGGATTATCCTAATAAAAATCAATCTTATACAGGTCCTTCTCAAAATATTAGCATATTGTGATAAAGTTCATTATTTTCCATAATGTCATGATGAAAATGTAATATTCATATATTTTAGATTCATTGCACACTAACTGAAATATTTCAGGTCTTTTATTGTCTTAATACGGATGATTTTGGCATACAGCTCATGAAAACCCAAAATTCCTATCTCACAAAATTAGCATATCATTAAAAGGGTCTCTAAACGAGCTATGAACCTAATCATCTGAATCAACAAGTTAACTCTAAACACCTGCAAAAGATTCCTGAGGCCTTTAAAACTCCCAGCCTGGTTCATCACTCAAAACCCCAATCATGGGTAAGACTGCCGACCTGACTGCTGTCCAGAAGGCCACTATTGACACCCTCAAGCAAGAGGGTAAGACACAGAAAGAAATTTCTGAATGAATAGGCTGTTCCCAGAGTGCTGTATCAAGGCACCTCAGTGGGAAGTCTGTGGGAAGGAAAAAGTGTGGCAGAAAACGCTGCACAACGAGAAGAGGTGACCGGACCCTGAGGAAGATTGTGGAGAAGGGCTGATTCCAGACCTTGGGGGACCTGCGGAAGCAGTGGACTGAGTCTGGAGTAGAAACATCCAGAGCCACCATGCACAGGCGTGTGCAGGAAATGGGCTACAGGTGCCGCATTCCCCAGGTCAAGCCACTTTTGAACCAGAAACAGCAGCAGAAGCGCCTGACCTGGGCTACAGAGAAGCAGCACTGGACTGTTGTTCAGTGGTCCAAAGTACTTTTTTCGGATGAAAGCAAATTCTGCATATCATTCGGAAATCAAGGTGCCAGAGTCTGGAGGAAGACTGGGGAGAAGGAAATGCCAAAATGCCAGAAGTCCAGTGTCAAGTACCCACAGTCAGTGATGATCTGGGGTGCCGTGTCAGCTGCTGGTGTTGGTCCACTGTGTTTTATCAAGGGCAGGGTCAATGCAGCTAGCTATCAGGAGATTTTGGAGCACTTCATGCTTCCATCTACTGAAAAGCTTTATGGAGATGAAGATTTCATTTTTCAGCACGACCTGACACCTGCTCACAGTGCCAAAACCACTGGTAAATGGTTTACTGACCATGGTATCATTGTGCTCAATTGGCCTGCCAACTCTCCTGACCTGAACCCCATAGAGAATCTGTGGGATATTGTGAAGAGAACGTTGAGAGACTCAAGACCCAACACTCTGGATGAGCTAAAGGCCGCTATCGAAGCATCCTGGGCCTCCATAAGACCTCAGCAGTGCCACAGGCTGATTGCCTCCATGCCACGCCGCATTGAAGCAGTCATTTCTGCAAAAGGATTGAGTGCATAACTGTACATGATTATTTGAAGGATGACGTTTTTTGTATTAAAAACACTTTTCTTTTATTGGTCCGATGAAATATGCTAATTTTGTGAGATAGGAATTTTGGGTTTTCATGAGCTGTATGCCAAAATCATCCGTATTAAGACAATAAAAGACCTGAAATATTTCAGTTGGTCTGCAATGAATCTAAAATATATGAATGTTAAATTTTCATCATGACATTATGGAAAATAATGAACTTTATCACAATATGCTAATATTTTGAGAAGGACCTGTATAGCATAGGGTTTCTAAGAATAGCACATTTGTTGAGTCTGTCACTGAAATAACTCAGGGTTTGATTTAATAAATTATCCAACAGTCAGCCTGGTCTTTTAAATTTAGTTGCCTGCCTCCGTAGCTTCTCTTTTTCAACAGATCCAGTCACCTAGCTAACACGACAGGTTCCCCTGTCTGTTGTGCAGCTGGGCAGACCTGTTGATTTTTTGCCTTGGCTCTACAGCACACCTGATACAGAATGCACAGTGGTTTTTCTGGGAGGCATGTTTGTTCTTCGACCTCTCCTGAAGTGAAAACAGTTCTCTTTTGCAAGGAGAAGAATTTGAGCCTTAGGAGGTGGTGTCATTGGACCGTGGCTCATTTCCCTTGTCATGTCTTCACCCGAGAGAGTCTGTGTCCATCATACTCATGCTGCCGTAATCAAAAGCAGTGACGTAGGACACCAACTGTCACTGCTGGAGCAAATCCCAGAAATTGGCCATCATCTACCGGCCATATGCCTTGCAAGTGCTGTGACTGCATGACACCACTATTTAAAAATACCTCTCTGTAAGTGTGTAGGAGGTGGGAAGGCAGTGCTTCCCACTGCCATGGCAATTTTAGCTTGTGAAATCCCATTCATCTTTAAAGGAGATGGAATACTTAGATATGACACAGTGACCCTATGATGGATGTGGTTTCATTGGTTTTGATTGATGTTTTTTTTTGTTTTTTTACATAAATCTTTAAAAAACTGGAAATTACTTCAGTTTGTACTGATTGGTTAACATGTGTGGGAGTGTGTGTGGGTGCGTGTGTTTGTTTGTGTGGGTGTGCGCATGTGTCTCAATTGCCCTTTAACTGCACATCATATATTTAGCTGTTTAAATGTCAGGTACACAGACAGACATACAGAGAACTTTGACACACTTGAGTGTTTCAAGCGGAGAATGTTCTAAAACATATAGAGACTTGCAAAAACCATTAAGGAGTATCCCCAACCTGATCTCAATTAAAAGTAAATTCTACCATTGGTCAAATGTCCAGCCATGATAATGCCAGGATCTTGTTAATGGTGAGAAAAGGCATTTATTTTTTTGCTAAGGGACATAATTTACGTTGGGGTTTGTGCATATAGTATTTGAACCTGTATATCCAGTTGTAGATGAGAGAAAATCTACCATGAATACCACCTTGAATACCATGGTTTTTGCAAACTTTGTAATTGTATGTTCAGTTGTCTTTCCACCTTGAAGAAGATAGTTAAAATAAATGATAAAATGGTCAAAATAACATAGTATTCCTACCATTGATGAGTGTATGTAAACGTCTGACCATAATGTGTTTCCAGTTGCGTCGGAACTGTTTCCAGTTGCTTTGTATTGGCATTGGTGTGTATGCTCTGTCAAGTTTGTGCACTGGCTTGAAAAAAAAAATGGCTTTATTAATAAAGAAAATCTGAAATAGTTACAAGAGAATGGGACCCAAGAAGATTCAGGCCTTAGAGGATTTTAATGTGATCATCAGCGGACTCCACCTAAAGCTCATTCTTCTACCTGTGTGGTGGCGGGGTTAGCTTTCAGCTGAATTATCTCCCCCCATGGAGAAACAGGACATTTTCGTTCTCTGGAGCAAGGGGATAATGTTGGACCATGACACTGTTGAGGCTTGCCAACCACTTTGGAAAAGAGGAAACAACATCATTATGAGATGATGGTGGGTCATAAAACATAAGACTCCAGAAAACATAAGACTGCTCTGTTAAAAAAGGCAGGTTACTGAAGAGTCAGATGTCTTCATGACCAAGCACCTGACCAAGCAGAACATCAACATAGCCTGGAAAGCCCAGGCGATGTACTGGCACTCGTCTTCATCTGCAGGCGCTAGCAGTGATCAGGTAATAATAAAAAGGATGGTTGGCATTTTACTGCACAGGGAAACATATATATATATATATATATATATATATATATATGAAACACCTGTCATTTTAGTGTGGGAGGTTTCATGGCTAAATTGGACCAGCCTGGTAGCCAGTCTTCATTGATTGCACATTGCACCAGTAAGAGCAGAGTGTGAAGGTTCAATTAGTAGGGTAAGAGCACAGTTTTGTTCAAAATATTGAAATGCACACAACATTATGTGTGACATACCAGAGTTCAAAAGAGGACAAATTGTTGGTGCACGTCTTGCTGGTGCATCTGTGACCAAGACAGCAAGTCTTTGTGATGTATTTAGAGCCACGGTATCCAGGGTAATGTCAGCATACCACCAAGAAGAACGAACCACATCCAACAGGATTAACTGTGGACGCAAGAGGAAGCTGTCTGAAAGGGATGTTTGGGTGCTAACCCGGATTGTATCCAAAAAACATAAAACCACGGCTGCCCAAATCACGGCAGAATTAAATGTGCACCTCAACTCTCCTGTTTCCACCAGAACTGTCCGTCGGGAGCTCCACAGGGTCAATATACACGGCCGGGCTGCTATAGCCAAACCTTTGGTCACTCATGCCAATGCCAAACGTCGGTTTCAATGGTGCAAGGAGCGCAAATCTTGGGCTGTGGACAATGTGAAACATGTATTGTTCTCTGATGAGTCCACCTGTACTGTTTTCCCCACATCCGGGAGAGTTACGGTGTGGAGAAGCCCCAAAGAAGCGTACCACCCAGACTGTTGCATGCCCAGAGTGAAGCATGGGGTGGATCAGTGATGGTTTGGGCTGCCATATCATGGCATTCCCTTGGACCAATACTTGTGCTAGATGGGCGCGTCACTGCCAAGGACTACCAAACCATTCTTGAGGACCATGTGCATCCAATGGTTCAAACATTGTATCCTGAAGGCGGTGCCGTGTATCAGGATGACAATGCAC
The DNA here is from genome assembly GCF_021462225.1 of Girardinichthys multiradiatus. Taxonomy (NCBI): domain Eukaryota; kingdom Metazoa; phylum Chordata; class Actinopteri; order Cyprinodontiformes; family Goodeidae; genus Girardinichthys; species Girardinichthys multiradiatus. Next base: position 11,470,564 of record NC_061812.1, on the reverse strand, counting down.
CAATACACACAGCAAGACTGGTGAAAGATTGGTTTGATGAACATGAAAGTGAAGTTGAACATCTCCCATGGCCTGCACAGTCACCAGATCTAAATATTATTGAGCCACTTTGGGGTGTTTTGGAGGAGCGAGTCAGGAAACGTTTTCCTCCACCAGTATCATGTAGTGACCTGGCCACTATCCTGCAAGAAGAATGGCTTAAAAGCCCTCTGACCACTGTGCAGGACTTGTATATGTCATTCCCAAGACGAATTGACGCTGTATTGGCCGCAAAAGGAGGCCCTACACCATAATAATAAATTATTGTGGTCTAAAACCAGGTGTTTCAGTTTCATTGTCCAACCCCTGTATATATATATATATATATATATATATATATATATATATATATATATATATATATTTGGAGAGAGAGAGAGAGAGAGAGAGAGAAACAGACACATTCAATGTTGATACCTGAGAGGTTTACAGAAATAGCATGACATGGACCGTCTTGCTGTGATACGTTGGATTTTCTGAATAAAATCGACAACTTCAAATTTTTTTGTTTTGAACAAACTTTATGGCCCCAATTTAGCTCCATAATAGGCGAAAGTTTTGGTCATACGTGACATTGCTGAAAAAGTGGGACAAATGGGAGCACAGGTGACACACAACCTGATACAAATTATAAGTATTCATTCTTCATCAGTATGGACACAACACTAACACCCTCAACTGCTCTTGCTGTTGATCTGCAGCTAAAGACATTCACTATATTGATTATGGTCAGGAAAGGAAAAAGGAAGTGGATCAAGATAATATTTTCTGGATATCATTGATAACCCTCCAACATCATTACAATCTCTGAAACCTGGATCAGCTCTGAAAAAAGGACTGATTTTGAACTACATGGTTATGAATTCAATTATGTCAACAGAGTGGAGAAAATCAGAGGAGTAGCTGTGTTTCTAGGTAGAAATCTTAAATATAAAATAGTGGATAACATGACAAAAGTGATGATAGATGCAGTGTTTACCAGTTGAATATATATAGGTAGAAAAATTTAATTGTTAGTTGCATATATAGAGCACCAGATTCTAATATGGAAATCTTTAGAGAATAGTTTGAGGAAACACACAGCTGCAACCCAGAAGGTGTTTTTCAACTGTGGAATCTGAAGAATTTTAATATTGATCTGCTTAATTCAAACAGTCACAAACCTACTGACGAGTTTATTAGTACCATGTACAGTCAGTCTTTTACCCAACATCACTAGAGCAAGACAATTTACATCTAACAGTGCAGCATCAATAGAAACATATTTACAAATCTCATAGATAGCAAAACAAGTGGATTATTAATTAATTAATTGATATCAGTGGGAGTCAGTATTTAAAGCTGGCACTAATAAAGCTTATGATTTGTTTTATATATATTATTATTCTATGACAAAAATTGTAAAATTAAAACATACACTCATAAAGATATAAAAAAAATGACTTCACTTTATAGAAACAAATAGAAAGCTGAGGATAGATATAAAAACATACAAGAACAAGTTAACTGTTATTTTATCTAAACAGGAATACTGCAGTAAATTGTTAGACAGAAATAAAAATGATATCAAAAGCATCTGGAATATATTAAATTGTGTTATTAACAGCAGCTTTAGACAAATCAGTCATCCTCATTATTTTACATATTATGATGATCATTTTGAATATACAAAGTTGCGGGTCATAATTGTAATAAATATTTTTAATCAGTAAAAATTCCTTTTCAATGTTTGTCACAGCAATGGAAGAAAAAAATACGATAGCATCGATATAATAGTTAAGGAGGTGATTGAGGGAATTATTCAACTGCTGGCATACATCTGTAATCTGTCATTTCTATATGGTTAAATTTCCAGAAATATTGAAAAAAGTAAAAATCATTCCACTATATAAAACAAATTACAGGCCTGTTTCTTTACTCCTACAATTTTCCAAAAGTATGGAAAAATAATTTGTTAGAAATTTGTAAAAATTATTTGGATAGATTTATTAGTAAACATAAACTAATCTGACAATCCACAACAATGGCAGTCCTTTAATTATTTGGAGTCACCAGCTCCTTAGACAAATACATTTGGTGTATTCATTGATGTCAATAAAGCATTTTATTAAATTATGAAATGTTAGTTGGAGCGTTATTGGGGGGAGACTAGCTAATCAACAAGCAACAATTTGTGAGAACAGTCTATGTTCAGTCAGTCAAAAATGTTCAGTCAGTCAAAAAGAATTATCTGGATGTAGATAAATTATTACTACATTTAGATAAAAACAACTTTATATTGTATGGGAATTATAAAAGTAATAGAGATTTACAAATTGTAATAGAAGATGTGAATTTGGAGAGAGTTACTGAAATTATGTTTTTAGGAGTGGTGATTGATTGAAAGCTCTGCTGGAATAAATTTAACAAAAAGCTGAAGCAAACTCCAAGCATGAGTCTGCTTAAGAAAAGGCTCAAACTGGTTATTATCCCAAGGGTTTAAGGAGAAAGAGGGTAGGTGAACGGAACTGGTAAGTATACATTGCTGATATGTGTGTGTGTGTGTGTGTGTGTGTGTGTGTGTTCTTTTACTTGCTGCTGAGTGAGAACCATTTTTCATATTTTACCAGCAAAGTGAGAACATCTTCCTGGTCCTCACTTTTTTAAATGCTGTTCTTGGGTTAGGGGTTAGGTTAGGACTAAGGTGTGAAATGAGGTTAGGTTTGGGTTAGGGTTAGGTATGCACTCGTAACGGCTAGGGTAGGGGTAGTGTTAGGATTAGGCCATAGAAATGAATGAAAATGAACGGAAGTCAATGGAAGTCGATGAAAAGTCCTCATAAAGATAGTAAAACATGGATGTGTGTGTGTGTGTGTGTGTGTGTCTGCTTTTGGTGGGTATTTGGACCTTCTTCACTTCTCCTGGTCCTGTTTTTACAGGTCCTTCTCAAAAAATTAGCATATTGTGACAAAGTTCATTATTTTCTATAATGTAATGATGAAAATTTAACATTCATATATTTTAGATTCATTGCACACTAACTGAAATATTTCAGGTCTTTTATTGTCTTAATACGGATGATTTTGGCATACAGCTCATGAAAACCCAAAATTCCTATCTCACAAAATTAGCATATTTCATCCGACCAATAAAAGAAAAGTGTTTTTAATACAAACAACGTCAACCTTCAAATAATCATGTACAGTTATGCACTCAATACTTGGTCGGGAATCCTTTTGCAGAAATGACTGCTTCAATGCGGCGTGGCATGGAGGCAATCAGCCTGTGGCACTGCTGAGGTCTTATGGAGGCCCAGGATGCTTCGATAGCGGCCTTTAGCTCATCCAGAGTGTTGGGTCTTGAGTCTCTCAACGTTCTCTTCACAATATCCCACAGATTCTCTATGGGGTTCAGGTCAGGAGAGTTGGCAGGCCAATTGAGCACAGTGATACCATGGTCAGTAAACCATTTACCAGTGGTTTTGGCACTGTGAGCAGGTGCCAGATCGTGCTAAAAAATGAAATCTTCATCTCCATAAAGCTTTTCAGCAGATGGAAGCATGAAGTGCTCCAAAATCTCCTGATAGCTAGCTGCATTGACCCTGCCCTTGATAAAACACAGTGGACCAATACCAGCAGCTGACACAGCACCCCAGACCATCACTGACTGTGGGTACTTGACACTGGGTTTCTGGCATTTTCCTTCTCCCCAGTCTTCCTCCAGACTCTGGCACCTTGATTTCTGAATGACATGCAGAATTTGCTTTCATCCGAAAAAAGTACTTTGGACCACTGAGCAACAGTCCAGTGCTGCTTCTCTGTAGCCCAGGTCTGGGGAATGCGGCACCTGTAGCCCATTTCCTGCACACGTCTGTGCACGGTGGCTCTGGATGTTTCTACTCCAGACTCAGTCCACTGCTTCCGCAGGTCCCCCAAGGTCTGGAATCGGCCCTTCTCCACAATCTTCCTCAGGGTCCGGTCACCTCTTCTCGTTGTGCAGCGTTTTCTGCCACACTTTTTCCTTCCCACAGACTTCCCACTGAGGTGCCTTGATACAGCACTCTGGGAACAGCCTATTCGTTCAGAAGTTTCTTTCTGTGTCTTACCCTCTTGCTTGAGGGTGTCAATAGTGGCCTTCTGGACAGCAGTCAGGTCGGCAGTCTTACCCATGATTGGGGTTTTGAGTGATGAACCAGGCTGGGAGTTTTAAAGGCCTCAGGAATCTTTTGCAGGTGTTTACAGTTAACTCGTTGATTCAGATGATTAGGTTCATAGCTCGTTTAGAGACCCTTTTAATAATATGCTAATTTTGTGAGATAGGAATTTTGGGTTTTCATGAGCTGTATGCCAAAATCATCCGTATTAAGACAATAAAAGACCTGAAATATTTCAGTTAGTGTGCAATGAATCTAAAATATATGAATGTCAAATTTTCATCATTACATTATGGAAAATAATTAACTTTATCACAATATGCTAATTTTTTGAGAAGGACCTGTATATGTATTTTGTATTTATTAGATGAGGATTGGCCTGCTCACAAAACAAACAAGAAACATAAAAATTATCCACGATTAAGATTAAATGATGGAGACGGCATAAGATTAAATCAAATTTACTTCCTACACCTTTTTTCATACATGTTCACCAACTAAGGCTGTTTGAATGTTGTAGATGTGTATAAGTAAAGAGATGTAATAATGGTGTGTTGGTATTATTTAATTGTTTAATTTGAATTTACGTCCCAGCCAAGAGACATAGTCCTTGCATCGTGTTCTGGGCTGTCCTCTAGGCCCTCTCCCGGTGGGACGTGCCCGGAACACCTCCTGAGGGAGGCGTCTAGGGTGCATCTGAAACATATGCCCGAGCCACCTCAGCTGACTCCTCTCGATGTGGAGGAGCAGTGCTTCTACTCCGAGCTCCTCTTGGACAGCTGAGCTCCTCGTCCTATCTCTAAGGGAGTGCCCAGCCAACCTACAGAGGAAGCTCATTTCAGCCGCTTGTATCCAGGATCTTGTTCTTTCAGTCATGGCCTAAAGTCCATGCCCATATCTGAGGGTAGCAACATAGATTGACCAGTAAATAGAGAGCTTTGCTTTTTTTGTGTGTTTTTAACCGTGTCCTGTCTGGCAGAGTAGCACTCAGAATTATGGTCTGAGTGCCAAGAAAAAGCCCAACAGATTTACTTTCACTAGTGGAGCATTGCAGCTAATGCTTTAAAGCTCTGCTTGATATTAATAAAATAAACTTTATTAGAAACTGCTTTGGGATTATTTCAACTGTTACGGACATCGAGACAGAAAGAAAAGGAAAAAAATAAGAAGCATGAAAGAGAGAGGGGTGGCGCAAAAAGGAAAAGGGGAGAGAAGGAGAAAAGAATGGAGGAGAGAAAGAAGGATGAAGAGAATACAAGTGTTAGGGCTTGCGAGATAGAACCCCAGAATGCAGATGAGCAGGCAGCGTAAGTGAAAAACAATTTAATATAAAACAAAAACTCACTCTCAGAAGAGGCAGGAACAAAAGAATAAACTGACAGGCTTGGCATAAGGCATGATTTGAGAAATGTTTCTGCGATGAATAACTGAACAGGAGTGTATATATGGAGAGTAAACCAGGTGGAGCAAGGAGACAGATTAGCTTGGAGCAGGTGAACCGATAAAGGTAATTAACAGACAGAACACAACATGACAGGGGCAAAACAGAACTTCAAGGATACAAACAAATAGAAAAACTAACTAACTACAAAAACATGAAACCAAAGCATAACCAGAACCCCAATCCAAGTACACAACTAAGCAAAACATGAATACAAAAACTAAAGCATAACCAGGAAAACAAACAGAAACATGATTCAAAATCTAAGAATAATAATAATAAACAAAAGAACGATTCAAAACCTTAATTGTGAAAAACATATAAAGAAAAAACCTGAAACCAAAAACCAAACAACCCCAAATCATAACAACAAGATAACACCCTGCTTGTTTCTACACCGGCAGAAACATTCATATTAACAGCTTTTTTTATCAAAAAGTGCACGGTACTTAGGAATGCAAGATGTATTTAGTGATGAATGCGGCTCAATATAGAACATTTGTGTATCTGTTAACACTTGAATCTAAACACCTGTGGATCTGAATGTGAGCGCAGTTGTGTATACAAGGTTTCTCCATACAAATATGCAGTATTGAGTGTGAGGAGCCACAGACCTGCCCCACTGGACCTGGGACAAATTTGGAGGAGATCCGAGCCTTAGACATCCAAAGGCCCCTCAGAGCACAGAAACCCCAGGAGAACCACCACCAGGAGTACCGTAACCCCCACAGAGAAGAGCAGGGGAGACTCCCAGGGGAACCACCCAGCAGCCACAGTGCAGAAACCCCAGGGAGCTGCAGCGACAAGGCCACAAGCACCGCTGGCAGCTGTCTACGCCCGAGCAGATCCAGCCATGGACCCAGAGACCTGAGACCCCGGGACATATCCGCAAGCAGAGGCCCAACAGAGCCCAGGGGTCCATGCCCCGGCAAGTAGCCCCCAGGAGTGAGCCGGCACACACCAAAACACCCAGCCCCGGACACCGAGAACTAAAAGTGCACCAGCAGGCAGAGACATCAACCACCGGCAGGTAGTTTGGAGGGGAGGAAATAGGCCCCACATTTGAGCTTTGCCTTTTTAGCTCAGCTCTCTCTTCAACACAACGGACCAGGGCAGCGTCCACATTAATGCGGTGGCCACATGATCCATCTGTCAATCTCCCGCTCCATTCTCCCCTCACTCATGAACAAGACCCCGAGGTACTTGAACTCCTCCACTTGCGGCAGGAACCATCCTCCAATCCGGAGAGGGCAAGCCATCATGTTTTCCATCAAGTCCATGTCCTCGGACTTACAGGTCCTTCTCAAAAAATTAGCATATTGTGACAAAGTTCATTATTTTCTATAATGTAATGATGAAAATTTAACATTCATATATTTTAGATTCATTGCACACTAACTGAAATATTTCAGGTCTTTTATTGTCTTAATACGGATGATTTTGGCATACAGCTCATGAAAACCCAAAATTCCTATCTCACAAAATTAGCATATTTCATCCGACCAATAAAAGAAAAGTGTTTTTAATACAAACAACGTCAACCTTCAAATAATCATGTACAGTTATGCACTCAATACTTGGTCGGGAATCCTTTTGCAGAAATGACTGCTTCAATGCGGCGTGGCATGGAGGCAATCAGCCTGTGGCACTGCTGAGGTCTTATGGAGGCCCAGGATGCTTCGATAGCGGCCTTTAGCTCATCCAGAGTGTTGGGTCTTGAGTCTCTCAACGTTCTCTTCACAATATCCCACAGATTCTCTATGGGGTTCAGGTCAGGAGAGTTGGCAGGCCAATTGAGCACAGTGATACCATGGTCAGTAAACCATTTACCAGTGGTTTTGGCACTGTGAGCAGGTGCCAGATCGTGCTAAAAAATGAAATCTTCATCTCCATAAAGCTTTTCAGCAGATGGAAGCATGAAGTGCTCCAAAATCTCCTGATAGCTAGCTGCATTGACCCTGCCCTTGATAAAACACAGTGGACCAATACCAGCAGCTGACACAGCACCCCAGACCATCACTGACTGTGGGTACTTGACACTGGGTTTCTGGCATTTTCCTTCTCCCCAGTCTTCCTCCAGACTCTGGCACCTTGATTTCTGAATGACATGCAGAATTTGCTTTCATCCGAAAAAAGTACTTTGGACCACTGAGCAACAGTCCAGTGCTGCTTCTCTGTAGCCCAGGTCTGGGGAATGCGGCACCTGTAGCCCATTTCCTGCACACGTCTGTGCACGGTGGCTCTGGATGTTTCTACTCCAGACTCAGTCCACTGCTTCCGCAGGTCCCCCAAGGTCTGGAATCGGCCCTTCTCCACAATCTTCCTCAGGGTCCGGTCACCTCTTCTCGTTGTGCAGCGTTTTCTGCCACACTTTTTCCTTCCCACAGACTTCCCACTGAGGTGCCTTGATACAGCACTCTGGGAACAGCCTATTCGTTCAGAAGTTTCTTTCTGTGTCTTACCCTCTTGCTTGAGGGTGTCAATAGTGGCCTTCTGGACAGCAGTCAGGTCGGCAGTCTTACCCATGATTGGGGTTTTGAGTGATGAACCAGGCTGGGAGTTTTAAAGGCCTCAGGAATCTTTTGCAGGTGTTTACAGTTAACTCGTTGATTCAGATGATTAGGTTCATAGCTCGTTTAGAGACCCTTTTAATAATATGCTAATTTTGTGAGATAGGAATTTTGGGTTTTCATGAGCTGTATGCCAAAATCATCCGTATTAAGACAATAAAAGACCTGAAATATTTCAGTTAGTGTGCAATGAATCTAAAATATATGAATGTCAAATTTTCATCATTACATTATGGAAAATAATTAACTTTATCACAATATGCTAATTTTTTGAGAAGGACCTGTAGAGGGGCTGCTCCTCATCTCTGCCGCTTCGCACTTGGCTGTGAACCACCTCTGGGAAAATGAGAAACGAGATCCACTGGTCTCCAAATCAGACTCCCTCTGGCCCTTAACTGCAGCTAGAAATCTTGTCCATGGAAATAATGAACAGGACAGTTGACAAAGTGCAGCCCTGCTGGAGTCCAACATGCACCGAGAACAGGTCCCACTTAATGTTGGCAATACGAACCAAACTCCTGCTCCACTTGTACAGAGACCAGATGTGATGTGGTGTTTATATTCTGCACCGAGGAACATGTTATGTTTTGACATTTTGGCCACTTTTGGTAAATTGTCTAAATATAAATTAATAAAACAAATCATAGAAACATTTTCTGCAATCAGCAGTTTGTTGCCAGTATAATAGTTAGAAAATTCTAGTTTATTTCTGTATTTTTATTCATCCATCATCTCAGCTTGTTATTGTTGAAGGACGAAGACAAAACAAAACTAATACCCCTATCATTGTATTGTGTATCTACATTCATTTATCTACTTCTTCATTTCAGTCGCATAGGAAGATATGTTGCTATAGAGAAACAATACTCTTACATCACCTTGCTGCACTGACAATGAAGCATTAACAATATGATCACAACATAAGCCAGACTGCCGCAGAATGTTTTGAACATGTAAAAAGAAATCCAGCATGTGTCACGGCTCTCATTTGCCATGAATGCAGCCCATGTGCGCCTCTCTTTCAGAGATCCTTTATTTTCCTCTCGTTTACACCCAGAAATACATGTTTTTCAACATGTCACCATCCATTGTAAAATAGGAAACAGTATTACAGTAGCATAACTGCAGAACTCCAGAAGTGTTCTACCAGGTATTTCTGGTTAAATGTCCTTAGTTTGATTTGTATTGAACGTGTCCTTTGGTCCAATGATTTCAAATATTGGAACCAGAATGAATGTAAATTAGTTATCTTTAGGGGAAATGTTAATTATAAATCGTGCAGAACATATTCATAGCCTGATGCCATGTAGTGTGCAATTTAGGGATTGTGAAATCAGATTTTTATAACTTAATGCAAATCACATATTTATTCTCAAATTTCGTACATAAGAAATAATCCCCCTCATAATTATCATTATTATTATATAATCTGTTTGTTCCTATTTCTGTTGTGACCTATTGGCAATGAAAGCCATCCTTGGCCGCTGTCCATGCCAAGTCAAGGGAAATAACTCTCTTAGTGCCCCTTATCTCGCTTTCTCCATGCTCCACCCATTGCTCTCCCATTCTTCTGTAGTAATGAGTATCTACTCAATTTAGTTCAATTTCTCTCCAAAGGGGAATAAATCCAGCATAGTCCTTTTGATAAAATAACCTGCAGATCCCTGGCCTTTTGCTCAGTGACCTTAATTGACCGGAAATTGTATTTGTCTCTCTCCGCCCTGTGACAAAACTGGTGTCCAGCAGGATTTGTCCTCCATGATCAGTACAATGACCTTTGTCTCATATGTGTCTCCTTTTCTTCCCCTTTCAGCTGCTCCTAAAGGTCCTAAACTCTTCATGACCCCCACTAGGGCAAAGGTTGGGGATACAGTCCGCATCTCTGTGCAAGGATTCCAGGTAGGATTTCCTGGGGTTTTACATAAATGGCCAGACTTGGTATAGGCAAGTATTTTGCACATTGCCAGTAAAGTCCATTTAGAGTTCCAATGTAGGAGTCAAAAAGTTGAGCATATACATATTTTTCATTCTAATGCTCATAAAACTTTAATTTTGACAAAATTGGGTTTCAAATTATAATTTTATTATTTCAGGATTCTTGGTTATGAAGACAAACATTGTATTTATATCAAACTGTTTGCATCATCTGTGAAACCAAACAGAAGTGCCTTAAATCTTTCTGAGGTCCACAGACGGTGAGACGTGTGGTAACTATCAAGCAGTTTGATAGATGTAGATGAAAAAGTGTTTAATTTTCATTGTGTGCAGTTAAAAAAAGATGGTAACAATGAAATGGTGAAGATGACAATTTTTTATATAAACTAATTGTTGACAATATCAGAAAATCTTTATTTGCTGTTTTATGATTAAAACCTTATGCAATAAAACTTAATCTAATGAAGACAAAAATCTTATTTAGGTGTGACTAGGCCCTATTTCATGTGTTTTAAGGATCACCAACAAAACACCTCTGCATCTCTCCATGATGTGTTTGGTCACTGTCATATTATCCCATATTGATAAAAATGACTTTGTGCCACTTCCATACTCTGCTAAATAGCCCCTGGTGTGACTGACCTGGGAATGTTCTGTTTGACAGTAATGCCACACCAAAATCAGTTAACCAAACCCAGTCAGGTGAAGAAAATAGGAGTAATCCTTAAATAGAACACACAGATGACAAATCTCCTTTGAGACTTCCCAAACACTGTTCAGTAATCACAAGTCAGATGTCGCGTTTGATTTATATTCCTCTTTTATGAGAAGAGATTAATATTCCATACTGTTGTTGGTTTAGGGCACTGAGCTATTGGCTGCACAGATTTATACATGCGTGTGTGTTTGCTTAGTGACCTTGGGATTCTTTTAAAGCATCTCTTTGAGCAGAGTCAAGATTGGTTGTACCAAACAGGCTCGGCCGTGAAACAAATCCACATTGGACATTCAGCAGCCTGGGCATTACATATGCAGACTGATCAAGAAGAATATTTCCCTTATGCTTCACTGGATGTAGGTTTTAGAATTTCACAAGTAGATAAAGTTTTGTGCCATAACTAATAACTTTACATTCAGCCTTTCAGATAAAATTCTTCCTTGCCAAGTTCGGCCCTGATGCTGTACTTTTTAAATTATTTTTTCCTCTATTTTTGAAAAAAAAATCAGTGGAATTCCTATCAAAAATGCTGTAATCCCTGGTGTATGTCAGCAGGTTTTAATAAAGTTGAGGTTAACTCAAAATTTAAAAGAAGAAGAATTAGAGCATGGCTAAGTGTCTGAGTTCCCATCATCAGTCGATGGGTGGATGGATGGATGGATGGATGGATTCATAGATAAAATGGATTTGCATAGGTTTATTTTTAAAAGATAAAATATAATTCGATTTTGTGAGAATTCGAACTATGATGCATGCAAACAAATAATGAACACACCAATGCAGATGGCTAAAAATTCCTCATCTAAATGTAAGCTGTACTGTTGCATTGTAAAAAAAACAAATTGCCCCAACTACCTTTTTATCACGGTCAACCATGGCACAGAGAGGATCTGGGAAAAGCTGTTGTAAAGTTAAGCATTGATTATTAATGCATGTTGTTAACTTCCCACTGCATTAAGGGGAATCGGAGCCTGTATAATTCATGTGTGCTTTGATTTCAATCTCTTCGATGAGACTCACAGTCTGTCTCTGAGCTGCCTTCTTTATCTTTGTTCTTCTCTTCCTCCCTTTGTTTTGTCTCAATCTTCCAATGGGTGTTGATAGAATGAGGTATTTCCTGAGCCACTCTTCACCTGGACACGGGTGGGAGGCCGCCTACTGGATGGCAGTGCCGAGCGTGAGGGGAAGGAGCTGATTCTGGAGAGAGTGCCAGCAGAGCTTAATGGCTCTATGTATCGCTGTACAGCCCAGAATCCTTTGGGTTCCACAGATACGCATACTCGTCTCATAGTGTTTGGTAAGTATGCTTACGTCTGCAACATAATCCAGCCCTGGTCTGAAGGATTTGCTACACTAGCACTTAAATCGACATAACATTCAGTTCTGTTTAATTATTTAACATAAAAAATAGTGAACGTTTCTTTAATCTTACAGTTGTGTCCACAAGAATTATCTAGAATTGTACAATTATGCAGTTAAACAAAACAGCTCATACTTATGCAGTTTCATTTCCTTTTTGTACAGTTACTTTAATAAAAACTTAATTTATTTGAGATTCATGTGACCACATTAAAATATAAATCATTGATGCAACTGAATGTGTGAATAATAAGAGATTGTTTTTTAATTGGCTCATACATACAAACATATTTAGGGACTATCCTATTCAATTCAGTTTATTTATATAGCGCCAATTCACAACACATGTTGTCTCAAGGCACTTCACAAAAGTCAGGTACATACATTCCAATTAATCCTAACAATTGAACAGTGCAGTCAGATTCAGTTATTTATTCAAATTGGATAAAAGGTTTTTCTGTCTAAGGAAACCCAGCAGATTGCATCCAGTCAGTGACTTGCAGCATTCACTCCTCCTGGATCAGCATGTAGAGACAGTGGACAGTCACTGGCGTTGACTTTGCAGCAATCCTTCATACTGAGCATGCATGTAGTGACAGTGGAGAGGAAAAACTCCCTTTTAACAGGAAGAAACCTCCAGCAGAACCAGGCTCAGTGTGAGCGGCCATCTGCCATGACCGACTGGGGGTTTGAGAGAACAGAGAAGAGACACAAAAAGAATACAGAAGCACTGACCCAGGAGTCCTTTCTATGGGAAGGAAAAGTAAATGTTAGTGGATGTAGCTCCTTTAGTTGTTTCATCTAGAAAGAAAGAACAGATAAACTTTCAGACTCTAATCTTGAAAACTGGCTCAAAGAGAGCACAAATAATTAGTTACAGTAAAAGCTCAGTCAATTGCCATGTCTAGGAGAGAGAAACGGTTAAACATTAAAAGACAGGGCCTCGTGGGTCATCGGTAGAGGGTGAGCATTAAGTTGTTGCCAGCAGAAGCTTGGACAATGCCCCTCTCCAGAAAGGTGTCAGTGGTAGACACAGAGTCAGGCCAGGTGTAGCTTCTAGGAAGAGAAAAGAGAGGGAACAATTGTATCTTTTTTTTATTTTCTAAAAAATGTATTTGAGCAGAGTTTAAAGTATCTTGCCAATTCAAAAATTACTGAGTGGGTCTAATAATCACACACTGTAAAAGGTAAAGAGTCACTTTAGGGAGGCATTTTGCTAGGAAGAGCACTAAAGTCTATTTAACACCCTGATGCATTCTCCATTGTCATTGGCTACGTGCATAGTATGGCCCATCTCTCTGTCTGCTTCTTGTAGATTGCTTCCACTTACACTTAGGGGAAGTAAATGGTGATTAAGTGACCTTGGCACTATCCCCCGAGGGTTAAAAATGAGACATTTCTCTCTCCCCTAGGGTTGAAGAAATGTTTGGAGACTTTGCTTTCTTTGCCAGGTCTTCAAAATACACAATCTAAAATATATATATAAAAAAATACATATTGACAGCTTTGTTTAGAGGCCTTCTACCTAAAAGCAGAATTTACATATTGATAATTTGCATCTTTAGCTGCTCTGACTGATAATATGATCTTAGAAAACTATAAAATGAGTCCGGACAAATGCAGTCTGGCAACGACAAAAAAACAGACACAGACTTTACTCTGATGCAGACGCCCGCACAGATATGTATACTTAAGCAAATTTGTTGGGTGCGGTAAACACATGGGTGCACACTGACAGTAGACATATTAATTTCACCAGGTTTCTCTAAAGAGCTGTTGTGTTAATGTGGCTGAAGTGAGACCAAAGTACTTTCACATTGTGCTTTACATGTACCTTCCATCTACTTATATGCAAAGTTAAACATCTAAAAATAGCTCACAGAGTGGAATTAAAGAGTGGTCATTAACACTCTGCAAACCCTCCCGGTGCCTCTTTTGCAATTACTTTATCCCTGCAAGAACATTGAAAATACATTGTCAGAGTGTGTTGTGCAGGTTAGACGTTGATGCAGTCTATTAAAGTAGATGATCAAAATCTCCTACCATACCTGGTGGCCCTTAGTTGTTTTTCATTGCTCTTGCTTGTTCTTGAAAGTGTTCTGGTAGTTTTGTTGCAGTGCTTTGTGCTCCCAGGTCCATTAACTAGCTTCGGTCTTCGTAATGACAGATGTGCCTTTTAGTGTGTACTTCTACAACTTTGGAATTTAGCTCCATTAGTGAAAAATAAGTTTTATCAGAGAATGCAATGCAGTTTTTGTCCTTTGTTTTTTTTCTTCTACACATTTTCTAAAAATAATTCCATTCTTCTTTTTACTGAAGTACTCGGTATCTCTATAGCAACTGCAGTATTTGATTGTTCCATTTCTCTTTTTAACAGAAAATCCAAGCATGATGAAAAACACGCAGAATCCGAACAGTAAGTATTTTAGCCCTCAAGATAACAAATCTGAATGTGTGGATGTGTTCATGTATGGAGTAGGCACAGCATAGTAAAGGTACAATTTATGAAAAGGCTTTGCCACATATAAATTGCTTGTGAGCAATTAGGCTTAGACGGTGTTCATAAGTGGCCAAAAGGCCCCTTCAGTGAATAACCGTGCATGTCACTGTTGGGCCCGTTTCTGGCTTCTCAGATTATCATATGTAAAGTGAGGAATTGTGAGGAGATGTGACAACAGCCTCTCCGTTTCTCAATCTTTCTGTCTTTCCTTTTCCACTCTAACATGTGCTCACTTTTGTTCCACTAGTGCCATTCTACAATGTATTTTGCTGCTTCAACCATTTCTATTTGTTCGTTCTCTACTGTTAACGTCTTACTTTTTTTTCATTTCCTATTCTTTATTCCCTCCTTATTTTTTCCATTTTCTCCTCTTAGCTCACAGTCTCTGATTTGATGTAGATTTTTACTCACTCAGACCTTAAGAGGAGTGTAGATCATGCTTTAGTGTGGAAAAAACATTCAGCTTTCGAAAAGTAACCAGAGTTTTCAGCCTTAACAGATGGACCTCTGAAGCATGAAGTGTTTCACAACTCACCAAGACGGAAATTAGAGTGCGACCCTATAGAGATAGCAATCAGAGCTCTGGTACAGTGGTAAGAAAACCTGAGTGAACTTTTACAAAAGACTCTTTAATGGCTTATCTAGATTAGTAAAACTAATTTCTACCCACATCCCAGCTATACTGTAAAACCCACTCACAGCTAGATTTTTGTTTTAAGTCAGAAACCATGTAATCTACATTCATTTGTTTGTGAAATGGCTGTACAGTCAACACATGCTAAGCACCTACATAGTCTGGTCTCCCTCAGCCATTATAAAAGTGGGACAAAAGATAGACATGTGCATTTTCAAAAAGTGTTACAGAGCAGTTTGCCCACAGAGTCTAAGTAATTTGAAAACGTGGTGAGTTTACATGATACAACTGTAATGAGTGTAACCAGGCTGCCACCAACAAGAGGAGTAGAGACAGACACATTTTTAGTATAGATAATACAGTATATTAAGCAACTGCTTGTTATAGCCTAAAACGGTTATTATTGTAAAACCACTGTTAGATTTCACTCGAGTTCTGCTAACCCTTCATAAAGTGCTGTGAAATATATGACAAATTTTCATTCTGATGATATTATAAAACACTCTTTTGTCACAGTTCAGAACAAGAAAGACTTTGTTGTTATTCTCCCATATAATTGTAATGAAACACATACCTTCACAATTGTCCAATGAATCAATGCTGTTGAGCACTGTAGACATCTCCCTCATTTTCAAAAACTGACCAAGCATATTTAATGTTTCATTATATTTTCAACCTATTTAAACACTCAAAATAATTTTTGGTGAAATCATGAGCAGAAGAAAAACAAGCATGTGAAAAATTATAATACCAAAGTACAGTTGCCAACAACCACCTCGTCTTCTGCTCATGAATAAAAGCTTCACGATGATCATGGAACATTTATTAGTGCAAAAACAGAACAGCATTTATTTGTGAATCCACATGAAAATGCAATTGCTAATTACTGATAAAAGTTTTCTTGTTTAGCAGTCTGTGCTAAGTAGAATTTATAACTTTAGTTTTATTTCTATTTTTTTATGTAATAAGCTGTTAATGGACTGAAGAATTAATTTTCTGTCATAATTATCTCAGTATAAGCTCCAGTGAGTGCATTCAATGCTCAATTTTGTCCTGTTTTGCAGCAGGAATGGCGTTCCAGGCAGATGGTAATCAGGGCTGTGTTTGGGCTGATCTACAGTAGTCAGAGAACAGTATATTCTATCAGGGGCTTTTTACTCACCTTAATTCCAGTTTCAGAAACATCATCTTGTTTACCTTTTAAGCATCCCACACTAACTTAGTTGTTCTGAGTCATCTTTATTTTGCTCCCACTCTGCAAGCAATATCTTAGGCATGCATATCTAAAAATGCAAATACCATGGAAACCACAGGAACAGGTGTGTCAAAGCAAGGACAGAAATAGGTCAGAATGGGCATACACACGTCTTGTATGCAAGTCAAATTGATGTACAACGTGACGCCTAAAGGTTACTTAATGCCTGCGCATTAAGGCTGAATATCCAATTGCTTGTCAGGTCGATGGGAAGAACCAACAACAATGAGTTGGTCAAGCCTATGTAAAACATTTACCAGATATTTGTATGTCAGGCTGCGTATGTTAATCCTTGTCAGTATTTGACTCCCTGATTCAGCTTATCAGCTGTTTGGCAATGAGCTGAACTTATCAGATGAGAGAAACTGAAGACCTCTTTTCTGTCAAATAGTGCTGCATTTATCAGCTCTGTCTGCCTGCAGTGTCAAATGTTTAAGGCTGTCAGGGCATTGTGGTAGTGTATTCTGTTGCCTAAGATAGATGTGTAACCACAAAAGACTAATTTTTGACTAACTCTGAAGAGAGAAACGTTGCTTTTACTGAGTCACAAATTAAGCCACATTCCTAGCACAGGAGGCTATCATCATGTGATCTGCATGTAAAGCAGTGGCATGCAAAATTCTAATTCAAATACCTTTTTGGAACATTTTAGTAATAGGAAATACAGTGCTAGGGTTACAAGTGTACAGGTCCTTGTCACTGTTAGAAATAATAAGCTTCCTCTGGATTGTTTTTATTTAGCACAGAAAAAGAAAAAACTTTGCTTTTAGCATTTTAGGTCATGCACATACAGCAATTGCTCAACATCTTCCTGCAGACATCCGTCCCACTAGTTTTAGAAAAATCAATTTGGCAGAAATGTACTGAGATCTGAGGCACAAATATGAGGGAAAACAAATGGCTGGGTGACTTCCCTCCATGACTGTAGTCTGGAGGGGCGCCTCAGATGATGATCCCATGCTTGAATGAGCCCATTACCTAATGAGAGAATGTGCTTGTTACAGCAATCCAGTTGTTGTTGAATGTTTCATGACTTGAATAAAAGTGTATTCTGATGCTAGAACTTTGATTTGTGTTCCTTCAGTCATAATTACAAAGTTGATCCAGCTTTTTGTGTCTAAACTTATGAGAAGATTTCAACAAACACATTGCAGACATACTTAGCTGTCTTCTCAAGCAGGTATAAAAGATACCAGATCATATAAAGTGCAGCCACACCCTTACATCATAAGCTCTTCAATGTGATTGTGCCACTGTCTGAATAAACAGTTTATGTAAACAAAGACTCACCTAAAGTCAGTAACAATCTTTCTCCGGCTGTAAATTTCAAAGCAGGATATCCTTTAGGGGGCAAGAAAGTCTTATATCATTCATACAGATTTAAATCAACAAGACACACCCAATAAAATCCATGAAAAATGTCATTCATTCCACAAAGCAACATTTGACATGAAGTGCAAAAATATTTTGTTCAATGCTTGTATAACTATTACATGCAGCAATATTGACACCTCAAAAAACATAAACACTTTTTCTTTATACAAGTGTTTTTGTGCTCATAAATATAAATTTTGTATATGGGTGCAATCAAAACTATTCATCAATTTTATTCTCCAGATGTCCCAGCGAGGTGCATAAAATCAAATTAAATCACAGCAGTTTAATAACCGATGCCTCTTTGGGAGCAGAATTGAGAACAGTAACAGCCTTGATAGACAAGAACAAGTAAAAAAAAGCACAGGAAGGTTCCACCAACATAACTGTAGCACAGATATTGTTATGCTGAGAATTTAGATCAAACTTAAAAACAGTCTCTTTAATGTGTTGATGTATACAGCACTGCTTCTCTTAAAATGAATTGTTTCAATTTGAGTTTTTTTTTATTGCTAAAATCTGCTAAAAATGGGAGTTCCCACTTGACTAGTTAACCTTCTTGTAATCTGATTTAATTTTGTTTCTGCAAATCCACAAACCATAAGAATTTGCCAGAACCTAACTTCAAATATTCTGAACCATACCTTCAGTGCTTCTCAGTGTGTCTCAGATTCATTCTCCTCAGGCAGGGAAGCCTCTTTACCACCAATAATTCTTGGGTTTTCAAAGTGCTCATACTTTTTGTAATTTCTAATTTCTACTGTAGGTTTCAGATTTTTGTGCTGGCATGTGCCATCAAAGGACAAACAAGGAGTACGACTAGGCTAACCTGTCCAATCACAAAATCCTCAGTGACAGTCATTTTCAAGAGTGTTCTAGAGAGAGCAAGAGAAGGAGCTCTTTATTGAATCCAGTAGAGGTATTTTCTTTTCTTAGGTTTTCAGACAATTTGTTCACCTGCAATAAGATGTTTACTGCACACACTGAAGACCAGCTGAATATCATTTTGCAAAGCAATAATCTGCTAGTAATCAATTTTCAGGTTTTATGTCTGTCCTGAAAATCATTTTGAAATTATTACCTTAGTACAAAAAACTTTTTTTATTTTTTATTCTGAAAGATTAAAATGTTTTTGTTGTACAATTAAACAACTTAATACAGCTAATACATGTTGATGGAAGATATTTGAAGAGGAAATGTGAATAAGTGTTTAAGTGTCTTGTATTAATGGGCACCTCTGTACCTTTTCAGGATATCGTATGCTTTCATTTATACATGTAAAGTATATGCATTGCTTTTAAGATGGCATGACTTTGCTGCTGCATAACCTACTGTAGTCGATTAATAGACATGCACTCAGTGTAGTGCTGAGCTAGTTTGGCTTATGATATTAGAGGAATCTAGCAAATCATATTATTATAGACCAAAGAAGCTAAATTTCAACTGTAAAGAGTTCTAAAAAGTCTGAAATGAATGTCTTAGTCATGTAAATGTGACCTTATTCAAACACGCACGCAGGCACACACACAGACACACACACACACATATATATATATATATATATATATATATATATATATATATATATATATATATATATATATATATATATATATGTGTGTGTGTGTGTGTGTGTGTATATCTAAATATATATGTATTTCTGATGGGATTTTGTGAGCTTTTGTGATGACCACTCCAAAATTGTCTTTTAGACAATTCTGTTAGTAATTTGGCTTAATGCCAAGGGTCCATCTGGAAGGCACATTTGTGCCCAGGTTTTAAGTTCCTTGCTTATGTCTTGATATGTCACTACAATATTTACACATGATTTTGTTTCTTCCAGTACTTAACACTAGCTTGGCTGGAAAATCTCGTGGTGCTCCCCCCCCCCCCCCCCCCCCCCCCCCCCAAAATAATCGAGTTGCATTTGAATGTTGTAAACATGACCTGATATAAATCAAGAAGAAATTAAAGTCTAATGTATTTTTCTTTTGTCTTTTTTGCAGATGAAGCCACTCGCAGAGAAAAGTGTGGACTGACGTGGCTTGCACTTGTTCTCACAGTTACAGTGGGACTGACGTGAAACTGCTTCTTCAAGACACTCTCCCTCACACTTATAAACACACATTTTGCCCATACAACACACAACATCTGAATATGCACACACAAACAGACATACAGTTCAAGCACCTTTCACAGTCCTACAAGCCTACTCCAGTCATCAACAAACCCTCTTTTAATCTGTCAAACAAGAAGCAGTGCCACCACATGATGGTGTTCCACTGTTGTTTTAACAAAATTATATTCAAGATAATACAAAAAGAACAATGTGATGAACTTGACAGTTACCACATCCTATATAGTTCCATCCTATTACCTTTTTTGTTTCTTGTCCCAAGTCTGCCTGTTGATAAAATAAAATCAGATGATTTAAAACGGAGAAGAAAAAAAAGCATTTGGATTTTATTTTGATGAGTCACAATGTTATTGGTGTTCAATGAAATGTGGACGATGAAACTGGTTTTGACAGCACCATCTGATCACCCATCTGCCATCTGTTAAATGTCCTGGAGTGGACTAGATTAGCAACAAGCATATATATATATATATATATATATATATATATATATATATATATATATATATATATATATATATACACAGTATATGTATATACTTTTCTTTCTGATGGCTCGGAATGTGTAAAAAAGATTTAAATGCATTGAGAAACCTGGAGAAATCTCTTTTTTGAGTGTATTTTGTGTACTACAGTGTAAATACTAAAAAATAATTAAAGACGTTATATGGATCACGGTGAGGAATGGGTGCCAAAATTGTTGGAGTTTATGCTTCTCCACCTTTGTTTGTACTTCATTCAACTTTCAGATATAATTCTTGATCAAGAGGAAGAAAAGAACATCCTTTCTGTTTCTCACTTAGGCTTTTTATATCAGTTTGGCTGATGTCTCAGGACAGACTAAAAAAATAAACCAATACTCATATGTCTGCTGTTTTGGGGTTGTGGTGCATGTGACGTTTGAAGATTATTTCTCCTTTTCATGTGTTGCAACTGACAGCACTGCAGCTCTTTGTCACTATCCTGTAACCCAGCTATTTACTTGTGACCTACATTGTGTACAATGCATAACTCTTCCCCAGACATTACCAATACGAGTAGGATCATTTTAGCCGCCATTCCAGGGAGGAGCTCACAAGAGACAACTTGTGTAAACAGGGTGGTTGCATTTGTTTCATTTCACCTGTATTAAAATGGAGAGATGATAAAACTCACAAGCCTTGACTTTACTTACAATTAAGCAAGTTTTTGACATGTTTCAAACACATATAGTGTGATTACAGATTTTTTATGACCTGTTTTGAACAATCCCACAAAATTAGATCATGCAAATACAGTTGTTGTATTTCTTGCTTACATAGAAAAATGCTATGAAAATTGTTTTCATATCTTTAAAACTGACCTTGTGTTTTACTGTATGACATTCTTACCTTTTTTTTTACTCTTTGCAGTTCACTAATATATTGCATAGTGACTCACTTGAAGCTGAGTAATCCCATGTTGTCGAGGATCAAAATAATTGCAAATTTGAAGCTTAAACCAAATATAATGCAATTGGAGAGATTTTTTTTATTTTTTTTAACCGAAAGTACAGCTACAAGCCCCTTTGTTTGTCATACTATTTAAGTTCTATACAGCTGCTTTCTAGAGTTTACTACTATGTAGCGTAAACATAAATCACAAGCAGTTTTAAGTGTTTTGGTTAATCTTCTTGTTTTTTTATCAGCGAGGGTGTGAAAGGGCACAAATCCTGGAACATCCATTGTGAACTATCACTTAATTGTAATTTTGTTCATACATTTTTTTGCCATTTCCTTTGGTAAATGGGCTAAACTTATATAGCGCCTTTCCTGTCATACCGACCATTCGAAGTGCTTTACATTAGAAACACATTCACCCAATTGCACTCACAATTGCACACACATTTATACACCATTATGCAGATCGGTGGACATGTGGCAGGTGGAATCTGGAATCAAACCAACAACTTTAGGATTGCAAGATGTCTACCCTTCCCAATGAGCCACCATCGCCTCATGCATCTACCACTTCACATTGAAGGAGGCAGCTCCGTTTCTAAATGCATTAGAATATGCAAATTGTCTTGACTTGACTTGATCATCTTTCCAGAAGAAGCACATCCTGTGTACATATGCACGTATGAGGGTTATACTGTGGATGTCCACAAATATTTAGTATGCTTGAAATTTTTCACTATACAGAAACATAGACCAAGCAGACAATGAATGTGGCATTTCTAAATATGACTTTATTATCTTTACTGCCAACTAAAAATGTTCTATTTTAATGGCCTATCTGCTGTTTACTGGTGTAGTCAGTATATATATAACAGATGGAAACTGTGTGTAAACTTTGAGACCTGGGATTTTGTCATTATTTGTTTTTCTTAAACTGGTTTGTCAGTAAAGCCATAGCAAAACAAGCAGTTAACTGACCCACAGTACCTCTTCCAAGCTATACTGACCTGTGTAGTAATTGCAGGAAAAAGATAAAAATGCATCTCGTGCTTTCTTTTCTCATGCTGTCATATACTGAACAAACATAACAGATGGTAAGAAGACTTTCAAGTGTCCCAACACAAAAAAAGCTTATAGATGGCAATCACATTGTTGTTTTTCTGCTAGGAGCAATAGTGAGGATAATACGTTTCCTTCATGGGCTATTTGTGAATTATTCAGAAGTTAACCCTGCTTGCAGAATCCGGTTTCTTTTTTTTTGTCAACAGGCTTGGCTATCAGATGACCAAGGGACACTCACAGCTGACAGTACACCTGACGCACCCTCTGAGTCCCTCGTAACCTATCTTTATAATGCTCCACAGAGGGCTGGCTGAATAAAAACTGTTTTGTTGCTGATTGTAGGCTTGCTCTAGTATGTAATCAGTAACACTGATGACAGCCTCACAGTGACGAGTGACATGTTTCATGTATGACAGAAAAACATCAGCTTTCGCCATGGAATTTCTTCCTATTGTGTTTCCATTCTCATGGCTATCTGACAGCTCTGTTTTTCTATTGCCAAGCAAGTGTCATTTACCTTCCTTGCAGCCTACCTTTGTTTCTGTAGACCTATTTTCAGAGAGTAATAATTTAGGCATGTTTGCATGCAGAGGAAAGAACCTTTGCTCTTTGTCAAAGCTATGCAAACAGATGTATCCTGGTTATTAAGCATTTGCTAAATGCCACCTATCTTAACTCTCCACCTCTTATTCAAACTAGGCTTTGCTCCTGCAGTTGTAAACACAGTAGGAAGTTACAGGAATATTATCCTTAATTATGTATTTAGCCATTTTCTTAAACAAATCGTACCCTAAGCCACTTTTTATGTGAACACTTGAAAGGTTTGCTGCTGCAATGCAAACAAAGAAAATGTTTTAATGATCAGAGTTTAAGATGGCACTTGAATGGTTACAAGAAAACAACAGTGAGTCAGCAAACCAAATATTGGCCCACTGGTATTTGTATACTATGTGGATGGTTTCAGAAACTGCATCTGACTGGGTACAGGTGGTGCATGAAAGTGTTCCGCCTCTGCGGAGCAAGGGATGCAAATAGGTACTCTAGAGCTATCATTTTACTCTTGATCCTTTGGGCAAAGAGGCGTAGTCATTGGATCATAGCAGCTCTTTTACAATGGAAACCAGACAGCTTCAGTCAGCTGAGGCATTTAGACAATAACTATTCAAAAGATCAAGTCAGCCAACCTTTGCCGACATATTCTTTTCAGCTATGCCTATTGCAGACCTTCTGGGAGTCCAGTTCGACATGCAGCTGCTGTTGAAACTAAGTTTTTCTGCTGCTGCAGTGCTGCTGGTTTCTTGGGCATACAGATTCTACAGATCCAAGGATGTAAGAAAAAATAAGCCCTGTGGCAAAGAAAACAGGGAGATACAAAATACTGCCAGCCATGACTACAAGAGGACACAACAGCATTGGTGTTTTCAAGACAAGGATGATGAGGCCAAGCAAGACTCAGCTACCGATGACTTGAAGTCTGACAGCACCAAGGGAATACTTGCTAAATCTTTACACCGAGTTGAAAAAAGCGAAGAGGCATTTAGTCCATCAAATAATGATCAAAATGCATGCACAGAGAAGGAGATGCTTCATCAGGATCAGACAAATGTTTCCCCCAGTAATTTTTCAATTGGATGTGCTTTGAGGATCCACGATCCAACAGGCAATGGGATGGCAGCTATTACTGGACGTCGCTCTCCTTGCTTATTGAAGAAGCTGGAGGGTGGTGTGGGTGTGGGCAGAGAGTTAAGGCAGGACTTGGAGCATCAGGGGGTCTACTCCAGCTTCCTCTCTAAGGCAGAGATCAAAGTAGAAGATGCCAAAGTAGTGCTGGAAGGATCAGGAGACAAGATTGTAAATGGAAAAATATATGATTATTATGTTGAGTCGTCCTCCCACTCAATTACAGATTCAAAAACATTGCATGCTCAATATGAGAGGAACACTGTGTCAAAGAAGAACTTTGGAAAAGAGGACATCAGCTTCATTGATTCTCCTTTATCTGTAAGTCCTATCATTATGCGTGATCTGGTTTTTCCACAAAGCGCTGTTGTGGAGGACTCCTTGCAAGGAAGCCTGAGGCCCCCTAAAAGGCCTGCACTCCTACGCAAGGAGAGCTATCTGTCTGCAGCAGACCAGTCTGAAGCTTCCATCCCCTTTCAGGTTTCAAGACACTCAACCCCAGTGACTCACCCTGGGGTCTCAACAGGCAATGAGACTGTCTATCTTCAAAGCTCAACACATAAAGAACACAACGTGAAGGAGACTGATCTAGAGACTACAGCAGGTGTTTCATTCATGCATCTTCCAGCTGAAATTTTCCCTGGCACAGATCTGGAAATTTTGAAAGATAAACTTGATCTTGGTAACTGTTTAGAGATACTTTATTTAGCCAAGAAAAATGGCAACAAATCTGTTCAGCAAGCGGCCCTGGGGGTCATGTCAGACAACTACCTGCAGGTTCTCCGGGACCCCAACCTCTATGGACGTCTAATGGCTGATGAGCGGGAAGAAATTCGGAAGCGCAGAATGAGAGAGAGAAGGTTTGTCACAGTTGCAGATATGGATTCTCAAGACTGGTTGAGAAACACAGCAGGGCAGAGAGCAAAATCTGAACAGAGAAGCATGTCTAGTTCAATGTACTATTATGATGACTACAAAGACGCCTGGTATTCTCTCTGTCTGATCCCACCGGAGGTCATCTCTAAAGCCTGTGCTATGTGCACAATGGATAACTACTTATTTGTGGCAGTAGGTTGTGAAGGCAGTGACAGAGAAGTGACACCCTCCAAGAAAGTGTTTTGTTACAATCCTTTGACATCCATTTGGAAAGAGATCAGTCCTATGAATGAAGCCAGGCCCCGCTGCAAACTGGCAGCACTGGATGGGTACATCTATGCCATTGGAGGGGAGTGTCTCTCCTCTGTGGAGCGGTACGACCCCCGACAGGACAGTTGGACATTTGTGGCGCCACTGCCTAAAGATACATTTGCTGTTGCACATCACGTTACTGTGTGCAGTGGAGAACTCTTTGTTTCTGGGGGTACTCTTAGATATATGCTTCTTCGCTACAATCCCAAAACCAACACCTGGAGGCCGAGTCTAATAGTAGGCAGCAAAGACAGATCAATAGATATGGTTGCTGTGGGAAGATTTCTCTATCGATTTACTATCAACCCACTGCTGGGAGTCAGTGTGTACCGCTACCATACGGTGGCACGACTTTGGTATGAGTGCAGCTCTAAGCGACTGCTGCACTGCCCAGCCTTCCAGTGTATCGCAATGGGTGGCACAGTTTACTGTCTCAGTCGACACTTCACCATGAGATTTGAGGCCGATGAGATCTTTCCTGCTTTTGCAGATGAGGAGTTCAGTGTCCTCTCTAAAGCCAAGGGCTTACTCTTCCCCTTTGTCCTTTCACTACCTGATAAGAATCCTCGACAGACAAGTGTGTAAAAAGGATTTAGTTTTTTGCTGATAAGATTTGATAGTTACTGAGTACCTCTACAAGAGACCACACTTTACATCAGGGTAATAATTCGTGGGAATTTTATGTTCTTGCAATAAATCCCATTGCAAACCTGTAAGCCTTGCACTGTTATTTATTTGAAATTGTATTACTATGCCTTCTTCATAAAGCCATGACACAGCTTCATAAACAGCTTAATTTTTTTGGGATTAGGTATTAAACAAAGATGTGTGTTTATGATGTCCTATCCTTGGCAGTTGATATAAAAGATTAGACTTTTAATGGTAGTCAAACTACTCTTAGCTTAGATTTACACAAGCATTACAGCCATGTTAATTGTTTGCTGCTTTGATTTGCCACTCCTTCCTCCCATTCTGGTAGTTTTATGCCTTCCCAGCTGCTTAACCTCTTTACGATAAAGGTAATTCATAAAAACACTCTAAGGTAAATTAGTTATTTAAATTCAAACAGAGTTTGTGAAATAAAACTGCTAATTTACTTCTGTGCTCAACTGTGTAGGTCATAAGTATAACTTATGCAGTGGTCTGGATACAATGCTGTTATCTAAAGCTGCTCTTTAAAGAAACGACAGAATGTAAATGGATATGCCATGTAAAATAAATGGTTAGCTTTCAAAACATTTGTCACATTTTAATCTATTTAACATTTACATTTTTGCAGGTATTTCTTGTCACTTTATTCTTTCAAGGAAAAAACATGTGCTTTCAACTCATTGAGTAGAATAATTTTCTTGTACCAGTCAGATATTTTTACCTGTAAACTATGTTTTTTATAAACATCAAATAAAAATGCTAATGTATCTCTCACTGCCTATGAACCCACAAATATTGATTGCCACCAAGAACCTTCTTGATGTTTTTGTCTTGAAACAGGTGACAGGAAGTTAATCATGATTTAAATACTTATTTGCAATGAAGTTTATCACTAAACGGAGGCTGTATACCTGAACGATACATTGATATGCTGCTATAGCACCATCATGTGGTTCAGAAAGCTAACAGAAGTGTGCTTTGCAGGAAGGGTTTTGAAGGCTTACCGTAACACATGCAGGTAAAACCCATGGGACACATAGGCAGTGGCCCAGCGGAGTGACTAACAAACTGACATAGGATGAACCAAACCTGTAAAGGACAGCATCAGGAAGTGAAAAAGGGGATGTAACACATGGTTGATCATCAGTCATAAGCATCTCCTAATTAAACAATTTGATTTCTTGTAGTTGAACAGTAAATAGAATGTAAAATAGCAATGCCTTCTCAGAGCTTTAGGTATTAGGGCCTCAATACCTAGCTCAGATCTATCATGAACAGTTGTTTAACATTTTGCTTCATAACTTCAATAGATCTAGTAGGATTTTGATATCAGTGATATTAGTTATTTCATCCCCTGTTTCCTTCCTACTAAAACAGCTCTTTACACAACACACTTCACTTACAAATGTTCTGGTGACCTTAAGAAAACCTTGACTAATTGTATTATATTTTGGATTTCCTAAATTACTATTTCATTTAATATTTTTATCATAAAACTAAAACTTAAAACTCCTCTTTGACAAAATAACAATGTGGTGTAAATCCTCAACCACACTTCCTTTGCCAATTGTGTTTTGTCACCACATCTTTGCTAAAACAATGATATGGAACTTGTAGGTATATGTTGTCACTCGGGTTTAGATCCGTGTTGTTATTGGGGTTGCACTCGTGGTGCCCTGGAAAAGCAGTGTTTGCAGAAGGCATCAAGTGGATGATTTTGGTATGCTGATCTGTGAACAGTCAAAGATGGAATTTGTGATTTCTGGTTTTCATAACAGTCATTCATGGGCTGCAATAGGTTGAATGGGTTGATTGAAAGCAATATAAAAAAGAGTAGAAAGGTAACTGTCATGTTACTGCTGTCAGTGATTACACACTTGACTGAATTAGAACAGTGAAATACAATTGGGACAGCCTGGTTTTAATTATAAATGAATGAGTTTCTTATTTATTCTCTTCATGCCATTTACAAAGTTTGCACTTCACTACTCGACACTGGTGCTTCAAAGTATACTTTACATGTATAATCTCTACATTATAAGATTTATTGCAGATTAAATTGTTGTCTTGCCAGAAATTGGCTTGTCAAACCTCTCAGGCTGAAAGATAATGATGGGATTTCATGGCTATAGAGCTGGCAAAGAACTGCTTGTTTTACATGCATAGTTCTGTTCATAGCCTGTTGCCAAATAATGTGTGGGTAATAAGGAGTGGTGGTCAAAGAGAATCCTGTATGGAAGTCCCTGGATAACAAAATACAAAAATATTTTATGCTCACAGCCTCATGGAATTAAGGCATGCAGAGCAAGACTGATTCTTTTTCAATACTCTTCAAGAGGCTTAACATGTAATGCCAGCAAATTGCTCTAACTAGCCTCTAAGTGCCTTTTAGGACTGATGATTTCACAGATTTCTCATGACTGCTGAGTCTTAACAGAAACTTGCTTTCACAATGAGTTTTATCACAGGCCTTTATCTTAGCCATCAATATTATGCAAAAGTCTACAAGTTATAGAAGAAAACCCTGACTCACACAGTTGTGACAGGCATTCAATTGATGTTAATACCCTGAATGAGCAGTTAAGGGCTGACCTCAGCTCTCATCAGGGCAGATCTTCTCTCAAACACGTCTGGCTTAAAGTCCCAGTGGGGCCTGTAGTCTACACGGCTGGTGCTGTTGGCTATCTTTGGCTCCCGAGTGAACTATGTCAGAAGGAATAAACAGACAGAGACAGCAAAGAGGAATGTGGGGAGGGGATATGCAGAGGCTTGAGAAATGAGCCTAGCTCCAAGATCAGCAAAGCTCACATTTCACTATTGATCCACACTCTTGCACAGTATTCCATTTCCCCTCTTAAATTCTCAAACAGCAGCTGATGGCTGAATCCCTAGTCGATGCTACCAGTTGTTTGAGCCAGTTCTACAGGTCCTTCTCAAAATATTAGCATATTGTGATAAAGTTCATTATTTTCCATAATGTAATGATGAAAATTTAACATTCATATATTTTAGATTCATTGCACACTAACTGAAATATTTCAGGTCTTTTATTGTCTTAATACGGACGATTTTGGCATACAGCTCATGAAAACCCAAAATTCCTATCTCACAAAATTAGCATATCATTAAAAGGGTCTCTAAACGAGCTATGAACCTAATCATCTGAATCAACGAGTTAACTGTAAACACCTGCAAAAGATTCCTGAGGCCTTTAAAACTCCCAGCCTGGTTCATCACTCAAAACCCCAATCATGGGTAAGACTGCCGACCTGACTGCTGTCCAGAAGGCCACTATTGACACCCTCAAGCAAGAGGGTAAGACACAGACAGAAATTTCAGAACAAATAGGCTGTTCCCAGAGTGCTGTATCAAGGCACCTCAGTGGGAAGTCTGTGGGAAGGAAAAAGTGTGGCAGAAAACGCTGCACAACGAGAAGAGGTGACCGGACCCTGAGGAAGATTGTGGAGAAGGGCCGATTCCAGACCTTGGGGGACCTGCGGAAGCAGTGGACTGAGTCTGGAGTAGAAACATCCAGAGCCACCGTGCACAGGCGTGTGCAGGAAATGGGCTACAGGTGCCGCATTCCCCAGGTCAAGCCACTTTTGAACCAGAAACAGTGGCAGAAGCGCCTGACCTGGGCTACAGAGAAGCAGCACTGGACTGATTGCCTCCATGCCACGCCACATTGAAGCAGTCATTTCTGCAAAAGGATTCCCGACCAAGTATTGAGTGCATAACTGTACATGATTATTTGAAGGTTGACGTTTTTTGTATTAAAAACACTTTTCTTTTATTGGTCGGATGAAATATGCTAATTTTGTGAGATAGGAATTTTGGGTTTTCATGAGCTGTATGCCAAAATCATCCGTATTAAGACAATAAAAGACCTGAAATATTTCAGTTAGTGTGCAATGAATCTAAAATATATGAATGTTAAATTTTCATCATTACATTATGGAAAATAATGAACGTTATCACAATATGCTAATATTTTGAGAAGGACCTGTATTAGGAGTCTGAGCTGGTTAGATCAACAAAGCCTGTTTAGTAACTTCAGAAAATATTCTACTAGCATGTTCAAAGCAATGCTACCACAACCAGTGCATAATAATAATAATAATCCAGTATTAAAACACATGTATTTCCCAAAAAAAGACAATGATAATTAGATAAACATGCAATGTTAAATTACTGCAGTGAATAAAAGCATATTGGTTAATAATAGCATTAACATTCCTAAAGTCTGTCCTCAGCCCAGTTGCCTATAAGCACCTTGTTTCCATACCTCTGCTCTATTTGCCATTCAGTGTGTGTCCATTTATCCTTTTCCATACCCTGTGGGATCATTCTATACCCAAAGTCAGACACACTTAGGGAAATCTGCAGCCTTATCTTAAGCAAGTTCGGCAAATCAAAAAGATAGCATGTAGATGTAGTCATCTGATCCCTTAGTGGAGGAAGCAAACTAGAGCTTGGTTCCCATGGATATAACAAACACTAAAAATAAGGGTAAGTTGTGTTTACTGTTAGCAAAATAGAGATATCTAACATTCTCAAAAGAAAGATAAATATATTTGATTTAAAGCATGACATTTACCTTTCAGTAGTATTACTTTATTTCTATAATTTTTACAATAGTGGTTAACATTCTGGTACATAATAGTTTATATTGGATTAAAGTTTGTTTCATAAAATATAAAAAGATAAAAGATAAAAAATAGAATACATTTTCAGTACTTTCAGAAAATGAAAAGGTGAGATTGCCCTGATCAAAAAAGTTAATAATACACTGGAAACTGTTCAATGCATGTTATCAGATGACCACATGAGCAGTGGATTTTAGAATGATATCATCATCTGTCAATGATGCAGCAAAGACAAAATCTCAATGCAGGTCTCCATGTTGTACAAAACTATTTGGTCATTTGGCTGCAAAACAATATGGCCACACTGCTATAAGGGCAGGTTGAAATCTGCTATCTGTAGGAACTGGGGAGATTAGAACCTGAGTGCAGGGAAGGGACATATGTCTGCCCTGTCTTCTTGCCAGCCTTTGGCACAGGATGGATGCCAGGGTAGCCCATGTGCTGTCCTTTCTGACTGCAGCTCTGTGAGAGTCCAGACTAAATTCTGTCACAGTCACAGACAGGAAATGACATGTTCCAGACCCACAGCCATTCGGCAGAGACCCTGTGATCAGGGGCTAATTGGTGGCTAGGAGGTGTAAAAGCAGAGTGAGAGAGAATTATGGTCAACTGTTGTCAACAGTGGCACAACAGGTGGACTGGGAAATGCACCTGTAATGAAATCATAAAACTTAACTCTGGTTGAATAACTTTGAGCAAAACATTTTTACTTGTTAGATATATTTCATATCACATTTTACACAGTAAATTAAAGGGTTCAAAACAGTAGGAATAGTTACATTGTACTGGTGACTTGTCCAGGATGTACCCTGCCTCTCGCCCATAGACTACTGGAAATAGGCACCGGCTCCCCCGTAACCCTGTACGGAAGAAGCAAGTTTAAAAATGAGGTCATTGTAAAAATTTACCACTCAGGGTCTTTATGCAGTGTGAAAAATCAAAATCACAGTTGTGTGGGACTCCTTGGTGATATGCCAAAAGACTTTATCAGCACAATCTGTTCAGATAAGGTGGGCCCAATTAAAGAAACAGTCTACAGGAGAAGGCATCTAACAATAGGCATTTATTTATCACAGACAATCACATGTTTTGTTATTTTTCTCATTATATTTTTACATTTTAAATCAATTAGCAGTCCAGGGTGGTTTTCTCATAATGTTTTTTCTGATGTGTAAATTATTGCTGATTTGAAATTATACCTTCACATCAGGAAAAAAATAAACTGATCTTTTTTAATGTATGACATGAACTGTTTTCCTGTGAAGGAAAAACATGTCAGCCAGATAAATAACTTGATTGATTGATTGATTGATTGATTGATTGATGCAGGAGAGTCCATTACTTTGTTTCAGTGAAAATTATTTTAGGCATTATTATTATTATTATTATTTTCTGAAGTAATCATTTTAATCCTTAATTCAGTCATTTTACTTTGATTACAGCTACTTAATTTTGATTATAGTTACAGACTTTTATGTAAAGGAATATTTTGTTCTAGTTGTCCTTGAATAAATTATTTGAACAGTAGCTATTCTTCCCAATGCTCATGAACTACTATGGAGGTACACTAGAGTTTTTCTCAAGCTATGATGCACAGCTGTGGATTCTTAGGTCCATTTACACCAGCCCTGATGAATTGAACTCGTACTTGCTTGCTCTTAAAGTGTGGTTTGTTTGGAAAGGTGTGATCGTGCAACTGAACTCTAGTGCGGGTGAAAGAAGCTAACTCTGTTCCACTTAAAAACCCCAGTTCTCGGCCCACTTCAAGGTAACCAGCTGCAGGAAGCAGACCACAACCGTGAGCATCGTGGTTAAACACAACCAAAATCAACAAGCGTGTAGCAAGATAGCTGGAAGAAATGGCTAGTGGTTAGATGTAGAGTGAGGACAAGGTAAAAGCTCTGCTAGAAATATGATCAGAAGAAAATATATCACAGTTGCTTGTAACCACTCACAAGACCAATGAAATTAGCTCATTAACAGGAAAATTGAGGCTATGCAAATCACACCTACAGTAGAGCAGTGGAGTACAAAGGTTGAAATGGTCACCAACAATATATACAAATAAGTGACATGCTTAGAGGATGTAGCACTTTAGGAGAAAATAATATTTTCTCGGTATAAAGAACTAGGTGCCCTTCTTGACAATCTCAGCAACACTAAAGGTTAGTAGGGGAATATGTCATCCAAAATGTCTGGTTTATTTAATATACTGCATTGTGAAAGGAAACAGAAAATGCAACCCCAATCAATTAGTCTCTAATGTGCCAGGTTTAAAGGAACAATGTGAAAACAACCTTTCTCTGCCACTGTCACTTTAGAAAATCTTTACTTGCAGATTTGCTGCACAAGTAAAAAAAAAAAAAAAAACTATGACCAAACAATGTTGGATCCAACCATAGCAGCAGGGAAACCACAGACTTACAAAAAATTGAGATATGGTAAAAACAAAAAGGAAAAAAAGTATTCTTGATGGGTAAAGTCAAACTAAAGGTTATTCTCTCTGAGAGACTGTGTTTAGTATGACAACATCAAAGAAGGGAAATACACGACTTTGTGTCTCTGAGCAGCTCTGGTAGACGTGATTTCTTATCTAAAAATTCTCTCATCTTGGTTTATCAGCTGTTGGAGGGCAAAGAAAGGACAGCAACACATAGTATAAAAAAGGAATTGGATGTTTTAAAAATATCTTGGATTTATCTTTAAAAAAATAAAAACTGTATTTTTATTTTATCAAAAACAATACTATGACAGAAACACAATGAGCACAGTTCCAATCATGCTGATGCTGACCACAATTGCCATCTCAACAACCAAACCATGAATTATGTGCAGCTTACCAATATTTGAAACCCCACGAGGAATGTCTGAATTCATGAGCTGAAAGTACAAGAGTCCAAATACAAGAAGAATGAGGGCTGCAGCAAGAGCAGAAAAGCCAATTATTAAAATTGTCGAGCTAATCTCCATGGTGTAGCCTGTCTTCTTGGCTGAACATTAGAGAAAATGTTGATCTACCTGCTTTCAGTCTCCTTTCTCCTTCCCACATCTGCATACAATATATTCTGACCTTCATTTTAAAACTGACTATCTTTGATTACCTAATATATGACAAAATAATTTAACTCTTCAGTGTTTTTAATGGCTGTGTACTAGAGTTCCAGCTATCCATAGTTGAATATTGTACAGAGTTCCAGAGGAAAGAGTTTCACACATATTTGGAAAAAGTTGCAGTTTTGGACATTTCAGCTGTTTTTTAATCCTCTCATTGCCAAGACAAACTCACTTTTTGAAACTGCTTTTGCTGCAGGGTGCCTTTTTATTGTTGGGTGTGTACGGGAAAGAAAACATTGAGAGACTTCCCTATGAAGGCGGACTGAAAACGCTTATATCTGAACTTTCACTGCTAATCTGTAGATGGCAGTGATAGCACGGGTATAAACGGGCAGCACCCTCTGAAACATGCTCATATTTCCATCTTGCAATACGTCTTAAGACAAAAACCAATTACTGCTTAATGAACAGAAATATATTATGTTATGTACTGTAATGTAAATTAAATATCTTGCAAATAAATTACCTTGGATGAGAATATTCCATAAAGTGTATACATTTCTGCACATTTAAGAAATTTCCAAAACAAGGACAGCATCTGGACTTGGGTTGTCCCAGAGTTCGTAGCAAACCCCTGAGAACCCCTCTGCTTCCCCTAAGTAGCTCAGCCTAATACAAAGCAACTATTGTGAACTTGCTCTTTAAAACCTTCACAGTTGCTGAAAACGCATTCAGTAACTCCCAGTAAAAATCACAGTGCAATGCATACATTTTTATGCAAGTAACACAGACAGACTGGGGAGCGTGAGCTGACCTATATACTAAATTGCAAGCTTACACACCATGGTTGCAGCAGGAGAGAGGTTCCGTACAGACAGAAAATACGGCTTTTTGTCCATCCATTTGTGAAAGAAAAAGACACATGGTTTAATTTATATTTATAAATCAAAGTCTGAAAAGTGTAGTGTGTATATTGCTGTCAAAATATTTCACCCCTCTCAGATTTATTTTAATTTAACTTTTTTTCCCACACCAAAATATTTGTAAACAAAGTCAGCCTGAGTAAATAAATACAAGAAGGGGTTTTTAAATGAGGATTTAATTTATTAGGAGAAAAATCTATCCAAACTCACCTAATGTGTGAAATTTAATGTAAATGTAATCAGAAAGCGACACATTATACTGTAGCTCAATTTAAACACATTCAGGAACAAATAAGAAACAAAGTCACTGACATCTATCAGTTTGGAAAGTGGTACAAGCCATTTCAAATGGCTTGGGACTGCAGTGAACCACAGTAGGAGCCATTATCCACACATGGAGAAAACATACAATAGTAGGGAACCTTTCTAGAAGTGGTCAGTCTGCAAAGTCACTCCAAAAGCTCATCAACAACTCATCCAGGGGGTCACAAAATAATATAGAAGAGCTAAACAACTGCAGGTACATCTGCACATCGTTTAAAGTAGAATGTATTGAGAGGTGTGCATCCATATGTACATCTGGCATAAAACTAACATAGCAATTTAGAAAAAGGTGGTGAAAGTGAGATAATGTGGGGCTGCTGTGCTGTTTTGGTACCTGGATGAAAGATTGTATTTGATGGAACCATGAATTCTACTATCTATCAGAATATCAAGATTAAGGGGGAAATTGCTTTTTTACTTAGCTCCAAGGTGGTTTGGATAGTTTTTGTTTTTGGTATTTTATAAATAGTATTATTTGAAAACTGCATTTCTTATTAATTTAGGTTATCTTCTGCTAATATTAAAATGTGTTTGATGAACTGAAACATTTAAATATGACAAAGCAAAAAACAGAAGAAATCTGTAAAGAGGCCAATTCCTATTTTATGAGTATGGATATTATAAGCATACTTTGTAGAATCTGTCTCTGCAATCAAGGCTACAAGACTTTTTAGATAGGTATTTTCCAGCATTGCAAGAGACTGAAATCTTTGCCCATTTTTATTTGCAAATAGGTCAAGTTTGTTTAAATGTAAAGGAATCTGTAAACAGCTATTTTAAAATCTATTTAAGACAGATTCTAAATTGGATTGAGGTCTGGACTTTGACTGGACCATTCTCACACACAAATAAGTATTTATCTAAACCACTTCATTGTAGTTCCGGCTGTATGTTCAGAGTGATTGGCCTGCTGGAAGATAAACCTCCAACTCAATCTCAGTCGTATAGCTTCTCACAGGTTTTCTTCCAGGACTGCCCTGTATTTAGCTGCATCCATTTTCTCTTAGCTCACACCACCTTTCCTGTGATTGCTAAAGAAAAGAACCCCCAGAGCAATGCTGCCATCACCATGTGTCATGACAATGATGATTTGTTCAGAGTGATGTGCAATGTTAGTTTTCCACCCCACATAGTATTCTGCACATAGTCCAATTAGTTTTTTGGTTTCATTTTGGTCTCAGGTTGTCTCCGTTTGGCATTCTGGTAGTTGCACTTTCAACAGATTCTCCTCTTGAGCTGAAGATATCTTTAGCTCCTCCAGAATTACCATGGGTTCATTGTTTACTTCTCAAATTATTGGTCCCCTTCTGCTTCTCAGTTTAGTTGGACAGCCATATCTTTTTTAGGATAGTAGTTGTGCTATGCTCCTCCTGTTTATAGATGGTGAAATGAACAGTGGTCTGTGAGATGTTGAAAGAGTGAGTTATGTTTTCATAATCTTACCCAGCTTTACACTTATCCACAACCTAATGCCTAAACCTTATGGTCTATTGTTTGTTCATTAGGATGCTGTTTGTTCACTAATGTTCTCAAACAAACCTCTCGGGCCTTCACAGAACACCTGTATTTATACTGAGATTAAGTTACACACAGGTGGACTTTATTTATTCATTGGTGGACTTCTAAGGGCAGTTTGTTGCACAGGATTTCATCCAAGGATATCAAATCAAAGATAGGGTTGAATACAAATGTATGACACACTATTTTTTTCTTGTTAAAAAATAAAAACCATTTATCACTTTACTTCCGCTTCACAGATAAGCTCTACTTTCTCTCAGTCTTTTCATACATTCAAGACTATTGTATATCTATCTATCTATCTATCTATCTATCTATCTATCTATCTATCTATCTATCTATCTATCTATCTATCTTGAATTCTCACAGCTTTATCAGATTTGTGTTTATTTTGCACTTAGCTGATTCACTAATTGTTTGTTTATTGGTTTAACTTAAATTTGGTTGGTTTATCACTTAATTGCCAAACTATTTTTGGTCATTGTCTAAAACGCCATCCAGCTATTTAACACAACAGTTTTGTACTGACTTACCGCTGTCGTGAAACCTGCGATTGCAACATTACTGTTATTTGGTAATGCAATGGGGTTAAATTGAGGTCAATGGGATTATGAAGTTAAATTTTCCCAAACTACATTGAGCACCCACCTGGGACGCACAGGGGGTTACCACTGGAGGGGGGAGCTGGACCACAGAATGAGAACCACCACCGCTGTAGACACATAATAAGGGGGTGGGGAAGAGGCAAGTACGCAACCAGTCAGGGTAGACGGGCACTGGAGCAAAATATTCATCCCCACTTAACATGTCAATCACGATTAATCCCCTTACAATCCGCCCATCTAGGTTCATCCAGGTCTTTCCACTAGTGGAAGTAGTTCGAAGCCAAGGAAGAGGAGGTAATATATAAAGCAGGACAGGACAGGAACATAACACCACAGAGCGCGGCGGTTTTAGTAGCTCACAACATACTGCGTCGCATGGATTTATCTTCTGCGTGTCACTCGGTGACTGACAAGAAAAAATGAGTGATTACTCAGACATTTCAAGAGATTGATGCGCTTCGAGGATGTCAGAGCGCTCAAAACAAACGCACTTCTGGGTTTCTTTATTTAACATTTCGCCCGCGAACTGCTCATTGACAACTTTCGTAGGCTGCAGATAAAAAATTGGTGAAGTAACCCGCGGCGCACTGTTAGGAGGACATTAGAGCTTGTCACCGCATTACTTGTCTGCTGTCTGTGGGTACTTTCCGAGATGGAGCTGAAAAGCGCCTGTCGTATGCTTCTCTTCCCGATCCAAATGTTCTATCACATAGTCCGGGCCGGTTTGTTGTCGCTGTTGCCAAGCAGCAAGAAGGACTTAAGCAAGGAGGTGGTTTTGATAACTGGTGGAGGTCGAGGCATCGGGCGTCACCTGGCCAAGGAGTTTGCCAAGCAGGGAGCCAAAAAGGTAGAGTAATAAGATAAGTTGGTGCTTAGAGTTCGATTTGTTTTCAGAGAAATATATGTTGTTGTTTATTTGTGCAAGGTGGGGTTGGAAATGGTTTGTGCACAAAACATCTCCACTCATGGGTAGGCATTCACAGACACAACAGACCCTCTAATAACCTGCTATACGTTCTTGCCATTTAGTCGACTTTCTTCAGCTGGAAAATCAACCAGCATCTCCATTGCACACCATAGAGGTCATGCTGTTTTTAATGAAAGCCAGAATGGAGTTGTTTTCATGCATTGCATGAAGACTTGGGCTGTGTTTTATGAAGTGAATGCAAACAAAGATAAACCCCCCAAAAAATGCATTATTGAAGCAATTCCTGCTGAAAGGAGTATGCTTTGTAAGCATTTCCAATTTGTCTCTTTTGAGGTAATACTTGGTACAAATGTGGCATGCTGGGAGATCATGAGAAAAGCCTCAGAACAGTCCAAGAGCAAATTACAATTATTTCATATACCTGAATGTTATGTATTACAGTACATGTAGCAGCAATTTTTTGACATAATATTCTTCATTGCAAATATTAATAAGGCAATCTTAATCTATTCCATTCATGTCAGTGACCTGACTGAAAAGACTGCCGGGTATCAACTTTGTCAGGGTCATGTTTTTTGTGAATTCTTATTTTTCTTTGTAATTAACCCCATTTTCTCCATCTCAACCATACTTCCTCACCTCCCTCACTCTTAACAATGAGCTTAGTTTTGGACCTGCTCTGCTGACTCTGTAATACTATTAGTTCAGGCTAACAATCCACCAGTGATTTGTGTACTAATCTTGAAGACGAACATTACACAGCCAAGTGCTTGGACAATTGTTGTTGTCCTTTTAATTAAAACACTTTTTGATCACTTCAGATGGATGCCTTTATTACACATGGGGGTAAAATATTTAGTAATTTCAACCCACATTGAGCAGACTGATTGGAAGCTGATGTCTGTAATCATCTGTACATGTGTGACATGGGCACTGCTTCTCAGGTGCTCCTTTTATGATGCAACTTTACCAGCTTGAAAACATTGCTGAAAGTTCACTGAAACATTAACTGTTTCCCTGTATTTTTTGATGCCACATCCTAGGGGAATGAGCAAGAAGAAACCAGTTGATTTAAAAAGCATTACTTTGCAGCTGCGCAACAAAGGATGTCACCATGTTTTTCAGCACCTCATTGTTGACTATTCTCAAGGTGTGAGGGCTTTGAAAACAACACCTTTGGTAATGTGTATAACAATTGTTCTCTGGATAAAGAGATGCTAGAAGGAAATAGGAGGGTACTTATTGATACGACTGACCTCTGTGAACTTTGCGCTCACCCAGTTTAAGCCCCATTGTGACTGGAAGTCAAAATTCTCTGATTTGCTTTTGCTCAGACCTCTGTGTGATTGAGTCTAAGATTACTCTTGATGAAAAGATTTACCAAGATGAAGAGTGGCAGACTCAACTGGAAAACAATTTATTCTGTGCTGCAAGTATGGGAATCATTGCAAAGGGAAGCTCTGAAATAATAGAGCAGGACAAAATGTTTGCAAAGAAAGTATGTGGGACAAATGTTATGAAAGTCAAAGTAAATAATTGATACATTTAAAGAATACGTTTTTAAACCAATTTTGAAAAAAAAGGACCTGTCAACAACATAAATAAATCTTCACATGGAAGGTGAACCAAAGCAATTCACAGACAACAGGTTTGTGTGGTTATGCTTGTGTTGAGCTTGAGGCGGGAAGCACACCACTCCCAGATGGGTATTGCCCTGCAACTGACCTTGCTGTCTCTGCAGTAATTAGACAGCGGCAGGCGACTGCCTCCTGAACTCCTGCTGCCCCCTCTGTGTGCTGCCTCTCTGCAGGCTCATACAATGGGTGTGAAAAGAAGGTTTCATACCTACTCATACATTGAGACTTGGGAGATAAAGTATCACTGTAATTCAGCTGAAGCGACTCAGTACACAGAGAGTTGTGCCTCAGTCTGTATCGAGTGACATGCTCTATTTCTGTCAATAAATTCTTGTCCT
Source organism: Girardinichthys multiradiatus (assembly GCF_021462225.1). Taxonomy (NCBI): domain Eukaryota; kingdom Metazoa; phylum Chordata; class Actinopteri; order Cyprinodontiformes; family Goodeidae; genus Girardinichthys; species Girardinichthys multiradiatus. The sequence goes on along the minus strand of NC_061812.1, from coordinate 11,430,498 downwards.
GTGTGTTTTGATGGTTGATAAATCTGATAAATTAAAAAATGTTTTAACAGGAGAACATAGTTTTAAGTGCTGGGTTTTAATGAGAACTGTCAACTTTATTTGTCTGGCTCAAATCCTATTAAAAGCTTTCCATTTTTTATCAAGACCTGTCTTCCTTCAGTGATTACTTGAATGGGCTTGCAAATGAAGCAAACAAAAAAACCCAATCAAGCCAAAGCTGTTCTTAGAAGGAGTCAAAACCCTAATTGCCACCAGTTCTGATATGGAATTAAAGAACACATTGCAGACTGTAATTGATGGTGTCCCTAAACGTTATCTTTCAAAATTTCCTTTTTTAAACATATTCTACCACATTTACCATTAACCACAATATTATCAAAGAGAAGCATAATTTGATTGGCTCTGAAGATTTTCAATAGCTTTTTTGACAATACTATATTTTGTTCTATTCCAATTCAGTTTATTTATAGCAGTAATTCACAACAAATGTCATCTCAAGGTACTTTATGTAGGAAACAGTTCCAATTCAGATACAGAAATATATAATCAGATCAATCCAATCATATCGAAAGATTAAAATGCAGTTATATAGTTTCCAATTCAATCCTAGTTATAATACAGTGCCATCAATTTCAGCTTATAATGCCAGTTGGTAAAATGTTACTTACGGATTGCATTGAGTTTGCAGCAATCCATACTCCTGAGCAGGCATGTGGTGACAGTGAAAAGGAATAACTCCCTTCTATCACCAGCAGACCTCCAGTATACACAGCTGACACTGTAAATAAGAATCCAGTTTATGCAACATTCTCAAAAATACTTTCTTTAATATCATATTTCATAATCAGAAATCAAAGTCAATGTAAATTCCCTCATACAGACTTACTAAATGAGTGTTTACACATAAACAGTGGTGAAACAATGGCGATGGCAGGCTGAACCTTGGGTTAAGAGACGGCCGTGCTGTCTACACACTCCCTGACTTAAATATACAAGATCACTTTACAGTGGACTTTTTGCTCAAATATTATCCTCACGGTCATAGGCGACTAGCCAAAGACCACAATGGCATTTTCCACACTTCACACACGTCTTCAGAGTCGCTTGCCAGCTATGACAAGGTTCATCTGCCCAACAGGCTGTGTAATCTCATTGAGAATTTGTATTTGAGAAAAGAGGACGGCTGACCCTGTGATTTCATTACCTTTCCCTGACCCCAAAGACTGACAGATCTAATTGCCCAATCACTGGGTCCCCTTCCATCCCCATCCAACCCCATGTTCCCTGCTCAAATGACCAGCGTTCATTTAGTGTTCGGGTGGATGAAGAGACAGTTCATTCACAGCAACCTCTAAGCCTTTAATCTTGTACGAAGACTATTTGTTGAAGTAAAATGGCCACTTTGTTCTCTTAATGAAAAGAGCAACATGTCTTGTTGCCAATAAAGTTGCATAAAAGATGTCATGTTCAGTCAAAGACTGACTGTAACAAAGAATAGGTAAATCCCATTTTCACCCTTTCATATTCCACAGTACCCTAATTAGTCTGCTGTACTCACTTTCTCTGCAGAACCTTTCATTGTTTGTCCCTAACCTTTAAAAATTGTGCTGCTTACCAGGTGATCCTTTGGGGCAGAACAGAGAAGTGTTTAAAAGAGACAGCTGAAGAAATCTCCCTCTCTGGATCAGAGTGCTGTTACTTTGTATGTGATGTGGCCAATCGGGAAGAAGTGTACAAACAAGCCAAGGTGGTGAGAGAAAAGGTAAACTGTCCTGAGCATTATATAACTTGTTTTTTGTCTACAAACAGGGATAATTCCATCTAGTTTGAAATATCTTCTTCTTGCTTGTCAGCCTTTCAGTTCTTTTTTTTGATTATGGTCTCTTGTGGTTTTTCATCCAAGGTTGGAGATGTTACGATATTAGTGAACAATGCAGCTGTAGTGCATGGTAAAAGCCTGATGGACAGCGATGATGATGCGCTTCTAAAAACTCAACATATCAACACCTTGGGACAGTTCTGGGTAAGCATTTCACAAGTCAAAGCAGAGCCTGTTTGCCCTAAAGAATTAGGGGGATTCCTTCTGGTGGATTATCCTTATTTTTATGTTATGATTATGGCATGAAAGTGTATGCAGAAGTCATCCCAGACATGCTAGTCACGTCTGCTATTATGGCAGGTTAAGTGAGGAATTTCCAAATTGCCTCTCAGTCTCTGACACATCTGAGGGGTTTTGAAACACTTGGTATTTTTTTTCTGTATAAAGATCAAAGGACTTTGTTATAAGGAGACAGAAATGGAATTATCAGCTAAACGGAATGGGAAATATAACATGTGATGACACTGCGGACTTGTTTCTCAAGTCTGTTTATCATTTTATTCTGGCAAGTACATTTTAAATTCTATTTTCACATTGCTCCTCTGCATTTGTCTTTTTTTCCCTCTTTATCTCTTCTATGTTATTGTTTTAGACAACAAAAGCATTCCTCCCTCGAATGCTGGAACTACAACATGGCCATGTAGTGTGCATCAACTCCATCCTTTCCCAGTCCCCAATCCCAGGGGCTATTGATTATTGCACCTCTAAAGCCTCATCACTGGCCTTCATGGAGAGCCTGACACTCGGCCTGCTGTATTGTCCCGGAGTCAGCTGCACCACTGTGCTTCCTTTCCACACCAATACAGAGATGTTTCGGGGTATGAGAGTCAGGTAGGTAGACACTTTAAACTGAGAAGGTATATAATCAGTAAAAAAAAAAAACTAGTTCATAATTTTTGTAAGAATGCTCTATTAATCTCCAATTCTTGATTTATTTTGTTGTAGGTTTCCTCAGCTCTTTCCACCACTCAAACCTGAAATAGTAGCCCAGAAGACTGTTGATGCCGTCAGGACTGACAAGGCCTTTCTTTACTTGCCCTGGACAATGCATGCCCTTGTTATACTTAAAAGGTAAAAAGATGTCTTTAGATATTTTCTCTTTTTTTCATTTCATCTGTACTTTATAATTTTTTTCTCAAATAATGCCTTTTACCAACTATTCTGCCCCTTCCCTTCTGAACTCTCCAGCTTCATGCCGCAGGTTGCGCTTGAGGAAATCCACAGATTCTCTGGGAGTTATACCTGCATGAACACATTCAAAGGAAGGACATGAATCTGGATTGCACACAACTCAAAAGAGACTTTCAAAGCTTTGAGTTGAAATGAAGGGAATGTGGACCTTAAAGCATTCAAAAGTGGAATTCTTTTGAAATTGAAGATGAACACTTAGGGAGCATAAAAGGTGCTGTTTATAGCATGTAGAAGTGAGGATAAACTACATGAAACACCTGCCCCTGCGTAAATGTGGAAGCATGCATATATAATGCAGAAACCATGCATAATTCTGTACAATCTGTTATTTTGGAAAGGTTTTTGTGACAAATTTACTATTTTTACAATTCTTTTTTATCCTTTTTATTGGGTCTTAAGGTAATAAAGCAATTAAACTGAGTTTTGGAAATGCACTGTCTTATATGGTCACAAAGAAAATGGCAAAACAACAGGTATGCACACACTGTTATTTGTCTGGTGGTGACTCTCACAGTGTGATAGCAATTGAAATTATTCTGAGCACGAGGCTGTGTCAAAGATGTCAGCAACATAAAACGCGCTCTTGGGAGGTGAGTGGGGCATACTCTTGTTTTCTCTCAGCTTTCAGAGAACAGTGCAAGTTTATAAGGTAATGTAATTCTCAAAGAAAAATAATGAAACCCAAATCAGATCAATCTGGCCCTCCACATGTGGTTAAAATGGTTTTGTACAAAATTAAATTAATGTGGACAGGCTGTGAGAATGCTGAAGTTATTGCACCCAGCAGTGAGAAGGCTTTCATTACTCAACTAAAAAGATTTTTTTATTTATTTAAGGGGAAGATGATAACATATCAAATTCAATTTAACCAGTTTGGCTCGTACCCTGACGAGGTTAAGATGTCTGCAAATACAGCACATTTGTGTTTGCGGATCAAACAAACCCCCAGAGGCATACATTAAAGAAAAATGAAACAATGTGGGGCATATTTTGCTTTATTGCATATGAATCTGAACATGTTTAAATGCTTTAGTACAAAACATGGGGAAAGAAGAATATTATATTTGAGATTTGACATTACCAAAGATTTACGATTACCTTTTTAATCAAGGTGTTTTTCAACCCTGAAGAATAATATTGAAAAGTTATGAGAGTTAGGTTTGGTAGATGAATCAACACTCTTTGTCTAAATTAACATCGCAGCAGAAGTTAAACGCAGGGCCTGCGTGTGCTGTAAATCTGCATGAGTTTCGAATTAAACACTGCTTTGGCACACAAGTGCCTTACACCACGTTTGAATAAATGGCCAATGATTCTATCCTATGGGAGCTGTGAATTACATAGTCAGTACACAAGTTAACTCCAGTGAGTTAGATGAATACTTTGACATTTCGGTAAATATGCTGATTAACTTCCATGCCTAGGGGTTTAAGTGAATATCAATACTGCTCTCATGTTTGTCCTATAACTGAGAAGCTAATTAGCTCACTGTAAGATTGTGGGGGTGGGGTCCGTGCTAACTTGACATTTTCCAGAGGGAAAAAAGTGCCTACTGAAAGTGTATTGATTACTTTATCTAACTCTTAGCAAGATAGCATGATAGAAGCACATTGTATATTACTTCTGTCTAAATGATGCATTGGGGGCAAATAAGCATCTCAGGCACTTCATTCTCCCCATGCTTGCGGGAAGCCCTAGTGGCAATTTGTTTTATTCTCTGCTGTCTCAAGTCACTCATTCTAGCTGATTTGGCATTCATTGCAATGGCAATTTTAAACATAACCGCATAAAAGTAGTTGAGGTTGTTTATGATATACTTAACCTGAATGTCTTTTTTGCACTAGATTCAAAATTGAGTTAAGTTATTATTTTTAGCTATACCACCACCCAAAAGGGGAAGGTCATTTGAATTATGGAGCATAATAAAGTTATATGCTTTGCATTCTGTTTTACATTCAAATTAAAAGACAGTAAATCTGAACTTGTTAATATTTGATGAGATGAGCCAAAGTTCTGCTTCACTAAGGTTTATCACAAGGAAAACAGAAGATGTAGTAAGAGGAAGCTGTACCTTTCTGAATGATGTTAAACTCATGTCCATTTTAAACTGAACCTCCTTCAGATATCTGCAATCTTCATAATAAAACACAAACTATCAAAAAGTAAATACCATGAGGCATTATATTATGTGTGTTACATTTCTATCATATCACAATGAACTTCCATATTTCATGGTGGCATTTGTGTGTTCAGGGTGTTAGTATTTTGCCCCACACAAGGCCTTGCATGTAGGACAAAATGTTTTTTTATTATTTCCTCTGACCAGACCTGTGTCCCTTATATGGCTTGTGGTTTGTGGAAAACTGACGATAGGACCTCTTATGGCTTTATTTCAGCAGTTCAGCAATCTTGCCTCTCGTGAGGCCAGATTGATTGAGTGCATGAATAATAGTTGTCGTGTCAACGGGCTCCTCTAAATGAGCTGTGGATCTCTGCAGCTTCTTCAGAGTTACCTTAGATCTCTTGGCTACTTCTCTGATTAATTAATTTCTTACCTGGCCTGTCAGTCTAGGTGGTTGGCCATTACTTGCCTGGCTTGCAATTGTCCCAAACTCTTTCTACTTTTAGATGAAAGATTAAACATTGTCCTGTTTAGATGTTGAAGGCTTGGTACATTTATTTGATAACCTAATCCTGCTTTCAACTAATCCTTAACATTATCCATGACCTACCTGGTGTGTTCCTTGGTCTTCATCATGTTATTTGTTCACTGATGTATATAACAAACCTCCAAGGGCAGAACAACCGTTTTTATACTGAAATCCTACAAAGGTCTATCTTTCTTCTAAGTTGTTGACATCTGAAGGTAATGGTTGCACCAGGTTTGTATTTGTGGTTGTACCGTGACAACATGTGAAAAACATTATTTTGTAAGGTACTGTATATATTTAAAGATTTAAAGCTTTCACACATTAAATAATATACTAGAACAGTTTAGTTAAACTGGTGAGTTTTACATCATTATTGGTTACTATAAAGTTTTACTTATCTGGATTTTCCAATTTTGTTCCTCCTGACACTGTGATCACTTGTTTACATTAGAGCAAATACCAACATTCAGGGAAAATGCACCAGAGCACAGCTTTGGGTTTATTTATCAAACATGTTTGCTCCTTACTATATGGTTAACCATAAAGCAAATATTAAAAATGAAATAGATGATGCACATGCAGTATAACATGCAGATTCTTTGATTCTGAGATAAAAGCAGCTGACACTGAGGTTGAATGTATTTCTGATCTTTCTTTTGTTCTTTGCCCTCTGCAAAATAAACACACACAGAATACACATTACAGAGAATTACTTAAACTTCTAGTGAGAAAGAAAAAGGGAATGTGACCAAAGATACAATCACACAGATAGACACCCTACATCTGAGTTCTAGTCATGGAGTGTTTTAAATGGCAGGATAGTACTTGGCCTTTGGCTGACAGACAAGAGTGATAAACATTAATTTCAATCCCAGTGAACCATAAATACCCTCCTGTGTGCTCACGATAGGCCTGTGCATGGTGATCAGTAAGTGACCCACACGGGCTTGGATGAGAGGGGAACAGGGGAGAGAAGGCACTACTGAAAGTGAATCTGAGCCTCCTTCAAGGGGCCTGTTTCTCATTCTCTCCATGGGCTGTTGCGAAAGCAGTGGGAGAAGCAGCATGGAACTAGGTCGAGGAGGCATGTTGTGCACGTATGCTGGAAAAGGAGGACTAAAATGGCTGGAAATCTCCCGAGACAGGTTCAGCACAGGGTTAGCCAAAAAACAAAATAAATCAAAGTAGGGCTTGGGATGTCTTTTCCCTTTTGAAGGCTGTCTGCTTCAGTGTTACTGACCAAGTGCAGGTGGAAGCAGTAGGGCTGAGGATGGATGACAAGAGAGAACATATGTGACTAGTTGTCCTAGCTGTGACCACATTGCCAAGTGTCTATAAATTTTACTGTGGGATTGTACTCTAGACTTCAAAACTTTGCATTGTATTTGAATGAAAAGATTGAAGACAAGGTTGTAATCAGCACTGAAAGTGTTGATTACAAATAATGTAAAACCCAATTTTAATAAGTAATCAATAGTCCATAGTGTACTTTTGTTATTAAATTCAATACAATTCTCCTTTTCTGCACTTTAAAGCTACACACTTCCTTTTTTCCTTATATGCTGTCCAAGCATATGTAATCCCAGCACTGGGGCTTAGAGAGTCAGTCTGCAATGATCCATTAAATGTATTTTAGAATCCCAGATCTCAAGTCCATTTTACTTGCTCTGCAGTGATGCCGAACGCATGTGAAATCTCAGCCAGCGCCAGATTCTGTCATTATTCGCATCACATACACTTGGAAATTCAGTGACATTACTTTTCTTAGGAGACGTTTCCCTGTGACTCTGAAGCTGTGTCTCTGTTACATATAAATACATAGATTTCTCTTTTTTTCAATATTGCTTAAACATAGGAAATGTTCATTCTTTAAAATTTTTTTACACACTATGTGTCACATACCCTGCAGCAACATTCCTGAGAAAAATCCTTTTGCTTTGCTCTAACACTTTCAAGACAAGGGCTATCAGATATGTGAGCAGCAAATTGTTACCTGCAATAAACCCCATAAGGTCTTCACGCTATGTGGACACAGCCTTAAGTGGATACCTAAATGAGACTGTAGCAAGGGGCAACAAGGAGGTAGCAGAGTTTCAGTGAAGTAATATTTGTTATAAGACCTTTCTCTGAACAATGCCTTAGGCCTCTCTCCAGTTTGGTGTTGGGTTCATCCATCACTGAGTAGGTGCTATGATAAAAAGGCTCAGCCCTAACCCACAGCAAGGAGCCAGGCGTGACACCTCAGTTGACCTGTCAACTGTAAGAGTTATTATACACAGCAGTGTTAAAGGTTAAAGGGAGCAGCAAACACGGAGAGTGTCAGTCCTCCAAAACACATTGAAGGACTTCGTATGAATACACAAAATAAGCTGCAATCAATGAATGAATTATTAGTTGAGTGAAGTAATATGTTTAGAAGTACTTTTTGAGCTTTTTCACTTTTAACTGTAAATCCTCTTGGACCGATTAAAAAAATGCTTTTTTAAACTGGGCATAATAAGAGCATACAAAAACAGGCCAAAACCATCATGCCACAATTGCTGTAATTTTGTTAGGGTCTTTGACCTCATTGATGGCAAACCTAAACCTAAGCCTCAAATCTATTGCACCTCTCACAGGTTTCAGCTTCCAGTATTTGCCAGCGCTTAGCTCCATACATCCCATCCACACGATTTGCCTTGTTTAAAACTGCAATCTACTTTTTGTTAGGCAATTTGCATTTAAAAAAATAAATGGTCCATAGTTTCTGTTTTTACAACATATTTCAAGAGTAAAGAGGAAGAAAAGGCAGAGAAGTAGCATTTTAATTGCTTGTCTTCCTGGGTTCCTATAGAACATATGTAAATATGCCTGGGGGACGTGAACCTCTACTGTGAAACCACAAGTCTCTGTTTCACATGTGGTTTCCAGTGTTCTGCTTTTGAACACTGACAGTTAACCGGGAGAAAGTGGGAGGTAAGAGCTGAGGGACAAACAAAGCAAAGTAAGGCCTCCTTTTCACTGCAAGCAGAAGGCAAACACTCACTGCGAAGGGTGTGGGAGGGTGAAACACAGTTCACTTTGCACGGACGGGCTCAAGATATTTATAAAGCCCACCAGGCATCATGTCAGGAGAAGTCTTCTGATAAATGTTGTTCCCAGATGCAGTGCTTCAACCAGACTTATGTATTACAGTCCACCTTCTTCAGAAATTACACAGCATTTACATGTGTAAACTTTGTGGTCTGGTGTCCCAGCAGGCCGTTTTACAAAAGGTAAATCAGATGTGGGTCAGAGAGAGGGCACTATTTTCATCCTAATCTGAACATCGGAGCAGATCTGAAAAGCTTAGACAACCATTTTCTTACGGCTCTGCTTCTGTCAGCACACAGAAGACTAACTAAAATACATTGGTTTAGCTAATTTAGATTAAATAATAAGCATATTCTCTTCACTTCAACATAATATTTGAGGCATTTTTTTATCCTCTGAGCTAAGAAACCCTCAATCCATTACAGAGCAATATTACACAAAGACTTTCCTTCGCCTGCATGCAAGTCATGTGATCAGCGCTTGCGGGCTGTGTGAACTACACCTGAACTTAGCTAAATGGAAACAGACCAAACACATAGTGTGCGTCAGGATGAAAGCATCCCTCTGGAGGGCTGTAACCATGGGTTTGGAAAAAAGGATGTGCCTTTTGAAGCAGGACAAGGGAGCTGGAAAGCACTGTTTTCTTAGGGGTGGGTCAGCATGTTTGTATGCCTTAGTAAAAGAAAATCATATTTAAAGTTTAACTCAATTTTTTTTTTAAGATAAATATGGTGCCCTCATATTGCAGACTTTTATGTTTTTTCCCTTGTTCTTATCTTCTTATCTGTATTTAATGGAGACAAAAAAGTGGGGAGACAGAATTAATATAAAGTGAGTGAAATAAACAATGGTGCCCCCAATATAAAGTTTAAACCAGATAATTACGTAAACTGTTTAAAAAAAATTACTTTTATTTTCCCTCACTGTTTGACATTAAATAAGACTTAACTTTTTTCTGTTTCAAGTTAGTGAGCAATACCAAATGTATTTCTATTTGCAAAATGTCTGAAAAATAAACAAGGTAAGATTTGTCCTGAAATTCAGTAGTTCCTATACTGTTTACATACTGTAGTGTTCATAGTTTACATACATTTCCTCAATATTTGGTAGAAATGCCTTTTAACTGCAAAACGTGGATCAAACATTTTGAGTATCCCTCCACAAGCTTCTCAAATTAGTTTGCTGGTATTTGCCCCATTCTTCATGGCAGAACAGGTGGTGTACCTGAGTCAGGTTTGGGGACTGAGTCGAGAAGTCACACATTTTTCATAGGACTGGGATTAGAGCTTATTGTTAGTCACTCCAAAAACATTGACTTGTTTGCCCTAAGGAAACTTTGTTATTAAGTTGGCAAAATTATTATTTTGTCATTTGGAACAACCATTTATACCCATGCTTTAACTTCCTGAACACTATCTTGGGATGATGGTTCAATATTTCCACATAATGTCAACTGGTTATAATGCCATATTCAGTATTTGTGAAATGCACCAGTGCCTCCTGTAGCAACACACCCAAACGACATAATCCTGTCACCCTGGTACTTTACAGATGGGACGGTGATCTCAGGCTTGCAAGCTCACCCATCTTTCCTCCAAATGTAATGATGGACATTAGGCACAAAATACTTACAGTTTAGGCTCATGAGAACACAGGGCATGTCTCCAAAAATGAAGGCTTTGTCTTTGAGTGCTTTTAACCTGTAATCTGTTTTTTTATGTTGCTTTGGGGTGATGTCTTCTAGTAGCCTTTCTGTCCATGTCAGTACAGGACATGTTTCTTAGCAGCTTCAGACAGCATCTTCTTATGGTCTTTTGAAATGTTCAGGGGTTGAATTGCACATTTCACTCCAAAACACATTCAGGGGTGGACATTCCTATGGTGATTATACTTGCAAATTTGCATAACTGTTTGAAAAAATGAATGATCACCGCTTTAGGTATCTGGAAATTGTACCCAATAACGAACTTACATACCAATGACATTATAATCTCGGCTTTCCTAAATTGTGTACGGGCATAGTAATGTTAATTGTGCATACTTTTGAATTTAGAGAAAGTACTGAGAAATTATCTAAAAAAAATATCTATCTAATCATTTGGGCAGTTAGCAAAAATACATAATTTTGGTGCTCCTAACTGTCTCAAAACAGGAAAAGATTAGTCTGGTTTACTGTCAGACCAGAAAACAAAATGTTACTATATACACTTTTTAAAAAGTGTATATAATAAAGTTTTTACTGTATATATTTACACTTTAAAAACAAAAACTATTTACTCACAGTCTATGTAAAAAAAAAAAAACTCACTAAAGACCCAAAATAAGAAGTTGTTTTCCTGTACGTGGGTTGTTACCTAACCAAAGGATGGGTTTGTGTGTTTATAATGCACTTGTACATTTTCTAAGTGCTTTGAAAACCCAAGAGTCCAAGATAAAGTAAGAAAAATGAGAAGTGGAAAGGTAGGAAACAGGCAGATTGTATTTGTGCCTGTCACACAGAAGCCAAGAAGAGTAATTGCCTTCTCAACAGCTCAGGGGTTAAAGGTTAGCTGGGAATGTGGGGGGTGGTTGCACAGCCTGCTGTAATTAGCCTGCAATTGAACAAATAAGTCTTCCACCAGATCCCTGTGAGCATGTCAGGTTTGGACCACTGATGACCTTAAATGATAATATAATGGCCTTTTGGAGAGCCATCTTGCACAATAGCTGGTCTCAGAAAAAACTTGGCATACTTCAGGAAAAGAACCACTTTCCCTTGTTTGAACTAGTGTATGTGATATTTGTTTTATGTAAAAAGTTATCTAACTCACCCAGACAGTCACACAGTTGGAATCGATTAAATATTCTCTTGAACTATTCCATGAAGTGCCACTAATTTAGATGGGGGCATCTGGGGTTAATCTGGTTAAAAGCAGGATTTGTACAATGACTAATGCGCAACAATTAAAAAACTGCCCCCATGAGACATGTCTGGATTAGGTATATTCTGGAGTATTTTATCAGAATAAAGAAAACTGCATACCAACCTGTTTTCAATTATCCCAAAGCCTGAAGCACCAATTTTAAAGCTCTTTTCAATGCTTTTGTTGTACCATATAAGGAAAAAGAATAAGAAGAAACAAATGTCTCTTGCTTGATTAGACCAGGTTTTGTATAACAGGATGATTAGAACTACACTCCCGCTTTCCTGCCACTGCTCTGCTGCTGGGCTTGGATGAACCAGACTGGACTGAGATTTGACTGGGCTGAGGAATTCTCCACATCTGGCTTGTATCTACAGCTTACGGTCATTTGGACGCAGTCAATAGTTTCCAGTAGATTCACAAAGACTGAATTGTTCTGGGTTTGGGTCTTGTCTGCCTTGCTTTAAGAAGGCGTGGTACTCTGGCGCCTGACTGCCACAGCTGGGGCTGTCTATCAAATCTTCATGTGACACAAGACACTGTTATCCCCTGCGTGAGAAGTGGAAGACGGAATGGTTTGGTCACCACATTTCTGCAGAGGCTTTGATGAAATCTGAGAGTTTGAAATTTAGGTCTCAAACCCAGAAACCGTTGAATGAAAAACATACTGAAAAAAGTTTGTTTTCCACAGCTTTTAAGTGCATCAGTTGAGGCAAAGAAATCAATATGCAGAACTCTTTCAGGGACTACAAAGATGACAAACACTTGCCTCAGTCAACTAAACCACACTCTAGTGCCTCTCCTCCCCCACCAAGGTCCCACACTGCACTGCAAGTTTGACAATTGGGTTCAACACCAGGTCAAGCTCTTGGTTTGACAATGGGCCAACCAGTCTTCAATAGGAGTAAAGCAGACAGCTTTCCCACAAAGAGTTCAGTCACACAGAGGGGATTCTGGCTTCGTGGCCTCTCCTATTCCACACTAACTGGAATTAAAGAAAAATCTTTTTCAGTGTGTTACAACCTCACTGTTGCTGATTTTGCTTTTGCTGGTTATGGTCATGAAATGTTAAAATCTCAGCTACTTGCTTCTCTTTGATTAATATTTGGAAGTTGTCCTACCAAATCTTGCTTGTGCAGTGTATGAGCAGAGTGTGTGAAACTAGCAATATTTATACAATCCCTTTTAATGGGATTGCTAGATTTTTATTCAGGATTTATGTTCTGCAAGTGCATCTATTTATTGCTTTTTATTTTCATGTAAGTCCATGGACACTTCTTATAGCGCAATTTGTCCATGTTTTTGTGTGTATACTGGTGTATGGCAGGCGAGCGCCGACTGAGGGACATGGATCTTGCACACTGAGTGTGTGAACTCTGGCTGAACCCCTGGGTGTACTGTTTCAGGCACGCTCTGACAACCTCGCCCCAATGACCCGGCTCGCGACTGCACAGTTCACAGGGAGGTCTTCTACTCACACACTGCAACTCCCTCCTCCCACTACCACCCATTTTCCCTCCCGTTCTTCCCTCATCTCCTATCTGCTTCCCCTGCACCCTGCTTCACCTCTCTATTCTGCCCTCCCTCTTCTCTTAACTTTTTTCAACCTCCTTCTTCGTCATGTGTTTTTTTTTTCTACACAACCTCTCTTACTTTCCCTTCTTACAATTTCTTTTTCTATCACGCTGTTGTCAACAAGACAGAAACTGTCTGCTGGCATGTTGGAGAGTCAGTCCCTGCAGATCTGCCAAAGTAGACAAAATATCTTTAAATACTCAAGCACTTTAACATCTTTATCAGCTTGGGGAGCAAGTTTCTATTGTGGATAAGCTTTTCTTGACACACAGATAGCATAGTTCTAGGACAACATTATCAATCCTGACACAAACTTTTTTAAAAAGGAGGAAGCAAACGGTTTTTAGAAAAGCCCCCTAAGTGACATGCAGATTGTACAGTGTATAATGTTCAGAGAGCCATGTTGAACATTCACAACTTAAAAAGCTAAGACTCCAATTTCATACCAACGTTTTTGCAGTTTTACCTACTTTATGATTCTCTTCTCAGTGACATTTATTCAAACAAAAAAATCTATCTTCATTCCCAACAAAACACATGTCACAATTCAGATCTGAGCAAGATGTCACATCTAGTTTAGGTGCAGTCAAGTTAAAATAGGAAAAACTGTGGGATTTCCTAATCATTATGTAAGGTCACCAGGCTTAACTATTATCAGCACAAACCAAATGCAGTATATTTCTAAGTATTTCATGCATCTGAGAAGCAAGAGAACATGTTCACACATACAGTCCTATTTGGATTATTAGCATTATTAGCATTATTAGCATTGCTTGTCAAAATTGTGAGAAAGAGTTGGTGCACTATGATAGTGTTTTGTTTAACCTCAGTGCAAAATATGACCTATAGGAGTGAAATGCAGAGTATCTTATTCATCTCCAGCTTTCGATGTTTACTTTCTCTTATGTGGATTTACTATAATTGTCATTGTCACACTATGTTATAACTGATTTAATAGTTTGGCTAGGCTGTAGTCAGGCTTATGTATTTACCAGGCCACCTGATGGAAACATGTATTTCATAAATCTATTCCTGACAAATATTTCATGTTTATCAGGCTTTCTCTTGTGCTGTGTCACAGATCTTCAAGCCTCTGGCTGTTGATCACCCTAGCAGTCATGTTAATAACTGCCAGCCAACCTCTCCCTAACCCCTGGTACAAGCTTTACTCTTGACATCATGGGAGGGACCACTTATCCACTCAAAGGGCCCATGCTGTGCTGCCTATGCAAACTGCCTGATTAGTTGGCCACCCCTGACTTGCTGTTTGGTGTTTGATAGATTGTCCTTCATTTGTCTTTTGTCTTCTTTGAAACTTTGCATGTTTCCGCTTCATCTTCACAGACAGTACATCCACAGTTTTCTAGTTGTTTAGTCAGCTATTAATAAAACCAGTCAAATATGGCTGAATGAGCAAATACAGTTTTCATATGTTGTGTTTAGAGAAAAACAATCTTGTCTTGTTTTCTCTAATCTGATGTGACCATACAGTTTGGTTTTCAAATTGCGGGGCTGTGTCAATGTCCTGTTAGGGTAGTAACACAAGCCTGTCCAGAGACACTAAGGGATCAGAGCTTTAAAAACAAGTCTTCATCTAACTGTCAGAAAAATATTTTTTGGGAAAAGTGCCTCTTTTCACCCCCCATCCTCAGAATGACCTCTGTTTACCTAGGGCATGCCCCCGTCACCCACACACCCCGCAGAACTCCTGCTGGAAATGGGTTTGTGTTACAGGGCCCCTGGAGGGCTCGCAGCAAGTACTGGAGGCCGTCAAGAGCAGGCCCCTTTAGCCACGGACAGCTCCTCCGCTCTCGCAGAGTCAGCAAGGGAAAGACCTGAACTTGGAATGACCCCATCAAGCAAGTCCCTGATGGGTTCATCTACAGGCCACAGCTCCGGATTACCTCACCCCTAAATTTTCCTGCACTTCTATTTTTTTAAGCATGTTTTTCCAACCAGGTCGATACATTTTCCAGAGAAGTATCACTGCCTCTATCCTCCCCTCCTCCCTGCAGCCCCCTCAACACCCCTTTCTGCTTCTCTTCTCCCTTCCATTTCTACTAGCACCATCACCCTATCAGCCCTTTCCTTTGAAGAGCCATCTAGCTAACAACTTTTACTCCTCTCACAAACATCTCTGAAGTTTATTGTCCCTTCAGATGACTATTCTTTTTTACACCTACCTTTTTAATCCTTTACTAGTTTCTTTCTTTTTTATTTGGCATTATCTTGATAAATGTAATTTGGTATCATTGATTGAACTGTTTGAATGTATTCAAATTACAAAAAACATTAACCTCAACTTGATGGGAGATTAAATGCTGCCCCCATTCTACAGACGTAATTATGACTTTAATCACTATAGCATATTCATAAGAACTTTTGCAGTTTATTCTTAGGTGGTTTAAAAAACGCCCTAGACATCTGCTACAGCAGGAAGCACTTAATCATATCTTTGGTCGCAATATGACAGTAACTCCACAGAGTACCTTGCAAGTATTTTTGCCCCTTCTTCACATTTCTCAAGTCACAATAAAAACTTTTTATGTATTTAATGCTATACTAGTCAGTGAGTAATAAAGTAAACTTTTCACAGATAAATTCACAAAGAGCTTTACATAATGCAAATAAAATAAACACAAATATAGGCTTAATATAAAACAAAAACAGTAAGAACAGCTAATAAAACAATAACATTTAACTAAAAGCTTGTCTAAATAAAAGTGTTTTAAGCTGCTTTTCAGAGGAGTTAACAGAGTTGGCCACATGGAGAGACAGGGGCATGACATTCCACAGCCTGGGGGCTACTGCCTGAAAAGACATGTCACCCCTGTCACGGTGTGACATTTTGGTTTTTGTTTTATGGTCTCTTGTGGTTTATTTTGTCTAGATGTTTTTTTATTTTTTATTTTTGTATTCAGTCTTATTAGGTTCACCTGCTCCCTCTGTCTCCCTGCGTCCATGTCACACCTGTTCCCTGTTTCTTTGATTGTCTGTCCTTTGTTTCCCTCTCATGACTCCCAGTATATTAGTTGGTCTGTGTTCTTTGTTCCCTGCTGGTTCCTCCGTCACTATCCCTGGTTCTGTTTTCTCTACATTTTCCTGCAGAAAACTCTTGTAAGTTTTTGTCTGGATTCTTGTAGTACCTGCAGTTACTGGCTATGTGTTTGTAAATACCTCTGGAAATAAATTCTGAAGACTCTTACTAACGTGCTGCTCCCAAGCTCTTGTCTGCGCTTTGGTCCGATGTGAACACAGAACGTGACAGCCCCGAGTTTTGAACCAGGTCTTAGGGACCTTTAGGAGGTTCTAAGCAGAGGATTGAAGAGAACAATGTCAGGAAAGGATCAATATTTTGTGGATGTCATAATATAGTGAAGTTGTAGGTGGTTGACCTACACAAAGTCATACTTAGTTTTAAAGTGGACATGAAAGTCTACATGATGTACACGTTTACCTTGTACCTTGTAGGGTATTTTTGTAAAATAACTCTGAAAAGTGTTACATGCATTTCTATTCAGCCCCAATAATTTAGTACTCTGGGGTACCATATTGCACTGCATTACAATGTCTCCCAAGCCAAAGGGTACTCCATCCACAGAGGACAGAGAACATGGTGACCGGACTAAGGAGATCCTCCTTCCACTGCTCGATTATATTCTCAGTCCTGGTCTGATACCATACATATTACTATCTGCTCACCCAATACCTGACAGCTGCTTCGAGAGTCCCCAGAGACAACCAAGGCCTACAGTCCTCTTAATTCAGCCTGATGGCTTTCATCATCACGTCCCCAAGTTCCCTCAGGACATAAGATAAAGGTCCTTGGAAGTTTGAGTTGAAGATAACCCAAAAAGTTATTTCCCCAGACCTTCCCTGCTCCCCCTCAACACCTGTTTGGGTTTTGCAGGGCTGTCTGGCAGCCTCCCCTTTTACCAGGTCCACCAACCAGGTGATGATTAGTTGAAGGCTCTACCCCTCTCTTCAGTGTCCAAGACGTAACTCTACTGGTGTGATTATACGATTGTAAAATTGTTCATCGAACTTTGGCCCAAGGTGGCCTGGTATCAAACACACTTATGAACCACCCTTTGCTTAAACATGGTATTAGTTATGGACATCCCATGCCTATCACAGGAGTCCATTAACAAAAAAACTGCTTGGATTCAGCTTGGGATTCAGCTATTCTTTCCAGTCACACCCTTTGTTAAACTGGCACTTTAACATGGTGGAGGGTTTGTCTATCACCATGATCATGAGGGCTATGTTGTCTGGAGATTCAGCTCCTGGTAGGGACTTCCATGGCAAATAGACTTCAGGGGAAGGGTCAGACTGCGAAAGATATAATGATTCTGGTGAATTGGCAGAGCACAAGAAGAAGCCAATCTCAACCAGATTGGAGAAACCAGGTCATCCTCTTGGAGCAAGGCTATGGTGGGAGCTATCCAACAAGCACTTGATGTTTGAGGCTTTACTGCTCAGGCTCGGCTGGACGCAGCCTGAAGAAGCCAAAAGAAGTCCTCTCAATTAGGGGCCGATACTTGCAGGTAGGAACGTCAGGATCAGGGGCCCTGTACCTGGATGGCAGGCATGGACCTTGGCATGGTAATTCCCAGTGACAAAACCTCACTGATGGATAAGGAGCTAGAACTAGTGGCGAGCAATACCAGTTAGATATACTTGGACTCAACTCTATGCACACCTTGGGCACTGGTTATAAACTCCTGGCGAGGGATTGAACTCTCACCTACTCTGGAGCTGGCCAAATTTGGGGGAAGTGTGGAGATACTCACAATACTTCATGCCTCGATATTTGAGTTCTCCCTTGTGCACCAGAGGGTCACCTCTTTGCTGTTTCAGGTCACAAGAGCAAACGTCCTGACTGTTGTCTGTGCGTAGGCACTGAACAGCAGTTCTTGGGGGTCTCTGAATGGCATTGTGGAAGTGGTGCTATCTGGAGCTTCTGTGGGACTTCAATGATAGACATTTTACCAATTGGCATTTCTAATTACTAATATAAAATATGTGCCTGTCTTGAGAAAGACTGTATAATTATTGCACTGAACATGAATGATTTAGATTGTAAATTACATCACATGTAACTTTTTCTTCAAGATACCTTGGAATGTCTTTTAATGTGAATATACGGTAAAACAGATTCCATGGTCAAATGTACTTTAGTTCCTTTATCAGTTTCAATCTGCCAAAGTCAATAGCAGTAATGTGTGCAGAATGGGTCTATTATGCTGTTTGTCCCTCGGAAATCTGTGTGGATACGTCACCAACTCTAGGTCAATGTCACAAAGAAATTAAGTTGTTTTTCCTTGACCTAACTCTAAACTGCTATTCAGAGTCTAACATTGCTGGACCTTTCCCATTTAGCCTGAGTGCTTCTGTGAGCTCAGAGCAGAGCTGCTGGCAGAGAACCAGACATCAGCAGTGTTAATATAAAGGCTTAGAGACAGACAGGACTCCAGAGGCTCTGGCAAGCCTTCCCTCATGTATTTTGCCTAATAAAGTCCATTACACTCAATATCCTCACCTTAGTTGTCTACCATTTATGACACCATTGAGGGGGCCTGGTGGATTTATAGTTATTAAAATGTCCCCCAGAAAATTGGATTTCTATTAAATGCTAAGGGAAGGAATTTTAACAAGCTAATTTGTTGGCAGAGTATTTTCAGCTTACCACTTGAAAGGTGAAAAAGTGAAGGAAAGAAACTGAAAGCTTGTCCATATCTTATGTGACTTTTCATATGTTACACAGTCAGATTACTTCAAATTTAAACTATTAATTCACTATGAATACAGGGGTTAAATGTAGTAAATACCCAATTTGCAAACAGCATCACCTAACAAGCACATTGAGAATGTCACAGCCACGTTGAAAAATTATGTCTTCACACCCCCTTGTGGTGCAAATAGATAATTGCATTTTTGTCCGAATGTGACAAATGCTGGTTGTATAGTTTTAAATTATGTATGAATATTTGACGTACCTTTAATATTTGTTGACACACTTAGAAGTATTCACTCTAACATCATCTGATTTTTAATTCCAGAATGAAGTCATGAGATAAAAACCTTAATTTAAAAAAATTTGTCACACTGGGTCTTTCACTATTTATTTGTGAAAAGGAGTAACCTCTATTGAAAGATAAAGCTTAGAAAATAAAATAAACAGCCCTGTGATTAAGCTGTCTAGAAAATGTTTAGAACCACTCCATTAGCAATAGCTGGGAGGTTGTTTTGACAGACTGGCAACATGTTTGAGCTTTTATTACAGAACAAATTTTATTCCACATCAACATGCTTCTCTGAACAGGAAAATACAGCTTTAAAAGCTGTCCTTTTGTTGTCATTGTGCGCTCTCAGAGAAATCGTCTTTAGAATTTATACAAATTAAGATCTGACCATTTTTGTTTTATTATTTTAGAATTGAATGACATCAGTTTAAAAAAAATGTTGAATAGTTTTAAGACCACCAATGAGCCGTTTTCACAACTCTCACTGCCCTGAACACAATAAAAAACTATTTTTTTTTAAATTATAATTTTATAATCTTGACAAGAATGCCTTGAGCAAAGACAAAAATCATTTTCTAGAAAAAATCCCCAACACTTCAAATAGTTTTTTGGATGTAAGTCATTTAAATTTGCAACACTTTTGATTGTTCTGATCGTATTTGTCCTGAATCGCTTGATTATCTGTGTCTTTCCACATAGCAAAGAAAAGGTTAATCACTTTCATCCTATTCTATTAGCCTTGACAGAATGTTACGGCCTCTGGCCTCGCAGTCTTTTCTTTTATGCAGATTCAGGTGTGGGAGCACACTCACATGATTGGCTGCCTGGAGGCTGCTGAGGAACCTGATTGGACCTGCTGAATTCACTAAGCCAATCAGTGGATGATGAGACCCACCTGCATCCTACAAAAGGCTCCTGGATTCATTCTTTCAGTGGGGCAGCTTTTGGAAGAGGATTTGTACAGCTGACCCCCGCTTTGCTTTGTGTGGTTTGTTTGGAGACTGTTTTGGCAGCTGCACATTATTTTGGTATTGCTGACCCACCTTGCTCTGCTTACTAGTTTGGTTAAATGCTTGTTTGTGTTCTAGTTCAATCTAGAGTGTTGTGTTTGAGAAGATTGGGCTGGATTGTCATTTTCTGTCAGCTGTATTGTATGTTGGAACCCTGCTCCTTGTAATAAATCCCCTTAAATGTTCTCCTTTTAACTCTGGACTCATTTTTATGTTACCACCCCCTGATCCCCTAGACCTGGGGTCGTAACACAGAAGAACAGACTTGCCTTGTTGTGGAGGGACTAGAATAGTCTGCTTATACATTTCTATTAGAACACTGAAACTACTGACATGTAAAAATGATCATTATATGTTTTGCTACATTCCAAAGGTCTTCATAAAAATTTTAAAATCTTACTCAAAAGGTACCTTTCACCTAAATGCTTAGAAAAGCTAGCACAAACCTAAATTATTAATAGTAAGAAGTGTGCAGAGGCAGACAGAGAGATGAAAAAGGAACTTAGAGCGGGGAGATGTACAGGAATAGGCTGCAGATCCAGTTACAGTAAAACAACACGTAAAAGACCACTGACTTCTAGGTGAAAAAAGATGGATAAAAATCTGGACAGAACCGACAGGATAAATGAGTTTGGAAAAGTGCAATGCTCAGTATTTTTGTGTCTCTTCCCTTAAACTAAAACCCTTTCTGGGCCTGCAGCTTCACTATATAATGACAAACACCTCTTTATTTCAAGGTTTCATCTTATAAAGTCTCTTGGTGGATCAGGTTGTCTCCTGGAAGCTTTGACTGCAAAGAAGCTGTGCTGTGTTCAAAAAGACCCCCAAAAAAAGATTTGAAAAAAAGTTTGGCCATCAAAAAAGCTGGACCTGATTCTATCATTAGGTCTAATCAATCTTTGCAGACTGTCATTCTGATAAATATTTATTTGTGTCATGTGCTACACGAAGTTGTCTATTTTTTGAGTGAACCTCTCAAAGAGCCTGCTTTTGTTTTTCATTTCCTCAGTTTGTTAAAGTGTTTACTTATTTTTTTCATGGGTGTCTTCCTTCATCAACAATTTGATTACAACTCAACCCGAGATGCAGAACCTTATTTCAAACACATTTCAAAATTATGTGTCAAAGCAAAACCCTTTCCACAGGTCCACTGTAAAATTGGCTTCCTTCCAAAAGGATAGATTAATTACAGCATGTATCAGAGCAAAGTGAGGCATCTTTCGCTATCCTAATGCTGGTGGTCTTTTACTGAAAGCTGGCGGATGATCCTGATGACTCCATAAACTCTAAGAACACCTTGTTTTCTCAGAGGTTCATTTGAGGTCAGTTGCAATGACAATACTTTTGTTTAGTTTTAGTTATTTGGTATTTTCATGTTAGACTTGATTTTTTTCATAATGTTAAATTAACGTGTTATATTCCAAGCGCATATATATATATATATATATATATATATATATATATATATACATATATATTCCCTTTAATAAATACTCATCCTGAGAAACAAAAAAAATGTGCCCTTCTTCTATAAGCAGCAACTCCTAACTTGGTGCAGCAGTAAAGAATTCATCTTTCAGATTAGTAAAATAGATTATGAGATACCATCACCATCTGGTACGCCGCTGCTACAGCCAAGGATAAAGGCAGGCTGCAGCGTGTCATTTGGTCTGCTGAGAAGGTGATTGGCTGCAGTCTACTGTCGCTCCAGGAACTGTACACCTCCAGGACCCTGAAGCGGGCAGGGAAGATTCTGGCTGATCCCTCCCACCCCGGTCACAGACTCTTTGAAACTGTCCCCTCTGGCAGGAGGCTGCGGTCCATCCGGACCAAAACCTCACGCCACAAGAACAGTTTTTTCCCATCTGCCACGAGCCTTGTTAACAAAGCCCGGAAACCACCCTGACACTCTCCCTTTCCCCCACACCCCCCCTGTTTTTGCTGACAGGACACCTGTAACCTGCAACTCTATGTGTTACATTAACGCTCAGCTTGGACTCCTGCTTTACTTGCACTGCCATACTTGCACAATGATCACCTGCACTGTTGTACCGCTCTGGCATCCTATACTGCTCTACATTTACTTTCACTCACTTAAAACTGTGCACATATATTTATATTATATTGTAGATATGTTTATACTGTTTAATTTGTATTGTATTGCACCGACTACGCCAAAACAAATTCCTTGTATGTCCAAAAACGCACTTGGCAATAAAGCTTTTCTGATTCTGATTCTGATTTCTGATGGTACATAAATGTGTGTCTTAATATAGTTTGCCATAACGTTTTAATGCTACTACTGGAATTTAAGCTGCACCTCAAAATGGAGCCAACCCTAAGACCTGAAAGCCTCACAGATGTGCTTTTTGGAGTGTTTAGGGTTTCTCTTGTTTCCTTCAGTGCTTTGAAGTAAAGCAATCCTTACAACCCAAGCTTTATTTAATCTGGACAGATTATCGTGTATTTAGATTTTTTTATTTTATGTACCTTTAATATTTGTTGATGCACTTATAAGTTATGAGATAAAAACCTTAATTTAAAAAAGCAGTCACACTGGGTCTTATTTACTATTTATTTGTGAAAAGGAGTAACCTCTATTTAAAGATGAAGCTTAGATGAAGCAATCTTTACAACCCAAGCCTTATTTTATCTGGACAGATTATCATGTATTTAGATTTGTTTCAGAGGGATCAACACAATTTAAACCTTCAGTGCTATGTCACATAGATCAAACAAAGCTTGATATGCAATTGTCTAAATCTTTTGACTTCTAGAGAGTTTGTGCAACCTCAAAGTTGTTCTTGGCCCATTGGTGCATTACATAGGGGTATACTCTCAACATTTTTCTATATTCTGTACATGTCAGAATAACAAGTGGAGTTGAATTTAAAAGGCTACAACCCGGGAAAAGCCAACAGTTTACAGGGACAGAGCAGACTCCATGACGTGAAGAAGCTCAGGTGCGTTAATGTTTGCAGCCAGATTGTGAACACATTCTAGAAGTCTGCGGCAGAAGTTTCCTTTTTCAAGCCACCTACTGGTTCTGCAGTTGCAAAACCCATCAGCACACATATCAGCAGAGCTATGGTTAAGGATTGATTGGGCCATTTTTATGTTCCAGGAAGAGAATACAGAAGTATACAGAAGATGCCAGTGTGCCCCATAACAGCTAGATGGATTTCACACATCTTAAAGTGGTAGAAAGATTCTTTGTTTTAACAAAGAGGCCAATTGCTGTATTCTGCAGGCCAGATGCAATGACAATGCTTTTTCACCAGATGGCAGTCCTTGACTAACTCCATTAATCTTTGTTGAATGTTTAAATGAAAAATAATTTACCACCTTTGATTGTGCAATAAAATACATTTGGTAATAAAAGCAGGGACAATCTTAGAAGCTTAAAGTTATATATAGAAATATATACAACATTTTTGTGTGTCTTTGTAAAACATGAATAATTTCATTTCAAATTACTTCTATGTTGAAATAAACTATAGTATTCAAGTTACCTATTGGAATTATTTTGTAACACAACATTTAACCTATGTTGACCATACCAATTTATTTGTACGACCTTAAAAATTTTGGTTTTCTGAATAATCATATTGCTTAGTTTTAATCCTGTATTATGTATAGTTCTGGTAAATATCTTAATGGGTTTTGTTTGTTTGTTCTTTAACTGATTAAATTGATTTTATCTTTTCACATTGAGAGTAAAGTATTTTGGTAAATGATCAGCCAGTAAACTTAAACTTGTCCTCTATATGACGCTGGTGCCACTCTTCCATGAAGGCCAGATTTGTAGAGTACATAACTAATAGCTTTCCCATCAACAGATGTTTCCTCCTGAGCTGTAGATCACTGCAGCTCCTCCAAAATGACTATGGCCCTCCTGGGGGCTTTTTTGATAAATGTGCTTCTGATGAAAGTTTGGATGGAGGGCCTGTCTTGGTAGGTTTGCAGTTGTGCCATACTCTTTAACTTCCAGAAGATGAATTAAACATTGAAATGTGAGACATCGAAACTTGAGATATTGTTATATAACCTAACCCTATTCTAAACCTCACAACATTATCCCTGCCCTGTCTGGTGTGTTCCGCGGTCTTCAATGTGCTCTGTGTTCATTAATGTTCTCTAACACACCTCTAGGACCTTTACAGAACAGCTGTATTCATACTGGGCATAACTTATACACTATGGTGGACTCAGCATCACTTTGTTACTAATTAGGGAACTTTTGAACTAAGACTGGATTTTATTTAGAGAGTCAGAGAAGAGGTTGCTGAATTCACACCATAGACCCATTTTTTCCAATTAAAAGAAAAAAAAAAAAAAAAAAACATTATCCTTTCCATTTCATTTCACAATTACCTATTCATTTTTTAGTAGTTAGTTGCACAAAATTCAAGTAATATACATTGAAGCTAATGGTTGCAATATGACAAAATGGGAAAAAATACAAGGTGTATGAATACTGTTGCAAAGAACTGTGAATGCAGGGGTGTTTTTCTTGAGTGGGACTAAAGTTTGATGCTGTTGGTTTGTGTGATAGTTACACAAACAAACAGGCAGTGCTACTGATGAAACTTAAAAGAGTAGATTGTGAGTAAGAAAGAAAAAACTTCAATCTTGATCTATTTCTTCTAAGTTGAGAAACTAATCAATTTCTCTAAGTGAAAGATGCCTTCTTGGAGACTCCTAAATGGGTCAATTTACATTTGTGCTCAGAATTACAGTGAGTTTGTTGATTTGTTTAAAAGTTCCATCCAATGTCTCTTTTTTTAGCTTAAACAGTTTATACAGCTGAATTCAAATTCGAATATATGTTGCAACTTATTTTAGAGTTTGCCACATATTTTTGATGAGTTTAGACTTTTGCTTTAGTCAGTGAGTCAGATTTTGTTGTGCAGTGCAGCACTATTACTTTAGATGAAATACCTTTTGACAAGTGTCCTGTCTGATGAATCAAGAGTCAAGGCCTCTCAAATCTCTCTCTAAGTATTCCATTAAAACATACTCTGGCACAGCTTTAGATCTGTTGTTTGAGTTTCACTCATTTCTTACAAAGGCACAATACACATTTCATTAGTGAGTGTGCTCGGGCAGGATTCTTTGTCACAGCAAGTAGATCTGTTTCTCTTCTTGATGAAATCATTATGTGTAATCTCTCAGGTGGCACTTAATAATGTTAACATGGTAATTAATAGAGTGCATCTTGTTTTCCCATCACAACAACCTAGTAATATACTTATCATTTGTCTTTGGAACAAAAAGAGTGCCAAAACAACCTTGGGGAAAAAGAAGCAAAACGCTGCAGTAATACAGAGATGGTTAATGTTATATTTTGAAAACTGAAAATAAAAAGACATGACAGGTCTTAAATCAATTGTTATGTCAAATCCAGAAGGCTTAAATAGATTGAGCATTTTGGGACACATGAATTCCATGATGCTATGCTAACCTTATTTTACAAAGGTAAGAACAGGCTGAGCATTTCAGGTCTGTAAATAATACAGAATCAACTGCATGGTTCATAGTAAAATACTTTAGGTCAATTCTGTGTGTGGTAAGGAAAGACGGTCAAAAATATTCAAAAAGGCTAGCACACTATGAGGATTTTGAACAGTGCCATGTGTTGGGTTTGTACATATTTTAATTTTTCTAAAGAGTCAAGCACTTAAAACTTTGCCTTGTTTTGTATGCAGTTGTGCAATATGTGTTCATCTCTGCATATATTACTAATGAGGAAAGAAACATGCAATAATGCGGTAGTTTCATCTTCTTATGGTAAATGTTAAATTTACTTGTACAGTGCTTTATTTAGTCTGAGGACAACAAAGCGCTTTACACTACAATCAGTCATCCACCCATTCACACAATGACAGTGGTAAGCTACATTATAGCGAAAGAAGTGGGGCTGCCATACAATCGCCGCCACCGGGCCACCACATCATTAGTCAAGGCATGTGAAGTGTCTTGCCCAAGGACACACCGATTGAGATGTACAGAGTGGGGGTTCGAACTGGCAACCCATCGGTTATAAGACAAACCCCTACCAGCATGTTTCTGAATGAAAATGTAATCAAAGTCTCAAGGAAAAATATATATACTTCTTTATTCGTTTATGAGGCACATTTCTCATTTCACATCTTCTAAGCTTGTTGTTTAGTCAGTGCTGTGTTCTGATATAAAGCATGTGCTCACAGGAATAAATGGTATTCAGATTTATTCTCTAATTAGCAGTGATGGGTCAGGATTAAAGGCAGGGAATGCCAAGGGCTGTTGCTTCGCTGTTTATTTATGCATGTATGTCACACGACACATTAATAAATGATGGAATAAGCATCCAATACATCATTACCAAAATGGCGGCTAGTAAAACACACAAGACAGACGTTTAGGGACAATGTTTCATATTTTTGTTGACATAATTTATGGTCACAAATAAAAAATGAACTTATAACTGTCATGACCTGTTCTGAATCATTGTTATTGAAGCTCTACACATATTTTATGATTACAATAGCAGAAACTGTGCAGGACGTCGATTCCACTTTCAATATGATTCATAAATTGAGACTTTTGTTCATGGTGACAACCTGTCTGTTCCTGAAGGGAATCAAGTCATCTTTGCTTTAGGATAACTGGCAGTGATTGCTGAGCATGCAAGCATTGTCTCACACGAACTGGTCACAATTAGCTGAACATTGCCCCAAAGCTGAAATCATTCCCTAAAATAAAAGTGTTCAAGATCAAAGGTTGTAAACTTGAGGATTTAGCAAAGTGTCTTCACTTTATTTTAAGCAAATGAGTCAGCATGAATCATAAACGTTCTATCTTTGTTTTTGTTACAAACAACATTCTTTGTATTCCTGCATTTTAACAAGTCTGTATCCAAAGGAAAAAAAAGAATTTTAATAAGAACACAAAACCAATCTGAATAAGGCTAAATTCACAGTAACTCTGCCCCAAATCATGGCAGTTTCTTTGTTAGCTCTGTAAAGAAAATCACAACAGTTTTGTTGTCCTTGTCAGTCCTCTGATATAAGTGATGCGTAGTTTTCCCTGTGGTTGTCCCATCCCTCTTCCTGCTTGTATAATCTAAACAGATGTGGACTTCCCTCAAAGTCCCCCATCAACTCTATCCCCCCTCTCACATAAACTAATCCGAACCATGGCTGTGATAGTGCAGAGTGCCATCTGCTGTGCTCGAACGCGCTTTGAGGTGTGCAGACCTCCACATCTGGACTACTGCCTGCCCATCCTGTTTTCTACTTATTATCCTCCCTATATACTGTCTCTACCACTCACTCAGAATGCAACAAGGATTTAAAAGGTCATTAGGCTTTATAGTCTTAATAAGTCAGCATCACAGTTAGGAATACAGCAGATGTTAACATAAATTTGTGTGCAGCTATTTTTAAAGAAGAAAACTGTTTTTTTCATTATGATTTCATTAAACTAAAATGTCAATTTGTTTTAAATATTCACATTTGACATTCTTTTTATTTTAGCAGCCAATGATCAAGGGTTAAATTTTGTTCAGTGTAAGGACTTGTTTCTACAAAAACAAGACAATTAGATATAATTATAAGTGCACAAATATTATTTGTACATTCTTTTAATTTGAACACTGGAGTATCAACAAATATTAACATTGTAAGAATTTAATAAAAGCCATGGCGTTATTCTTTTTCTCAGTAAGTCAATGGGCCTATTGAATGCCGTTCTGATTTAGACATCTACTGTGGTTCTGAGTATTAAATAGTAATGGATGTTGGATAAGATGTGCATCATCAGGTTTTAATCAAGAATATCAAAATCAGTTTGCCTCATAAAAATTCCTGACAAATACTGAATAAAACAGAGGACATTGCAATTAAACTACAACTAACTGCCTATAGACCATTAATTTATATTTTGTCACATTTTTCTGTCAGAAGGTTTAAAAAGATGACATCATGTTAAGCTGAGTAGTATGTACTGTATGTTAATTAGACCGATTTTTAAAAATAAATGATTTCCCAAGTGTTCTGTCAGCTGCCACTATAAGAGATTACTGCCAAATCAGAAATACGATTAATGTTATCATACATGCTCAGAGAGGCTTGGAAGTGTTTGCAGCTTATATGTTACAGTTAACATGCTGTGGTGATCAGAGGATGAACCACTGATGATAGCACTCAATGCTGTACATTAGATATTCAATTCAATTCAATTCAAAGATACTTTATTGATCCCCGAGGGGAAATTAGAATTCCAGTACAACCCAACCAAACATACATCATAACACAAGACAAGGGGGGGACGGGTCACCGAGGTTTTGCTGCCCACTCACAGGCGCTGCCCTTGCTAGATGAGAAAAGAGGCCACATTAGGTAAGTAGAGGGAAAAAATCATATTTCACACTTTATCCTTAGCAGGATACAGTTTGAGATTGCAAAAAACCTCAGCACAAAGAAACAACAAGTTGACAAAACAACATCATGCGGGGAACGGTGAAGGTGGTGTGAGGGGGTGCATATGTTTATCTTGAGCATGTGTGTGTGTGCAAGTGATTGTGTGCAAGTAAGTCCATGAAGCACTGTCACAGAGGCCATTGTCCTTGATGGTTGGTTGGAATGTTCATCAACCGGCCACAAAGTTCTGAGCAGGTCCACAGGTGTCCTCAGGGAAGGGAGGGGGCAGAAGGAGCAGAGCGTCATGTTTACATAACTTCCAGGAGAAGTTGAAGATAGCCAGCCATCAAGGCCGTGCAGGGGAGCCAGATTCAGAAAAACAATAATTATTTGGGTTAGGCTGACTCTTAATTTTCTGTCAGCCTTGAGAGTCTCGCTGGTGCTTCTCAAAGGCGAATCCAAACAGCCAAATTCATGGTCTTTCTGCCAGATCCAAGCGAACAACTTTCTCCAAGATTTATCCCATTTCACCCCAGTTTGATGCAACCGATGCAGCCAACAGATTAATTCTCAATTGTAAACAAACAGTTGTCAACTGCTAAAAGTTTCCCTTTCAGGAAATAATAGACATCCACCTACAGTTTTTAGACAAGAGTATATTGTGAGGAACTGGAAGTTTACAAACATTTGTCATGGGCATGGACATCATATTAAATTGGAGCTTTTAAATAAATTTTTAATGGTGAAATTAGTATGAAACGAACATATTCAGAAGTAGAAAACAAGAGGTGGGCATGTAAGTTTGAATTTACTGTGAAAGTGTTCTAAACTACTTAGAATAATTACACATACAGGCAAAGATGTATACACATGCTAATATTTGGTTAAATGTTTTTTAGGAAGTTAAAAAGAAACCATATGCAGTTTGTAGCCATGAACAATGTCTTAGCATAATTCTGGCAGGTTATTTTACAGTTCTATTTATCAACAATGATAAAGTTTTTTTGTAATTGGTTGGTTTCTTGGCACAAGCCCAAAAAGCACAACCATAAATTTCCAATAGGGTTAAGGTCAGGGCTGTTTTAGAAGCGAAATCTTATCCTGCTCTGTCTATTACCAGACTATTCTGATGTGTGTTTTGGCTTGTTGTTCCATTACAACACCTAATTGTTGCCAATTATCAAAAAACAAACTTAAACTAAACTATCAGGGAAAGAGAATTGGTTGGAATAACAATCTGAAATCAATCAAGATCCAGGCCTATCATAAACTGCAAGTTGTTTAAACTAGTGGGGGAATATTCCACTAGTATTATTCCAAGAACCTATTGATAGCTTTTATCTGCAACTTATTAAGAGACAATTATCCAAATACAAGCAAAGTTGTATGTGTATGCTGTATTTGAATAGGTATGTATAATTGTGATCCTGGGTGGATTAATGAATTCAGTAAAGCAGTAACCTTATATTTGATGTTTCCAATAAACAAATAAACAGCAGCACCAGTTAACTCAAAATATTAATTTTGTTCATTTACCAATTGCCTGTTTTCTTAATTAACCAAAATTCGCACTTGTGATTTATTTCCTAATGTATGGTATATTTAAGGCCCCAAAAGCCATTGCTTTGATGCTGCGACTAAAAAATGGAGAGAATTATTTGTTTAATGTACAAAAAGTCTGCACACTACACAGACTGTACACTGTTTGGACACCTTCAAGGCAAAGAAGCCTATTGATATTGATTATGCCATTAATCTGCATCATCACCTCTAGACACACACAAGATACACATTTAGACAACCAAATGGATGCTTTAGACTTTATTGCCTGCGGATTCATATTGGGTCCATATTAATTAATATATACACAGACAATGTAAGGATAAGATTTCAGATAAAGGAAGCATGAGGGAAGGCTTTATTTCATCTATCAGAAAACAATTATATTGTGGGAAAAGATGCTTAAAAGGCCAGATGGCCCTGCTGTTATTCTATGCAAAATACAATAGATGGTAGATTTGACCAAAGACTTTGACTTGACATTTATGTCATTATGAAAGGGTTTGTAAAAAGTGGGGATGTTCCAATAAGTGCAGGTGTGAGTAAATTAAATGTAGTCTCTCCCACTCTTTGTAATTAAATTTATATTTCATTATCTTTTACTCAGTCCAGTCCACCTTCAAAGTTTGAGTAGGTCACATAGACAGTTGTAAAAGTTTATAATGAATCATACATTTAATGTTGCAAATGTTGTGCTTGCTGTTGTTTTTCTTCTACTTTACAACAAATAATTTGCACAGGTACTAAAAATGAAACAAAAGACAAACAGATGAAAACTGTTTTTATGCTATAAAAGTGATACAATATTTGTTGTTGATTTCTGGGCTTGTGATATAAGTGATCTTATCCTTAAGTAATTTATAATAAAGTTCTGATTTTATATTTTTTAAGCAGACCATAAAACTGCCACTGTATTTCATGCCTAAGACAAGTGCTTAATCGGAAATTTCTAAAATGTGCATGTGAAGATACACCTATATTTTACTGGACAATATTTCAGATTCATTGATTCCCTTATAACTTCCTAGTGTCAGGATTTATGCGCAAGTTCTATCTGCTGTCACTGGTGGCACTGCATATAAATGTAGCTTCTTGCAGACAACTTTATTAATGTGGTACATTATGACCTTATTAGGTCCTGAGGGACTCTGTATACAAAAGATGCAAAGATCCATTCCCTTCTGACACTTCGAGCTACCAGCTAACTCATCCTTCATTCAATTTTAATGTGTTTACAACACCAGATTAATTTCTCCAAACACACATCTGTCAGAGTGATATCACTCCCCAGTGGGTGATTGCAGTAACCCCCATCCCGAATAAAATATGTGTTGTCATATGGCGGTAAATAATAACCAACTTTAGATATGCAAAAAAGGGTCACAGTAAAATGTAAATCCAGAATAAGCATTTGTAGGAAACATTTAATCAGACATTGTTCACAAAAACAGAACATTGCCATCACTGAATAAAAGTATATTGTCATCTTTCAATTTATTTTTCTTTCAACATTAATATCACAACAAACAATAGGATTTATTTTAAATGAGAAGACATTTTGAGGGTAAATGGATCTGCCAAACTGCCAGTCTGTCTCTTTAGATGCAGTGAATGAACATTTTTACAGGAACAGGCACTGATGCTCATAGCTGCCCAGAGCTGTACTGTCCCCAGCTCACTTCTAGCACTCTTTGTTTCAAATGACATTTCAAAGGGACAAAGAACATGGTTTTTTATGCAAATCTTCATTCCTCTGTGTAAAGATCAAAAAGTTAAATTTGGAATGCATTTTTCTAATTTGGGTTGAAGAGAATAAAAGCACTGAGATTAGTCAGACAATGAAAAACAAAAATAGTTCACCTTACAGCAGAGGAGCCCAGATCCAGTCCTCGAGAGCTACTGTCATGCAATTTTTAGCTGCATCCTTTTTCCAACACACCTGCATCAAATGAATGGCTCAGTACCAGACCTTTGCAGAGATGAATAACATGCTGATGAGGAAATTACACCATTTGATTCAGGTGTGTTGAAGCAGGGATGAACCTAAAAGTTGTAGAATAGTAGCTCCACTGGGCCTCCCCTGTTTTAACCATAGGGGACAGCACATATGTGAAACATATTGCAAAAATCTCACAAGAAGCTACAAAAATAACCAAATATGCAAACAACTAAAACTAAATCAATATACATTAAAACAATCTTCAGATTTGTAAATATTGTTTTTTAGTGAATGTATTAAAGACTGCTGTGGCCCTTTTTGAATTTTGCAATCTGACCCCAGTGCTGCTCACTTCTTCTCAAACTCTAATTCCACAGTAACTCATCAGGCCATTATTCATTCAAAGCTTCCTGTTTAGGGGTAGGTTTACATTCCTTTCTGTTGTGCTTGTTTCCTATCTTACCAAAAGTAAATAAAAACACAACTGATATGGCAGTGGCAGTATTCCTGTGCTTAAATATTGCATTATGTTACTAATTCATATTTCAGGGATTCATGGCAGTCGATCTATTTGTGCCGAATTACGCAACTACATAACCTCCCTGTTAAAGCCCAGAGTATTTTTGCTTGGATGTGATTCTTACTCTTGTAGAAAAGTTAATGCAGTGGTTTTGACAAAAAAAGGAAAACCTATAACAATAAAAATGATAAAGACAGGGTTACACTGTGTAAGTATGCCCCTTGGTAATAAGATAGATTTACTGCTGCAAGTCCAAATCCAGTACATCCACCAGTAATATGTGCCTGTGCTTGTTTTGACAGGTTCAAGTGCAACTCCAAATCTAGCTAAATGGACTTGTGGTGCTAATAGTTAACCTTTTTTTAAAACAAACAATGAAACAGCTGCTCTGCTGCATGACTGCCTAAGAATAAGACCAGAGAAAAATCTGACAACTTCAGTACAGAACCTTGAATTACCAAACAACAGTTGTCCTTTATAAGTGCCCAACATTGTCACTTTCCATATATGGTAGGGGTGAGATGATGTGATAAAAAAAAAGTTGTTTTTTTGTAAATACTCAAAAAAACTCCAAGATATAATGTAATATGTAAAGTAGTTTTCTCAGTTTATTTCTTTTTTGTCACACTTAAAGATCAACAGATTTTGACACAAGACGAACATAAGGTGAGTACATGAAAAACTTTGATTAGGATTTCATTTATGAGAGAAAAAGCTATCCAAACCAACCTGACCCCACGCATTTTCCCCTCAACTTCACAACTGTTTGTGCCACCCTTGACAGCAAAAATTGATATCAAGTCTTAGCAAAACCAGTCCTTTGCAGCACTGTGGAGGAATTCAATTCAATTCAATTCAGTTTCATTTATATAGCGCCAATTCACAACACATGTTGTCTCAAGGCACTTCACAACAGTCAGGTACATACATTCCAATTAATCCTAACCACTGAACAGTGCAGTTGGAGTTAGCTTTTTATTCAAATTGGATAAAAAGTTTTTCTATCTAAGGAAACCCAGCAGATTGCATCCAGTCAGTGACTTGCATCATTCACTCCTCCCAGATGAGCATGTAGAGACAGTGGACAGTCACTGGCGTTGACTTTGCAGCAATCCCTCATACTGAGCATGCATGTAGCGACAGTGGAGAGGAAAAACTCCCTTTTAACAGGAAGAAACCTCCAGCAGAACCAGGCTCAGTGTGAGCGGCCATCTGCCACGACCGACTGGGGGTTTGAGAGAACAGAGCAGAGACACAAAAAGAACACAGAAGCACTGATCCAGGGGTCCTTTCTATGGGAAGGAAAAGTAAATGTTAATGGATGTAGCTCCTTTAGCCATTTCACCTAGAAAGAAAGAACAGATAAACTTTGAGCCAGTTTTCAAGATTAGAGTCTGAAAGAGAGCACATAGAGTTTGTTACAGTTAAACTCAGTCAATCGCCATGGATAGGAGAGAGAAAGGGTTAAACACTAAAAGACAGGGCTATGTGGATCATCGGTAGAGGGTGAGCATTAAGTTGTTGCCAGCAGAAGCTCGGACGATTCCCCTTTCCAGAAAGACGTCACAGGTAGACACAGAGCCAGACCAGGTGTAGCTTCTAGGAAGAGAATAGAGAGAACAAAGTTAAAAGCTGAAATAACAGCAAATAATGCAAAATTGGAGTAGTGTGAGAATGTAACGAAGAGGGTGAAAGTGGTCGTTATGTCCTCCAGCAGCCTAAGCCTATAGCAGCATAACTACAGAAATAGTTTCAGTTCAGATTATTTATTAATTATGACCCACTCGGAGCAATTGTCTTAATTTAGCTACACTTGTTTTTTTTTTTGTTTGTTTCTGTAACACAAACAGCCTGTTCAAAGCCCTGACACAACATCTCATTACTATGACCATGACCATGAAACTGTCCCATGGATGCCATTTTTGCCCACTTTGGTTCTAATTGCTAAATCAGAAATACTGACGTTAACTATAGCAGCTGAGGTCTGCAAATCTTTATGTGTTGTTCTTGGATCTTCAGAGGCCTTCAGGATGAATCATCGTTGGGGTCTAGGAGTAGCTTTTTGAGATTTTCTTTTAGTCTACTTTCAGTTGTCTCACAGCTTTTTTAAAGCAATTTCTTTATTTTGCAAGTCAGGCAAGAATTATGCCTGGGTTTTGATTATAATAAAATAATTAAAATAATGTAATAAAACAATAATAGTGATAAAAATTATAATAACAAAATGTGGTTAATGACAGTTACTTTATGATTTATCAAAAAGGAGAAATTACATTGTCGCATAGGGTTGTGGTAATTTGGATGACATTTTGCCCTTAAAATCATATATATATATATATGTATGTATATATATATATATATATATATATATATATACACATACATATATATATATATATATATGTATGTATATATATATATATATATATATATATATATATATATATATATGATTTTATATATATATATATATATATATATATATATATGATTGCCCCGTCACAGGGCAACACACAAACAACCATGCACACTCATTCATACACCTAAGGGCAATTTAGATTGACCAATTAACCTAACAGGCATGTCTTTGGACTGTGGGAGGAAGCCAGAGTACCTGGTGAGAACCCACGCATGCACGGGGAAATCAAACTGTCCACTTAGGAAGCAACACTGATTGACAATCAATTCCTCATGATGTTGTGCAAATGGAATAGACAACAGGGGGAAATCTTTGGCGATTAGCAAGACACACTCAATAAAGGAGTGGTTCTGCAGGTGGGGACCACAGACCACTTCTCAGTACCTATGCTTTCTGGATGATGTTTTGGTCACTTTTGAATGTTGGTGGTGCTTTCACACTCGTGGTAGCATGAGACGGACTCTACAAGCCACACAAGTGGCTCAGGTAGTGCAGCTCATCCAGATGGCACATCAATGCGAGCTGTGGCAAGAAGGTTTGCTGTGTCTGTCAGCATAGTGTCCAGAGTCTGGAGGCGCTACCAGGAGACAGACCAGTACACCAGGAGATGTGGAGGAAGCCGTAGGAGGGCAACAACAAAGCAGCAGGACCGCTACCTCTGCCTTTGTGCAAGGAGGAACAGGAAGAGCACTGCCAGAGCCCTGCAAAATGACCTCCAGCAGGCCACAAATGTGCATGTGTCTGCACAAACAGTTAGAAACCGACTCCATGAGGATGGTATGAGGGCCCGACGTCCACAAATGGGGGTTGTGCTCACAGCCCAACACCCTGCAGGAGCTTGGCATTTGCCAGAGAACACCAGGATTGGCCAATTTGCCACTGGTGCCCTGTGCTCTTCACAGATGAAAGCAGGTTCACACTGAGCACATGTGACAGACGTGACAGAGTCTGGAGACACCGTGGAGAGCGATCTGCTGCCTGCAACATCCTTCAGCATGACTGGTTTGGCAGTGGGTCAGTAATGGTGTGGGGTGGCCTTTCTTGGGAGGGCCACATGGCCCTCCATGTGCTCGCCAGAGGTAGCCTGACTGCCATTAGGTACCAAGATGAGATCCTCAGACCCCTTGTGAGACCATATGCTGGTGCGGTTGGCCCTGGGTTCCTCCAAATGCAGGATAGACCTCATGTGGCTGGAGTGTGTCAGCAGTTTCTGCAAGATGAAGACATTGAAGCTATGGACTGGCATGCCCAGGCGTTGTAGGGAGGTCATACAGACACATGGAGGCCACACACAATACTGAGCCTCATTTTGACTTGTTTTAAGGACATTACATCAAAGTTGGATCAGCCTGTAGTGTGTTTTTCCACTTTAATTTTGTGTGTGACTCCAAATCCAGGCCTCCATTGGTTAATAAATTTGATTTCCATTGATGATTTTTGTGTGATTTTGTTGTCAGTACATTCAACTTTGTACAGAACAAAGTATTCAATGAGAATATTTCATTCATTCAGATCTAGGATGTGTTATTTGAGTGTTCCTTTTATTTTTTTTGAGCAGTGTATATATATATAAATATATATATATACATATACATATATATATATATACACACACACCTCCTTTAGTTGCCAGATCTAGTTAGTTGATAAGTAGAATGAGGCAAGGGAGCCTCTCTGCAGGACCATGCTTCCCTGCATCGCTCATTCCTCACTATTTCTCGTCCAAGAGCACAGGCCTTCGGCTGTGTAGCCATGACAACCAAATGAGGTAAATGGTTGCAGGAGAATCCTCATCACGATCACCATCCTCATAGATCTCTTTTCAGCGGTGCATGAGCATAGTATGATGATCTCTTCCGTGCATGAAAATCCTTATCCAGTGTTGTAATTCCTTAGTGGAATTGTGATTAGTGATTCTGTTATGCAGAGGACTGTCATTTTACTCAGTGTCAAGCCAACATTACATCTCCTTAGGGAGAGAGTTATTTTTGTCCTTCAGTCTCTTTACTTTAGACTCCTTTGGAAAAAAGACTATCATGTTATGTGGTTCTAAATATTGCTGCAGCATCTCTCATCAATAAAACGGCACATGTTTAGAAAGTATTGGGAAATGCTTCCTTCTAAAAAGACATAAAAAATATATACAAACATCTGCCACCATACTTGTGTAGTTTTGCACATAGGCAACCTATCAAATAGAAAATAGACATAACCAAATCCAAAGCTCAGATGTAATGCCAGTCGATGTGAGCTTATATCTATTTGTTACACTGCATTGCATCAAATCAGACTAAATTATTGACATTTGCATGAAGACCCAAAATTCTTGCTGTGCAAGTTGATAACAGATTTTTTTTCTAAATATATTTTCTTTCTAGAACATTTTCCAAATATTTTTCTATTTGCATATCTGCACTGTGATAACAGTGCTCTGTGAAATGACACGCTGTGCTGTTTACAGATGAGGATTATTTATCTGCTGTAATGACAAGGCACATCTGTAAACTCCAGGAAACGAGATCAAGAAGTTATTTTTCAAATTTTTCCACTGACACTTTATTAAAATCATCATTTCCACTGTTGTCCAAGACAGTAGGTTAAAGGAAATACACTGATCCCTTTTATCTGCTGAAAAGGAGCAAAATAAACACGACATAAAAATAGCTATAACAAAATGCATTTTCTCTCTATTGGTGCTACATCTTGTCAAATGCTACCTAGGTTTTTCATGTATGTACTATGCAAATAGATTTTATTTTGAGCAAACACAGATGAGGACAGAAGAAAGGATTTTATTACTATTATAGTTTTTAACCAAACATCAATATACAGCTACACATACAGTCTGTTTGACAGTGTCTGCTTGACATTTGGAAATGCATTCAGCAGCAACAGCATTGTTACTCACTTTTCCAACAAAATAATTTAGATTTGACCCATTCTGACATTTGTTTGACAAATCACAACAGGAATTTTGGTATTTTACGCAAGACAAGTTGCACAAAAGCAGCCACCTCTGTTTCTGCTTCCCAGGGCTGTGCAATGCCAGAAAGGTACACAGGGGACAAAGAACATAAGTAAATGCTTCATTTTGGAAGCTGTAATAAAAAAATAGACATGAATCTGAACATTATCCAGATGGTAACTTAACAGTGCATGCTCTAATGTACTGATATTGGTAATAAAATAAGAGAAAGTAAAATGTCATGCTAATAATTTTCATTCTAACAACTAATCTGACAGTATTTTCAATATACAGTAACTACACAGTAGTTGCAAATAATAATGATATGTATAAAAAATTCTCCCTGTTATCCCTTCATATAAGTTTGTGTATCTGAATAGAAAAACACAGCATATAATGGGTAAAGAAGTTCAACTAATTCAAATTACTTCAGCTTGTTTGAGGATATAAAGGAAGATTCTTGGCAGTGGGTAAAGATGCAAACTTTTAATGCAATAAAATAGTGAGGTAAAAGAAGCTAATTAGCCTTATCCTTCCGTTTTCTCATGCTTTGGGTTCATAGGAATATTATGCTATCTCCAAAATCCTGCAATACTTTCCATTGATCTTTTTCTTTCATTTTTATTTTGAAGAGGAGCATTGCTTCTAAATCAGAAAAGTACCCAAAGCTGACAAGTCCATTGCTTTCATGGACATTTTAGAAGCCAGTGTTAGTGAAGTGAAAGGTCAATTTCTATGATCTCCATTCAGCATGGTAAATCAGCGTGTACTATGTTTAGGCAATACACAACATCCATAAGTTGAATATTTACCATGTTTATACAGTGTCATTTTTGTTAATATGTGGGACATATATGATGCTTATATGAATACATACATTAACATTACAGGTAGGTTACAACAACTGTTATGATTTGAGACATCCTTTGAAATAGTGTACTATGAATCTTGTGATTTTGTCAATACTTGTTAAAAAATGACAACAATGAATAAGGCCACATTTATATTTCGTCATTTCTGCAAAATGTGCCATTGACTGCTGCACATTTAGGGTTTGAACTCTTTCTAAAGAGAAAAAGGAATATGTCCCATTTTCATGCCCACACAGAAATGACCACTAAATACAGATGACTCTTTTTATATCCATTGGTTGACATTCTTTTTGCTACATCTCAGTTTGCTGAATTACTAATGAGTTACAAGAAAATGAGAAGCAAATAATTACATATCAGCTTTTGTGCATTCTAAGTCGTTATCAAGGATGATTTGAAAACACTTAATGCAAATTCCAGAAATAAAACCCTTCAGGACTCTGCTTTATTACATATGGAGTATGTTGTACTGTCATGACTGCAGAACCTGTTGAGAACATGTTTAAACAATACCGTTTCTGTATATCAATTAAACTGTTTTATATGATTTTCAGCAAAACAAATTAAAGATCCATGTAATGAAATAAATAAAAAGGCAACTGAAAATAATCTCAAGACAACCCATTTCTCAAATGACCGATCATTTGTCTGTCATAAAATAAATAGCTATATATAACAAGGTGGCCCCTCTGTTAAAATCAGGATTAAACACTGATGTGTGAAGACTGCTGATTTAGTCAAAAACTCCTTTCAGATCAGACTTTCAGCCTGTGACTTAAATGTGTCCTGCAGGTGTTGTTCGTGATCAGATAAAAAAGTCAAAATGGAATTGGGTCAAAGGTGTCCCACTGCTGTTTAATCTGTGATCCACCTCAGAAGCTATAGTCACACAGCCAAGATGGCCATGACATGAAAGAGGGCAGCTGTGATCCTATAGTTTTGATTTAATCTGAGAAATATGTAGTTCAGTAGCATCTGATGCACACATGAACATACTAAGGATGATGCACAAATTATAAAAAGCATTGCATGTATTTGGACAGCCAGTATGTAAATTACAACTAATAAATAATACAGAAATTATTGGGTGCAGGAGACATGCTCAAAACAAATTTAATATGCAAGTAAATGCTGCTTAGTTATACACCTCGCCCCTTCACCTTCACATTTTTGGCTGCATTTTTTTGAAAGGACACGGAGCCCCATGAGCTCCCCAGATCAACTTGTAGGATCTGAAAGACAAATAAAGGGTCCTTTGTGTTTATCACAGAACTCTGATCTGAAAGATGCTATATATTGACAGGAAGAAATAGTTAATCTTTGGAGATGGTAATTGTTTGATTAAAAAGAGCGTTCTACAAAGTGCATGTTGGTTTCTATTATGTAGCTACTACTGTCTTTCTGTGTAGCACATTATCCACAACAAAGTCATCCAATGTCAGATTTCCTCTCCCGAAACCTAATCTTTGGCAAACAAGACAGTATCAGTCCTCATGAGATACCTGCCAAAATTAGGTGTACTGTTTAAAGTGCGTTGACAGAGTAACTAAATAAATTCAATTTAATACCATATTTTGCCATAATTTCCACGACTATGCTGTATATATTTTAGAAATATCTTTCTCTACATAGTTTATAGTCATAAATCTAAGGAATATACTATCATTATGATTTCTAATTATGATTACATGCCATTTACTTTAGTACATAAATTTGTAAATATATAATGAATACTGCTGAAAGTTTGAGAAGACCCACTGGAATCTACTCCTGTCTGCCAAACTCTTTTTGTTAGGCTTTGTGTCTTTGATTCATTCAGAAAGAGCAACACTATTAATGTTCAGTTCTTGAGAATAACCCTTTAAAATAAGCAAATGAGGCAATCCAGACAGGACACTGTTAAACGGTATGATATGCCAGCATATCACTTTACAAGCAGTTAAATATTCAGGTCACTGGTCATCATGACATCCTTTCAGAACTGATTTTAGGTCAGTGAGGTGTCCTGCTTTACACCGATAAAGTTCTAGTAAATGTTATTTTAAAATTCACAAAAACCTTGATCTTTCTTTACAGTTTCAGATTCCAAAGCTGATTGTTCAGCATGAGCGGATTTTGTTAGATTTTTGGTTTTTCTAAGACAAAAATGACAGCACTACATTAAAACCATTGCTATGTAATCCAGTAAAATCTTTTTCTCTTTCATTGCGAGTTGTAGTCTTGGCCTCATTACATTTCTTGACATTATTTGACACTGAGCCAAAAACGTTTCACTGACAAAAATATGATCTCTGCACATTGAGTGATAAACTTACAAACCTCATTCCTTTGAGATGTCATTTATTAGTGTTGTATGTATATCCATCTTTTGACTGTGACTGTACCAATCCATGATCCAAGGGTTCTGGAGCTTCACCAAGTAGGAATCAGCACTGACCAAACACTGTCTTGAATATATTCAAGTAGTTTGGAGTACCAGGACAATGTACGTCCTTATAAGGAAATTCTTTTTACTCCTCACTCTCTTCTTCATCTCCCTTCGTGCCTTTACTCCAGCGCTGGAAGCAATGAACAGTTGAAGCCAAAAAGAAGCTGGTCATGATGGCCACCACAGACACAGAGATGCCAGAGAAAATGATGATGAGCAAGTCTGTTAGAGTCAAGGTGGCCTGGCACTCACGAAAACTGTCCTTTGAAAGCTGTGTCAGAGAAATACGTCTGCCATCCATGGGAAGGGAGCACTCCATGCCTTCCACCCCTGAAGCAAAACAAGAAATAGGATTAGATTCAGTCACTAGATATGTTGAACAGTAATCAATGTGATTGCCTCTGCAAAGATTAGGGGATAACTCGTATTTGCCATTAAAACTTTAGCTCAAGCAGCCAACGGAGCAGAATATGAAAAATTATATCTGGTTCCAACTTTCTTGTTTGTATAAAATGCTTTGATTCTAGTTTTGGGATATAAATATCTTAGTTTTGGAAAATATCATACATTCTCGAGGCTGGGAGCTGATTTAATAATTGCAGGGTTAGGCAGATCAAATGTCCCTCTGACATTATGAGTTAAAGTTGCTTTGTGTTTACAGTACATCCACCTACTGCATGGCAGCCGGTACACTCTTACTCTTACTGGTAGAGTGTGACGTGGTTGCATACTGTGAAATAAATAGAAAATTTTAATTTAGGTAGGTAGCTTTAAATTAGCCGATTTTGTTGGTCCCCAGTGTATGAATAACATGCACTGGATGTAAATGATTTTAATAACTTAGACTGCTCGGAAACTATTTAAGTGCATTCCACAGAAATCCACCTGCTATGAAACCAGGTATGACCTAAAGATTGATTGATGAAGATTTTGTGTGTTTTTTAGTAGTGTTTTATTAGATGCAGGGTTACAATTTATTTACTGTATGTTCTTTTTAACCTACAGATAAAAAATAACTTTGCATGATTTATTTATTTACAATGTTAATCATTCAATTGGTTTTACTGATGACTTTCTTGACCTTTGAGCTTAAATTAATACAAGTGGTAATTAGACATGTAATGCAGGACAGTAGACTTTAATTAATGCACTCTCAGCATTGCAAACACAATGCTCTATGCAGCATTGAGAGGAATGTTGGCAATGCATTGTACTATAAGAAACACTGCTGTAGATATGTGGGCAGCGATGAAGGTTTGCAATGTGGGTGGCTACTTTTCACTGCTGTGTGCATGCAAATAGATACATTTTCTAAAACGTATGTCTTCACTATAAATCATTCAATGTTATAACACAAGTAATTCATTAGGTCCCCTACAATACTTCATTTTATTAATGGATTCTGTTACTATTCTGCATTTTATATAGGTGTAAATGAGATACAAATCTAATAACAAGCACAGCAAGATTGCTTGTTTAAAATACAAAGCTTTGGAAAAGTGCATTCAACATCTAAATGTTGTGACCGATAGAAAAAAAAAGTCATAGTGGAAATTTGTGAAACCATGGAATTGGTTTTCATGGTCCTCTGATTGACTTGCTACAATATTAATAAAGTTCGTAACTGAGCTCTTTAGGAGCTTGATAAAAGTTGGTGACACTTATCCCCTAATACAAAATGGATTCTCACATCTCATCTAACATTCAATTAGCAGAAAACAGAAACTTATACATAAACATAATTGCAGGAGAGAAAATTCTGAAGATTTTCACGTATTTCATGCACACAGTTAAAACCATATGTTTACATATGTTGTTTAGAGAGACACATAACCGTTTTTTTTCTTTTTCTAATGTTGAATATTAAAGTGCACTAAGCCTTTCTTGTTGTAAGTTAATCAGAATTACCGTTTATATATCTGGTGAAAGCCAGAATAATGAGATAATCTTTTTAGAAAATTTATTTATTTGCTTCCTTCAAATTCAAAGGATCACATACATTTCCTTAGTATTTGGTAGAGTTGCCTATTAAACTGTATGACTTGTGGCAAACATTTTGTGTATCCCTCCTCAAGCTTTTCAAAATTGTTAGCTGAAATACATGCATGCTGTCACTACATGCATGCTCAGTATGAGGGATTGCTGCAAAGTCAACACCAGTGACTGTCCACTGTCTCTACTTGCTCATCCAGGAGGAGGGAATGCTGCAAGTCACTGAATGGATGCAATCTGCTGGGTTTCCTTAGACAGAAAAACCTTTTATCCAATTTGAATAAATGAGTAACTCTGACTGCACTAATCAATGGTTAGAATTAATTGGAATGTATGAACCTGACTGTTGTGAAGTGCCTTGAGACAACATGTGTTGTGAATTGGCGCTATATAAATAAAACTGAATTGAATTGAATTGAAAAATATTGGCCAGTACATCCTGACAGCATTGGTGTAACTGATTCAGGTTTATTTTCATCTTACTCACACAGAGGCCTTTTCCAAAACCTAACTGATGCTAGAACTAACTAAGCACCAGCTTAGCAAAAATCAGTGCTATCTCAGCACCAGTTGCTGCTAAGGCAGAGGGACAGCCACTTGTGTCAGGAACTAGTTGCAGGATCATGAGCAACTGTAGCCAATCAAACTTTTGCGAGCATGTTTAAAACTAGAATAAAGTTGTGTTTTTGACTGGCCAAATTTAAAAGAGAAAAAAAAAGACTATAACAGTAACTTTGGCTTCAGCAAATAATTTGTTTAAGGGTGTGCACCCTCACCCTTAAACAAATTATTTGCTGAAGCACCTTTTGAATTATTTTGAACAAAACGTTTTCTTTGGTATCACTTTATCACATCTTAAATAGCATTTTTTTAACCATTTTGTCTTGCAAAAGTTGTACAAATCTGGTAGATTGTG
The DNA here is from genome assembly GCF_021462225.1 of Girardinichthys multiradiatus. Lineage (NCBI taxonomy): Eukaryota > Metazoa > Chordata > Actinopteri > Cyprinodontiformes > Goodeidae > Girardinichthys > Girardinichthys multiradiatus. The sequence goes on along the minus strand of NC_061812.1, from coordinate 11,386,178 downwards.
AGGACATCTCTTAATGTCAGCCTTCTACAGGCTATCCTGCTGATTAAAAAAAAGTTATAATTTAGTTATGGACTTTGGCTAGGCCATTTCAAAGCTTTAATTTGGATTAAGCTATTCTTGTGGGGATTTAGATGTAATCTTGGTCTAAATATAATGCTGAAAAATGAAAGCCATCTTCATCTTTAGTTTATTGCAGACACCTGGGGCTTTGGGTTCAAATGTCACTGACATTACAAACCATTTTTACATTTATCCTCCTTGATAAAATCCCCCTATTCTGAAGAAAAGTCAAGTCAAGTAAAGTTTATTTATGTAGCGCTTTTCAGCAACAAGGCACTCAAAGCGCTGTATAGTAACTCCACAGCATGATGATGCCACCACAATGTTCACTGTGGTCAGAGTTTTCTTTCCCTGAATCTCAAGGATGTTTTTGAGCCAAACATATCGTTTGGAATTGTTGCAGAAAATTTCTACTGAACTTTCATCAGACCATAAAACTTTCTTTCACAATGTTATGGAAGATTTTAACACTAGGACTCCCAGAATTCTAACACTACTAAAACTCCCAAGCCCGTCAATTTGACAGTGAGCATTCTGGATGCGAGGGCGGTGATGACGTCATCGCATTACATGCAGTCAGAACACTACAGGTTTTTACAAGAATTAATAATAGTATTTGTTCAAAACCTATTATGCTTTATTATTATTTATAAATAGTACTGAAAAATAATACAGAGTAGTGGGTACATTTAAAAAAAAAAAAGCTTTACTAATCTGACCAAAAGCTGGACAGCTCCATGTTACGCCCCCCTTTCACTTTGCGGACATAAACTCGTGTTAAAAATGCCTTCAGCTCATCCACACTCATGTCTGATGACGAATCATCTCCTAAAACTCTGCGGGCCTCAGCCACCCTGCAGCCCTGAACGTGGATGAGCATTTCGGCGTCCACCAAGCAGAGGAACGTGGTCTGGGCATCTTGGATCTAGCGCTCTGTCAACGCGTTCTGGCTCTGACACCTTCCTCTACTTTCTTCCTCCCCTGCTACTGTCCACAACGTGCCATCCTTTCCCAACCCTAACCCTCCTCCTTCCCAGAAGCCATTTGTAGGATGCCAACAATCTCCTTCTCAGACGTCTAGAGTGGCGGTTTCTAGGCAAAGCTCGCGCGTATACTCAACCGCGGGAAAAAAATATAAATGTAATTAATAGGGCCGTCAAAATAGCGGCTGTGGTAGTTAGAGGTAGAAATACTTAGATCTTTTATTTACTTTGTTATTTTTTTTGAAAAGGGACATAGGAATACACAAGACACGGGTTTAGAAAAAGTCAGGATCCCAGGAAGATAAGAGTTTTAATAAACTAGAGTTATGGCATGTCAAACTTTCAAAACCTTCGAATTGACGGCCCTGGGAGGTCTAGTGTTAAACATAGACAACTAAATATGCTAGAATTGTGACACTGGAAAAGATTTCAGAAATATTGCAGTTAAAAATGAACATTGCACAATACTAAAACAGATAAGCACTGCCTCACAAATTAGAGAATTACCCAACCGCTGTGGTTCTTTGTAATTGTGACTTTCTGAAGCAAATGAAATAACGATTGTTTCTAACAATTACAATCTGTTATCCATAGGCGAGCATCAAGTTATTTATTTAACTTACCCATAAAGTTATAGGAGTTCATGAAATTATTATTTATATTAAGATACAAGTGGGACTCGATATTAAAGTCAACTTAGTAGTTACAGTAAAAGTTTAGTCATGGTGGTTTCAATACTTTTTTATTTATACCAGCTCTGTTTCACAACAATTCAATCAAACTAAGCTAAACTTAGCAAAGGTCAATTATAACACGTCGCTTCACAGAAAGGACAAGCAATTTAACTAGAAAATGTTGTACTAAGTAAATAAAACAATAATTAATGCCAATAAGATCAAAATTATCGTTAAATAAAACATAAATTACATTTTACTCATATTTTGACATTTTCTTAGAGCAGACTAGACTGGCTGCCCCAATTCAATACTCAAAAAAAAGATAAAGGTCATGTAAATTTTTTTGTGTGTTTTTTGCTACATTTACAATGAGGAAATTCAATCTTAATTAATTTCTTCTTTGTTTTCCAAACTGTGACTGCTTTGAAATCTATCTAATCTATGCAAGATGTTGGAGGCTTATAACCACTCCACATGGCCCCCACTACAGTATGTATGACCAGTACTGTATACTGACTGACTTTAAGGATGACTGTTTAGATTAAAAATTTTTGTCAGTTATTAGAAAGCCATTGCTTCTGTTAACATCAATCAGTTGCTTTTAGTAATGTTGCATTATTTATCCGTAAGCATTTGGCGCTTGTGGCTGCTAACATAAATGTTGTTGTAGTCTGATTCATGTAGGGAATAAAACTGATCAAATTATCCTTACAATTTAAATGTGATCTAAACATGAACCACTCTGAAGGTTGTTAATTAATCTTAGGTTACCATGAAGATCTAGCCTTGTTCAAACAGGACCACCTACATGATACCAAAAACTCTCACTTTCCTAGTCCAGTGTGATAAGAAAGGAAAGAGTAATGAAGTGTTTCAGACAAACATAACACCATAATTCTCCAACACTTCAGATTAGGCTTTCTATTTTTTGAGAGCCTTTTTTCATGGAAGTGGTTGGAAGGTTTTTAGTAGATGGTTGCAGTTTTCATCTAAAATGTGAGTGCATCTAACAACCAATAGTTATATTTAAAAAATATAATCATTCTATCAGTTTAAAGCATTTTCACTTAGAGTCCATCTTATTTGTCTTGCTCTTTCAGGATTAAACACCTTAGAAGGCTATCTCTCTACACCAGAGAAGTAGAATCTCAGTGAAAAACAAACAGAGCCAAAACAGAAAAGGAAACCCAACTTTGAACAAGCAGCTCGTGTATCTCCTTATCTCAGAAAAATAAAAACAAGACTGACACAGCTGACAGATCTGCTGCACCATAGGACAGAAGATCTTAAGTGGCAGCATACACTAAAGAAGAGAAATCTGATAAAATCATACAGCATTCAACACCTTAATTATTCACAGATTAAAAGAGGCTAAAACATCTTGCACATTTAATTGATTTGTGAAGAAGACACTTTTTATTAATTATTAAGAAGGGTATAAATAAGTTGACGTAAATAAAAACTTTGTTTTAAAATCGATAATTAACAGTTATCTGTTTTCCTATATTTACCTTAAAACAAGGTTGCTGCTGAAAGAATAAGGCTAAACTTTATGCACTCCTAATGTCTGGATCAGTCAGCAGGAATGATGGCTTTGTTAGATATGGATCTAACATCATACAGAACTGGTAAAAACTACAAAATTTTAACAATAATGTAATAGTTCTGGGTTTAGGCATAGCTGGCATGGTGCCAAAAAAAGCCGAGTGATACTTTGCCTCCAAGTGTCCAGAGGCATCAAATGGATGACAGCCATATTACAATTTTAAAAATGAAGAGAGTGAATTTCAGATGTTTGCAACCTTGTCACATAATTCAGCATAGTGAGTTGAAATGGTTTTTAACGGTAAAAATACAAAAACTTAGATGCAGGCATGAGAAGAACTGAGCTTGGAACACAGATCCAAAACTGGGTGAACAGCGAGAACACATGCATATTCATGGAAGGATCCAGTGGAGAACATGACAATAATTGAGCTTATACAGGTCCTTCTCAAAATATTAGCATATTGTGATAAAGTTCATTATTTTCCATAATGTCATAATGAAAATTTAACATTCATTTATTTTAGATTCATTGCACACTAACTGAAATATTTCAGGTCTTTTATTGTCTTAATACGGATGATTGTGGCATACAGCTCATGAAAACCCAAAATTCCTATCTCACAAAATTAGCATATCATTAAAAGGGTTTCTAAACGAGCTATGAACCTAATCATCACCTTCAAATAATCATGTACAGTTATGCACTCAATACTTGGTCGGGAATCCTTTTGCAGAAATGACTGCTTCAATGCGGCGTGGCATGGAGGCAATCAGCCTGTGGCACTGCTGAGGTCTAATGGAGGCCCAGGATGCTTCCAGAGTGTTGGGTCTTGAGTCTCTCAACGTTCTCTTCGCAATATCCCACAGATTCTCTATGGGGTTCAGGTCAGGAGAGTTGGCAGGCCAATTGAGCACAGTGATACCAGGGTCAGTAAACCATTTACCAGTGGTTTTGGCACTGTGAGCAGGTGCCAGGTCGTGCCAGGTCGTGCTGAAAAATGAAATCTTCATCTCCATAAAGCTTTTCAGCAGATGGAAGCATGAAGTGCTCCAAAATCTCCTGATAGCTAGCTGCATTGACCCTGCCCTTGATAAAACACAGTGGACCAACACCAGCAGCTTCCCACTGAGGTGCCTTGATACAGCACTCTGGGAACAGCCTATTCGTTCAGAAATTTCTTTCTGTGTCTTACCCTCTTGCTTGAGGGTGTCAATAGTGGCCTTCTGGACAGCAGTCAGGTCGGCAGTCTTACCCATGATTGGGGTTTTGAGTGATGAACCAGGCTGGGAGTTTTAAAGGCCTCAGGAATCTTTTGCAGGTGTTTAGAGTTAACTCGTTGATTCAGATGATTAGGTTCATAGCTCCTTTAGAGACCCTTTTAATGATATGCTAATTTTGTGAGATAGGGATTTTGGGTTTTCATGAGCTGTATGCCAAAATCATCCGTATTAAGACAATAAAAGACCTGAAATATTTCAGTTAGTGTGCAATGAATCTAAAATATATGAATGTTAAATTTTCATTATGACATTATGGAAAATAATGAACTTTTTCACAATATGCTAATATTTTGAGAAGGACCTGTATACTGAGACTCTGAAGAGAAATGACAAGCAAACCAGATGGGTAATCAGAGGAAAGGAGCTGCTGCTGAGGCAGAGAGAAAGGCGGAGCAGCTGAAGAAGGGAGGTGATCAGCACAAATGAGCTGAGCAGGAACATAAAGAAACCCAAGAAAGAATCTCACAGAAATATCTAAATGTAACAAAACACAAGAACAAACTAAGGGTGTATTCACACCAGGAAAGTCCTTTGGTCCACTTGTTTGGTCCGGAGCAAAAACTGACTTTATTTTTTTTGTTTGGTGCGGTTTGCTTTCACATTGTACTTTTTGCAAGTAATATATTACTTGTAAACAATGCCACGCGGGTGACGATCATTGCTCCCATTGGACAGAAATGACGGGGGCAGGACAGAGCACAGACGCGGAAATTTAGGAAAACCGCTGTAGACGTGCTGCGTGTAGCACCTCTGTTCTACATATTTGTGCCATTATTAGAGCTGCCATATTATTGTGAGGATGAAGAGCAGCTCATTCAACAAAGATTTTGCGACATTCTATTTATAAGTGTGGAACAGCGTTTGAGTATGCGTGCTGAACACCGAAGAAGACGGTTTGCTCTGCGTGCCCGGTCCCACATGCCTGGTGTTGCAACAATCAGCTGGCCAGATATCATTTGAGTATAACGTACACCTTTGCTATTGGCTACGGTGGCTTGTTAAGTTCAAAGAGACGTACGTTTTCTGCAATTGGTTCGGATCGGGGCCAGTTTGTATTCAGACCATAAGCGAACCGCACCAGAGTCCGTTTGGAAGCAGACTGAGACCACCTCAAAAAGTGGGTCTCGGTCCGGGGGGGGGGGGGAGGGTTGAACAAAATCTGGTCCGTTTAAAGCGAACCAAAAGTGGCAAGTGTGAATACACCCTATGAAATAGGCAAACAGTGGAATGAACTAAAGCCTTACGAACCTACACCTCCCAGTAGGCTGTTTGATTATGTCTCACACCTGAGTTTGGACATGGCCACAAGAAGGCATCAAGAGTCAGGTACGGAAAATAGAAGAACAGACAGCAGCATGATGCTCACGCATTGCTTGCAAGTAAGACAATGTTTTAAACAACAATAGCTAATTTTGTAAAATTTTGCCCTTGTAAACATCTCTATGCTCATGTTAATTCTTAAAGCTATTTCTGACCTAGCTTAACTTGTGGCTTGCTTTTTGATTTAGCCATCAGTCGTCAGACAATTATTAGCCACGTTTACTTAGCATGCTGCATTTCAGTATGTAATTGTGTGGTGAAAAAAGGTACACTACAGGTTATACGTAAACAAAGTCGAGTTGATGAATGATGAACTGTCAAAGTTAACACATAAATGTGCATTAATGCAATTTCCTTTTAACGCCATTTCTTTTTTAAATTTGTGATTAATGCACATGCTTTGGTACTTTTTGGACCTCGTCCAAATGTTATTTCCTTTTCTGTTTCAGCTGTTTCTCTCATTTCTTAAAAAGTCTGGGAGACAGCTCCAGTCCCGCCTCATGTCCAGCTCTGCTACTCGGCGAACTCTGTAACCTTCAGTAGCGGCTAAGGGGGAGAGAAACAGAAAGAACCTTTGGACTTTTTTACTGTTGTAGAAAAAAGAAATGTAGCAAAGCATCATTTCACACGCAGTTATTCACCATAAACCTTTGGGCTTAGGGCACCTAAATGGCTAGCACCACCCCTGGTTGGCAGACATGATGCACAAAAGGAAGGTGCAAAACTGTGTGTTCAGGAGACCAGGAGGAAAGGTAGCAAGCCCAGAACCCTAGTTCTGCGGTTCAAGCTGTTTTACCATGGTGTGGGTGGGAAGAGAATGATGTAGGTATTATCCTGAAGGAGGAGTTTGTCAAGAATGTTCTGGAGATGAAAATAGTGTCGGATTGGGTGATGAGTCTTAAGCTAGAAATTTAAACTGTGATGTTCAGTGTTGTTATTGGTTATGCCCCACAGGTAGAATGTAAGTTAGAGAAGGATAAATTCTGGAGTGAGTTAGATGAAGTGATGCAGAATATTGCCAGAGGTGAGAGAGTGGTGATTGTTGCAGATATCAATTGACATGTTGGAACAGAGGTGATAAAGAAGGCATGAGCAGGTTTGGGATTCAGAACAGAAAGGTCCGCTGGTGATAGACATTGCAAAGAGGATGGAAATGGTTGTAGTGAATACTTTCTTCAAGAGGGGGGATTTACAGGTAGGAGCACACAAGTGTATTGCATCTTGTATAGACAATGTAATCTGAAGAAAGAATGTTATGATTTGGGGTTGTTTGGTTTCTGTTTTTTTTTATATATGGCCCTGTCCCAATACCCACACTACACCCTACGCCCCTCTATGAAGTGTGTACTTTGTACAAGTACATGTAGGGGTTGAAGTGCGCAGGTTACAAGCGTGCAAAATTGGAGAATTGGGACAGTAGGGGTTACGTCATCAACTTGCACCTCTGCACCGTAACTGAAACATCAAAAAGGGCAGGAACCAGCACTGTTTTCACAGTATTGCTGTTAAAAAAACTATTGAAAACTGCAACAAGCAATTGTTTTGAGGAGAAGAAAGTGCAGGAAGCAAAGGAGGTTTATACACCAGACTCTCGCCGCGCCAGTGTTTGTTTGAAAGGTAACTTCAGTGTTATGGGCTACTGACTGCCCAGACTCACCCTGAAACCACTGATATCTGTTGAGCCTGGAAAACCAGTAAAAAAATATATGCTTGCTGTCTAAAATTTACGCAGTTCTTATTATTCTGATTTGATGGCCGGTTATGTTGACGGTTGTGATTGGTTTTTGCTCAGAACGTCATCTGCAGCAGTGAATTGTGGGTAATATACTTCGGCGAAGCCTGCATCTAATCGGAGTTGTGGGGCATAAAGGGGTCAGAGCTAAGGACGACTCTGGAGAATTGGGACACACTACGCACTCAACGGGAACGCGCAATTCAGGGGGGTGCTTCTGTTGGGATTTGGGGTTGTTTGGTTTCTGTTTTTTTCATATATCCTTCTCACAGTTTTTGAATCATGTTTCTGTTTGTTTTCCTGGTCATGCTTTAGTTTTTGTATTCATGTTTTGCTAAGTTGTTTTCTTGGATTGGGCTTGTGGTTATGCTTTAGTTTCATGTTTTTCTAGTTACATTTCTATTTGTTTGTATCCTTGAAGTTCTCTTTTGCCCCTGTCACGTTGTGTTCTGTCTGTTAATTATCTTCATTCGGTTCACCTGCTCCAAGCTAATCTGTCTCCTTGATCCTCCTGGTTCACACTCCATATATACACACCTGTTCTGTTTATTCCTGCCGGAAACATTTTCAAATCATGCTCATGTCTAGTTCTCTCGATCATGCTCAAGTCTTGTTTTCTGGATCATGCTCATGTCTGGTTTTTTTGGATCATGCCATGCCTGTCTCGCCTGCCTGTTTCTGTTTTGTGCCTGCCTCCTCCATGAGTGAGTTTTTGTTGTTTTATTCATTAAATCCTTTTTTCACTTACCGTCATGCTGCCTGCTAGTCTGCATTCTGGGTTCCTACATTGCTCAAGTCCTGACAAAGAAACTTCAAGATAGATGTAGGTGAGAGTATTGTCAGAGTAGAGGCAAAGTGAGACCAGCAATGTTCTATGATTTAGAGACGGCGGCACTGAGAAAGAGAGAGGAGGCAGAGTTGGAGGTAGCAGAGATGAAGATGTTGAAGTTCTCTTTGAGAGTGATGAGGATGAATATGATTTATGGATGGAGTGAAAGAGGACCTGAAGGTATTGGGTGTGAGAGAAGAAGATTCAGAAGATAGAGTTGGATGGAGACAGATGACTTGCTGTTGAGACCCCTTAAAGGGAAAAACCGAAACAAGAAGATGACGCTCAGAATATTAAATAATGTTTTAATAAAAATAAACTGTCAATGTAAAGGGCTGATATTAAATATATGATCCATAAACCCTATAATTATTTAAAGTATGACATATAAATATTTCAAGACTGCCCTGTCCTTTGTTTTTTTTAAAGAATTTAAGTAATTTAAAAAATACCTTTTGACAACAAAAAACCTTTGAATCTACACCTCTCTTAAAAACAGAAAATTATTACTATACATGGATCATTAAATCTCATCAGAATACGCAGTGTATGACAAACTATTGTTTGTACATACGTCAGGGACTGTTTTCTGGAAAACACCCTTTTGAACAGGAATAAGTGTATAATAGGTTTGCAATCACTTACTGACGACAAAAAAAAAAAGAAGATGCAGTACGCACTTGGTTCACTTTCACTCAGGTGAAGAGTATGAATTATTCCTCATCCAAAAATTAACAATCTGCTCACTAAAGACACATTTTGTCCCAGGATTTTGAAACACATGAAATGTTGGATTTAAGGATGAGAACAACCAGAATCTGAGAGTAGAGGATACAACACAGTTAATACCATGGCTAGGACAAATAATTAAAAAAAGTCAGACCTCTGAGGTGATCACAGCTGCAGTGTGTGAGCAGGTCAGGTCTATCATGCAAGAAAATGCTTTTTACGTGTCCCAGGCCAGTACAAAACGTCTGATTACGTACAGAGATAGTGTTAAATTAATAACAGCCCTCTCTAGCCAGGTTTCTTCCATGTTTAGTAATGAAAACCTCTCAAAATTGCTAATACTCTATTTGCATGTCCCACCGGTATTTTGAACCATTCATCTTTTGCAATCAGCTTCAAGTCCTTAAAGTTGGAAGGCCTTGTTGCCATTACCCTAATCTTAAAATCCCTCCACAGATTATCAGATTAATTTCAGGAGTCAGGCTGTGCCACTAAAAATTCTTGTATTTTTGTTGTATTTCTGTGTGTTTTGGGTCATTTTCATGCTGAAAAGTCTAGTGTTGCCCAAAACCAAGTTTCGATGCAGACTGCCTGGTGCTGTGGTTGAGAATTTGGTGTGTCCTCATTAGAGAAATGGCTTCCTCCTTTGTCTGCATCCACGGAGCCCAGCATAATGCACAATTTATGTTGGACGGTCTATGTTAAGATGTTGCCACTGGTATGGGCCACATTCTTTAGAGTGGACTGGGTGGTGATCATTGGATTTTTTTTCTCCTCTTGAACCATCAGCCTTGCCAGTGCAGGTTCCCAATATGTCTTCTGAGATTTTACACAGTGTGGAAAAGCTTTAATTTTTTATAATACTTATAATACCTTATGTGGCCACTGCAACTTGATGACATCTAGAAATGGCCTAGTAGCCCTTTCTTAATTTATGAGCACCCACAATATTCACTTTCGGTCCTTATTGAGCTGTTTTCTTTAGCCATGACTTGCCACACATCAATTGCAGAAAGCTGCAGTTTTCCATCTGCTAAGTTAATAAAAACAGTTGTTGCCAATTAATCAGGGTAATTAAGATGCTTTAGAACAGCATAGACTATGTGGAATAGTTCAGAACCTTGCATTTTACCACAGATCCTCACAGTTTGTGATGGTATGAATAACTTTGGACATGTTATTTTCCTAAAATGAAAAAGGGCATAGACATTGTTTTTTCACTGAAATCTATGGCACAATGTAGTATCATATTTTGAAACGCTGTGTTGGCTATGTTGTTTTTTTCTGTCATGCTTATTTTACACATTTATTGACTTAGGTCATGGACATTAAAATAAATGTGATAGGCTTCAGGCCCAATCACAGTTGAAAGATAAACGTTGTCTACTTGAAATGAACTACATAGTAGGCTGTCGCAGTTTATGAAATACCCCTTAAACTTTTGACATGGCAAGTATTATGACTTTGGAGCAAGCTACTGTTCTGTGATGTAATACAAATCACACCCTTAAACTCTCAAGTTTGTGTGCTTGCACAGATATGTTTCAGCCTTGGCACGAACAGTTGATAGATTACATTTAGGATTACAGCCAGTCAGCAGGATAGGCTATCTCCTGTCTCAGCGGTGATTGATCTACCTTGCTTCCTCATTGCACATCCCTCCCTTTAACACCTCACTATCTCTCTAGATTGATCTCTGAACCAGTCAATCCACTGTAGTCATACATCTCTGTTTATTTGGTACTGTTTACATTTAAAACACTTGAAACACAAGTGTCTAGGAACCTTTGTAGCTGAGTATTCCAACCATACAACTATGATACTTGAATAAACCTCTTCAGTGTGTCAGTAAGTATTAATAGATGTAAATCATTCAGAAATGATGGCAGTCGCAATGAAACATTATTCAGTTATAAAGGAAACTGACCTTAAACATCACTGGAAAAGTCATGAGATTAATTCATGATAAGAAAGAAAATATGAGTTGCATGATAGCACAGTGAGTAATATTTGAAATGCATGCACAAAGACAGAAGCCTTAGTGTGATTCAGGGCAAAGAGTGAATTATTCATAAGGGAACTCCGTCTGCGGAGAGATTAGGCAACCTTATACCAAGCATACACAAATTAAGTCACCATAAGAGCACAAAGCATGCTGACTGCTTACGCTTATTTAATAATACAAGACATAGTTGTTAAAAATACATATCTTTTGTTTTCAAATGCCACAAATCATCCTGATCAAATCACAAATACAGATGTTTATCAGTAAGGTGTTGTCCACTTCCCCTTCCTCCCCGGCTGGATTTCAGTTCCCTGATAAACCTCCATTCCTGTCCTTCCTGTCTGACCGCTTCAGTGGAACCTCTTCTACCCAATTATTATAATTTTTTTTTTATATTAAAACTTTTGGTTAACCATTCTCTTGTCTGGCTGCGTTTTGGGTTCTGGTTGAGTTGCTTCATCGTTACATAAGGCTTTATTTTTTTTGCACACAGCGAAGAAAACTCAAATATTGTTCAACCAGGATTTCACACGCTTCCATGGAAATGATGTGTTTTATTTTTTAAAATGGCGGATTATCCTCTTCTGCTTTTCAACATTTTCACATTTTACAAATCTGTCCACCTTTTCCCACTCAGCTCTCCCTTGCCAGCACTCTCTCTTGCATTCAAACCTTAAATAAACATTAAATTAGGCCAAGATAAAACAAGCTGTCAGGTTGTGTTAATGGAACAGATATTTTCACATCACATGCCCATGGGGGATAAAGCCAGAGATATCAAATTGAGCATTGCAGCCTAATGCTTGTGCCATGTAGAGCTGGTTAGTGGCATCCCATGTTCAGAGCTGTTTGTGCAGTGTGATAACAGGTCTCAAAGGAGCAACTCAATAGGTTGTGAAGGAAAATTCAGACTTTGACCCCAGCTGTCATATCAACTGCTACTTTGCAGATAAACTGTTCAGGTCATGACTAGAGTTGATAGCAACACCACTATGGGCCTGAATCCCTATCTGCCAAATCCCATGAGAAATTGGCCTGCCCTGCCCTGTAGGCAGCTGTAGCTCCAATTACCCTGGCCAATGTGCTGTAGAACTGTGTCAGTCTGAATTATACATGCCCTTTGTTCATCCTTAACCCAAGAGCACTGGAGACAGCAGTGGATCATGTTTACAATCATTCTTCCAATGAAACATTTATCAACCTGATTGGTGGCTAAAATAAACTTTTACATGATAACCCAGAAAGAAATATAAAAACATTGAATTGAAAGGCAGCTTTTAGTTAAGAAGCTGTTATATCCAGTGCTGCGAGCTATAGACAAGTCACAGTGATATAAAAAGGAACTGTGTTTTCTGTCTGTTTAGTTGGTCCTCAGTTTGAATGTCTAGAATTTCAAACATCCTCCTACCACCCATCATTCTGACCTGTGGTGACACAAATGGAAAAGGATGCTGTGCTGTGAAGATAAAATCATTAGGGAAATCAAGAAGTGAAAAATGAAATGGGAATTGGATTTACCACATGGATTTTGGAGCTGCTATTTTATGCAGGCATTCAGGGAGGATGCTACGAATATTTTGGAAAGTCTTATAGAGCAGAGTAAGTTTAAATTAATTTCAAAATCCTTTATATTTTTTTGGGTTCTATATATTTTAGTGATTTTTATTCAAGTACAACACCTAAACTCCAATGACGGAAAATACCTAGTTTCAAGGTGCACAGCAAGGACTCCACTGCTTCTTAGAAGTTAATCCTTAACACCTAAAAGAGGAAAAAATGCTCTGGGTCAGTCCACCTCATTGACTATGTGTATCCCAACTTACATACCCACAAATTACCATTACCATATATATTTATTCAATGTTCTCAAATCTCAATTAGAATTTAATTTAATTGCATGTTTACTTATATAAGTACCTTGGTATTGAACAAGTAGTACCTGAAGTACCTGAACAATATACTAGACTGAAGTCAAAACACTGATGCTCTTTACAGGAAGGGTCAGAGCAGACTCTTCCTGCTAAGGAGACTGAGATCTTTTGGAGTGCAGGGGGCACTCCTGGAGACTTTTTTTGGTTCTGTGATGGCATCAGCCATCTTCAGTGGTGTTGTCTATAGGAGTAATAGCTTCTCTGCAGCTGAGAGGTAAACGGTAAGTTAGGCCCATCAGAAAGGCCATCTCTGTCCAAACCCAGATGACACCTCGACCCAGTACATCACTGTTGGACAATGTCACCAATCCATGCATGAAGCTGTTGCAGAACTGGAGAGCTCCTTCAGTAACAGACTGCTGCATCCTAGATGAACAAAGGAGGGCCATCACAGATCCTTCCTCCCAGCAGCTGTTAGATTTTTAACCATCCAACATACTCAAGTGTTTACATTTCTGCTATTATTCGCACAGTTTTTATGTCTTGTAAATAGTCTGTTGTTCATTTTATGCACAAATATACATGCACATGTTATGCATTTTTTTAAATACCCCACTCATTTACTCATTTCTTTGGATCAGAGTATGCTAATTTGATTAACTGCACAGTATATTCTGTAAAATGTTCTCTTACTGTACAGTCATATTTTTACTTTCTGATGTTATATTTTTACCTTTGTTTGAATATGCATGCTACCACTATTCTATTTTACTCTACTCTTTTATTTTCTATTGTATTCTATTCTATGTTACTGAAGCTTTTATTTAATACCCTTTTTATTGATTATTCCAGGATGAACGAAATGAACAGGAAGGTGGAAGCATTAGAAAAAATTGCCTACAAATAAAAAACTGGCAAAAAATATAAATGCCAATGTGCCAAAAGACAAATGGGTAAAATGACAAACAATTCAAAAAATTGTTTTTAAATATATTTGTTTTTATTTTGAAGGTGCATTTTTTAACCAATGTTCGCAAAATCTTCTTAAATTTATTATAACATTTGGCCAAGGGGGGTAGATAAAACTCCTACATAAACGTCAACCAATCATGCTGTATATTGACTTTACAGCAGTCTCACAGGTGATATAATCAGCTGCAGATTTAAAAACACCTCTCTTGATTTGGGAAACTGCAAAGAAAGACTAAAATACTATCAATAACCTATAGCATCAGATTTGACATAGGTAGAGGTGAAATAAATAGAGACAAAAACTGCTGGTTAAATGTGGTTAAAAATTCGTCTGTTACCCTTCAAGATGTCACCAATTAGCACAAATTTCTCTTAAAAACAGTATTTTTAAAGTTTATTAAGGATCAACCATGATACCAAAATTTTATACCGTAGAAACGCATCAAACTAGATCCCTCAATTGTTGTTGCGAATATCTGAGCCTTCATTTCAACAACCAGAAACGTATTAACTGCATTGAAATCTTTTGAAAATAAATATATAGTTGCCCCACTCAAATATACAAATTCATGTGTTTAAAAAAGTGTAGAAATTACCAATTTCTGAATTAACATGTGCGTAACAGGAATAGCTTTTATTTTGAAAAAAACGTCATATCACACCTAATAAATTCATGTCTAAAATAAAGTTTGTTGTCATTATAGCATTATTTGCAGCTTACCCTTTCACTGTGTTTGTGTCATACCTGCTTGTGGTTTTGTTATATTACCTGATCTAGTCCTTTGTTTTCTTTCTCCCTGCACCCCAAGTCCACACCTGTTCTGTGTTTTCTCCTGAATGTCTTGTCACGTTTATCATTGGTTCCCCCTGCTGTTCAGTTTTGAATTTAAGCCCATTTGTTTCTGTTGTTCCCACTGGTTCCTTATGTTATGTGTATGTGCGATCTCGTGTGTTGGCTACCCTGTCTGTGTTCTGCCATGGATGATAAAGACTCATCTTACCTGAAATCTTCGAGCTTCAGGAGTTCTTCCCTGCATAGTCCAACAAGAAACCAAACTATGACAGAAGGAACCAGCCAACGGGACCAAGCGGGAGGAATGTTGAGGGAAATCAAGAGTGGTGAGATTCTGGCCAAATTATTTTCTCACCTGGTGACCTGGCTGGAAATAGCTGGCAGCCTCCAAGACTGGCTTGAGGCAAGGAGGGATTTTTTTCCTGATCCTCGGATTCACCATGCCATTGAGGCCGAGCGACAGAGGGCCCTGGGAGAAATCGCCGCTTCATTGAGGAGGCCTCCTGCCCCCTCCTCCGCTCGCCTCTCCACTAAAGCTGGAGGCGGCTTTCCAGCTCATGGTTTAGCTCCCAATCAGCCATCGGCGCTGCTTCCGACTCCTAATCCTATTCCTGGTCCAGTTCCGGAGGGGTTCATGGATGAACCGCCTCCAACACCCGATCCCGTTCCTGGTTCTGTTCCGGAGGAGTTCATGGATGAACCGCCTCCACACCCCAATCCCGTTCCTGGTTCTGCTCCGGAGGGGTTCATGGATGAATCGCCTCCACACCCCGATCCCGTTCCTGGTCCTGTTCCGGAGGGGTTCTTGGATGAACTGCCTCCACACCCCGATCCCGTTTCTGGTCCTGTTCCGGAGGGGTTCATGGATGAACCGCCTCCACATCCCGATCCTGTTCCTGGTCCTGTTCCGGAGGGGTTCTTGGATGAACCGCCTCCACACCCCGATCCCGTTTCTGGTCCTGTTCCGGAGGGGTTCATGGATGAACCGCCTCCACATCCCGATCCTGTTCCTGGTCCTGTTCTGGAGGGGTTCTTAGATGAACCGCCTCCACACCCGATCCCGTTCCTGGTCCTGTTCCGGAGGGGTTCATGGATGAACCGCCTCCACACCCCAATCCCGTTCCTGGTCCTGTTCCGGAGGGGTTCTTGGATGAACCGCCTCCACATCCCGATCCCGTTTCCGGTCCTGTTCCGGAGGGGTTCTTGGATGAACCGCCTCCACACCCGATCCTGTTCCTGGTTCTGTTCCAGAGGGGTCCCAAGCCGAGGCGCCATCACACTTTGTTCCTGTCTGTGAGGGGCTCGTGGATGGACTGCCTCCACTCCCTGCTCCTGTTCCTGGTCCTGGCATAGATTAATTGGAATGTATGTACCTGACTTTTGTGAAGTGCCTTGAGACGACATGTGTTGTGAATTGGCGCTATATAAATAAACTAAATTGAATTGAATTGAGGGCTCCGAGGACGAACTGCCTCCATCCCTGGTTCCCGTTCCGGAGGAGTTCGTGGAGGACCTTTCTCTGCTTCCTATTCCTGTCCCTGAGGGGTGCGAGGACGCACCCTCTCCGCCTGCTGTGTCTCGGTGGCTCTGCCGCAGATCTCCATGGCCTCGCCAAACGTCCAAGCGGTCTCCGCACCGCGCCTCTGAGCTCCACCATGGGTTCTCCTGGTCCCCCCGCCGGCCGTCAGATCATCGGCTCCTATGTCGCTGGCCTGCTGATCGCCTGCCCCTACGTTGCCGGCCTGCTGATCGCCTGCCCCTACGTTGCCGGCCTGCTGATCGCCTGCCCCTACGTTGCCGGCCTGCTGATCGGCTGCCCCTATGTCGCCGGCCTGCTGATCGCCTGCCCCTACGTCACCGGCCTGCTGATCGCCAGCCCATACGTCAGATGTTTGTTTTGTTTTCTGTCATACCTGCTTGTGTTTTTGTTATATTACCTGGTCTAGTCCTTTGTTTTCTTTCTCCCTGCACCCAAGCCCACTCCTGTTCTGTGTTTTCCCCTGATTGTCTTGTCACATTTGTCATTGGTTCCCCCTGCTGTTCAGTTTTGAATTTAAGCCCATTTGTTTCCGTTGTTCCCCGCTGGTTCCTTATGTTATGTGTATGTGCGATCTTGTGTGTTAGCTACCCTGTCTGTGTCCTGCCATGGATAATAAAGACTCATCTTACCTGAAAACCTCAAGCTTCAGGAGTTCTTCCCTGCATTTTGGTCCATCAGAAACCCACTTTATGACAGTTTGTTGTTTTCATAGACAGAAGGAACTGACCCCTTAATCAGATGAAATCCTTCAGCAAATTCTGCTTGATACTGGTGGAGGTTGCTGAAGGCACTCCTTGGAGGGCTTTGTGCAGACAAAGAGGAATTTCCCTACTATTGTGGGAACATTTTCATGAAAAATAAAATTTAACCAGGCACTTTGAAGAGGTTCTGATGCTGGGGGACAGTGTAATGAATTGTGTAGGATAATACACCCAACAACCGACTGAACATATTTTCTTGCCGTGAAGGCATACTTGAGCTTGGACTACAAATCATCATCAATATGGCGGATACGCAAAATTGATCAACCAGAAGTCCATGACCTTATTTAGCTGCTCCGCAGCAAATACAGTGATGTAATAGTTGAAAACATGTAACAGATGAAAGAGAAAACTGAATGGACTGAAAAAAATTACCCAAACAGAATATAAAGATATCTCTGCAACACCTGGAGAGACTTTTCTGCACTCCTACAGACTCCAAGTACACAACAAAATGTATTTAAGGGCTAAAAAGGTGAGGTGGATTTTGTATGATATGAACCCTTTAAATCCAGGACAAATGGTAAAAAAAGAACTAAGAAGCAAACCTGACCTAAAAAAGTGTGTCCTAAAATGTTAAAAATTGCCCATGCATAAGCTTTTCAATTCCTGATCTAAACTTTTACCAGTGAGAAGCTAACTAGCCACTCATGAACATGTGCACAGCTGAGTCTTACTAAGTGGTAAACACAGCTGCACTTTTGGAACTTCATTAATATGGCAGCTTCAGATACTTTAAGAAGTCATTTTAAGGACCCAATTTTAAAAATAGTATCTGATGCGAAATGAGGCTGCTAGAACAGGCAATGAATAACATTACAGCTTTTGGTTTGGTACAGACCACAGTTTTATATTTTTAAAAAGAGAGTGTAATGCTGCAGGACTAAAAAAGGCAACTCCTACACATATTTCCATGATTTCTAATAGATTTTTAGTTGCAAAGTTCCATCAACCGATGATGGTTGTTAGAGATTATACATATTGCAAAGCTTATCAAGTGAAGCTCATTCACTAACGAGTATCCATCTGTTTTGGACAACCACGTCTCTTATGTTTTTTCAGAGAATAGGTCATATCATATTTCCACTGTTGAGAGCTTAGTCATTATGTTTATTAGGTCTGGCAGTATGATGCTTGTATGTGTGAACCAGTCTTGTTTTCAGATCCAATTCATTGCTAGGCACTCTTTTTCTGTCTCTCTTTCTGTGAGATTTTTAAAAACTTTCACACCACATTTTCCTTAAATTTCTCAATTTTAATAACATGATTGTTAGAGTAACATAATGTTTTGCTGGTAATGATAAATTTACCATTAAAAATGGAGCACACATACAAGTGCCAATGCTTTTTTATCTCTGCTTAAAGCCATTAATTATTATTTGCGGCTAAACACACTACGAACCTGTTATTAAGGCAATCACACCCACTGGCAAACTTCTAACTTTGCTTATGTACAAACCCCAAACCTTTCTGCTTTGGGTGGCGAAGGAAGAAAGATGTGAGAACAGAGTAAGGACAGAATCGATAGCACAGACAGCATGGCCTATATGTATGTAAGTAGTTTAATTTTGTGGGTTGTCAGCAGTTTAGAACAGCTGAGAAGTGCTGAACCAGTTTTTAGATGAGCACAATAAAGCTAAGCTAACTTTTAGCCAGGATTCCAATTTAACTTGAAGGCAGAAATCAGGTTCTTTAGCATTTACGACAAAGAATACATTTGTTGACATGCATAGTGACGTTAACAGTTTTTAATCTCTAACAAGTCAATCAGTTTCTAAATTGCTCCCAGCTTTCCAACAACTTTTTTAATTTGTAACTATTACATCTGATGCCCATATCTAAGCACACACACACTTCTTGAGTTAGATAGTTTTAAATGAAAGCAGGTATTTGTGTGACAAAACACATTTTCTCCAACAACACCTTTGGTTTTCAAGATATTGCATCTCAACATTTTTTTAAATCATTTTTTTCTTTTTTCAAATGCAACCACTGTGGTGTAGATATATATTTTAAGCAAAAACATAACAAATGTTATCACAACTCTGTAATCAGAAAAAGGATCTTACGTGGTACAAGTCATGTGTGGCTCAGCCGTCAGAAGTGTTTATTTTTGCTTCTTTGCACCAACGTACTACCCTGCTCGCATGAGATAGCTGTTGTCTGTTACACTTGAAAAGGCATAATCTGTATTTTACAAATTTCAGAATAATACTTGTAACACAAAACATGGCTATTGACTGTTTTGGTCTTCCATATTTCCTGACTCAGTTTAAATAGCATAGATACAGTATAATGATTTCATATGACTCATTTTTATCTATGAAAAGACTGGCAGCCCCCTTTTGAATACAGAGATTTTACCCAAAACATTTATTTTATCGGGAACATGGTGATTCCATTTTTCTTCTCTAAAAAGCAAACAAACATTGAGTCTCCCTTGTAAAAACACCAAAATGTCTTTCCTGTTATGTAACTTAGCCCTCGTGGCCAAATCACATTGGTGGATGGCGTCTGTTAGCCTAAAAATCCACATGGATAAAACAATATACACACGACCGGAAAGACTAGCTTCATTCTCTCTGTAGAACAAACTAAATTTGTATGTGCCTACAGCTGAATTGCTACATGCACGAAAAGGTGAGATAATGAAGCATCTTATAATAAAAAAATTGATTAATCTCATAAATGTTCAATATTAAGGTCAGTGCTTGGTTTACATGTATGATCAAATCCTAAATGAGCTTCTTTTCTTCAACTATTTTAGAAATACTGAGAACTTTATGCCACTATTAGATTTGTAAATAACACATGATTGTCACTTTCAAAAACAAGTGCTATTGTCTCATGTTATGCACCGAGTCTCCCACATCAAGGGCTGTGGGGGTGGAGGAAAAAAGAGACAAATTTAGAACAAGGGAGGGGGAGGGGGTTTCCTCTTCCACTGGGAAAAAAACAGACCAGGGAAGTATGATGGCATTGGATTTACCATATTACAGCTGAACGTATCCCTTAGATGCAAATTATCTGGGTCATGCACAACAACAAAGAACTGACTCTAGAATGACATTACTTACCATTTGGGAGCTTGTGATGATTTTCCATCAACCATTCAAACAGGTTGGTAAAGTTGCAGTTGCACACCCAAGGGTTGCCCTCTAGTCTCACCACCCGCAAGGAGGGCAACTGACTCAGGGCCCCCACCTTTAGGGTAGATAGTGCATTACGTTCCAGTTCAAGTTCTCGCAGTGAGGTGAGGCCCAGGAAGGCGTCCTCACTCACCATGCTCAAATATGGGTTGTTTCCCAGTCTCAGTTTGATTAAGCTCCGGGATTCCCCAAAAGTCCCCTTAGGGATTTCAGTCAGATTGTTGCTACCTAGGTCAAGGAAGACCAACCTGGAAGAGGTGCTTAGGGTCCCAGGTTCTATGTAAGAGAGGGAGTTGTTCCGGAGGTCTAAGTAGACCAAGTCACTGTACAGAACCAGAAAATCTGAGGGGATGCGGGGTATCCAGTTGTCAGCCAGCAAAAGCCTCCGGACATCCAAAGGGATCTCTTCAGGAAGACGGGTTAACCCCCGGCCACTACAGTCCACAGTGTGAGGATCTGGGCACAGGCAGGTTGCTGGGCAGTTTTCGCTACAGGTCCAAAAGACAGAGGACAGTAAGATGAGGATAGGTTGAAGCCAGTAGACCCATGGCAACATGGTCGAGAGGGTCAAATGAATTAGGGGAGAGGAGGTTTAGGTTAAGGACAAATGGGAGAAAATGGATGGGGCTTGAGAACAAAAAGGTGGGGGTCACAGGGCAGATGACTGGTAGAAGGGAAGGGGAGAGATGAGTGAAGAGGGTGAAAGGGATCAATCCTCTTGAATGAGCATCCTGATGTTATGGAGAGAGATACCTGACAGAGCTTTGGAATTGTGTGATGGCAAAACAGCAGAGGAAAACTGTTTTCTAGGAAATCACGTAACCAGCTGCTAAAATAGAATAGAAGTCGGTCTGTTTTAATTGTGCAACAAGAGCCTGACAGTAACCACTGAGAATAACTGACGATAACACAGAGGGGAGCGTAGCGCAGAAGAGGGAAATTAACACGAGCAAGCTGGGAGAGAAGAGAAGTAAGGGAACCAAACAAGGGAGAGGGGGGTTGAAGAGAAAGCTGTGTCTGCCACACTATCCCACAGTTCCTCTGGCAGCAGTGATAGACAAAGACAATGAGTGCTGTGACAAAAAAGGATATATGAAACAGTAATTCAAGCATGACAAGCAAAGAGTTGCATTGCTGCATTCGTCCATTAGTCCAAAGTCTTTGTGCAGAAAAGCCCAACGGTGTTAAAAAAACAGAGCTCACGGAGCATCGCACAAATGTGTGGTGATGTTGCCCCCGCTCGCCCTCAATTCTCTCTCTCTATCTCCCAGTGCCCTGCAACATGCTGTAAAAACAAAGCCAGACTCAGTGCTTTTTTGTCCAGCACCATTTGTAAGCTGTTTGAGAGACAATCCAAATGTCCAGGCAGGAGCCTTGTGGATGTATGATGAATTACTAAGCAGCACACAGCCATGCCAATCCAATGTCTGCCTCTGAATCTACCACGGTTTATCTCATGCCCTCTCCCCTCTCCTTTTTCCAGGGGGGCGTGTCTGATTCATCAAGTCACTGTCAACATGTGATGTCACTTCCTATAGTGGGAAAATCTAAATAAAAGACAAGATAAATAGTGTTTGATTCTAAAATGTATTTTAGCTGTGTCTTTAAACATATTTACAAATACAGTGCAAAATATATTTAAGAATGTACATTCTTTCCTAATTGCATGTTCTTCATGGATTATTAATACGTTATGTAATCCTATCAAAATATCACAATTGCTTTACCAGTCTACTTTTCTAAATAAAAAAAACATCTAAATTAGGGTGTCCTAATATCAAAATAAGTGTTTTATAAATCAAAACTCTGTGGAAGAGAGATGAATTAAGAAGTGCGTTAACTTTCCTAACTTTCTCCAGCAGGGCTGTTGCAACTAAATAGTGAGCAAGACATTGAAAGATGAGTTGCATTACATTTTCTGTAAAAAAAGTTATAGCATGAACAGTAGTTTTGGGTTTCAAGGAGACAACATTGCAGCCCTTGCTTTCTTGCTTCATTATATTTCAAAAATAACTTTGAAAATTTTTCTTTAGAGCTGAAAAGGGAATGAATCAACGGAGTCTATTTAAAAATAACTTCTAAAACATGAGAAATGTGCACTTATTTGGAGGGTCCCTGTCACTGTAGAGCTTTGAAACAGAAGTTTAGACTGATTAATTTGTTTTTCTTTAAACACATTTCAACTTCAATTCTTTCATTAAGCGTTCAATTGAGATTGCATTGCTGTTACCCACAGGCAAGAAATTAGTTTTTTTTGTAATAGAATTTTTTTCTTAAAGAATGTTATGCTGATCTCTTTAGAAAGACCTATGATGAACATAATTATTCAATATGATTGACTTTTTTCAGTTTCTGTATTGCTTTCCTCATCTGACTGCTTATATGAAGAAATTGACTGTCCTATTCTTCTTAGTGATTGCAAGGACCTTGTTTTTGGTTTAATACAAGTTATTTTTCAGTTTTTTATGGCTTGAGTTAATCCTTCATTTTTGGTGTTTAGCTTTGTTCTCTTAGTTAGGCCTGAGCAGCAAAGCACTGCAAAGGCCTATTGTAATCGCTATGTTTTTATTATTCTCCTGGAAAATGAATTGGCTTTTTGGAGGCCTAAACATATTCAAAAACTCACCAAACTTCACTGAAAATTGTCCCCCTAGGGAAATCTAAGGTTTTTAATAGAATTGAAAATGGGTGTGGCCAAACGGCGCCCCCTAAAGTGAGATAGGCCAATTGGTAAGTCCTAGAAATTTGAAATTTGGTACATAGGTAGATCCCCCCAATTCATGAATAAAGGTTTCTTGGGGGGTATGCCCTAAAACCAACAGGAAGTCAGCCATTATGAGTCAAATGGTCATTTTTGGCCGTTTTTCACATACATGATGAACTTTAAGTAACTTCTCCTTGGGATTTTGAGCTATTGGCCTTTTATTTGGTCAATATGTGAGTTTTTTAAAATGCTGAAGGGGCGGGGCCAGGCCTCAAAGTTATCCTTCTCACCGCAAATTTCGAACAGCTATAACTTTCAAATAAATAGGCTGAATTGAACCAGGTATGATTGATCCCTCTCAGGTGTCCAACAATCCTATGTGGTCAAATGATTACATCATCAAAGCCACACCACCTGAGAACAGGAAGTCACTTTTTTCACTTGGAAAGGTCCCTCTGTGACCCTCTTGATCCAATCAACATGAACGTATGACAGGAAAAATTACAAGTTGGTCTAACTTCGTTTGGAACATTGATAGTTTATGCTGGAGGGTGTGCCCTTGGCATCGTGGCGAAGTCCGATGTCACTCCATGGCCATACATTTACTTCCAATTTGCAAATTTGTTATCTAATCTGCACCAAATTCAATAAGATTGATCCTAGTCCAGTCCTCAAAAGAGATCTGATGACATATTTGGTAGGTGCAGCCTAATTTTTCCACAGCACCCCCTAGAATATTTTTTAAAAATCAACCCCAAGCCATGCTTTGGCCGAGGATTGTGAAATTTGGTACACACATGTAACTTCTCAGGACCTACAAAGAATTATCTTGGAGCATTGGTCCAAAACCCACAGGAAGTGATTTTGACCCCATTTTTGCCGTTTCTAGCCTGCATATCTGAGTAAACTCCTCCTACAGCTTTTGACTTAGAGACTTCAAAATCTCTCAGTATACTCTCAAGGTACTGGGGATCAAAAGTCATCAAAAGCTTTTTGCTACATCAAATTATGTGCACGTGGCCAAGCCTCAAAATCTGACTTCTCGCCATCAAACAAGAAACTGTTATAGTTCCTACAAGGAAAGTCACAGAGACATTAAACTTTTTGGGATTGATCCATATGAGGCCCTGAACAATATTCAATTTTCAAATGCTGACATCATCAAAGCCCCGCCCCTGAGAACAGGAATTGTCATGTTGACCTTTGAATGGTCAATATTTGATGTCCTTCACCTAATCAATGTGAAACTGCCCCAAGCGACAGATAACATGATGGTCTAACTGTTATGTGTGGCCATGGTGGTGTGTCAAAGTCTGATGTCACGCTATGTCCTTACGTTTGGCTCTAAAGTACACATGCATGGTCCGATTTACTCCAAACTGAATATGGCTGATCTTTGTTATCCCCCAAACAACTCTTACATAGAGTAGGTGATGCCAGCCTCCTGCAGTTGCTACACAGGCTGTGTGGCGCTGAGCTGGGAGGGCTGACCAATATTGCTTGCAGCTTTAATTTTGATTTGTGCTTACTTGTAGTTCAATTATTCCATCTCTCTGTGTTGTCTTGTTTTGCTTTCATACTTTTGTGTCATTAGTCAATTTTCCCCTACTTCTTAGTTTGCCTTCCATCACATATTACATTAATTCCAGAAATTAACTCACGTTCCATTCCAGTCATCACTTCGCAACATTTTGTTTTCTGTCATTCCTTACTGGATTGAATGCCACACTCCCATAGTTTTAGTTGAATTCTGAGGTTGTTCCACTGAGTTTCAGATTGTTGTTTTTTTTTTTTTATTATTATTCTGCTACTACTCCAGCTGCCTCCCTACATTTGGGTCCTTGCAAAAAATCAAACATGACTGTCAATTTGTGTCCCCAAAAACCTCTGATTGTTCACAATCATACCATTTCGATAATCATCGTAATGCTAAACTAATGTTTTAAAGGGATTCTGTGTTTGCAAAAAACAAAAGCTTGAGACATTTAGGTGTTTGCCTTTTACTTTTTTGTTTTCCATTTATGAGATTGTGTGGTCCTTTTTGTAGTCCTGCTGGTTATTGTTACAACCTCATAGCACACAGACATTTAGTATAAATATATAAACATTAGATGAAATATAAAAGTATGTACATATATGCATGTACATACTTTTTGTTTCAGGACCAGTTGGAAGGCCAATTTTTCTATTGCATTTGTTCTAGCTTCCAATAATTTTTTTGTTCACCAAAATTCTGTATTTACCTGCCTTGAAGATGGTTCTTATTCTTTTCTAATCCATTTGCCTACATATCCTGGGGTGCAGACGCTACTGGTAAGACATGAATTCACTTCTGAATCACTTAATATACAAAATATTTGGCATCCAGCTTGTGCTGCTTTCATATTCATCTGTTCGTGTCATTTTGCCACTGTAGATTGCACTAAGTGACTAATGCTTGAACCTGTATTAGTCATTCACTTGTAGTAGTCCTTTTTTATTCATTGTTGTAATATTACATTACAACTGCAAGGACACAACCACAGAACAGGCTTTCCTCAGGAAAAATGATTGGCACATATAAAGCCAAGTAACAGATTTTCAGTATCCTGTTGCTGTCTGCTAATTAGTTCTTCCTTCGTTGATCCAGATTTTTGAATCTCTGGACTTCAGATTTTTACTGAATCTGGTAACTGAGTGGACTTAGTCAAAAGTTGTTCCTAATGAGTTGTTTTTATTTTAATTGAACCTTTGATTAAAGTCACTTAAAGACACATAAAATGGAGTTAATCTCACCCAGGTTTAGACCTGCTCGGCTGCCGATACTTAAGAATATATTTGGTATTCTGATGCAGAAAGCCATGATGCAGATCTCTTCTGCTCAAAAGAGAACATCAAAGTCTAGAGATTTGTCATCTTTGAAACTCTAGCATGACAGTAGAGCACGTATTAGTCTTTAGGTTGTGTGGGTTTTTTTGTCACAAATTTTAGATGTTATACTATGACAAATTCCTCTACAATTAAACATCTTTCTTTGTCACTCTAGAAATACCATACATTAGCCACACATAATCCGGCTTTTACAGTTTATTAGTTGTCAAGAAAATGGAATGTACTCACATAAACAAATGAATAGAATAATCAGTGGGACCAAATAAACAATATAGTCAACTACAGTAAAGTGTTCTGACTAACTATTTAATTCAGCTAAAGAAACACATGAACAAAGACACTTCAATTCTACTGTACAGACTAATACTGTTTGTTTGGTAAAACTAGGGAATTGTATGTTTACAATATTAAGATATAGCGTTAGTAGTCTCTTCAATCAACTAATCAGGTGATGGGCCTAGGGTAACTTAACCGGGTAATTAAACTTTTTCTCAAAACCATGTTCTTTGGACTGAGAAAGACCAATACTGGTCAACAATCTATTACTCTAGAAAACAGGCTCTAGTCCTCGAGGGCAGGTATCCTGCAACTTTTAGATGCATTTCTGATTCAACACATTGGAATCAACTGATTCTGTAATTAGGAGGACTCTGTAGAACTTCATTGCATGCTGAGAAGGCAGTTTAGTCCTGGGATTCAGGGGTGTTGGAGCATAAAACACACTGAAAAGTTGCAGGACACCGGCCCTCAATGACTGAACTTTGATACTCCTCCTCTAACCTATAAAGCTATCTCACAGCTAAGGCTGTTTTCACATAACTGCTCGTACTCGTTCTCTTACTCACTGTCTTGTGCTTGTCCAGGACCGCATCTTGGGGGCAGCAGTCTAAGCAGAGACTCTCAGACTTCCCTCTCCCTAGACACCACCTCCAGCTCCTCTGGGGGAAGTCTGAGGCGTTCACAGGCGAGCCAAGAGACATAGTCCCTTCAGGGTATTCTGGGCCATTGTTGGAATAATTGTATATAAATTTATCTTACATTTTCTCTTCCTATTACCTTTGCTATTTGACCTTCATAACCTTTCATGTTGTATGTGTAAGCAGACATGTGATGAGTTGTTTTTCAGGCAAAGGGGAAAGGTGGAATAGGGATGATGCAGTCACAGTTGGGGACTCATCACAAGGATAACAGCTGATCGTGCAGAGGAAGGGTCGCACATATCTTAAGATTATGGAGACAATGCAAGTGTGTTTGTACAAGTAAATGGTGTGCATGACCTATGACACGTTGCTGCTGTTTGAGTTTCCCCCACTCTTTAGAGCAGCAACGTTCATGTAACTAGGGACCACCCTAAAGATAATAAAAGAGAGGGTTTGGCGAGATGTGTTTCAGAGCGGTAGATTTGTTACTGAAGCATATCTCTGTACGTTCTCCTCATAGCGAGTAAGAAACTAATTATCTTGTCTTTCTCTTCTTTTTGTTATGTTATAGGTATTTTAGGTCGTTTAAACCTGACAGCCACCTCCTCCCATCGGAACGTGCCTGTAACACCTCTGCTCCGAGTTCCTCTAAGATGGCACAGCTCCTCATCCTATCTCTAAGGGAGTGCCCAGCCAACCTGCAGAGGAAGCTCATTTTAGCCGCTTGTATCTGGGATCTCATTCTTTCTGTCATGACCCAAAGTTCATGCCCATAGATGAGGGTAGGAACATAGACTGACCAGTAAATTGAGAGCTTCATTTCGGCTCTCTTCACCACAACAGTCCGGCGCACCTTCTGTATTACTGCAGCGGCCCGACTAATCCCTCTGACAATCTTCCAGTCCATTCTCCCCTCACTCATAAACCAGACCCCGAGATACTTGAAGTCCTCCACTTGAGGCAGGGACTCCCCTCCAACCCGGAGAGGGCAAGCTCCCCATTTCTAGTTGAGAACCATGACCTCGGACTTGGAGGAGCTGATCCTCATCCCCACCGTTTAGCGTTTGGCTGTAAACCGCCCCAGTGCATGCTGTAGGTCTTGGCTACAGGGGGCCAGCAGGACCACGTCATCTTCAAAAAGAGGCTGCGCCTAGGAATCCTGTCCATGAAAGTTATAAACAGGACTGGTGACAGAGGGCAGCCCTGCCCAAGTCCAACATGCACTGGGAACAGGTCCAACTTAATGCAATGCAAACCAAATTCATGGTCCGCTTGTACAGCTACCGGATGGTTCCTAATAAAGGACCCCCGACTCTGACTCCTGGAGCATCCCCACCAGGACACCGCAAGGGACACGGCCAAATGCCTTTCCTCAGGTCCACAAAACATACGTGGACCATTTGTGCAAACTCCCATGAACCCTTCAGCACCCTGTAGAGGGTGTAGATCTTGTCCAGTGTTCCACAGCCTGGACAAGAACTATACTGCTCCTCTTGAAGCCATGGTTCGACTATCGGCCAGACTCTCCTCTCCATTACCCTGGCGTAGGCCTTTCCAGAGAGGCAGAGGAGTGTGATCCCCCCTCTAGTTGGAACACACCCTGATGGGGGACCACCACGCTGGTCTGCCAGTCCAGAGGCTCTGTCCCCAACCGCCATGGGAAGTTGAAGAGGAGTGTCAGCCACAGTAGCCCCACAACATCCAGAGACCTGAGGTACTCAGGGCATGTCTCATCCACCCCCAAAGCTTGACACCACAGAGCTTTTTGACCACTTTGGTGACTTCAATCAGGGTGATGAAAGAGTCCCTAGTCTGAGTCCCTAGTCTCTGCTTCCACCAGGGAAGGCGTAACTGTAGAAATGAGGAGATCCTTGAAGTACTCCATCCACCACTCGATATTGTCTCCCAATGTCAGCAGCTCTCCACCCCCACTGTAAACAAGTTGGCAAAAACTGCTTCACTCTCCTAAGGTGCAGATGGTTGTTTTTCCAACTCACCACAGGGTGGTGATCTGTGGACAGCTCAGTCCCTCTCTTAACCCAAGGGTCAAAGACATGTGGCTAAAGGCCCAAATACACGACTACAAAGTCAATCATCAACTTACAGCCTAGGGTGTCCTAGTGTCAAGGGCACTGATGGATGCCCTTATGCTTGAACATGGTGTTCATTATGGATAATCCATGACTGGGACAGAATACCAATAATAAAACATCACTCCGCTTCAGATCGGAAGGGCTTCTTCCAGTCACAGCCCTCCAGGTGTCCCTGTCATTTCCCACAATGGTGTTGAAGTACCCCAGCAGAGTCCCCGCGAGGGGCACTGTCCAGCACTCCCGACAGGGACGCCAAGAAGGCAGGGTATAGATGGCCAGTCCTTCATGATTCCCTAATGGTTTCCCCAGTGGGCTCACCATTTGAATTTACTGAAAGTTAATTACTGTTATAATGTAGCAGTTTTGTTGCAATTTGTACTTTCAGCATACATGATTAGACATAAAATGATCTGTAGTTTGCACAGTCACAGGTATTTGTTATAGTGTTTTTTGTTTTTTTCCCTTTGGCACTATATTCCATTAATTCTACAGGAAGTCACATGTGAACAGATTTCTGAAGATATTGTTGTGTAATGCCTGAATTTCTAACAGGCAATGACTAAATTTGGCAATGATAATTACAATTTGTTTGTCTTATACATTTTTTAAAAGTAGTTCACTAAAAGTAGTGTTTTTGTTTAAAAGCAATACTTTTTTATATACATTTTTAAGATATTTTCAAGTAATGTTGAGTTATGGTGACTAAAATATAAAAATAAACTTCAAGTCAGCACTGGATGTTCCCATCGCAGATATCCAAATCTGATGAGTTACTGTGACAAAAATCCACTTACTGTATCAACATTTTTGTAGGTCATGTTTTACAAGGAGACCCACCACAATTGCTAAAATCTCCCCATATTCTGTTTGTCATTGAAACCTTAAAGGTAACCAATTGTGTCCACATGAGGAATGGGCAGTGAATTTTTTATTTTTTGTTTTTTTTTAACAGATGCTTGCACAAATTGATTTTTCAGTCTGTATATTCAACTATTGGTGTTCAAAGCAGAAAACAAGTAACACGCAAGAGGAGTTAGACCGTGCTTGGAGGTGACATGACCTTGTCAGCGGTGAAACAGTGTCAGTCTTGATTTACCTTTCTTCTGCGTGTACTCAGGTTTTCTAGTGAGTTACCCTTATGAAGAATAACTTACAGTACAGCTTTATTGGATTTAAAGTACTACAAGGAATACATAAAAATGCTAATGATAAATAATAGTTTCAAGTTGTTTTTTCTTGTTCATTGAATGATGACAATATGTTTGAAAATGTGCAACAAACAAAGCTATTTTTATCAATGCAGACTGACTGCTGCAGGTTGTACCAAACCTGCATATTATTTTCCCTTTTTAGCTTTACCTATTTAGGGAAGTGTCAGTGAAAGTTCAGCTTCTATTTATAGAAATACCAGGAGTGTGCTTACTTTCACACACTATCCACACCTGCAAACAGGCCTTCTACAGCTACAGTTTGATCTGTTGCACAATGAGCATTTCTGTTGAAGCAGTCGCTGTTTGTTGTTAAAATGAACTAATTGACTGACTACAGCTGCATTTGAAGTCAAATTAATCTGATATAGATGATATAGATTAAAATCAGATTGTCTTGTGTGAGGGGTTGTTAATGAAAGAAAGAGCACTGTGGTGGCAGGATAAACCACATGGGAGGATTAGTTTAGGTTTCCTAGAAAACTAATCTTCACAGGATGCTGATAAAGGTTCATTGCAATTGCATAACCAATGCAGTCTCATGGCTAAACATGTTTGCCAGCATGAAAATAAATTTCTCAGTTTACATTTTAAACATAGAATATATACTTTACTCATTTATACATTTATATGTGTGTTAGGGTTTGAGAAACTTTGTCTTTGTTGCTTGCTGCCTACTCTGTTTCTACACTAGATGGCGCTAAGGGCACGGTTGTGAGTGGTGACAGGTGTGCCCTATTACCTCATTAAGGAGAGGGGCATGAAGAGAGGTCGTTGCCAGTACTTTGGTGCTTCTGTGTTGGCCTATGTGATAAACCCGAGCCTCCTGACCTAGTGATAATTCTTATTTTTCCTGAAGAACTAGTACTTACCTTTGTTGTGCTCCCTCCTAGATCCCTGCCTGACTCTGGATTCCATTTGCAGCTGTTCCTGGCCACAGACACATCCACGACTCCTATGCTGAAATCCCTCGGACAAGATTCCAGCAGGCAGAACCAGGCCCCCAAAAAGGTCTATGTCCCCACCTCAGTCCGTCTTCGCCTAATCCATTGGTTCCATTCGGCCAAATTCTCAGCACATCCTGGTTCTAGTCGAACTACGGCCGTCATTGATAGGCGCTTTTGGTGACCCTCTATGCACAAGGACATTAGGGAGTATGTGCAGGCTTGCCCCATCTGTGCATGCAATAAGACCCCTCATACACCACCTGCTGGACTGTTACAACCCCTCAGTGTACCCAAACAACCCTGGTCCCATATAGCACTTGATTTTATCACTGGGCTTCCCCCCTCTCAAGGTATGACAACCATCTTCACCATTATAGACCATTTCTCTAAAGCTTGCCACCTTGTTTCCCTTAGGAGATTACCCTCAGCCTTCCAAATTGCCCAGCTGTTGGTCAAACACGTGTTTCGTCTGCATGGCATCCCCGCAGACATAGTGTCAGACCGAGGCCCCCAGTTTTGTGTCTCAGTTATGGAAACAGTTTTGTTCAGCTCTTGGTGCAAAAGTCTACTTAACCTCTGGGTATTATCCTCAGTCTAATGGACAAGCAGAAAGGATGAATCAAGAGTTAGGATCCACGCTCAGATGTCTCACATCCTCAAACTCTACCGACTGGAATAAGTACCTCCCGTGGGTGGAGTATGCACACAGCACACACATCTTAACAGCTACTGGGCTTTCGTCTTTCGAAGCTTCATTAGCTTACCAGCCCCCACTTTTCCCAGCTGAGGAGAAAGGCATTTCAGTAACCTCTGTCCATCATCATATCCGTCGCTGTAGACACATATGGTCCATTACCATCAGGGCACTCCAACGCACCGCTGAACAAAATAAACAATTTGCAGATAGGAAACGAAAACCTGCTCTCCGGTATCCTCCTGGTCAAAGGATCTGGGTCTCCTCATGTGACATTCCCCTAAAATCCTTGTCTAAGAAACTCACACTGTGCTACATAGGTCCATATGAAATCGAGTCGCTGATCAGCCCCACCACAGTACGTCTCCGCTTCCCTGCCAGTCTCTGTATCCACTCTGCATTCCACGTCTCTCAAATCAAACCCGTCCTCACCAGTTCATTGTGCCCTCTGGCCGAACCCCCTCCACCCGCCCATAACCTATGTGGTCCAATGGATCGTGGACTCCCATCGACGAAGTCGTGGTTGGCAGTACCTCGTGGACTGGTAGGACTATGGTCCCAAGGTCCCAAGGACCGTTTTTCGAAGCTTCATTAGCTTACCAGCCCCCACTTTTCCCAGCCGAGGAGAAAGGCATTTCAGTAACCTCTGTCCATCATCATATCCGTTGCTGTAGGCACATTTGGTCCAATACCATCAGGGCACTCCAACGCACCACTGAACAAAATAAATGATTTGCAGATAGGAGACAAAAACCTGCTCCCCGGTATCCTCCTGGTCAAAGGATCTGGCTCTCCTCATGTGACATTCCCCTAAAATCCTTGTCAAAGAAACTCACACTGCACTACATAGGTCCATATGAAATCTAGTCGCTGATCAGCCCCACCACAGTACGTCTCCACTTCCCTGCAAGTGTCCGTATCCACCCTGCATTCCACGTCTCTCAAATGAAACCCGTCCTCACCAGTTCATGGTGCCCTCTGGCCGAAAGCCCTCCACCCACCATAACCTATGTGGTCCGATGGATCGTGGACTCCCGTCAACAAAGTCGTGGATGGCAGTACCTCGTGGACTGGTAGGGCTACGATCCCATGGACCGTTCTTGGGTGCCCCGTTCTTTTATTTGTGATCTGTCCCTCATTGCTGACTACCGTGCTTCTCTCCCTTCCACTTCTTCTGGGTCGCCAGGCGGCGGCCGTTGAGGGGGGGTGATGTTAGTGTTTGAGAAACTTTGTCTTTGTTGCTTGCTGCTTACTCTGCTTCTACTCTAGATGGCACTAAGAACACAGTTGTGAGTGGTGACAGGTGGGCCCTGTTACCACATTAAGGAAAGGAGCATAAAGAGAGGTCGCTGCCAGTACTTTGGTGCTTGTGTGTTAGCCTATGTGATAAACCCGTGCATCCTGACCTGGTCATAATTCTTATTTTTCCTGAAGAACTAGTACTTACCTTTGTTGTGCTCCCTCCTAGATCCCTGCCATACTCTGGATTCCATTTCCAGCTGTTCCTGGCCACAGACACATCCACGACTCCTATGCTGAGATCCCCCGGACAAGAAGCCAGCTGGCAGCTCCATTGCTTCTCTCTCGTTCCTGGATCTAGACTCCAAGCGGACCCTGCTCACCCTCACCGTGCCACAATCTGGAAAAAACCCAAGGACAACTAAGAACTTGGTTCCTCTGGAACGCAGCACACACAGAGACCTCTGAATCTCACACTGACCTCAAGGCCGAACTTACTTGGATCAGTAGACAAGGATCACCACTCTCACTCCCTACATCTCTCCCCCCTGGCGATTCTTGTACAATCCACCTTCCTGCCACAGCCAGTTCAGGATTCCAGTCCTTTCCACTTCACCCTGCTGTAATAAAATCCATTAAACTTATTCTGAGACTCTCTGAGTGAGTTCCTGCTTGTGGGTCAAAGCCGTGTCCAAAACAATGACAATGTGGCCTTGAATCTCTCACATGTCAACTGAATTGTCCTTAACTGAGCTTCCAGGATTGCTTATGGATTGTTTTTTGTTTTTTTTCACTTATAAACTCAAACTGCTAAAGCTTTAGGAAGACTGGAAGATATGCCAAATATAAGAAAAACAGCCCAGTGGGTAATTTTTTTGAGTGCATGTCAAACCCATTATAAGTCAACAGTATGGGTCTCAGTGTGAGTGCAATCAGTAGGAGGGCCTTCCCCATGAATCAGCCAGTGTGAG
Source organism: Girardinichthys multiradiatus (assembly GCF_021462225.1). NCBI lineage: Eukaryota > Metazoa > Chordata > Actinopteri > Cyprinodontiformes > Goodeidae > Girardinichthys > Girardinichthys multiradiatus. Next base: position 11,352,281 of record NC_061812.1, on the reverse strand, counting down.
AGCAGAAAAGCTTAGCTCTTTCCTACTGCAATTAAAGAACAGGCCATCAATAAATGATGAATGTCAAACACAGCATGATGTTTGGCCTGGTAAGAAGCCTAGTATCCAACAGTATGTAGATTAATGGTCACAGCAGGGCAGGAAACAACTGGTGGCGTGGTGGAAACAGAGATAGGAGACAGGAGGAAGTTGAGAAGACCCTGTTGCAAATGTCACTATGTTCCTTTCAACACCTCTCACCATGTGGCAGTGGGCATTCAAGATGGAGCAGCAGCTGTTATTTCCTAAGCCATTCACTCACCTTTGGGATTCTTTGCACCTTCCCTTTTGCCATGATAGGAAGTGGGAACCAGAATTATGTTTCAATCGCCCAAGGACAGAGTGGCAGAAATGGCTCAGGGCAATTAGTAATCATCATTGCAGCATCCGTAGGTAATTCAATATGGTGCAACTAGGTACAACATCCACATCCCAAAAATGTTACAGGAAAGAGCAGCTTAGCACCTTGATCCCGGGTATTTCATGTCCTTAAATGAGTCCCCAGAACTCCCACATAGCTGTTTACTTATAGTGGTGCCCAAATGAGCAAATCTGAGATCACTATTACACAGCATACTGGCTGTTTTTTTTTTTATCTATGTGAGAATGACTCCTTTATTTGCAAATATTTTGCCAGGGGTGGGAGAGATGAGTCAGACTTATTATTGTTTTAGAACCTCTCTGCGTGTACTAAAAGCCCACAGTCACTGACACTATGCAGAGACATTTGCAGTCCAGTCGAGATATAAAAAAAGTGTGTTTTCTTAGATCTCACAGTGACCGTGCAAAACATTGCTGACATGCAGCCTTTAATATCTGTTTTCCTGAGAAATGTTGGGTGTTTTATACTTGCTGCTTCTCGTTCCATTTTTAAATCTAATTGTTATTCTGTTTAATGTATATTGGCTAAAGTATTTCTGAGGGAAAAGATAAGATCAATATCTGGATAATAATTTCTAGTAAATCCAAACTTCTTTACTTTTCAACATGAAAAGAAATGTGTACTACACTATGTATTCTAACATATGTTATCACACATGGCGGATACAATCATGGTAAAAAGAAAGTATGCTCTTATCAATTTCATGATTTCAAAATCTAATTACTCCATAAATAAAGATTACTTTAATCTGACATCATGTGTACAGAAACACACATCACAGATTGTAGAATTTCATTATTTATGAAACAAAGACAAACTTAATTAAAATTAAAAAAAGGTTTAAAATTAAAAGGTTTGTGAAAAACAATATCCATACTGTTGGTCTTTAGATTCTATCTATCTATCTATCTATCTATCTATCTATCTATCTATCTATCTATCTATCTATCTATCTATCTATCTATCTATCTATCTATCTATCTATCTATCTATCTATCTATCTATCTATCTATCTATCTATCTATCTATCTATCTATCTATCTATCTATCTATCTATCTATCTATCTATCTATCTATCTATCTATCTATCTATCTATCTATCTATCTATCTATCTATCTATCTATCTATCTATCTATCTATCTATCTAGTCTCATTCAATAAATCCAAGATTAAAGATTAAAAGTAACTTTCTAAAATAACAACCTTTAAGCAGATATTAAATATACTTTTCATTAAGCCCCTATTTCTGCATTTATTGCTCTCATGAAATATTTTAATCTTGAATGTCTTGTTTTCATTAGATAAAAGTGGAAAGTCATCATAATTAACAGAAAAACAGGCTTTAAAACATCAGTTTGTGTGTAAACAGTCTATATAATTTGTTTCACTTAGAGTTACTGAAATAAATGAACTTTTCATATATATATATATATATATATATATATATATATATATATATATATATATATATATATATATATATATCAGCACTGCAATGACATGGTTTAGATATATACAAAATATCACCATATTACCAAAGATCGGCAAATGAGAAACTTAATAAATACTGTTCTCAATTTAATCTGAGTACGCTAGAGCAAATTGGCACAGACATAACCCCCAAAACTTGCAGGTGTAATTGGAGTAAATGGTGGTCCCACACCAGCCCAATTTCACCGCAACTGGGATTTGTCTCAGTTGGGCTAAAGTTAAGCTTGCATGCCAAAGAAATTGTCTCTTTTTTCCACTTTACTAGCAGTAATTTCCCTTTGTATAACCCATGGAACCTAAATAAAAATGTTGAATTTTATTTTTCTATTCTTGTACATTTTAATTGTTTTGTACTTAAATGACTTTCATGATGTTTACTTTTATATATACACCTTTTGTTTATTCTGTTTTGTGTACTGTACACCGGTGTGCCTCTTGGCCAGGTCTTCCTTGAAAATACATTTTATCTCAAGGGACTTCCTGTAGTAAAAAAAAGTTTATGTTGTTCCTACATGCCCTTGACTGTATAATGTATTTAATCAATTTCTGAAAATGTTTTTTTAAAATATAATGAAGAATTTTACACTGCAGCTTTTTTGCTAGATTGTGTTGGTATTGCAGGAGAAAACTCGCCTGATAGTTTTGTGCAAGTACACAGAAACATTTGTTGGGTGCAATCAACTAAAACATGAAGCAATGAAAGATAGAAAGGAAGTAAACATGGGCTTTTTTTAACAGATTTTGAAGATATGATATAAATGATAAATTGAGATAAAGCAGGTAAGAAAGCAAGGAAACAAAACAAAAAGAGGCAGCATAGAGGAAGCACAAAAGAGTAAATTAAGAAAAACTTTAACTAGAAATTAACAATACAATTGTGTTCAAAACTGTAGCTTCATGCACTGAGAAATAAACCCACTGAATCATAAAATTGTCACAGTTTTTTTTCCATTTATACTGTTTTTCACTTGACTGAGATTGCGCATGTTAAACCACAACAGTTGCCAACTGCCAGGGCGAAAGAGGTAGTTGGTTGATCTCACAGAAGGTTTAAATTTCCTTCTAGCATCCTAAAAGTTTCTCCATCAGCTGTGCTATTTAGGGAAGTGTTTATGTCTCCATTGGGTTTTAGCTGTACCCGGATTTGTAGAGTGTAACCCTGTCACCTCTAGATTTAGCCTTGGTGTGTATCATTTCAGCCTGTCAGCCAGCCTGGTATCATTCCAAGAGTATCATCTTCTGTAGTTTGTTTAAAACCACATGGATCTGTGAGCTTCTGAAACACCTGACACACTGGCCATGGCTGCATTCAAAGATGACGTCAAGTGTTTACCTACAACCAAGAAACACGACCTACACTGAGCTAAATGCGAACCTGGAAGCTGAGGCATTCACACATCCTAAAATGCAAAGTTTTTATCCCTATTGCTAAAGAACTAACAAAGGAGTGATTAGGAGTATTTAATCTTGCTAATGACAATATAAGGAAGAACCTAATAATTAAATAAAGTTTTCCCATAAATGGCCACAGACGTGTGTCTCCCATAACTTATGTATTCAGCAGGGCAATAAGGTGATGATATTGCTCTTCAGATTTTTTTTTTTATTGATTTCATGTGGAACACCAAATCAATATTTCAACTTTCAATAAAGTTCTAAATAATCAAACTTAATCTTATATTAAATGGTTTATTGTTTCCTTCCCAATTGTGCACTTTGATCTCAAATGGGGATACTTATAATCTTGTGAGGATGTGAGCAGGAGTTACCAGGGTCCTCTCTTGTGTCTAGACTAGTCCTAAAGACAAGTCTTAAAATTTTCTAGTCTAACTGGAGACATATGTCACCAGTTAGACTGTACTTGGCTTCAGCTTATCCTGTCATAATCTTTGGTTTGGTGTTCAGCTTTATTTTGGTTTTTCATCAGTATTTATTTTCTGCTCCCTTGTTTCCTGTGTGTTCACCAGCCTGTTTTCCTCTTTCCTCAGTTCAACTTCAGTTCCTGGCCTTCCACCACAGCTGCACCCTGTTTCTAATCAACCACCTGCTCCTTTTTCAGCAATCAACTCTCCAGCTTAAACATGTCTGAGATGCTAAAAAAGTCTTTGTGGATAGCATAGTTAGCTTAGGCCTCATGGCTGCTTCACTGATTAATGATATTCTTGCCTTGTCGGTCAGTTTAGGTAGACTTACATGCCTTAGTAGGTTTGCAGTTGCGTCAAACACTTTCCATGTTTAGATGATGGAATGAACAGTAGTCTTTGTGAAACTCAAGGCTCGGGATATTATTCTGCATACTAATTCCGCTTTAAACTTTTACACAATTTTATCCTCAACCTACTCTACTGTAATAACCTATGAGACTTACACAGAACACATGTATGTATAATGAGATCAAATTGCCCCTTTACAACAAATGTGTTGTGAATATATAAATAAAATTAAGAGAATTAAATTCAAAAGTGTAGAAGGCAGAAAAACGTATTTTATTTCTACAGAAAATAATTTTGTGCTCTTATACTATATGTTCAATATTAAGGAAAAGTATGAAAACATATCTTTCTGCATGGCAGATACACAGTAACAGATGTTGGTGTTGAGTTGGACTTAACAGGTACTAAAACCAAACACTTTGCAGTTTGACCTCACTCACAGAAAGCTTTAAGGGTGGACATGGCAGAAATTATCATCTCACTGCTCATTACATTTGACACAATGTGATTAAAATGTGTGTTCTGTAACCTTCTGCCCACACGCACAAGCTTTCCTCAGACTCACTTAATCTCTCTCTCATCTCTCTTACTGTATTTATCGCTGGTCCAATCCTTTTAATTTTTGAACGAAAGCTCAGAGGTTAAGAGTGACAGCATTATCAGTCATTCATCATCTCTGTCTCTTTGCTACACACACAGTTTCACTGAGATACATGCACAATGGATTTGGCGAATGAGCAGAACCCAAGGACAGCATCTAACATCCAGCAGCCCTCTGGCTGTGCAGGACAGTGTGAGTGAAAAGGGCAATGTGAATGGCTTTCCAATGGAAGTTTCTGTCTTTGCCCTTGGTCTGGCTTCTGTTTATATGTCGGAGATTCTGTGTATTTAAGTGCAGCTCATGACAGCAGACAATACTTCAGGACACACAGATGGTCTGACCCATGACGTTAAGATTAACAAAACATCTGTTTTCTCCAGTAAAGCTCAATCAAGAGACATACAATTACCAAAGCACTCTGCAAGACTCAGACTTTATGTAAAATGTTGGCAGGAATATTGTGACTAAGCAAGTACTTAATATTTATACCCGAAATGTATTAATGCAGAAATGTAGCATCAACAAGATAGCTACAAAGCAAATAGATTTGAACGTTATATTAGATAAATTGGTCTAATGTAGCAGACATGACTTTAAATCACGTCAGTATTCTACCAGAGCAGTAATGTTCTTTGTTCTTATTTGTCACACATCAATCTACAAGCTTTTCAAAGAGCATATAGCATTACATTATACACGATTAAAGGCTGAGTCTGACAAACCTTCATGCTTAGCATTCAAAAGTGAATATTTCAGTACTGGTGTTCTTTCTCTGCACAAGTTCACTTGAAAAGAGACTGAGGCGAAGTGAATACTGTATTGGGTAATCAATCAATATCTAATGTGCTTTTTGGACATTAAAGACACATCATTGGTGTTTAAGCAGAGAAAGAGCATTAAGCTTTTTTATAGGCTCACAGCTGAAAACCCAGGATGTCATCATGTACAGATGCTTTGAGCGCATTAAATGTATGAGTTGTACATCCACGGAATGGACATTAATGTTTAATCATATCTTTTCTGGTGTATTGTATTAGCTTTGTTTTTTCCCGTCTTCTTGTTTTTGTGTTTTTTTAGTAAAGGAATGTAAAATTTTAGATAGTACTTATGTTATTATTTCACCATATGATAACTTGGTCTCAGCTCCCAAACATTTGCAAACTATTGTTTAAATAAGAAGGAAAGAAACCTCTCAACATAATGCAAGTCTTTACCTTTACTCTTTTTTCCTTGTGTTTTTTTTCTCATGTCCTGAACCTTCATGTCAGGATGGAGGAACAAGGATCCAAGAAGAGGAATGAGGTGAGCTTCCAAGGAATTAAAAACTAGCAAATTAAAGGAGAAAAGACTATTTGCATTTCCATTTCTTCACAATACACAACCATGATCCATAGTTTTGTTAGTTTGCTTTTATCGTTCAGCATCGTCTATTCAGTTATGTGAAAGGCAGTGGAATGATGTTATTAAATGTGTGTGAACTTAATCTATGTGCAGTGGCTGATTTGGATTCGTTACAATACGGAAATAGCTGAAAGCTAAACCTTTGCAAGGCTGGCACACATTTTAAGAATGCTCCAATCATTGAGAGCAATGTCTGTGTGTACAATGCATAACCTTAAAAAATTGTTTAGGACAAGGTTCAAATGCTAGGTCTCATCAAAGGGTCTCCTGAAAAGTGGGTCTAAAGTTAACTATGGATTTTCCACAATAACATGCAGAGAATCAAATGTGAAGATGTCAGATTCACTGAGCCTAGCTTTGGCAGTTGTCCCCAAGGTTCAGACACAAGCAAAAATACAACTGTGGTGATTGACAAGCCGAGGACCAAGCACTAAGAGATTTTCACTTAGAGCTTTCTTTTGTTACACATTTGGGTCAAAGGTCATTCTATAGTTTGAACCAGGATTATGCAATAAACACATCGATTACAGGATTTAATATTTACACAGCAATGAATGTCAAGCTATAGCTATATAAATGTTACTGTAACACTGACAGAGGGTAACATGGATGCATGGTTTCATGTTCATGCCAAATTGTGGCCCTACCATCTGAATGATGAGCTGAAAATAAAAGTCTGTGGATCCAGTAGCATCTGTTAGAGTTGTTTTGGTAAAGATGTGCAAATTGTAGTCTTAATCTTCTATTCTTAGTTGACAGGAGTCACACTTTGTGTGGTCCTCTACTTCTGTCACTTAGGCTACATTGACACTGCAGGTCTTAATGCTCAAATTAAATTTTTTCAGAAATCGTTTTTTTTGTGTGGTTCACATTACCTTGAATATGTTGCGAGAAATGTTTTAGAAATAGGTGTTATGGTTTATGTGCACAACAGAAGCCATTTATTTTTAGCGGGTGCTGTGTGGGACACAAGGGGAAAAAAAAGGGAGTGAAACTCTTTATTGTTCCGTTTTAAGGAGATCTGACTGCCAATTCAGCACAACAAATTGTTTGGATGCGGAGACACAGCCAGCAATGGTGGGGGAGGGATGTTGACAACTTTACAGAGGCTGAGTTTATTCAGAATTTTATCATGTCGAGGGCAACTTTTAATCATATATGTCGGTGCCTCTCCTCTCAACTTCACAGGCAGAAGACTTGATGCAGTCCAGTGTATCACACTGCAGCAGGGGCAGATCATCACAAGCTCGGTAACCTCAATAGCATTTTAACTGTTTGAACTGTTGTATAAGAATTTTACAAGACAAACTATGTCCCACAACCTTGAACAAAGTTTTATCTCTCTTTATTAATGAGCTCTAATGTCTCGCTGTCTCTGCACTGTGCAGTATTATTCTAGCCCCCCGTCTGTTTTGCTAATTGCTACTGTTTCCTGCTGGGTGGCACAAAATTGTGACGAATGCGATGGAAAGTGATGTCAAAGTCACATCTAATACACTTTGGTCATTCTCACTGGAGTCACATTCCAAAGGATCAGGTACGAGTCTGTTTCAGGACCACATATGAATGTGGCTCAAATGTGACTTGAAGAAGTCAGATATGGGCCAGATATGAGCGTTCAAATCTGTTCTAAAAAGTCTGTCCTGCTCTCTTGACCTCCAAAAAATCAGATTTGGGACACATTTGCCTGCAGTGTGAATGGGGCTTATCCCCCTAGTTTGATGAGTAGTTCTTTGTGCTACTGTTGCCTTACTATAATCTCTAGCCAATCTGCCCATTGTCTTCTAACTTCTGTCATCAATGATGCATGTTTTTGCATACAACGTTGTGCACTAAAAATGTTACCTTTTTGTCGCATTCCTTTTCAACATGAGATTGTTACGCTAGAAAATCCCAGTAAATCACCAGACTTTAAGATAATGGCACCCGCAAACATTACATGTTTTTAGTTACTTAAAGCCCCTTTCTTTCCAATTTTGATGCTCAATTTGAATTTCAGGGGTGAGCCAAGCTCGGACATTACTGAACAGCAAAACTCTGCACAGGCAGGGAATAAACTCACAGTTTCTTAAAATACAAGAATTTATTAACAAAAATAAGTCAACTCAAAGTTAAACATATTTCAATTAACAAACTATTTACTATACTATAACAATCCAACTAAAACTACCAAGAAAAATGAAAGAATAAGGAAAACCAACTATGTACAATATGAACAAGTGAATCAAAGATGGTTAAAAACCATGACCATGAAGTGATGCAACGTTACCATTAAATGTTATTTATGTCTGAGAACCAAGGGTTATCTGGAAGAATCTGGAAATGAAGTTAAGTTAGTCCTGGAACTAACTTGGCCAATAATTGGTATACCTTCAAACAACAATTTACAATGTAAGATCAGATGAAACATTATTTATTAAAATAATATTTAAGGAAATATTATTTTGAATAAAAACCAAACCTTTCTGGATAAATGATTCTTAATAGACTTCTAAGTCACGTGTTACCTTAGCCGATAGCTGTTGAAGCTAACAAAAGAAGCTTATAGCTTGTTATCATCCCTTTTAAAATAAAAGAATTTACCTTTAAAATACCATCAATAAAAGGATAAAAATGCATAAGCGTTGACGGCGCGTTATGGCCGATCTGTGTTCAAAAACCACCCTTTAAAGAAAGTTTGTTCTAAGTTTAAAACACAACACAGAACACATCCTTAGCTGCGTTCTAGTCTGCTAGCACTTATTGTAGCTGAGTTTTCTCAACACAAACAAAAACAAACGTCATTAAACAGACATTATTTAGAATATTTAAATCTAATCTAATCTTCTCTGCCCAAATACCACCTCTTACGTGAACTGTGCTGAGGAAAAGGTTTCCAGGTGACGAGATGAGGTAGGTTCGGTCATCCATGTGTGGACTGAAAGGGACTAGCATTGCAGCTAATCTCAGGCCGGCTTTAAATGGGCCCAGCCGATCTGTAAGACAAAGGCACATTCGGCTCCTTTAGTGGCCGCAATGCAGCTGGATAGTTCTCACTACCGTGAGGAAATCCACTTCAATTAGGGTTGCTTCTGGAGGCCTTAAAAGAAAAGTCAAGTCACGCTTGTTTTATTACACCCTTTATAATAATGTTGTAACCCATGGCTGGGGTCCCAACAGGTCTCTCCCTGCTAAATGGCAGAAACATAATTGACATTCTCCATCTTACCTTTTCTATCACATAGAGTCTGGCAGCCGACACTGTTCTCACCATATAAATACTGCAATATTGAAGGGTGGTGTCAAAACTCAAGGTTAACACTGTTTGTGCTGGCAGCATCGTAAAATGTGTGCTACTGTTTCAAATCAGTCTAGGAGAAGATGAAGTTACTCGGGGCATTTCACATCGGAGGCATACAAATGGAATACATAATTTAATTCAAAGGCACATTAACTTTGAGACAGCTAATGAAAGAGATGAAAACACAAAGACTATATTGATTGATAAAAGTTGAAGCAGGTGGAGATAGTTGCCGAGGAGATAGGTCCTGAGTAAGAGATGTGACACTTGTGTGTCATCGTGGTTATTTTTTATGTACAACTCTTCCCTCCTCTCCTTTGCATGTCTGTCCTTTGTTACTGCAAAGTCAGACATCATGTTCCAGTACCCACCACCATCACAACCCCCATCACCAAGGATAAGTGGGTGAGGGACCCGCCTGCTTTCCTGTTTTCAAGATCGCCGTCAAAGTCACGGCTCCGCGAGTAATGAGTGAAGGGAAGTATTTCTGACCGTTTCATCTCCCTTCTGTCCACAGCTAGTCAGCAAGTGTGAAGATGATCCGTCAGCACATGCCAATCTGAATGTGGACAGATACACAGAAACACATGCAAACACATTAATGGAGAGAGGTGACAAGTGCTTTGAGTGGTATTTTACCCTTCCTCTGAATCATTAATATTGTTGACACTTTACCTCAATCTGTGGAGAAAGCAGAGCATGATGGCACATGCATATAATTAAACCAAACAAACACACTTGCAGAATTAAAGGAATATATAAATGCTTGCATGTCCTTCTGTTCTGTGCTGCAAAGTTACATGAGGGAGGAACCAACTTATTTGATCTTAACATGCTGTAGATAACTGTTACTGAAAGAAAGTCTTGGTTTAAACTTTACTGCAAAATAAAATGCATATCAAATAGTGTGAAATTCATCAAATTGCATCTGTAATCCAAATCCCTTTTCAAATTCCAGATTACTTTATCTGCTTTTTTTTCTCCAGCAAAAGTCTCATAAAATTATTATTTTGTAAATAAATGACCAAATTTTCTTTCACTGCGCCATTCCCTCCGGTCTTGATATTCATGCCCACGCATCTAAATTGCAAGGTGTGTGAGTTTAATTTTCAGGTATCACGAATTCATTAGATTGGAGTTCATCCCCAGATTGGAGTTCATCTAGCTCATCACCTCCTCCCCTAGGAGGTGATGAGCTAGATGCGTCCTAGGTTTTTCCTAGTATGCAATAAGTCCAGTGTTTTATTGTTGCTAGAGTGGCAGGTAACATACTGAGTGAAGGTGGGGAGAGTGAAGGACAGAGAGACATAATTAAAATCCCTGGGGATCAGAAAAATAGCCTGGGGAAGTTATGGCTTGAGTCTACTGGTAACAGTGTGGATAACATTCCAGGCTGCTGAAATGTTAGGGGGGGGGACATATTGCGATAACCTGTGTAAACTCCTGTGGCAGATATTGTGGCCTCATGCTAACAGCTAGCAGCTCAATGTCCTTACTGCAGAATAGGAAGTCAGAATTCTGCCAAAGGGGGACACAGGCAATAAATACTCATATGAGCAGTTTTGTTTAATTCACACACACGTGTATATATATATATATATATATATATATATATAGGGTTTGTTGTATTTCCCTGTCAGTTATTGTAGTGTTAATTGTCCATCTCTGCTCAATGTGTTCAGACTTTATTTATTATGATCCCCACATCCCCAAAGCAACCAGACTAAAATAGAGGTTGTATCAATGTGTTAAATGTATGCAAAAAATTGTTCACTCAGTATTTATTTTTTACAATATCACTAGTTGACAAATAGCTGTCTGTTTTGTTTGTTGGGAACATATGGTAAAAGCTGTATAGTAGTAATCCCTTCCTCTTTATCATGTTAATAACGATAGTAAATTGCATCACATTGTGTAGAGCTGCTGTTGTCGAGGTTTTGCTCCAAAATACTTTGATGAAGACTTCTGACTACATTACTGAGTACTGAGTGCTTTTACGTTATTGTGACCTGTTACAAAGGATTATGATCTACTGTTATTTCTACAGATGGCAAAGACAAAACAAGCAAATCACTGGAAAGATTACAAGATTATAACAATATGTCAGAATTACTATAGATGTAGTTTCACATGAAAAAAAAAAATAGTTGACAGATCCTATTGTCACTATGTCTATTGCAAAGAGCATGTTCACACTAATAGCAATGGGGAGTTCAGTCAGTGATACTATTCATATTCATTCATATTCAAAACTACCATTCAAGTGGAATGGTCAGTCAGTCAGTTAGCCATTTTCTATACTGCTTCTTCCATAGTGGGTTGCGGGAAAACTGGTGCTTATCTCCAGCAGTCTTTGGGCGGGAGGCGGGGTATACCCTGGACAGGTCGCTAGTCTATCGCAGAGCAAAACACAAACAACCAAGCACACACTCATTCACACTCCTAAGGGCAATTTAGATAGACCTGTCTTTGGACTGTGGGAGGAAGCTGGAGTACCTGGAGAGAACCCATGCACGCATGAGGAGAACATGCAAACTCAGTGCAGAAAGACCCCCGGCTGGGAGTTGAACCCAGGACCTTCTTGCTGTAACAGTGCTACCCAAAGCACCATTGTGCAGCCCCAGTGGAATGGTAGAATAGCTAAAATGGCAAAGACTCAGTCAGCTCCAAACTGTTAGCAAGAAGCCCATCACTTAAAAGGTTACAACATGCCACACTTAGTGGCTTAAAGATAAACCAACATCCAACATTTTATGGAATAATGGAATATAATCAAGTGTGTTCTTTTTGGGGTCTTGGGGCTGCGGTCAGTTTGTCTGATGACCTCCAAACTCTGAATTCAAGCATGGTGGCTCAGGGATCACAGTTTGGGGGCACATGTTCTGGGGTAATTTCTTGACCTACATGCATGACCACAAGCAGGACACAGATAAAGGTTTATTTACAACAAAAATAATGCACTTAGAGTAGAACTTGATGGGACTCAGGGTTTCGGGAGGCTCTGCGGTTTTGTTCGAGGTCAAGGGAGAGTGTTGAGGTGGTGTGGAGATCCTGGTGGAGAGTTCTGCAGCCAGAGTTGATGGAGAAGGATCCGAGCTGATCAGTTACCAGAGCGGTGGAGAAAACTGGAGTTAAAGGAGCCACTGTGGACGATTGTGGATGAGGAAGATTCCAGAACCAAACTGTCAGTGTGGAGTCAGCAGAGGTAATTCAGGAATGACAAGGTAACTTCAGCCTGGAGGAACAGAGAGCAAGGAGGTAACCTGGGTCAAGATGAGTAATCATAAACCCAGGTCTTTACTAGGAAACAAACGTAGCAAGAGCTTGAACTCAGAGAGCTTAGTTTTACCAACAATGTGGACCATGAGTCAGTATATTTATAGAGCGCTTTTCAGCAACAAGGCTTTCAAAGCGATGTACATGAGGAAAAACACAATGATACAGAAAATCCAACACAGAAAAACAAATCAAATGACATTAATAATCCTTGGGAGTTTACTGGTAAGAGCTGGTTCTAATCCAATCTTTCTAATAGAGGTAATTTGCTCATTAAGTCCTCTGTGGTAAGGAATTCATCCTGTGCTAGAAGAAAAATGATAATATTAATCCTTTAGGTCGCTGGTATGAGGCAGCTGTGGTCCCATTTGTTATGATTTTGGGTTGTTTGGTTTTTGGTTTCTGGGTTTTTCTTATATTTCTCTCACCGTTTTTGAATCATGCTTCTGTTTATTGTTTTTCTGGTCATGCTTTAGTTTTTGTTTGTATTTAAGAGTCTCTGTTCTTGCTGCAGCCACGTTCTATTCTGTCTGTTAATTATCTTTATCCGGTTCACCTGCTTCAAACTAATCTGTCTCTTAGCTCCACCTGGTTTACTTTCCATATATACACTCCTGTTCAGTTGTTCTTGGCGGAAACATTTTTCATTCTCAAGTCTTGCTTTCAGATGATGCCATGCCTGTCTCGCCTGCTCGTTTGTTGTTTTGTTTCTGCCTCCTGCTGTGAGTGAGTTTTTGTTTTTTTGTTATTAAAACCTTTTTACTTACCGACATGCTGCCTTCTAGTCTGCATTCTGGGGTCCTATATCTCGCAAGCCATAACACCATCATTCAAATAGTAACATCATGGGCACTCACTGAAGTCTAAGTAGAGAAGCTGGGTCACTGGTAGGTCCAAACTTTTTAAATACTAATAATGTTTAGCTTTTACTGGTATGAAATTGTTGTAATACGATCCTTCTAAGAAATCTAAAAATCTCTGGTCATTGGTGTAAAAACAGCTGTAGTCAAATTTTCAAATACTAATAATATTTGGCTTTTGCTGGTAATCCTTCTGAGAAATCTGAAAATCTATGAAAAGTAAAGAAATCACACATTTAGGTAAAGTAAGATAGGAGGAAAAAAATCATATTTCAGACTCTAATCTTATCAGAATAGAGTCTGAAATAGTACAAAAAAACTCAGCAGGGGTAAGCAACACACACATAAGTAAAGATTTAGCAAGGGTACGGTGGAATCTCGATGGTGCGAATATATATAAGTCTGAGTGTGTTTGCAAGAATTAGACTGTCAACTATGATAGAACACATTGTCCTTGAGAAGAGAGGTGGAAGTTTTATCAATCGGCCGCATAGTCCTTTCAGCACACAGCTGATAGGGGAGTGCTGGGAAAGAGCATCGTGTTTATATAACATACAGGAGATATTTTGTCGATAGCAAGTTAGCAGAAGTTGCCAAGGCCACACTGGGGCCCTGTCCACCCGCCCAGTTCTGGTTGCCTTGTTTATTTTCAATTCACTGCTCTGCTCCTGCCTGCCTGTCTGCATTTGGGATCTACTGCAAGAGTCACCTTCCTGAAAGCAATATTATTTTCCTTTTTCCTCACTGTCTGTAGAAATAACAAATTGGATACTTTTTCTTCATCTCTTAATTTGGAATAGAATAACAAGTGTTCCCAATGCAATTGCATGTTTCAAAATGCAACCCCTTCTCTTTTCCAATGGTTATAATCAGTCTGACAGAGAGAGGTACCCCCAATCCTTGTGGTTTTTAGTGTAACAATGGCCATCAGTGGGCTCTATATGGGCACACTTTATCAGTGTATTATTTTACTTAGTACCCCTACACATAGCCCAATCCAAAAAGGGCTAAACTCTAACTCAGTAGTTTAATCTAACCTCTCCAACAACCCTATACCATTCCAAACCCTTGGTGAAGTGCCTTGAGACGACATGTGTTGTGAATTGGCGCTATATAAATAAAACTGAACTGAATTGAATTGAAAATAGACACACAAAAATTCTAGCTTTACTTGCTTTTTTAAAGGCACTTATACTATTTTGAACACAACTTATCTGATTTATAGGCATATACATTTTTTTAAAGAAGCACTAGCACTCAAGTGTTCCCCTTCATAAACCTTAAGCATTTTTGTAAGAATAAAAAAGGTTTGGAGGGTGTGTTGGACGGTGCTTTGTTAAACATTTCAATGTAATTATTGTTACTACACTAAGCCTTTTAACAGTACATGTCAGGTCACACTTTACAGGAACATCCCGGGAAACAAAGTATGAGGTGGGATACAATGAGTACAACAATACATAAGTCATACATACAACGGCTGAACTGCAGCAGCATAACCAGAGATGAAATGTCTAACCCCTCCTGCTCTCTCCTCTAAAAGTCCCAATGATCTGAACTTCAGTGAAGAAAAAATGCAGTTGAGAAAGACAAATGTCCCCATCAATTTTTCTCCAATCTAATGGATGTCTCAGAGGGAGCCACAGCAAGGAGTATTGCAATCACTCACGTCTGCTTCTTTTATCATTCAACACCTTCCTACTTTGCAAATGTCAGCATGTTATAGACTAACCTAACTACACAGCACATATATGCATTCTAAGCACTGTGTGCCAGCATTACTGAATAAGGGGCATTAACACATCTGAGCATAAGATTGATTTAATGGTTGATGTGGAAGCACCAGGATAGCAAGTTTAGAGCAGACAGCTACCATGAAACATCTGCCCTATCCTATATTAGTCAAAGCAGCTCTATCTATCATCCTCTTCTTCTCAACTCACCACTTCAACTCAACTGTCACTCTACCCTAAAGAGTGTGATGGATTGACTCCACTTGCTGTTTATATCAAATTCACATAAGAGGCAATTTTGGGAAAAAAGCTATTTGGGAAAGTAGCAATGTAAATTTAGTCTTGCGGTGCCTGACAGTTTCAGCTTAGTACAGCAGCACATTTATGGAAGAGTTTGCAAAAAAATAATACATTTTGTTTTCACATTTTGAATGAAGATGTGTCTTATTTAAATTTTAACACCCTTTCAAAATATTATTCACATTAATAAACCTTATAAATAGTACAAAATTCTACCCTCGTAGAGAAAAATCCATCAACAAAACTTCTTATGTACATTACAGGTGAAATGAAGTAGTTCAGCTGATTCCCCTGTGAATTAACTTTTCTTTAAAAAAAATAAATAAATAAAAAACAACCAAAAGATGTAAATTATTACACTGTTAGCAAGAGTACCAGATGATCAAAAACTGAAAGTGAAACTGATAGCCGGATCTTTTTTCTGATTAATTTAATTAATAGCAAACTGACCACTTAGGGGCACTAACAAAGCATACATTTTTTTTTTCCTGATGGTCCAGTGATTGTTAAATATGGAAAATGAAACCGTGAAATGGTAACCATGCACATCCTGACACAGCTGATCACTGTAAATTGCACACTCTTGATCCCAAAATACACGCAGCTTTGAACCAGGAATGCATCAAAATTGATACAGATATCTTAAACATGTGACAGAACTTGATGTTCAACAAAACGTGCTACACTTCCTCCTGTTCAGATCAGTATGCCTACACACTCACTGCTGGCTTAAACATTCAGTACCTTGACCTTCTCCCTGTCAAGTTCTAGCTCTAATCCGATGATCACCAGGACACAAAAAATTAAGCACAAATAAGATGCCACTTTGGATGTCTCACCCTTCCTTTAACGACTCCCATTTGCAACAACCACCTGTTCATGTCGGCAAAGATCGATCTGCAATTCTCCGCCTTAGAAAACTAAGGGATAGTTTGGGAGACTTCTACATTAATGGTATGTTTGCAAGCTTTAAACACTAAATTTTCACCTTTGATCTACATAAATGAGACGTTTTATGGTGCTTCCAGCAGCAGGACTTTGCAAAGCGCACGCTACGACATTCCCACGTATGCCAACACCCAGGATGGATCTGGCTCTCTAGGCTAAAAGACTAACTACTCTGTAGTTATTTTGATGGGTTGCTGGCCCGGGAGGCTTCCCTGAGATTGCCCTCT
This sequence comes from Girardinichthys multiradiatus, assembly GCF_021462225.1. Classification (NCBI taxonomy): domain Eukaryota; kingdom Metazoa; phylum Chordata; class Actinopteri; order Cyprinodontiformes; family Goodeidae; genus Girardinichthys; species Girardinichthys multiradiatus. The sequence goes on along the minus strand of NC_061812.1, from coordinate 11,335,529 downwards.
GAGTGGCAATAGCTGAGTCCACACGTGTTTGATTTTATTTAATTGTAAAAGATGATTACAGTTTTGAGGAAGGAAGCACGGAGGGAAGAAGGACAGAAGGGGCCTGTTTAGTCAAGTTCATAAAATGTTAAAATTTTAAATTTGCATTCCTGTATTTGCATGTTGTATAGACTTGCATTTGATAAATAAAAGTTAAAAAAAAAATTATGCCTACATACAATACATGGAATGAACAGTTAAGGTAAGGTAAGGTAAAGTAAGTTTATTTATATAGCGCTTTTCAGTAACGAGACACTCAAAGCGCTGTACATACAATTACAATACAATCACAAAGAACACAGAAAAACAAATCAAATGCTAAGAAATCTAAAAATCTATGAATCCTTCTGAGAAATCTAAAAATCTCTGGTCAATATTACAATGATACAGATAATATTAATAATCCATTGGGTTTTACTGGTAAGAGCTGGTTCTAAACCAATCTTTCTAAAGCGGTAATTATATAATTAAGTCCTCTATGTAGGGGAAAGCATCTTGTGCTAAGAAGTCTCATCATTCCACTGAATTCTAACTAGTGAAGCTGAGTCACTGATACCAAACAGCTTTAATCCACATTTTCAGGTGTCAATAATATATTGCTTTTACTGGTGCTGAAGTTGAACTAAGTAATCTAATTAAGAAAGCTGGGTCATTGGTGTAAGAGCAGCTAAAGTCCAAGTTACTAATAATGTTTGGTTTTCGCTGGTAAAATCTATGAAAAGTAATGAAATCACACATTTAGGTAAAGTAAGATAGGAGGGAAAAAAATCATATTTCAGTCTCTATTCTTAGCAGAATGGAGTCTGAAACAGTACAAAAAAAAACCTCAGCAGGGGTAAGCAACACACACAGAAGTAAAGATTTAGCAAGGGTACGGTGGAATCTTGAGGGTGCGAATGTATATAAGTCTGAGTGTGTTTGCAAGAAGTACACTGTCAACACTGATAGAACACATTGTCCTTGAGAAGAGACGTGGAAGTTTTATCAATCGGCCGCATAGTCCTATTAGCGCACAGCTGGTAGGGGAGTGCTGGGGAAGAGCGTCGTGTTTATGTAACATCCAGGAGATATTTTGTCGATAGCCAGTTAGCAGAAGTTGCCAAGGCCACATTGGGGAGCCAGATTTAGAAAAACAATAAATGTTGTGGTTCAGGCAGTTGTGAATTTCCAACCACCTTAAGAGTTTTACTGGTATGTCTCAATTGCGAAGACAAATAGCCAAATTTCTGGTATTTTCCGCAGATCTGGAGCGTACAACTTCTCCAAGATTATATCCTTTAAGCTCTGAGTCCAACCACTGCCGGGCTGCGATTCTGTTCAAGAAACGTGTCCAGCTTGCGATTCTGCTCTCTTAACATTTCTGTCTGAGTGTTGATCGCTCTACAGACTCCATCCAACATCGCAGGCAGCTTTGGAAAGCTTTGAACAGCCGCCCACGTTTTGCGTTAGACAACAGCTTACAAGTAAACATGGTTGACAGAACTAATTCTCACATTTTGTATGTACATTAAATTGATTGTTTGATCTACTGTATGTATCCAATTACAACAATGATGTATTTTCTGTTGCTGATGTATTTTAAGTTCCATGCACCTTTTCACACCCATCCTTCTGCATCTCAAACTAGGACTGTGACAGTGCAAATTTAAATACTCACAGTGTCCAACCCCTCCCAGCCCTCAGTAAATAATACACTGCACATCATCACATGATGTTATTCATCTGTAGTCATGAACAGATGGTATGGTGTGAGTGCCATGTTAATAATGTCCTCCAATCAGTCATTTGGGGAACAGTAGTTACAACTGCTCATATAATGACACATGGGAGATTAAAGGTGAGCTATGTCCTTCCTGGGATTACACACAGGCCTAGTAATCTGTTGAGACTGGAAGATATACTCTGCTGCATCTCAAAATATTCCATCACTGTCTCCACCTGACCAGAGATCAGCAGAGAAAATATTACCGTGCATCAGCTGACATTTATTACCATGCTTTGACTGATGACCTGTTTGCCTCTTGTTTCTCCTTGAGGCCCGCTCGGAGTCCCATTTCGTTTGCTGACAAATGTCATCAGTTTGGGCAGTGGATAGACGAACATTTCTTTGTATTAAAACATTCAGGTAGAAATGCTTTTGCTCTCTCTCTCTCTGTTCGCACTTACAACATAGAGGAAAACTGCAAGATGTCTAGACAGGCTGAGACCTTGCGGGGATAAGGGGGGATGGTAAAGGGAGTTATCCCCTAGAATCTTACAGATTGACAAATTGTCAAACACTGCCCCCCTGTGGTAACCTGGGTAAATAACGTGGATTTTTCGTTACATTCAGCTGTGAGACCATAAAATACAAAAGGGGAAGAAATTGTTATATATCTATAAATATATTTAGTATTACTGGGATTTGTAATGTGTGTGTGTCATGTACAAGTAAGCTATTCTGCCTTTTAAGGTGGAACAGTTTCATGTATTTATAATGTTTTTTTTATTATTTATTTAGACAACATAGAAGACAACGATCTAAATGCAGCACGATATTATTTGCCCCTTTCAACCTTGTTAAATCAGTAAAATTTTAAAGGCATCTGAGTTTGTCATGTTTGGCTGCCGAGCATAAATATTTTAGAAGTCGCAGGCCACTGGCAGACTTAGGTATGAAATAAAAAAAAAACGATAAAAAAATGCTTTAATACCTGTAGGGACAGTACTGATAAAAGAATAATCAGAACTGTTTTTCCTGATGTGCACATTTTCAGCACATCAACCAACGCATACCAATCCTCTGTGGCCTGGCTGAAATTGAGGGTTTGGCAACAAAAACTACAACATTTGCCCATAGATTTGGCTTCACTGAGTATTTTTCTGTTCTTGGACAAAAGTCAATCCCAAAATTAAACCACAAGAGAGATTTGGTCTCTCTTCTGGTTTCAATAAGAATGTGAAAAATGTTAAAATGATTTATTGAGCAGCCAGCAGAACAGAAAGGTCTTGTATTAATCTGACAATTATATACAATCGTATTCATCTTGCAATAAAAGAAAATAGGAAAAGAAGTAATAAAAAATCCCAAACCACTTTTTAAATGTGCTCTTCTAGAAATAATCTCAATACAAAGTGGACTAAATTTTAAATCATAATTGAAACAGAGTTACAGAGTTGATGATGCCATTGAAACACTGCAAATGCTGAAAGCATTGCATTATTAGTCACATGTGATGTTAGACTATAGGGTAACATCCCCAGCTTTATGTACTGTAAATGCTACATTATACCTTATTTCCTGAAATATGTCACTGTTGTCTTCGGAATCGATCTTATAATGAAATGTTTGCTTGGATTTTCATTTTAAATTCAGTTCCAGTCAAACGTTTTGATAGAGTTGAACTTTGACTTTTCATCTCCAAATGCTCTCCTGCCCATTTTAACTGACCAGCTTTTATGTTTTCTGTAAATGAAGTGTACATCAGCTAAAATAAATCTTTCTCAAAGCATTAAGGTAGTGTCTAATAAATAAAAATGTTTTCCTTACGTTTTTAGCTTGTGCTGAAAATTTCTCTTTATATGAATAACATCCATTAGATGGCATCTCATTTGACAAAACAAATAAATGTTAATTATTTTATTTTATTTTATAAAATAAACCAAAATTAATCATTGTAATTTTCAATACTGAATTCTGTCAACGTTCCGAATGTGAAACTGATTTTATTCCGTGGAATTATTAAAATAACATTATTGTGCAAAACAACCCTTTGTAAAAATCTAATTTTATTTGTATAGGATATATTTTTTCTCAAGTCTTACAACTGTGAAACTTTCTGACGTCATTGAAAAAGAACTCACAATTGTCTAATTTAGACTGTCTTTAGTTTATTGGCTGTGTGACACTGCATTAGTCTTACATTATCTATAAATCAGCCTCTGAATTATTGTTTTCCACATGGGTCCATTTGACATGAGGAAGTTTGTTTTCTGAATAAGAGACTAAACCTCAGAAAGCACAAAAAAACCTAGTAAGGAACTGGACAAAACTAAAACACCCTGACGTGGCCAGTCTTTGGCGTTGTGTTGGGGATAAATGTTTGTTTTGCATCGGTACATTTGTGTCCTCTTTGCATTAATAACCTGGTTCCAAATCCCAAAAGAGGATCCTCCAGACTTTCCAAACGTAAGTACAAGGAATTGTTTGAGTGACCTGGGAGCAGACTGATCCATTGAAAAAAGATGATCAGTCACACCAGCCAAGAGAGGGGTTGAGGTTGCAGAGCCACTGAGAGGGAAATCAGATGGTTAAATAAACACCCTGACCCAAACTACACACAAAAGTGACGTTCTGGCCTAGTTTGTTGGATGTCCTGTCAGTTTCCAAATCCTTGAATTACTTCCTTTTCTACTTTCCCAAGGTTTTTAAAAATTACTGCCAAGTCATAACATTTAAATTAGATGGTCAAAAAAGTCTCCCTGTTGACATCTGAGCATGAACTCTTCACAACTCCTGAGCTTTTAATCAGCTTTATTGAGAGAGCTCCCATTATATTGCCACTATACAATTAATTACAATAACATTTTTATTTACTATGTCCTTTGTTTTATTAGTTATTTAGACTTCCTCTTATTTTTTTAAACAAGTAGAATTCAAAGCCAAATAAAGTGGCTGATAGTTGCTATACACTCATGATGGGTATGAATGTCATCTTAATTTGAACCAATCCTTTTCAAGATGGAATGATGATACACGCAACACACAACCACATAGATAGATAGATAGATAGATAGATAGATAGATAGATAGATAGATAGATAGATAGATAGATAGATAGATAGATAGATAGATAGATAGATAGATAGATAGATAGATAGATAGATAGATAGATAGATAGATAGATAGATAGATAGATAGATAGATAGATAGATAGATAGATAGATAGATAGATAGATAGATAGATAGATAGATAGATAGATAGATAGATAGATAGATAGATAGATAGATAGATAGATAGATAGATAGATAGATAGATAGATAGATAGATGTAATTAAAGTATTTACTGCCATCAGAAGTCCACCTGTCCAACTTATGGTAGATGAAAATCTGATTTGGGCATTAGCCATAAAAAATATATATTTTTTATTTTCAATGAAAGCCATCAAAAGTTCCATTAGCAGTTTGCCTTAAGATTAGTGGGACAGGAATTTGTTAAATGGTCCATTGGTCAGATGGAAGGAAATTTGAATATTTAGGAGTAAGAGCAAAACGTAATTTTTATGGCAGAAAAGCAGCTGGATATTGAAAGAGCATTCAAAAAATACTTTGTCTTCCAACAAGGACCACACTGCATCATAACAACTATTGACAAATATTAGCAACAATTAGTCTGGAAATATGAAATAAAACTTAGATATCACAGTATGTGCTGTGTATAAAATGATAGATGCACATGATGTTTGAAGGACATTGCATGAATTGATCTTGGCACTCATGTATATACACAGGCTCTGGAGAAACTTTGAAAATTCTTGTGACTTAAAATAACCTCAACGGCATCTATACATGTTGTCTATCTGAAGTTATTTATACCAGAGGAATATGATCAGCGTTCTGTGGTTATAAGTCCATATTTCAGTTTTTCAGACTTTGGTTTTAAAAGCCTATTTTCAGCAAAAGGTTCATATTGGCCAATAAAACTGTTCACATCGTAGTGAAAGGCGTGTCAAGGTACCACAACAGCGCCTCTGTGTTCCCAAGCTCAGTTTCAATGCAGCTGTCCTAAAGGCCCCGGACAACAATTTGTTTTTTTGAGAACAATAGTTAACAAACATCATCATGAAGACAGATCAGCAGCAACCTTGAATGGATGTGTTATGGAGTACTGTTTACTTAATCATCAGAAAATAAAAATACACATAATAAAAGTACAAATGCAAACCTATGTGTGTCCACCTGAAGGAGCTGTAGAGATATGTGGAAGAATCTGACACTGCTGCAGTTCTTTCTCATCTAGTCATGGCTAGCAGAGAAAACCTTGTGAAAGATGTTTACAGAATAGTTCAAGCTGCACTTTAACTATGTAACTTTTACTAGTAATAGTACAACTTCCCTGAATATTCAGTCAGTACTACAAGGGAATGGTTTAGATCAATGTATGTTCATGGGTTAAAATGTTTCAGTAGGAGTCCAGGCCTAAATTCTTTTGAGAAACTGTGGCAAATCCTAAACATTGCAATTCATATACACTCTCAATCCATTTTAAAAGATAAATGGGCAAACGTCCCTTAATGTGCAAAGCTGGTAAAGATATAGCACAAAATAGTTGCAGGTGTTACTGCAGAGAAATTTCGTTTGGCAAAGTATTAACTCAGAGTGGCTGAATACAATTGAAAGTCAGATCTTTTAGATTTTTATTAAAAGAAAAACATTAAAGACATTGTGTGCTTTTCTTTCTTTAACTATGCCATCCTATCACATAAAAAACCCATTAAAATACATTGATATTTGTGAGTTAAAAAAATGTTTAAGGGGTAGAAAAATGTTTGCAAGACGTTGTATATAAGCATTATTATGCCTCTATAGCTGTCTTCACAGATGTACAAGCACCAGTGTGCTCCAATGCAAACCCAAGCCATTAAAGGTACTGGCTTTTGCACTGACAACACACTGAAAAGTCCCACTCATTTCACAGCTGAACAACTATGTTGCTCTCAAATACCAACAAAAAAGATGTGCTCGGTTTTTCTTGCTAGATGCAGTAAGGTATATACAACTGATATTTACTGTATTTTCCAAATATAAAATGATTGTTAAAATTTATTAGTTGAATGACAAATGGAAGTCATGTACTTTTGACAATAATACTGATAATACTTACTGAATTCTGCCATATAATGTGATTCTGGGTTTTTGCCACTGGAGGGCAATCAACCTCTATTCTTAAAACCAGCTTGCAAGATTACAAAAACAATTTCACAGGACTTTTTAAAAAGCATTTTGAAGTTAAATCGTTTTTTTTTACAAACTTTAATCTCTAAAAACACATGAAATTTCAAATATTTCTGAAATAAACGCCAAGCCTATGTTACAGACGACAATTTAGTCTAAATTCACCTAAATCTCAGACGGGTACCATTTCATATTCAACACTGCCTGGTCTCTAAGTCATGTTTTGCATGCTGTCAGATTTGTTAGGATACATGCAGCTCAACTTAAAAAAAAAACCCACTGAGCCATTTTGCTATAGGAAAAACATACCGCCTTTAATTCTATCCGATGTGATGTGGCATCTGTGAGTTGGGTAACTGAGGTGGAAGAGAATTAGGATGAGAGGGAGTTGAGACAGTCTAAAATAGAGTCACAGAGAGTTCACATGTCTCTCTCTGTTGCTAGAAAAATACTAAATCTGTGATTTAACATCTGTGCTGTGCAGCCTAGGTAAACGGCATTGTGTGCATGCTTATTCATGCTCCTTAATTTGATCATTATAATTTTACTTATGAGCATCCATTAACAATTATGTTAATTTTTATTAGCTCTGTAGGACCATTAATTTGCAATAAAAACAAACTACATATCAGTTTATAGGATACATTGAAGTTGGAAAATGTGTAACTTTAGCTGTAAATAACAACATTAAGCATAATTCTTGCTTCATTTTTATTGTCAAGCTGAAGGAACAGGCCACACCATTCAAACAAGGCCCATATTTAACAACCAATATTCCTGACAGGACCATAATAGGCTTTCACTAATATTTACTGAACCTGCTGAGCCATATCAAGAAACTGCAGGGTAGAATTTGAGCTGGATGTAATTTTCTGCAGCCCGGGTCCAGATGTTAACATTTCTGGAATAGTTTAATTCATCAGTTCAGGCAAAGGGTATTTTAGAAGTATGTGTAACAATAGCCACTGTCTCATAACTTAAAATTCGATTCACAGGGGTCCTACTTTTTAAGCTTTTTGCCATTTAAGGCAGGTGTGCTGTAAACAGATCCATGCCCACTGCGCTTGGAGGAAGGACTAAGTCTTATTTCATTCTGATTCCACACTCCATCATGTGTTTGGAGCAGGAGATGATGGAAATTACTTCTGACAATTCTGACCCATTTGCAGGTCCTTCCACTCAACGTGAGTCTATGAACTCTCAGTCGCGTTGGCCCTAATGTCCATGGTGGCAACATTTTTTTGTTTTTTGAGTTTATCTCAACATGGCGAATTTGCATCGACCTGCTGCCCTTAAAATTGTTTAGCTAACTGTGACCTTTGATGTAATAAATACATTTTGAATTACAGCTACTGTTACCAGTAGTCAATCACATAAAACGTTCCTGTTTTAGATGTAATCATAGCTCTTAAATATATATGCATATCCCTATCACTTTGATGTAATCATGTCATATAAACCATACACTACTTGTATAGATTTTCTTTTTTTAATATGTCTATGCTGTAATAAATAAATAAACAAACATATAATCCCGAGATATCTTTGAGTAGGCAAAAAACTGAGCATATAACAGATGCACATTTCTAAAATATGGCTTTATGATTTATTAGAATTGTAATATAAAAAGAATCATTTTATTGCTATAATTATTGCTGTAACTATGTTATTAATAAAACAAAAAATAAAACCTAGTATAATCACCATCATCATAATTATAGGATGCTGCAATATTCATGAGATTTGAGTTCCAACTTGAATTTCTATTAAAACTTTGACTGTATGCATGAATAATTTGTGAAAAAAACTTTCAAACTGAACTTTTAACTTTTAAACCTCTTTCTGCAATCCTCTTGGTTGTATTTAAAGGTTCTATCAATCCAAGAAAAAAAGACGACAACATCTGGGGACAATAAAACACAGTAAGAGCTGGTTTTTTTTTTTAGAAATCTCATCATAGACACACACACTTAAATTCAACTTACAGAAACCAGGTCATTGTCTCCTGACTGCCGATAACATCCTGGTAGCATTTCTGCCTACTGAATGTACATTCAAGCATGAGTTGCTTTTTACCGATATACATTTTTCTTTTAAATACCCATAGAAAATATAAGTAAAAATATAGAAAATATAAAAAACAGCTACATTAAACATGTCAGTCGCCCCTCTTTAAAACTGAACATAAGAAACACTTCAAAACTTACTCATGGCTAAATTTAACTGCTGGCTTGGACCATTTCTAAGTCGCAATGAAGGCTACTCGTGAACTTTCTTTCGGCAAAATGATTACACGTTTTCCACAGTTTTGGTGATGACAGCTGGAGCTAGTGGGATTTTGTCTTCCGTTGGTTTGTCTTTCCTCTTGTCCAGTTCTTGTGATATCTCAGAGATGCTATAAAGGATTTCTTTAATTCTATTCTTCCTTTGCTCTTAATTTGGCTTTGGAGATTACAGAACATGGGTTTTGTCAATGATTAAAAATTAAAAGATAGACAAGGTCAAAATTACTCATACCCCTGGCAGATATATATAAAATTATTTCCATTTGTTTCTAGTAGAAAAAGAGACAAGCATCTCTAAAAAAAATTTAAGAGAACAACCTCAAATGTGTCAATTTTAAAAAGTAATAATTTAAGTTTTATTTATATATTTTCTTTGGAGCACCATTTGTGCTTTTGATTTAATGGTTACTACCTTGGAATATATAAGAATCAGTTGTGGGTTCCTTTATTTCTTCAAATAAATCATAACATGGTTGAGTAATAACGACAAGGCATCACAAACAAAACAGCTAGTTCATTTAATTATTTTATAACTTTACCACCAAATGTGGAGGATATGCAAAGTAGGAATCTGCACTACTACATTTAAACTGTGTTTTGAGAACAAGGTATAGGTATTGTACTTCTAGTTTGTAATGGTGTGCCTTCCTGGCAAGGTCTCCCTTGAAACAAAGATTTTTATCTCAGTTGTGCCCCTTATTTCATTGTTTGAAAGTTAATGAAGCTGATGAGTTGCACACAAGAGAATTACAATCAGTTGAGGGCTATAACTACATAAAAATGTAATTGAAAACATCTTTATATTTCTCCCAACAACCAAAACTCACATTTCAATTATAGTTTGGTGCCTAACGTTTGTTCTTTCTGTTACCTATATAATAAACACAACATCAGTTGCATAACACTTTAATCTTCCTCAGTTCCTCTTTTTCCTTACATTTTAATCCTCAGAGCTCAGACAGTTTATTCTGTTTTGCTGAGCTCTGACTGGTTCAGGTGTAAGAGGGTAGGGTGGGTGCGGGGGTTACGTTTGTTCAAAAGGTAGCAGTTCAGAGGACTTGGGGTACCATTGGGATCCCCCTCCCCACTGAATTCTTGAATCTTCTCCTCTCCTGCCCATGGGGTAAACCTATTAACACACGTGCCATTCACCGCCGGGTCAGGCCAAGGTCTGTAGCCTTTCACGCCTTGGCTGCTAATGAGGTTTCAAAATCTCCAAGCAGGGTGAAGGGAGTCTGACCTACACTCAGGAAACTGAGGCCGTGACAGACGGCGGTACCCTTTGTTTAAATCACTTCTGACATGAAACCATAGAACAATGTGCAGTAGTCTGATTCTGAGGGAAACGCTGGGAAAAGTAACAGTAACTTAAATGTTTAATTTGACCTCATAAAATGATCACTGGATTTGCAGCCTTTGGGTAAGTCCTTTCTGATAAGTATGCAATGTGACATTTGTGGACATGAAAACATTCAGTAACTTTTCAGCCATGTTCTTATGGTTGCGTATCAAAGAGAGAAGTTTTAATGATCAAACAACAGAATCTTGATCATTTCTCAAAGACTTTTCTTTTGCGAGCTCAACAAAATATGGTAAACATTTTATCAAAGCATCCTGTTATTCATTGCAAGAAAACATATTGCTATGAATGATACAAAAATGTCATGAATCACTTTTTTTGTTTTGTTTTGGGTTACCCTGCAATAAATAATGATGAAATAACTTGAATAACTTTTTTTCTATCTGGTTTGGGTCACTACAAAATAAAATGTGGGTTTTAGTTTCTGCTGTACAACTACACTGACATTTTTCATTTAGCAAGATGCAAAATATTTTTTTACCATTTTTTTGACTTGGCTGCTGTATTATAATTTTTACAAAGTCAAACCAAAGTCTGTTGCAGAGCCATGAGGTTTTAAAAACTCCTAGCATTCAGCTTAGGACCGCTCCACATTTCTCACTGTCTCCTTATTGAAGCTCATTTTAACAACACAGTGGAAACTGGAGGTAAGGAATTGTTAAAATATTTTAAACAACTACAGAATGTTGTAAAATCCAGCAAGCTCATTGCAGATACAGCGTTGTTGAAGTATTTCAAAAAAAGTTTTTGAAGCATTAATAAAATAATACTGCTTTCATTATATTTCTTTATTTACATGTTCTAACAGCAATTGTGTTTCCTACAGTCTTTATATATCAGTTATGTTTGTAAATAGTATTTTTCTATTACTGATTTTAAAAAGCCCTTGGTATAATTTGTTCTTCTATTCATTTATATTGTTTTACATTATTTTTGTATGTGCTGATATTTCATCTTATTGCTCATTTGTAAGCCAGTGTTAAGTATTATAGGGAGATTTCAGTTGAACACTGTTGAGTGATATATTAGCTTTATAGATACATTAAACATGATCAATGTCATGTAACATATAACTCATTATGCATAATAGGAAAGACTGAACATTGATTAGTTAAACTTGAGTAAGGTCAGCATTTAAGTATGTATATATAATTCGATATTATGTTTAAGTATAATATCTATATATGGATACACATACAAGTATAAACTGTTAAAAATAGTACAAACAGGATAACCCTGTAAACATTTACTGATCATGGAGATATATGCATATCCGTGATTTTACATATTACAGGATAAATTAAATAAGCATAGGATTTACCGAACATTTGCCTTCCCATACCCCTTTTTTAACTTAAAAAACGCATTAAATGCTTATTTAATCAATCATTCTATATTTTCACAATGCTTAATCTTGGTTATGAAGCTTGACTTACATGGATCCTTGTCATATAGTTCCATCTGTTCATAGTCAGGATAATATATGCCTTATACAAGTATATTCTCCCTCTTCTTCTAATAATAATAATAAAACAAGAACTTCTTCTTTTTGTAATTTGTCCTTTCAAAAAGCTTTTTTTCTGTTGGTTTTGTGTTGGCAATTTTCTTTTGCTATTAATATCACACCCCTTTTATAAGTAATGAAATTATAAAATGTAGTAAACGTGAAAAAGCATTTAGCAGGATTCCACATTCTCTAACTGTTTGTGAATAAATTACTGTCATTACTGTCACTGTCATCTTTTTGTTGATACAGTAATTTTGTTGCAGCGGTTCAATGCTTCTTTGTTTGTTGTAATTTATTTTTCTAATCCTGTTATTAACAAGTCTGTAGATGGCTTCAATTCAACATAGAGGAACAAATTGTTGTAATGTATAAAATGATCAAATTTCAAGTACAATACTTAAATAAATACAGTCAACAAGGGGACCAAGGAAGTTTGCCCCACATTTGGTTGGTGATTTTTGTATTAACATAAAATATTGTGATTAAAATATAGAAATGTATAATAATTGAGCCCAATATTATCAATTTTACTCTATTGTACAATTTCGCATATTATACTATTTTTTATTCTAGCTGGTCTCTCATGAATGTCTTAATTAATCAACAATGTAGGCATTCAGTGGTTTGTTTACAGTGGGATAAAATTGTTGAAAATAAGGTTTATAAACAAAAATAAATAAATAAATAAATAAACTACACATCACATTTTCTGTTTTTCATAACAGATCTTATTTTTATTGAGGAGAGTCAATTTGGCTTTCCATTTTTAGAAAATAAAACAATGACAATATTACAAATAATGAAATTGTTACATCATTCACAGGGTTACAGTCAATATACATTTATACAGAAATACAGGATCTCCCACATCAGTCACAGTGGTCTGAACCGGCACTGGTCTATTATGTGGGCATTATCAGTGGAACAGGGATATACCCCTTACTGCACTAACCAGGAGCCAGAGTGGTAGTGGTGGAGGGGGTGGTTGTTGGGGGAAGGTGGAAGCAACAGAGGGGAACACACAGTCAAACCGGAGAACAAATGTGTCAGGATGCTGTAATGGTACAAATGTACATTGTCCAACAGGGAACATACACGGGCTTACTGTTAGCAGCAGCCAGTTTTTGTCCATCAGCAGCTAGTTCAAGTCCCCAAACCACTGGATATTTGCCTGGTGCAGTATTCACAAACTGAATGCGCTTCAAAATGTCAGTCCAACATTTGAAACACATCAGTAGAGGGCGCCCTGGTGCTTTACGTTGCAGCCAGTAAAGGAGAATGTTTTACTGTTTAAAACATGAGGCCAACTTTTTTATAACCTGGATCAGCTCATGTTCAAGCACACGATCATGCAACACTGAGACTTAGCGCTTTTCCTCCATCCCTTAAATATTGGCACATTGAAGATTATATATATATATATATATATATATATATATATATATATATATATATATATATATTTTTTTTTTTTTTAATATATATAGATAGATATCTATCTATATATATATATATTTATATTTATCTCAACAACTGTCTCATTGACCAAATATTATCGCATGTCCAAATATATTTTTTACTTGTGATGCCCATTGCTGTTTGAGGCACTTACATCTAATATTCTGTCTCATTTCAGAGAGAATAAAAAAAAAATATTACAGGGAGGGAAATTTCTGTGTCGTTATTTTTATTATAAAATGTGTCACAGATGAATCAGAAACCTCGTCTTTTATACATTTTTAACAGTCTGTATTCAATTGATTAAATAAACATGGGGTCCCACTGTTGAATGTGTTCTCTATACAGTATATTTAGAATAAGATAAGACTTTTTAAAAATGTCATTATGCAGAACAAACAATAGTTCCTACCTTGCTGAGAAAACAACAAACTAAACTGAGACAGCAGGGGGAATGAAATATTCTCATTCTCTCTTGAGTTATTAATCAAACAATTATTCTTGACATTTGCTTTAAGGAACTACCTTAAAATCTTGGCAGCATCCACAGACAAGCATCTGAATGAGCTATAATGGGGCTGGAGTAAAGAAACACTGTACCTTGCCAGCCTCTCGCATACTGCAAATTAATTTCCTGCGCATTAAGTGCTTTTCTTGATGATGGAGTGTTTTCCCGTACTGTGAGAAGACATGCTGGATTTTAAAACAAAACTAATGAGCTGTTACATACTGAGAAATGAAAGATGGGAGAAGCTAAAGGTCAGTAAAAACGAAATATTGGTGGCATTTAGGTCACGGTATTGTCTCTCACTTCACTTCCCCATTTTGACTGCGACTCATGATTCTACTCTGCTTTTATAAACATATTATGAAAAGATTCATGCATTTGAACGCATGAATGAAATGATTGAATTATGAAAAGATTTCAGGGCAATATTTGTTATTTATACTGCTGCAGAGAAAAAGAAGAAAGAAAATCAATCCCTCTCTGATTCAAAGTTAATAACATAAGGTGGGGTAACATAAGGTATGATGACAGTGTTTCAGTAACTGAGGTTTCCCTCTTTCTCCAAAGACAGTGTTTGGTGCCAAAGCTGCCTATAGTGAAAACATGAAAACTCAGGTCAGCGTCTGAGGATTTGGTTCAAGCAAACATGAGAAGGATTGTCCAGTCTGGAGGAATCTCAGTGGCTCATACCATTAGGACAAGACAAGACACAACTGCCACGCTGTCGAATGTTAATGTGCCTTCTGCTGCTGATGCATTTTAAACACGTCGAGACGGAACTGGACAACTGGCAAAAGCCGACTAAGAGTAGATCAAAAGATGCCGTTTGACAGGTGGTCGACAGGCATGTGTGTTATCAGGAGGATAGAGAGATGAAATCGGTGCCCGGGCAGAGTAGCTGTGATCAGGGTGCAGCCACCCCACTGTGACCAGACACATCTGACCGATGGCTCACAGCTGGACGTCCATGTCTGTCTGTCAGCTCTGAGGGGAGAGCCCGGCAGGAGCTCGGCATTACTGCTTATCATTTATTGGTTGTGTGCATAAACCCCTGTCTGTTTCACTATCTTTGAAGATTCACTGGGTTTTCTTGAACTCCCCCTCCACTCACAAAACCTACAACAAGTTAACGGCAACAACACAAACCATGACTGGCAGTTCTGTACTCGTGTGACAATTAGTCCTCATAAAATAATATACAATTAATGCATACATGTGAAGAAAATGGAAGCCTTTACAAGGTAAAGCTGTTTATCTACATAGGTTTTGTGCATGATTTGTCCTTCAAAACTAAATGCAAACCGATGGAGGAAGATCCAGAGAGTTGGCAGCAAAAATAAACTCAGTGCAAAAAAAAAAAAACCTCATGGGAACAATAGAAATTTAAAAATATTCATACCAGAATTGAAATAATATAACACACTTTTTAGTTTTTATTTAACAAATGTATCATTGTGACTTGACTGTGTGAATGTAAAACAACTGTATGGTATCAAAACTTTAATCATTTAAGCATAAACATCCTTTTTTAAATAGGAAAACTGGAAGAATACTAATATATCGCTAGACTAATCGCTGCAAATCAAAGCACTGTGAAATTAACCACTCACTCAGCATGCTATCAAACACAAGATCCGACACTGTTAGAAGCGACCTTTTTCTTTTTCTGCATGTGAGTGCAACATGTGCACATACACACAGACGGCACTTGAAATAAACACCATGAAGGAGGATGCTGTAACTGTTTTTTTTTTGTCTTTATATTGAGTTGGAAGTAAACAGTAGAACCTGTTTTTTTTTTAATCTTTTTCTAAGAATCTCTGCTGGAAGTCAGTTTTGCTGTTTTTCACACAAGCTAAAATGATACAGCTAGAGGCAACAACTACTTAATACCTCCCTGTAGTCATGTCTTCAGCTCTTTAACTAATCACCTACAATAACTATCTCTGAGTCATGTTATGGCAGGTCAAGTGCATCTGATATGTACAGTACAGGATCATGACTAGACTGCAAAGGGGAAGAGTTCTATTTGGCAGACGGTGAATATTCCACTGTGAAAAAAAATAAACTAGTCTTTAGTTAGAGGAAGCATAGTAAGAGGGACTCTTCAATACAAAATGTCAAACACATTAAAAGTTTCTCGCGGTGAGAAAAAAGTCGTTTTTTTTCCCATTTACTTTCAAGCTGAATTCACTGCATGATTTGTCCATCTGTGCCACAAGTTGTCCATTTCATGACTTGTAATATTTTTCTTTTTTATACCTGTGGCACAAGTCGGACATGTGTGCCAAGTCCCCCTTTTTCTTGCAGAAGGCCACAGAGAACTCTGTGTTTCCACATACTGTCCAAAATTAAAACCAAGACACCATGTTGAGGATGTTCTCCAGAAACTCGTCCTTCGTTTCTTCGTTTCTTTTTTTGCCCTTTTAAAGGGTAGCTTTCCTACTCAGTTCATCTAGTGTACAGCCTTATATCATCTATAAATTTAGATAAACTCCTTTTCTTATCAGTTTTTCTCTTTTCTTTAAAAAAATCTTTACAAAATTAGCAAAATAAACAAACCAAAACAGGGTAATAAATGCTGAAACAAATAAAACTGAAGATTGAAAAATTATTTGCTGGTCACTTCTTAACCTCCCATTTTTCTGGCTCTAATTGTGGGTTTTGGCTGTGGGCTGCCTGGATTCTTCATCATTTTGACTTGTGTCATCTCACAGCTCTCCACAACTTATCCCAAGCATGGAGGGAGAGTTAGGGAGAATGGGGAGGAGGAGGAGAGAGGGAACAGAACAGGGGAACGTGGGGCTTGATGGTAAGCCTGGTGGGAAGACCAGACACAATGCCACACGGGAAAAAAGAAAATACACTCCATCCTCCACGTCCAGAGCCTTGTCTCCCAACACCTTTTTCCCCCTCTGCTCCTCTCAGGAGGGTCAAACCTCCACTGACTGAATCTGGTTCATCTGTGCACGCATCATCTGGACACTGTTCAGGATCTTCTTTTGATGGCCTGCTAAAGTCACACCAACCCTCAGGATGTCACTGCAAAGCACAAAAAACAGATGTCAGGCTAATGCTACCACAGGCTATGAGCAGTATTTTGTAAGCCATTTGTCTGTCTATACTAATATTTATTGATGCGTGTATGTATAAGATCAAAACTGCTGAATGCCAATCAGAAATGCTTCAAAAATCAATGTAATATGGCACCAAAAGACACTGCTGGGTGAAAGCAGATGAGAAACAAGACAGCAGCATTAAAAGACCACAGACATTTAAATATTTTCTAACTAAAATGATTTTGTGTTTATGCAGTTAAATAAATAAAATAACCACTTTATCCTCCATGTTCAGAGGCATGACTCCTTAGACCTTTTTCCCATATATGTATAAGGTGTAAATTTATCAAAAACGTTTGACACTGTTATTTTACTCAATGAACCTTTGTAGTAAGGCTCTATGGAAAGAAAAAACTCAAATGTTTTTACAATTATCTTAATCATTAACAATTTGTTCAAATTAATGAATAATACATCTGATAGTGGTATTATAAGACCTTGGATTTCACAGGGATCTGTTTCGAAACCACTGTTGTTTCTTTTACTTAAAATGAGGTTGTTTGCTGCATTACCTCTTTTGTTTCCTGTCCCAATTAGATGTTTTTTCTTCATAGAAATGTTTCATAACAATGGCTAAAAATTATACTGATCCAAAAAATATTTCCAATCTGTTCAGTCTAAGTCTGTTAGCTCTTGACGTACATAAAGCTACATACAAAAAATTAAAAAAAAGTCTTCTTTCTAAAAACTTGAAAACTACTCTGGTCTCAAGTTAAATATCCAACGGGGATCATTAGTAAGTGTTGTAGTATAACTTAGCAGTAATGCTAAATAACCCTTTACTATAGTTTGATTTATGTGTCTTTTTATTGTCCAGGGAAGTATACCATTCATATTTATAGGCTGTTCGATTTTCAAAAGAAGCTTTATAAAGCTATTATATTCAGTTTGTGGTTTGATCATTGAAAGTGAATGCTGTTTTAATGTGTAAAATTCTTTACTGTCAGGTTTTATATCTTGCTCCCAATAAAACCATGATTTAGATGAATAGCTATGTACACAACAAAACAAACTGGGGAAATGTCTTTTTGAAACCTAATTTTAACAGTTTTTCTGTTCGTGTTGTCTGTTAGAAATACATATTGCATAATATATACACTAAAATGCATATACTTACTTTTTATTTTAGTTTGTTTATAAGATGTGTAATTCTTTAAGCATGGAGCTGAATTTATTTACTTGCATTTGCTTTTGTATATATTTTTCATCTAGCTATAGTGTGAGCTTTCTCATTGTTTTTATCTTATCAGCACATTTTCCTTTTTTGTCTTCCTTTGGTTTTGTTATGACTCAATTGAGATCCTCTATGCAAAATTATGATTGAGAGTTTTTGACTAATATAGTTAGTTTAGCTCTTCTTATGGAGCAATATAATCCTTAGAATGACAAATATACATGTTTTTTCCTAAAGCATATTTTATTTAAAAATGTTTCACTGTATACAAGTGGTGGCAGTTCACACATTACTTACTCACAGCAGGGCAGCTATTTATCTATTACACAATACATCCCTCGGCTCTTACGATGAATCTCAGCAGTAATCACATTTGTTGGATTACACATTACCATCTGTTTGTCTGAAAAACTGAAGCTGAACATCTCAGTGGGCTGATCTGTGGCTTTTGTTTGTCATACACTGACAGGAAATGATTTTTATTGTTTCACTATAAGTGGGATGATTCTTTTTTCAGCAACTTAACCCCATGTGCTCCTGTTATCTCTTCGGACTAAGGTTGAATGGGGAGCTTGTTGAACATATGCCCAGCTCCCTCCCAGCTCCAACATTAGGATAAAAAAGCATAATTTTCAACAGGCTACAGACTGAGTCTTGTTTCTGCTAAGATTTAAACCACAAACTTCTGAACACCCACTTTGTTTCAAAGTTTTCTCTTGCACTTATTAGGCCTTCAGTGCAAGTTATGATCAACACTTACTCCATGGTCATCTGAGACACCACATCAAATGTTGAAAAGTCAGAACTGGCAAAGTTTTCTTTGTACTGGCCCATCTTGATGGCATCCAGCCACTCATCCACAGTGCTGAAGGTGGAGAAGTCTGGGATGCTGCGGTCCAGGAGAGGGAGATGAACCCTACAGAGGAGACAAGCAGTACAGATCAAGAATAATAACAGTTCAAAGTGGAAGATCTAACATCATAGCCAGTCCAGACCACCTGAGTATGATTCAAACATGAATTATTATGTTGCATTTTCAAAACAGTGTACAGAACTTAAGAGAATCCCACAAGTCTAATCCATGAAAAAATATTTTCCAAACTGCTTCCTCATAAAGGGTATTTTCCAAATGAGGTGATAGTCTTCAGGGAGCCTATGTATTCATTGAGTGTCTGTGGAAAATCTGGGTTGTGGTCCTGCACTGCACCGCAAATGAAAGTACAGGCAGGGATAATGGAAATCAGCAAAGCCCTGGCTCTGACAGCAAACTAACACCCAAAGCAGAAATGCTTAAAAATGTTTTGTTTGAAAAAAAATGCAGAGCTGCTTCAACCCAGGACTTGCCTGGAGCATTCGTGGGAAGGTTTGGATCGATCAAACCAAAAGGCTTTAATTTACATAACCGCTCGGCGCCAGGAAAAACAAGAGAAACTGTGTTTGGCACATGTGAAAAGTGCCACAGAAGACACTGTCGCAGAAGCACAAATATTTTAGTCAACAATTGAAGACCTTAGTACTGACGGAAGCTGAAATGAATCATACACTTAAACATGTTATTCATATCAGTGTGGAGGAAGCTAAAATAAAAAAGCCTATTTTCTGTGATGCCAATGGAGAGAATAAACACACATCCAAATACCTCACAGAGAGTAAAGAAGGGATCAAAGGAAGGAGAAAAGCACAGACTGAAAGCTCAAAGACTCAGCTTGCTTTTCACCTACCCTGTAGATAAAGGAGTCATGGCCTTCAGCGTGTTGGGATTGCGGATCATCTTGTCGAGGTTGTTAACAATCTGGCTAAACTTTGGACGGTTGTTACGGTCCTTCTGCCAGCAGTCCAACATGAGCTGGTGCAGCGCGCTGGGACAGTCCATCGGCGGGGGCAGCCGATAGTCTTGCTCTATAGCATTAATGACCTGTGGGGGAAACACAGATCTTTTGAGATCACCTTAAGAAATAGGAGATATCAAGTAAAAAACATGCGGCTTCCCAGAAAAATGGCTAAGACCCTTTTAAATGTCAAGTTATTATTAATCATTTTTTCAGGTATTGGTTTATTTGCTTATTGTTTTTGTTTAGCAAAATCCAACTCATTCACACGTTAACATAAATGTTATTTGAAAGCTTTTTAGCAACCAATTTAAAATATTTTAGCTAATGAAGAAGGATTTCCACTTCTTTGTGGAAAGTTAAAATGGTTGAAAACCTTACAATAACCTGGTTGTATAACAGAATTTTGCAGGAAACACTGAAAAGTTAAATATATGTGTTCATTTACAGAATCTTCCATACATAAATATGAGCTAAAACTATTCTTAGAATAAAGTAATTTTTTATTGCAGTAGAATTCTGTTACATCATTTAATTTAAGAACATTTATCATTGGGAAATTAATTTATATTTTTTTTTACAAAATACTCTGCTGAGAGCAAATATTCATCTCCTTACAGATTTATTCTGTTTTTGCATTTTTGGACATTCCTAAATGTTTCATAACATCAAACAAATTTTAATCAGATAAAGATAACCTGAAAAATCACAAACAAGCTGTTTTAAAATAATGATTTAATTTATAAAGTGGAAAAAATATAACCAAACCAAACTAGTTGTATGGGGAAATATTAGGGATGCATGATATATCTGCATTAACAACGGTATCGGCCGATGTTAGTTATTTTAAAACATATTGGTATTGGTCCCATAAGTAAAACTGGGTCAATATTAACGACAAATATTTATTTCCACCTTGTTGCTGTTTGTGTAAGTGTTGTTGGGTGTTTACCTGAAGCACAGAAGCAATGTCAGTGGCGTGGTCATTTTTTCATGGAGGTTTTCACGAAAGGTTGGAGAAATATATATAGTATCAGTAAATACCGGTTATTGGCTAAAACAGCAACAGTAATACCGGATATCGATATCCGCTCAAATTTTCTTTATACCAACAAAATATCAATGCCCTCCATGTTAAATAATGAATTAACTGGGCTTGGGTGTGAGTATACTACCCAATCCCAATTACTGACCTGTAAAATGAAGAAATCACTTAAATGAAACTTGTCTAACCAACATCAAGAAGGCTAAAAGATCTCAAAATGCAAGACATTATGCCATAGTTACAAGAAAAAGAAATGTGTTTCAGAGTGTTACAAAGTTGTTTCTAAGGCTTTGGGACTCCAGAAAACCATGGGGAGTGTCAATAACCTCAAACTGAGAATGCATGGAATAGTGGCAAGTGCTCTCAGGAGTGGCCAGCAAACTAAAAGTAATTCAAGATTGACCTAAGAACTCATCCTAGAGGTCACAAAAACCCAGACCACCATCTAGAACTCTGCAGGCCTCACTTGCCTCAGTTAAGGTTAGTGTTTGTGACTCAACAATAAGAAAAAACTAGACCAAAAAACTGCATCCATGGTTGAGTTCCAATGTGAAAACCACTGCTGACCAAAAGAACGTAAAGGCCCATCTCACAGTTGCCAAAAAAAACATTGCAATGATCCCCAAAATATTCTATGGACTGGCAAATGTGTATACCTTCAAATCCACCATAAAACTGATGACGTTTCAGAAAAAGAACATCACACTTACATTCACACTCAAACATAGTGGTGGTAGAGTGATGATCTGGGTCTGTTCTGTTTCCACCTCTGAGTGGCTCAAAACAAGAAAGGTTTTGAAGTAGCCGGCTCAACTTCTGACTTAAATCTGATTGAGATGCTACGGCAGGTAGTTCATGTTCATAAATCTTCCTTTGTGGCTAAAATAAAACTATTAAAAGAAGAGTGGGCAAATAATCTTTAAAAAGCGATACAGAAGAACCATTGCCAAACATCACAAATGCTTGATGGCGTTGGCGATTACAGGTTTGTTTAGATAGGTTTTATTTATTAACCAAATCAAATCATTATTTTAAAACAACATTATGTATTTACTAAGGTAATCTTTTTCTCATTAAAATTAGTTTATGGTTATGAAACATTTAAGTGTAATAAAAAGGCAAAAATAGAAGAAATCTGTAAGGGAGCTTTTCAAAGCACTTTAAGATGTGACAAAAGGGCCCATTTGACTCTTTGAAATGGTCGAAACAAAAGAACATAACATTAAAGTAAGGACAACATTTATTTATCATTTCAAAAAATCTATTATTTTCAAATTTAACATTTAACAAATACTTTCCTTATTTACCAGTTAATTTCAATTCTTATTTACAGTGGCGTACTGTTTTGATGCAACACTGTTTATCAGAATCTGTAAAAACACAGGGTGTCATTTTACCAACCTGCTCTGGGCTAAAAATCTGACTTAATCTGTGGCCATTTAGTGTATTTCATGTTCAGTCCACATATAGCTACTTTACAAATATGTCTGACACTTGTACACAAAGGTAGTGCACAGTTAACAGAGAGGAACAAGCCCAAGCACACTTGGAGGAAGGGCACACCATCCCCTGCTCATTATCGGGGTCATTAAAAAAGCTCCATTCAGACGCAGATTAATCTTATTCACAAGATCTCCAAACGAGTACCCCGATGGAGCAGAAACACTATCTGCAGCTGCTAATATGATAACCGTTGAGGTCCTCAGTCCCTCTTAGCACATTAGTGTTCTCACATTCAATTTGAAACTATTTTCATTATCTCTCTTCCTATAATTTGCTCTCTCCTTCACTACCCAGAGGGAAACAGAAAATAGAGACTCCAGTCAAGAGCAAAAATTGTCCACCGAACACTGCGGTGCATTTCAAATGATCTGATTATGTCTGTGTGGTGAGTGTGGGGGTATTTTCATATAAAACCCTTGTGTTTAGCTAAGGGAAAGCAGACACCATTGACAAATCGTATCTCAGAGGATTTTGAACATTTAATGGAACTCAGAGAACCAAAAATATATCTGCGCACTGAGAGTTTGGGAATAAATGTTTTAGGGTGGCCCCTGGCCTGAAAAAATTAACAGCACTAGTGAAAATGACAAAAGCCATGTTAAATACGTACATCTTGATTGGTCATGTCCCAGTAAGGTCTTTCTCCGTAGGACATGACTTCCCACATGACAATCCCATAGCTCCACACATCGCTAGCTGAGGTGAACTTTCTGTACTGGATCGCTTCGGGAGCAGTCCATCGGATAGGGATCTTCCCTCCCTGTGAAAACAAAGGGAATGACCCAAGTGAAGCAGGTGACCCCGAAACCTGACCGTCACAGTCTGGAAAGACACTTTTCACAGGAACAATACTGATGGTAATCCAAACAGGGAAGTGTATATAACAAAACTCCTGGGGCAGAAAGTGTGGTACATGGAATACTCTAGACAAAAGAAAGAGCACAAAAAAAAGAGAAGAGATGGCATTTGTCCTGATAGGGGAAACAGAGTGGGAATGCACTGTGGCATTTACATCAATCCCTGGTTTAGTCAAAAAACAAACCTCCTAGCAGAACTATGTGAAGAGGTGTCAAGCAAGTACTCGTTTGTAAAGGACTGACATTAGGCTTATTTTGGAAAACTGATAATATCCACTGAAATCAGTGAGTGTCTGTAAAAGGTAAGAGTTAAAATATTGTATTACCAGAGCACTGGTGTAGGTAGGATCTGATGTGTCATCCTCCAAAAAGCGTGAGAGGCCGAAGTCTGACACTTTGCACACAAGGTTGCTGTTGACCAGGATGTTTCTGGCTGCAAGGTCACGATGCACATAATTCATGTCGGCTAGGTACTTCATGCCCGAAGCGATGCCACGTAGCATACCAACAAGCTGGATCACAGTAAACTGCCCATCGTTTTGCTGTGGAACAGACATATTAGGTTAGAAATATTTATAGAAAAAAAAAAAAAACAAGTCCCTTCATACCTGGGGCTCACCTGACAACATGGCATCGCAAAAAACTTAAAAGGTTAAATCTCAAAGTGAAATTTCCAGTTTTAGTAAAGAATAACTTATTGTCTTTGAAAACATATCTTAGTGGTTTCTAATTGCATATTTAGATATTTATTTTTCGTTAGAATTATTTCTTGAATTTTAATCTTATTTCAGGTAAAATGTTTGTTTTATTAATATGCAAGGGTTAATAGACTTATTAAACCTTCCACAAATGCATTGCTTTCATGATTGCAGTTTAACTCTTCTTTTAAACAGGTCTAGGCTAAACTCCATTATTAAAAAAACTGTTTTTATGTAAAGCTGTTTGGCAAAGTCTCACCAAATGACTTGTGCAGTACCAATGTAGAATCATTCAGCCGTGGAGGTTTTTTCTCTCCTGATATGCATTTTAGCACCTCAAAAACACCATATGGATGTGTTAACAAGGTCAAAAGCTTGATTCTCACCGGAGGTGGCCTTTAACTACCAAACTGCCAGCCATATGTCAGCTTTTTAGATTGTTAGTTAGGTTGTCTTGTTTAACAATAACCTTGCAATGGCTTGACTCGACCATTTGATCAAAGTTTTTTGCAAAATGTCTATGTTAGCATATTGAATCACAATTAAGATACAAAGAAAGATGTATACCAGAAAAACATCTTTGTAACAGTCCACAAATAGTCTGATATTCTAAACATAATTATTGAACATATCAACATTTTCTCACTAAATATTTACTGAGAATATTTTTCTTCTAACTTGAAGCAATACCAAGTGATTCAGAAGTGTAAATTTTCAACACACCATTTTTCTTTACAAAATTGAAAAGACAAATCTATTTTTTTAACTGATATTTATTTTACATTGTTTCCTATCAGAAATATGGTTGGTTGAATTAAAATGATTTTAAATCTAAGTCTGCCAGTTTTTAATAATTGTGGGCATAACTGTAAGTGGATAAGTTAAGTTCTGTATTATTTTGTGAAATAAAGGAGGAAATTAATATTGAACACATAGAAAAGGGAGCTGTAATAGGCTTTAAAAGCCAGGAAAATAGCTGAAAACTGTCAGCTCTGTCAAGACCTTCAAATTCTTATTGTAGCAAAACCTACTTGCAACATTGTTTACGTGTGCATTTCTAAATGTCTGATTGTTTCCCTGTGCACTATTAGGACCATAATCAAGGGGTTTGAGGAGCACCATTTTACCATACAACAGCCACGATCAGGTGATCCTAGCAAGATTTTCATTGTGCAATGGAATTATTAGAAGAGTTATTGGAGAGCCTATGGCCACGAACAGAGAGCTTTCGATATACCTGAAATTAGCAGGAAACGTTTTTCATGAAAACAATAATAATGCACTCAATGGGAATGGCATCTATGCCGGTTCACCTCACAAAACTCCCATGCACAAGGAAAGACATGTTGAAGCTTGTTGAAATTTTGTTGCAGAACAGTCAGATATGTCAATGAACAATGGGGGAATTAAAATCTTTTCAGATATTTAACTCGCTGGAACACATCATGTTTGGAGGACTGACACTGCACATCACCCTATTATCAGCATGACAGCAAGAACATTTGGAGGCAAGAACATCATGGTGAAGGGCTGTTTTTCAGCATATTGTACAATCAGACTTCACAATAATTGAGGAAAGATGAATGGAGTAATGTACTGAGATATTCTTGATATGAGTCTAAAGATGAGGGTTTGATATTTAAACAGCACAATGACCAAACAAACACAGCTAAAAAAACTCCCAACTGGTGTCAGAGAACAAAAGCATTTCTTCATATGAAGAACATTAAACTAAATACAACTGCAAAAAATATGTACAGAGTGATGTGTAGATTGTAAAGACGAGACATCATAGTCCTTCAACCTTTTAAAACAGTTTGTGTTGAAGAATGGGCAAAAGTCACACCTCAGGAAATCTTACAAACGAGATCCCCATATAGGAGACGTCTTGAAGTCACTGACAATAAAGATTTTTAATAATATTTTGTATTTAATACATTCAAGCAAGCATGTTTCTGTGTCATTATATTTTAATACAAATTAAATAATATTTGGACTTTTTTTTTATTTGTTTGTTTATTGATAACACACGTACTGCCGAGTGAATTTCATTTCAATAGCATCATTAAAAATACATTTACTAATACAAATGTCGCTGTGTTCAATGTGAATTTGTTGAAACTTCTCAAAGTGTTTTTTTAATAGATTTTACCTATACAAACTATATGAATATAAATTCACACTTGACTACTTTTAGTGACATGATTAAGGAATACACAATACATGTAATTAGTATAGTCTGAACTTAAGTAAGTACTTGAAGTAAAGTTATTTTCAGTATACATTAAAAAGGGAACCCTTCTGCACACTAACAGGTTTTGGTTGAGCTTAACTTGCCTCCGCAGGGCTAGGCACGACTAAGCTGGGACTGGCTGTCTGTGCACAGCTGTTCCCATTTTCGTTCTGGTGACGGCTTTATACCCCACGCTCGGGTAGTGTCTGAGGCAGTAGTGCAGCTGTGCTTCCAACTGGGCACACCTGCAATACTTCCACCACCCACCACGATGCGAGGAAACCAGAAGACTCTGGAGAGTGGGGCATGAGAGCATAAGGTTGAGTGTGAAAAGACAGAAAAAAAAGCTAAGAGTGGAAATACCAGAGCAGGTTAGAAAGGCACAAAGCACAGCTAAATTCATAAAACCTATTTCTCTTTCAAACACTTTTCTGCTCATTAGCTGAGTGGATAACTCTATTCACGCCAAGCTGCCATCCTTGTGCAGCCAGCAATTAAACATGATGTATTATTCATGAAACCTTTCTCACACATACACTCTGGCACCTAATCTAAGGGCCATGTTGGCATATACTTTAATTGGACCAAATCCTCCCCATGTGATTCAGGTCAGGTCAGGGGGAAGGCATACCTCAATATAATGTTAGTAAAGGTCCTGTTTGAGATTTGAGAAATAACTCCTCATGCAAGTCTGCAGGTTAATTCTGTTTATTTTCTAAGCTTATAGGTGGCTCAAAATTCAATCCCATCTATGATCTCTCAAGTCCTGTTCTATTTCCTCAGCTTGTTTTTCCAGCAGTTAAGCCAAAGCTCCAACAGGCAAACATTGTGTAGTAGAATCTACTGTCACTGTTACAAACGACCAAGCATCAATTGCCCCAAAATATACAAATCATGTTCAGATGCTTTGACACTGTCAGCAGCTGTTGCCAAACTGGCACTATTAGGTGCTACAAAACTTTACAGTTGTCTTAAAAACAATGGGCTGTAAAATAAGTTTAGCAAGAATCTACATATGCAAAAGAAAAACAGCATTCACCACAAGATATTTTCCCCAACAAAAAGAAAATCATTTGCCTGTCTGACGTCAGAGGCAGAATGCAAATAAAAGCTCAGCAGTATGCTGACAGGAGTTTTTATGTTGGCTTTGTGAGGATGGCTTTGATGTAGTCTTGGAGGAGGAAGTTAACACTAAAAACATGGGAAGGTGGGAATATCAAAGATGTAGAGATAGTGTATAGGCATCCAAAGACTGCAGTGAAATTGTATTTAAAGGGAAAAAATAAATATCACTTATACACCCAAAGTTAACTTTTTATGTGACACCTTCAAAAGTATTACACTACTGTATTTCATATACCTTATGATGAGCTGGCCTCCTTTTCACAGTGTACCCAGCCTTTTACCTAATGAACACTGGGGACGGACACCACCCCATGGTATCCTGAATAGGTGTAAGCAGCTCTCAATAAAAGATGGACTATACAATAAACTTATACTTCTGCATTTGTCATTACAAAAGAATTTGGTTCACCATAATACACGGCTCCTGTCAGTTGATCAGTTAATCACTGATGCAAAAAAATACTCTTTTGAAATTACCTTACTATTAGAAATTCATTTTTAAATGTATTTTAATTACAGGAAATCATCTAAAGATGAAGCACCTTGGTGTTTCATAGACCATGGTCGAGCCTTTAAAACTACTGCTAAAAACACCATCACTAACTTTGTTTAGTAAATATTTGATTTATTATTATTTGGCACTGTCCACTGTTCCCTGATTAAAGCTATAATGTTGCAACCATTTTGGGCCCAGCAAATGCACCAATTTATGATTCTTGCAACATTTTTGTTGAACATGCAACTCCTGTTTTATTTTTCTAGAATGCATTTTGTAGACACAAACCAGTAAAGAGTTTAAAATATATATTATTTGCACTTTATTTATCTGGCAGTAAAATTGAAATGCTGCAGTAATGAAATATTTAACCAAACAAAGATGATACAATGTCATGATTTAGTATTATTTTACTTTACATAGAAGATTACTAAAAAGGCAGTATCCTATGACTATACTATAACTAATTCCAGACACTAACTGTATGGAGTCCATTCAGGTATTTTTCTACACCTTGTCTTGGTACATTAAAAAAAGCAATAGCTTTTGTGTAGTAAAAATAAGACAATCTTACAATGCTTACTGTACATTTACATACTTTATAGAGTCATTAAATAACAAGGTTGTTTTTCAACTTGTATTTAAAATTAACTCTCTTTTGGAAAATATCACACATCTTCAGTCCCCACTACTTGTACACTGTTTTTCTCATTCATTTAAAAAGGCAACATCATCAAACAGACTAGAATAAAGCAAACAAAAACATAATAAAATATTTCAGTTGATTTCACTACTATCCTAACACAGATAGTGATGGGCTATGTAATATCACATCCTATAGTGGTTTCATGTTTAAACATATGACATTTCATTTCAAGTCTTGAAAAGTATTTGAATTATTTATTGTGGGTTGTAAATGAGGAGCACAGAGAGTTCTCTCTAACATTCCTAGCTGGTGAGATTATGAAAATTAAAAATCCAATGAACTCATGAGCACTTTATATTTCTTGTCTGGAAGCAGAAGACAAAAATAATTAGAATTTCATAAGCATCCATGCGTAGCGCTGCATAATAAGCAGTGAGACCAATAGTGACAACAATTCTTTGCGCTACCTGACAATACACCTTATGAAACAGAGCACACTCAAGACTGACAGAAAATATTATTGACAGAGGGGTTTAAATGGAACATTTGCAACTGAGTACAATAACTCTGAATTGGGAAGAAGGAGCTGCCGTGGTAAAATTACCTCCAGCAATTGAATTTTATGAATCTTTATTATGTTTGTTGTTCCACAATGTTTTCTGGATATTGATATTCTGTATGTGGAGCAGGACTGATTGCCTCTTGACAGTTTTTGACAGATAGTTTGCAGGTAGCTCCGCAGTTGTTTAGTGAAGCAGAATCTGTTAGACAGAGTTGTCATAAAGTTATTATGCCGAGATCATTGTATCATTTCTATTATTCCTGTCAAAATACAAGCTTTGACTGCCAACCTACAAGCTTCAAAGGAGGCAGTCCTGTCAGTTTTAGAAGCCAACATTGTTGTTAGAGCTATCATTATTTTGCAGAGCTGTCAAATTGTTACCGGTAAAAATAATAACGTAAAATCTAGTTTCTTACTCTCAGGAATGTATCAAGGGATCCATTCTCCATGAACTCAGTGACGATCATTACGGGACTGCTCTTGGTAACCACTCCTTCAAGATGAATGACGTTAGGATGGTCAAACTGACCCATGATGCTGGCCTCACTCAGGAAGTCTCTCCTTTGCTTTTCGGTGTAGCCAGACTTCAGGGTCTTTATGGCCACGAACATCTCCCTTTTTCCCGGGAGCTTTAGGTTGCCGCTGCACACCTCCCCAAACTCTCCTATTAAGAGGTAAAATGGAAAATAGCGCCATTTATAAATCACCCGTAATAAAATGCACAGCTGAAAATATGCAATGTTCCGGCACCTACTCCAACTTAGGAATCAGCTGTAAAAATGTTGTATTCCAACCACGTTTCACTGAGATTTCTCCATTACCTGCACCAATGACCTGTTCAATCTTCACACAGGATATATCAATCTCCTTGGCAAACTCCCTCACAGCCTCGTTTGGGTCCTCATATGTGAATGGATCAATGTAAATCTTCATTCCTGGAGACACTTGAAAGACAGGAAAGAGCCACTATAATATTTAATTGTTGTGGTCATGTTAGCAGACCTAGGGGCCAGACAGTCAAATGCATTGAGGCACTGTAATAATTCATTCATCTTTCATTTCCACTATCCTGTGCAATTACGAGATTTTTTTTTCTAAGACATAAAGGTAATGAAGGCTGGAAGATGGAGGAGGTACTGTAATTACAAAAGGTGGTTATGACAAGTACCTTATGGCTACTGTGCGTGGCTGTTCAGTCAGCAAGGACATGTAACCTTCAGTCATCTTAACTGTGATTTAGTGAATTAATATATATATCATGTCCAGTGAGCCACAGTGCTATTAACACCCAGTAGAGGAAGAGGGGTCCTATATTGGCGCTGCTCAACTCCACCTCTAGAAATAAATTGGCTGTCCTAAGCTGCGATGCCAGGTAAATTGGCTTAAGGTGGCCTTTAAGCGTTCAGGCACTTAAGTGTCGTAAGTTTTAAATCCGATTATACTGCACATACCTCCACATTGAACCTGAGGCCATCTGAATGGATGCAGAACTTACACATAGCCTGCTGTAGTGCAAGACTAGCATGCACATTGCCTCACACCCTGGCAGACTACAGCAAAAAAACATGCGGCAGCAATGCAACAGATGGAAAAGATCTTCCCCGGCACAACCCCCCATTACTAAAACCCACAATTTCTTCTCAAGCTGAAGCACGGTTCAAAGGACCACCTTCCTTTAATGGCAAAGACCACCATAAACAAGGGCAAAAGCCTGAACTGCGTCTGGTGTGAGAACAGGATGCACACAAGACATGTTGGCTTCTGACAATAGCTGTGAAATACCCAGCTATTTACTGGCACGCTCTTCACTGTGGCTAAAACTGGAGTCCTTTGAACAGCCTGACTGGTTTCTAGTGAGACACTTATTATATTATGAGTGAAAATTACTTACTAAGGAGGATGCGAAATAATTGTATAAATAAATATGGAGTTATAAATTGAACATTAAAAAAAGATATGTTAATGGGGCCTGATGGAAATAGCTGTCTCACAAAATTATGTCTGCATTAACGTCACTGAAACTCTAAGCTTTCTGAACTTTATGAGGAAAGAAAATCATTGAGTAATTCCATTCATTCAACAAATTCCTCTGGCATTTTTGACAATAGCAAATGACTCATGTGCATTAGCATTCTAATGGCTTTTAACATGAATGAAGACTGACCTATTTCTAACATAATGGAATTAGTTAACTATGAAATGTGATGCCGGGAACACACACTTAAACATGGATTTTGATGCAGTTAAATCCAAACCCTGAGTGAGCGGAATCAAACAATGGGAAAGATTACAGAAAAGTGCAGGTCAGGGAAATGAATGGCAGCTGTGCAGGGCCCGCAGACAAGGACAGCAGCAAGCAAGGTGGTAGCCATGGAGACAAGTGTGTGAGGCAGTGGTGTTCTGGATGAGTGCCATGGGGGATGACTGCATGACACGGCAGTCATAGATACAGGTGTTTTTAGTCCTGCAGCAGAACCCGTTGGTGAGAGTGAGTGGAGAGGAGTGGTGGTGGTTTACTCACTGTGGCCGCTGGTGTAGTGCTGCAGTTTGTCTGTGTATTCTGAATCACCCCTGTCAAAGCCACGCCTCCTGGGAAAAAGACAAAGAACTCTAGCTCTGGCTCAGAGAGAGGGAGCAAGGAGGGGAGAACACATGAATCAAACACCCCTAGGTATGGCTAAGCTGAAGATCAATCAGCCAAAACCAGTCTAGAGGGTAGAACAATTTTTTTTTGTTTTATTGCTGTACAGAAATAGGCATCTAGAAAAGTATACCAGATAAAAGTAAACATATATTTCATTCCAGTCCATACTTTGTTTAGTAGATGCATTAACTGTTTTGGGGTAGTAATTATTTTAAGTTGAACACATCATTTCCCTTTTTTCCTATATTTTATGTAATTTTATGAGTCTACAGAAAGAATGCCTTCATTATAGAGTACATTAAAAATCATTATCAAAGATATCAAAGTAGACCAAAGTATATACTGGTGCATCTCAATGAATTATAATATCATTTAAATATAAATATATTAATATTCAAAATTGTATAAAAGATTAAAATCATATACTGACAGATTCATTATGTTCAGAGTGATATATGTGTCACTTTCATTAGCTTACAGCTAGTGAAAACACAAATTTAAATTTCTCAGAAAATTTGAAAATAACACTAAAGGAACATTTACATTTGATGTTATGGCCTACACAGTTATGGGGTAGACTGGTGACATGACAGTTGCCCATCAGACAGTCCATAACACCATCCACAAGGAGGGTATGCCACTAAAGGTCATTGCTGTTCACAGACTGGTTCAAGAATATAAACAAAGCGTTGAGTGAAAGAAATCCATGTGGTAAAAAAGCTCCAGAAGCAACAGGGAAAATCCCTTTCAAGAGTTTGGAGGAGATTCATAAAGTGAGGACTGCGGTAGGAGTCAATATCTGAAGCTTCTTACCTGGGCTGTGGAGAAAAAGGACTGGACTGATGAACAATCGTCCAAAATCCTTTTTGATATGTTCACAGTTTATTGAGTGGATATACTGCACAGTACATGGACAAGCTGTTCAGTAGACCAACATTTCTGTATCAAAAATACGTTTATTAGTCTTAAGTAATGTTCATATTTTATGCTAAACTTTTTAAGTGTTTCATTACCTCTAAGAGATAATTAGCAAAGTTTACAGAAATAACTGCTTAAAATATACCACTCTGTGTGTAATCCATTATGTAACACGAGTGTCATGTTCTCAACAGAATTACTGAACTAATTTAATTTTTCTATATTTAATTCATTGAGATGCACCTGCATAAGTTTGTCATATTTTGCCAGATAGAACCAAATGAAATTTATTTGAAGTTTCTTTTTAAAAGTTCTTGTAAAATTCCCAATAAAGTTTTTACTTTTTTAATTTTGTTTATACTATAACCTTTTTATGTAACCGTTAAATTAGAAGCAGACCTTTCCATTTTATCTTTCCTACACTTTAGTACACAATCTATATTATGTCATTTTGTAACCATAACCCAACATGGTGATATACTGCACATGTAAAAGCCAGGGAGAAACCTGCAGCAATAACTTTGTTATGATAAAAAAAAAAAAAAATCTTTGGTATTCTTTTCAGACTTGCACAGGTGCAGACCTGCCTTGTCAAACTGATTGGCCCAAGTGGGAAGTGAAATCGAAACCAGAGGATATAAACCTTTGATACTCATTCATCTGAAGTATTCACAATGCTTTAATTTTTAAAGACCAATACTTTTATATGTATTGCTTACTTTTGTATTGTAGTGTGACTGGAATTAGTTACCAATTGATATATCTGAACCAAGGAAGTTTTATTTGTACAACAAAAAAATCATACGGACAGCAAAATGCAAAATTAAATCAATAAGATCATACAAACCAAAGAGTAAAGTGGCATTTTTAGCCAGTTCAAATGTTATTTTCATATGTTTTAGACTTTTACATTACAGAACTGACTCACCGGTTACAAACGATGATGATGACAACCAAAGCAATGAGGAAAACCAATCCTGCAGCTGCCGAACCTATGATGAGTGGAAGCTTCTCCTGAATGCTTGTGTTGTATTCCTCTATAAAAGAACAAACACAGAGATACGCTTAATTCCATGCATGCACATACACACAGTCACGAGGAACCACAAGCTGAAACATATGGGAAGACATCTGAGCCTCTGCAATGGGTGGCAGAGTGGCATACGGCTAGGTGAACCAATGAGAATCTTGGCATCTCTACTGGTTGCAAACAACATTTTACAAACCACATCGAATGTGCTCAGATGCCGCAGATATGGACAAATCATCTGGCAGAAAGTGTGTGAAGTGAAGGGGAGAGAGAGCATTTTTGGATGAGAAGCGAATTGGTCACACAGCCAAGAATATGAAAAACTAGCTACTAAATGGGCACACAAAGAAGGAGCATGCTTCCTTTTTTTAAAGTCACAAATAGCAAACAATATTACTATTTTTAAATGGTTATTGAATTGATATGAGTTTTAAATTATCCATTTAATGTAATAAAATGCTCCTAATAGTGTTGTTGTTTCCAGTGAAGCTTCATCTTCCCTCTCTGCTTATATTTTGCTGGAACTGTTAAGTATTCCTTGTATTTGTAGAACTGTTCTCCACTTTAGGCTGTATCAGTAGCACTTTTGTCGCAGTTCAAAATCACTTTTTAAGTGCAAGTTGAAAACAATTAGTGTCTTAAACCCTCTGTTTACACAATATTTCCATTTCTGAGTCAGTCTGATATTTTGTCTGTGCTGGGATCTGTGTGTGTGGCAGCATCACCGATGTTCCTGAGAGAGTTCAGGCTAATGATGGCTCTAGGCTCTGCAGGCTGATGGAAATGAGATGTTCAGAGGGGAATACCCAGACATAGCTCTAACATTAACCTACTTGACTGATGTTTACTAAATGTAAGCCATGTTTTAGATAACAAGACAACTTCCATCTAATCCCAAATCTAATGGGTGGTGTAAGAAATAAAAACATTGTTAGTGTTTGATCTAATAATTAAAATTTTCTTAAAACAGTAATATGGTGAAGCGTACTGTGTAAAAATTATGCACCCTTTTTATATTTTTTCTGCTTTTGCTTTTTGTTTAACTTACGTTTCAGAACAACAGACAAATTTCGGACAATGATAAGGTGAGTAAAGGCTAACAGTTCTCATATGATAGTTACATTTATTAAGCTAAGAAATGTGTGCAAACCATCCTGGCCAAGTGTGAAAACTTAATTACTTCTAGGCTAAATTTTAAATTACATGTGATTGACCACATTTTTGGAAGGTTGAGTTAAATTTTAAATTACTGCTAGACTTGCTAAACAAGAAATCAATTACAGAACCTGCCTGACAACACGAAGTGGGCCAAAAGATCTCATGCCATAATCTAATGTCTGGTTGTAAAGGGTTGTAAAGCCTTTTCTATGTAAAATGTAGAACGTTTTGAAGGTTTGTGCCCCATTATACCTGGTGCTAATATAAGACACAATTTCAGAAAAAAAAAAAACCATTATGCTGACAATCAGAAATGGTGGTTGCAGTGTGATGCTCTGAGGTTGCTTCAGGACCTCGATGACTTTCCATAATTGATGAAACCATGAATTTTGCTCTCTACCAGAAAATCCTGAAGGAAAATGTCCAGTTTCCTCGTCGCGATCTTTATCTCAGGAACTTGGGTTGTGCAGCAGGACAATGATCTGAAGGAGCTCAGGAACAATGATCTGAAGGAGCTCAGGAACTTTTCAAACTCTCCAATGCTGCTAAATGTGTAAAAACGTTTTTAGATTACAGGAGCAATTACTTTTCACACGTGGCCAAGTTGGTTCAGATAGCTTATTACCTTTGTAAACTGCATTTTTATTTACTCTGGTTACCTTTTTCTGTTAATAAAATTTGCTTTGATGGCATGAAAAATGTAGGTATGACAAAAAATCTAAAACAGAAGAAGGGTTTATAATGGTCCAAATTTCTATTCACAGTACGGTAATTGTTTTTGAATACTTGTGCTGTTTCCTACACATAATGTGTCCTTCTCAGTCCTGCAGCTGTTTGAAATCTTACTGCACTACATGGTGTGTTGAAAAGCCAAGCATGAAAGGTGATAAGAACCGTGCGTGCTGTGGTGAGCATTGGCTGAATTCTCACCCTCCGTCATGGTCTGGAAGTACAGTTTGCCACTGTAGCGACCAAACCCAGCTACAGTACGGGCCCGGACCTGGAAAACATAGATGCTCCCTGACTTCAGACCACGGATAACTGCTGTGTTGGTCTGGCTTCTGACAGTGGTAGAGTTATATTCTGATTGATCCTGGGGGCAGAAAGACAGTTCAGTAAGTTCAAGTGGATTAGTGATTATGCTGCAATTGCACAGGGCAGTCATTTTGAAATACTAAACTAAGAAATAACACATTAGGGGCCTAAACTAGTCAAAAATACTATGACACGTCTAAGACCTCTCACTATCTATTTGAGTACATTTAAAATATTGTAAAAAAATAATAATAATAATAATACACCATTTGTTTAAATAAAAGGAAACACTCCAAGGCTGTTGATGGGTAAGTAGACTGGGTGGCAGTTTGAGGTCAGGTGGATCCTTTGAGCTATGCCTTGTGATGATCAGAGCTGTTTTACCACTGCCATACTTTCCCTCTCCAGAATGCTGACAGGTTTGAGAGCTAACACTGGGAAACTTTTAACCACGTTCTTCAATGCGCCTCTCAGCATACACTTCTGAGTCACAACAGGAGCTGGGACAATTGTTTTGACAGCTCTTTCCAGCAGTGTTAGTAAGAGGAATGATAGTCAAAAGGAAAAAAAACAGACCAAAGCTTAAGAAACTCCGTGAATAAATGCTTTTGCATGAGTGTATCTGTGTGTTATCTTATTAATCGACGTGCTGGAGTACACGCACATTTGCAATTGTAAGGGTTCTTTTGAAACACTATGATGATTCGGCGGCGATTGCAAAAACTATTTTTACATCAGTCAGCGTACCATTGTTTCAACCACAAGTCTCAGCACATCAATCCCCACTGGCCCTGCTGCAGGGCTGAATGCGGTTTTCTTTCCCAGTGACTGACCATGATTGTAATTGGAGGAGAAAAAGCAGAGGTTTGAAGCGATATTCAGAAGCTACATGCCTACAAGTATCTGCTGCTAAGCAAATGAGCATGAGAGGAGTTAAATTGTTTTCTTTAGTACATTTTATATCTAACTCTTAACATATGACCATGAGGTATTTGGCATGTTAGGAATAAAATAAAATAAATATAGTAATGCGTTTTAGGTTTATTAAGGACAAAGAGACGATTTTCATTTTTAACATTTGTCCATGTGCTTGAATGATAAAGAGTACCTTTTCATAATACTGTAGTTCGTAGTCCAAGATAACACCATTTGGCTGATCTGGCTGAGACCAGGAGAGGGTGATGCTGTCCACAGTACGACTGACCTGGTGCATTATGGATACAGTAGATGGAGCTGTGAAGAGACGAAAGCAGTGTGTTACTTTTAATGGAAAAGTAAAATAAACTACACCGTTATCCTCAGAGAATTTACCTTATTTCTAATCTCACGAATGAACACTGACTTCTGAAAAGCAGTACGCCCATAAAATCTACAGCATATAATAATGTGCATGCTCCAGCTGAAGCATCAAAGGTAGAAATTAGGCTTGCAAGTCACAACACTGGCTGAACCTCATAAGAAGCCACATGGGACTTCCCAATGTAAAAAGTGACTTTGATTAAATGAATATATGCCTGTCATGGGGATAACAGACTACTTTCTTCTAATTTATTATTTAAAAATCACCAGACCACCGTGTAGAGGAAAATCTAGTTCTTTGTGTTTTTTACATACCAAAACAAACAAAAAATCAATTAATCATAAAAGCTAACACAAAATCTCTTTGTGACCTTCGTAGGTACATCATTCTTAGGCACTCGTGTAATAAAATAGTTAAAAGAGGTATATTTGATGAATAAAATATTCTCTGCAAAATTTTAGAGCCCTTCGAAGGAAACATAGTTACTGCGGAACCACAAAAGAATGGTGTCTTGAAGGTTTTAGGTGTGGTAAGTCTTCTGAAAATACTGTCAATAAACTCTCTAGTAAAGCCATTCATGAGGGACTTATTTATTTATTTGTTTGTTTGATTTATTTATTTATTATTTTGTTAGATTGGATATTATTTATTCATACTTTTTAAAAAAAATTTATTTACCTAGATAGTTAGTTACTGTAAAATGCATTTGTACATATTTATTGTCAACTAGATATGTGAACAAAATTTTACAAAAATTTAGAAAAATAACTTTTAAGTAGAATTTCTTTTTATTCATGTTATTCGTGTGTTTATTTATTGTCAAGGTGCCTAAGTGATTTATTTATGCAACCACTAACAATACTCATTACCTTCTTATTTTGCCAGAATCAGAAACAATACTTGGTAATGTACTTCTTACATCATGGGTGGTCTGCCATAGTCTTACATGGCCAAGTGACCTTAAATATTGTCAGGTCAGACAGGGGCGTGATCACCCTACGTTGTCCAGCAACAATTATGATTAGTTCAGGGTGCTGCAGGTCAGCTTAAAGCTAAGAGAGGCTGAGGATAAAAAGCTCTGTCTGGGAAATGTGGCAAGGCCTGTAGGCCTCAGTGTCTGAGCCTCTCTGTGTGTGAAAGGGTAGGGTGGGTTGAGGTGTCAGAGAAGGAGGGGTGCTGGGCAAAATTTATGTACACCAAGCCCCACACTCATCAGTTTCAGCCCATGCAACTCACACACACTGCTCTCAGCCAGCAACACAGTGACTCCCCTGAGTCCAAGCAATAAAGTCAGAAGTCTCTGCCTCGGCACGCGCTCTCTTTTGAAAATCCATTGACTGGAAAACTACAACTTCCACGCCTCTATAATATAGGCCTGTGAAGTTGCAAGAGTGTGGATGTTATACAATTATCTATAAATTATGCATCTGATTTTAATATTATATACTGACTATATATAGTTAACTATCAAGCAGAAAAATGTTTGTTTAAGCTATGGAGAGAAGGAAAAAACAATAAAGTTATATGAGTAACCATAGTGACGCCGATCTAATAAGAAAACATCTGTCAGCAAAGCCTTGCGTGTCCTTTCACCAAAACAAAAGCATCCGTTGAACATAATAAATTAAGATATCTCACATAAAAGAGGTTGGCAAGTCACTGAGAACGTTATGTGCAGCTGCCGGAAGATAATAAATTGAGGTTCAGTATTTCATCTTAGTGAAACTCCCTCACCAACGTATTGCGATTGGCACAGTGCTCCCAGCCAGAAGTCGAAGGTACAGCAGTGTTTACAGTGTGCAGTCAAGACACATGCCTAAGGAATCTCCTTTATCTCAAAGTACTCCACAGTTTGTTTGCAGTCACAAGATGACAACCTAATAAGGCAAACAGTTACTCAAAGGGGAACTCACGAGTATCCCATTACGGATGCACATATATTCAAGACTGCCACATGGCCTTTTCCTGCATAGCATTTCCATTAAACACAGAGCAGCCATGCCCAGAAACCTGATA